>NC_132888.1:26787434-27390268 GCF_030463535.1 Salminus brasiliensis
ACCGAATTAACACGTACCTGTTACACAGATGCAGATTAATTGCAAGATCCACTTTCAGGTAAAAAGATGCGTCAGGTGGGTCATGAGATCCTGAAAATAAGAAAGACAAAAAAGAAATTAATTGCAAGAGATTAATTGCAAGCCAGCCAGACACTGATCCAAAAAAAAGAAATCAATATGTATAAAAAACGAATTATTACGTATCTTTTACACAGTTGCAGATTAATTGCAAGCCAGCCAGACACCGTTCCAGATGCAGACAACCACTCACAGCTTAAGATGGATTGCCCCTTGTTGGCCAGATCCACTTTCAGGTAAAAAGTTGCATCAGGTGGGTCATGACATCCTGAAAATAAAAAAGACAAAAAAGAAAGTCAATATAAGTATAGAAACTGAATGTTCACTTACCTGTAACTCAGTTGCAGATGAAAAGAAAGCCAGTCAGACACCATTCAAGATGCAGGCAACCTCTCACAGCTGGACATGGATAGCAACTTGTTGGCCGGAACCACGTTCAGGTAAAAAGGTGCGTGATGGGATCCTGTGTGACAAGAACAAAGAAAATCAATATATGTATAAAAACCGAATTAACACGTACCTGTTACACAGTTGCAGATTAATTGCAAGATCCACTTTCAGGTAAAAAGATGCGTCAGGTGGGTCATGAGATCCTGAAAATAAGAAAGACAAAAAAGAAAGTCAATACAGTTGCAGATTAATTGCAAGCCAGCCAGACACTGTTCCAGGAAAAAGAAATCATTATGTATAAAAAACGAATTAACACGTATCTTTTACAAAGTTGCAGATTAATTGCAAGCCAGCCCGACACCGTTCCAGATGCAGACAACCACTCACAGCTGAAGATGGATTGCCCCTTGTTGGCCAGATCCACATTCAGGTAAAAAGATGCGTGATGAGATCCTGTGTGACAAGAAAAAAGAAATTCAAAATATGTATAAAAACCGAATGAACACGTACCTGTTACACAGTTGCAGATTAATTGCAAGCCAGCCAGACACCGTTCCAGATGCAGACAACCACTCGTAGGTGAAGATGGATTGCCCCTTGTTGGCCAGATCCACTTTCAGGTAAAAAGGTGTGTCATGAGATCCTGTGTGACAAGAAAAAAGAAAATCAATATATGTATAAAAACCGAATTAACACGTACCTGTTACACAGATGCAGATTAATTGCAAGATCCACTTTCAGGTAAAAAGATGCGTCAGGTGGGTCATGACATCCTGAAAACAAAAAAGACAAAAAAGACAGTCAATATAAGTATAGAAACTGAATGTTCACTTACCTGTAACTCAGTTGCAGATGAAAAGAAAGCCAGTCAGACACCATTCAAGATGCAGGCAACCTCTCACAGCTGGACATGGATAGCACCTTGTTGGCCGGAACCACGTTCAGGTAAAAAGGTGCGTGATGGGATCCTGTGTGACAAGAAAAAAGAAAATCAATATATGTATAAAAACCGAATTAACACGTACCTGTTACGCAGTTGGAGATTAATTGCAAGCCAGCCAGATACTGTTCCAGATGCAGACAACAAATCGCAGCTGAAGATGGATTGCCCCTTGTTGGCCAGATCCACTTTCAGGTAAAAAGGTGTGTGATGGGATCCTGTGTGACAAGAACAAAGAAAATCAATATATGTATAAAAACCGAATTAACACGTACCTGTTACACAGTTGCAGATTAATTGCAAGATCCACTTTCAGGTAAAAAGATGCGTCAGGTGGGTCATGAGATCCTGAAAATAAGAAAGACAAAAAAGAAAGTCAATACAGTTGCAGATTAATTGCAAGCCAGCCAGACACTGTTCCAGGAAAAAGAAATCATTATGTATAAAAAACGAATTAACACGTATCTTTTACAAAGTTGCAGATTAATTGCAAGCCAGCCCGACACCGTTCCAGATGCAGACAACCACTCACAGCTGAAGATGGATTGCCCCTTGTTGGCCAGATCCACTTTCATGTAAAAAGGTGCATCAGGTGGGTCATGACATCCTGAAAATAAGAAAGACAAAAAAGAAAGTCAATATAAGTATATAAACTGAATGTTCACTTACCTGTAACTCAGTTGCAGATGAAAAGAAAGCCAGTCAGACACCGTTCCAGATGCAGGCAACCTCTCACAGCTGGACATTGATAGCCCCTTGTTGGCCGGATCCACTTTCAGGTAAAAAGGTCCGTGATGGGATCCTGTGAGACAAAAAAAGGAATCAATATATGTATAAAAACCGAACTAACACGTACCTGTTACACAGTTGCAGATTAACTGCAAGATCCACTTTCAGGTAAAAAGATGCGTCAGGTGGGTCATGAGATCCTGAAAATAAGAAAGACAAAAAAGAAAGTCAACACAGTTGCAGATTAATTGCAAGCCAGCCAGACACTGATCCAAAAAAAAGAAATCAATATGTATAAAAAACGAATTAACACGTATCTTTTACACAGTTGCAGATTAATTGCAAGCCAGCCAGACACCGTTCCAGATGCAGACAACCACTCACAGCTGAAGATGGATTGCCCCTTGTTGGCCAGATCCACATTCAGGTAAAAAGATGCGTGATGAGATCCTGTGTGACAAGAAAAAAGAAATTCAAAATATGTATAAAAACCGAATGAACACGTACCTGTTACACAGTTGCAGATTAATTGCAAGCCAGCCAGACACCGTTCCAGATGCAGACAACCACTCGTAGGTGAAGATGGATTGCCCCTTGTTGGCCAGATCCACTTTCAGGTAAAAAGGTGTGTCATGAGATCCTGTGTGACAAGAAAAAAGAAAATCAATATATGTATAAAAACCGAATTAACACGTACCTGTTACACAGATGCAGATTAATTGCAAGATCCACTTTCAGGTAAAAAGATGCGTCAGGTGGGTCATGACATCCTGAAAACAAAAAAGACAAAAAAGACAGTCAATATAAGTATAGAAACTGAATGTTCACTTACCTGTAACTCAGTTGCAGATGAAAAGAAAGCCAGTCAGACACCATTCAAGATGCAGGCAACCTCTCACAGCTGGACATGGATAGCACCTTGTTGGCCGGAACCACGTTCAGGTAAAAAGGTGCGTGATGGGATCCTGTGTGACAAGAAAAAAGAAAATCAATATATGTATAAAAACCGAATTAACACGTACCTGTTACGCAGTTGGAGATTAATTGCAAGCCAGCCAGATACTGTTCCAGATGCAGACAACAAATCGCAGCTGAAGATGGATTGCCCCTTGTTGGCCAGATCCACTTTCAGGTAAAAAGGTGTGTGATGGGATCCTGTGTGACAAGAACAAAGAAAATCAATACATGTATAAAAACCGAATTAACACGTACCTGTTACACAGTTGCAGATTAATTGCAAGATCCACTTTCAGGTAAAAAGATGCGTCAGGTGGGTCATGAGATCCTGAAAATAAGAAAGACAAAAAAGAAAGTCAATACAGTTGCAGATTAATTGCAAGCCAGCCAGACACTGTTCCAGGAAAAAGAAATCATTATGTATAAAAAACGAATTAACACGTATCTTTTACAAAGTTGCAGATTAATTGCAAGCCAGCCCGACACCGTTCCAGATGCAGACAACCACTCCCAGCTGAAGATGGATTGCCCCTTGTTGGCCAGATCCACTTTCAGGTAAAAAGGTGCATCAGGTGGGTCATGACATCCTGAAAATAAGAAAGACAAAAAAGAAAGTCAATATAAGTATATAAACTGAATTTTCACTTACCTGTAACTCAGTTGCAGATGAAAAGAAAGCCAGTCAGACACCGTTCCAGATGCAGGCAACCTCTCACAGCTGGACATTGATAGCCCCTTGTTGGCCGGATCCACTTTCAGGTAAAAAGGTCCGTGATGGGATCCTGTGAGACAAAAAAAGGAATCAATATATGTATAAAAACCGAACTAACACGTACCTGTTACACAGTTGCAGATTAACTGCAAGATCCACTTTCAGGTAAAAAGATGCGTCAGGTGGGTCATGAGATCCTGAAAATAAGAAAGACAAAAAAGAAAGTCAACACAGTTGCAGATTAATTGCAAGCCAGCCAGACACTGATCCAAAAAAAAGAAATCAATATGTATAAAAAACGAATTAACACGTATCTTTTACACAGTTGCAGATTAATTGCAAGCCAGCCAGACACCGTTCCAGATGCAGACAACCACTCACAGCTGAAGATGGATTGCCCCTTGTTGGCCAGATCCACATTCAGGTAAAAAGATGCGTGATGAGATCCTGTGTGACAAGAAAAAAGAAATTCAAAATATGTATAAAAACCGAATGAACACGTACCTGTTACACAGTTGCAGATTAATTGCAAGCCAGCCAGACACCGTTCCAGATGCAGACAACCACTCGTAGGTGAAGATGGATTGCCCCTTGTTGGCCAGATCCACTTTCAGGTAAAAAGGTGTGTCATGAGATCCTGTGTGACAAGAAAAAAGAAAATCAATATATGTATAAAAACCGAATTAACACATATCTGTTACACAGATGCAGATTAATTGCAAGATCCACTTTCAGGTAAAAAGATGCGTCAGGTGGGTCATGAGATCCTGAAAATAAGAAAGACAAAAAAGAAAGTCAACACAGTTGCAGATTAATTGCAAGCCAGCCAGACACTGATCCAAAAAAAAGAAATCAATATGTATAAAAAACGAATTAACACGTATCTTTCACACAGTTGCAGATTAATTGCAAGCCAGCCAGACACCGTTCCAGATGCAGACAACCACTCACAGCTTAAGATGGATTGCCCCTTGTTGGCCAGATCCACTTTCAGGTAAAAAGTTGCGTCAGGTGGGTCATGACATCCTGAAAACAAAAAAGACAAAAAAGACAGTCAATATAAGTATAAAAACTGAATGTTCACTTACCTGTAACTCAGTTGCAGATGAAAAGAAAGCCAGTCAGACACCATTCAAGATGCAGGCAACCTCTCACAGCTGGACATGGATAGCACCTTGTTGGCCGGAACCACGTTCAGGTAAAAAGGTGCGTGATGGGATCCTGTGTGACAAGAAAAAAGAAAATCAATATATGTCTAAAAACCGAATTAACACGTACCTGTTACGCAGTTGGAGATTAATTGCAAGCCAGCCAGATACTGTTCCAGATGCAGACAACAAATCGCAGCTGAAGATGGATTGCCCCTTGTTGGCCAGATCCACTTTCAGGTAAAAAGGTGTGTGATGGGATCCTGTGTGACAAGAACAAAGAAAATCAATATATGTATAAAAACCGAATTAACACGTACCTGTTACACAGTTGCAGATTAATTGCAAGATCCACTTTCAGGTAAAAAGATGCGTCAGGTGGGTCATGAGATCCTGAAAATAAGAAAGACAAAAAAGAAAGTCAATACAGTTGCAGATTAATTGCAAGCCAGCCAGACACTGTTCCAGGAAAAAGAAATCATTATGTATAAAAAACGAATTAACACGTATCTTTTACAAAGTTGCAGATTAATTGCAAGCCAGCCCGACACCGTTCCAGATGCAGACAACCACTCACAGCTGAAGATGGATTGCCCCTTGTTGGCCAGATCCACTTTCAGGTAAAAAGGTGCATCAGGTGGGTCATGACATCCTGAAAATAAGAAAGACAAAAAAGAAAGTCAATATAAGTATATAAACTGAATGTTCACTTACCTGTAACTCAGTTGCAGATGAAAAGAAAGCCAGTCAGACACCGTTCCAGATGCAGGCAACCTCTCACAGCTGGACATTGATAGCCCCTTGTTGGCCGGATCCACTTTCAGGTAAAAAGGTCCGTGATGGGATCCTGTGAGACAAAAAAAGGAATCAATATATGTATAAAAACCGAACTAACACGTACCTGTTACACAGTTGCAGATTAACTGCAAGATCCACTTTCAGGTAAAAAGATGCGTCAGGTGGGTCATGAGATCCTGAAAATAAGAAAGACAAAAAAGAAAGTCAACACAGTTGCAGATTAATTGCAAGCCAGCCAGACACTGATCCAAAAAAAAGAAATCAATATGTATAAAAAACGAATTAACACGTATCTTTTACACAGTTGCAGATTAATTGCAAGCCAGCCAGACACCGTTCCAGATGCAGACAACCACTCACAGCTGAAGATGGATTGCCCCTTGTTGGCCAGATCCACATTCAGGTAAAAAGATGCGTGATGAGATCCTGTGTGACAAGAAAAAAGAAATTCAAAATATGTATAAAAACCGAATAAACACGTACCTGTTACACAGTTGCAGATTAATTGCAAGCCAGCCAGACACCGTTCCAGATGCAGACAACCACTCGTAGGTGAAGATGGATTGCCCCTTGTTGGCCAGATCCACTTTCAGGTAAAAAGGTGTGTCATGAGATCCTGTGTGACAAGAAATAAGAAAATCAATATATGTATAAAAACCGAATTAACACGTACCTGTTACACAGATGCAGATTAATTGCAAGATCCACTTTCAGGTAAAAAGATGCGTCAGGTGGGTCATGAGATCCTGAAAATAAGAAAGACAAAAAAGAAAGTCAACACAGTTGCAGATTAATTGCAAGCCAGCCAGACACTGATCCAAAAAAAAGAAATCAATATGTATAAAAAACGAATTAACACGTATCTTTTACACAGTTGCAGATTAATTGCAAGCCAGCCAGACACCGTTCCAGATGCAGACAACCACTCACAGCTTAAGATGGATTGCCCCTTGTTGGCCAGATCCACTTTCAGGTAAAAAGTTGCGTCAGGTGGGTCATGACATCCTGAAAACAAAAAAGACAAAAAAGACAGTCAATATAAGTATAGAAACTGAATGTTCACTTACCTGTAACTCAGTTGCAGATGAAAAGAAAGCCAGTCAGACACCATTCAAGATGCAGGCAACCTCTCACAGCTGGACATGGATAGCAACTTGTTGGCCGGAACCACGTTCAGGTAAAAAGGTGCGTGATGGGATCCTGTGTGACAAGAAAAAAGAAAATCAATATATGTATAAAAAACGAATTAACACGTACCTGTTACGCAGTTGGAGATTAATTGCAAGCCAGCCAGATACTGTTCCAGATGCAGACAACCACTCGCAGCTGAAGATGGATTGCCCCTTGTTGGCCAGATCCACTTTCAGGTAAAAAGGTGTGTGATGGGATCCTGTGTGACAAGAACAAAGAAAATCAATATATGTATAAAAACCGAATTAAAACGTACCTGTTACACAGTTGCAGATTAATTGCAAGATCCACTTTCAGGTAAAAAGATGCGTCAGGTGGGTCATGAGATTCTGAAAATAAGAAAGACAAAAAAGAAAGTCAATACAGTTGCAGATTAATTGCAAGCCTGCCAGACACTGTTCCAGGAAAAAGAAATCATTATGTATAAAAAACGAATTAACACGTATCTTTTACACAGTTGCAGATTAATTGCAAGCCAGCCAGACACCGTTCCAGATGCAGACAACCACTCACAGCTGAAGATGGATTGCCCCTTGTTGGCCAGATCCACTTTCAGGTAAAAAGGTGCATCAGGTGGGTCATGACATCCTGAAAATAAGAAAGACAAAAAAGAAAGTCAATATAAGTATATAAACTGAATGTTCACTTACCTGTAACTCAGTTGCAGATGAAAAGAAAGCCAGTCAGACACCGTTCCAGATGCAGGCAACCTCTCACAGCTGGACATTGATAGCCCCTTGTTGGCCGGATCCACTTTCAGGTAAAAAGGTCCGTGATGGGATCCTGTGAGACAAAAAAAGGAATCAATATATGTATAAAAACCGAACTAACACGTACCTGTTACACAGTTGCAGATTAACTGCAAGATCCACTTTCAGGTAAAAAGATGCGTCAGGTGGGTCATGAGATCCTGAAAATAAGAAAGACAAAAAAGAAAGTCAACACAGTTGCAGATTAATTGCAAGCCAGCCAGACACTGATCCAAAAAAAAGAAATCAATATGTATAAAAAACGAATTAACACGTATCTTTTACACAGATGCAGATTAATTGCAAGCCAGCCAGACACCGTTCCAGATGCAGACAACCACTCACAGCTGAAGATGGATTGCCCCTTGTTGGCCAGATCCACTTTCAGGTAAAAAGTTGCATCAGGTGGGTCATGACATCCTGAAAATAAAAAAGACAAAAAAGAAAGTCAATATAAGTATAGAAACTGAATGTTCACTTACCTGTAACTCAGTTGCAGATGAAAAGAAAGCCAGTCAGACACCATTCAAGATGCAGGCAACCTCTCTCAGCTGGACATGGATAACACCTTGTTGGCCGGAACCACGTTCAGGTAAAAAGGTGCGTGATGGGATCCTGTGTGACAAGAAAAAAGAAAATCAATATATGTATAAAAACCGATTTAACACGTATCTGTTACGCAGTTGGAGATTAATTGCAAGCCAGCCAGATACCGTTCCAGATGCAGACAACCACTCGTAGGTGAAGATGGATTGCCCCTTGTTGGCCAGGTCCACTTTCAGGTAAAAAGGTGCGTCATGAGATACTGTGTGACAAGAAAAAAGAAAATCAATATATGTATAAAAACCGAATTAACACGTACCTGTTACACAGATGCAGACTAATTGCAAAATCCACTTTCAGGTAAAAAGATGCGTCAGGTGGGTCATGAGATCCTGAAAATAAGAAAGACAAAAAAGAAAGTCAACACAGTTGCAGATTAATTGCAAGCCAGCCAGACAACGTTCCAGATGCAGACAACCACTTGCAGCTGAAGATGGATTGCCCCTTGTTGGCCAAATCCACTTTCAGGCAAAAAGGTGCGTCATGAGATCCTGTGTGACAAGAAAAAAGAAAATCAATATATGTATAAAAACCGAATTAACACATACCTGTTACACAGTTGCAGATTAATTGCAAGCCAGCCAGACACCGTTCCAGATGCAGACAACCACTTGCAGCTGAAGATGGATTGCCCCTTGTTGGCCAGATCCACTTTCAGGTAAAAAGTTGCATCAGGTGGGTCATGACATCCTGAAAATAAAAAAGACAAAAAAGAAAGTCAATATAAGTATAGAAACTGAATGTTCACTTACCTGTAACTCAGTTGCAGATGAAAAGAAAGCCAGTCAGACACCATTCCAGATGCAGGCAACCTCTCACAGCTGGACATGGATAGCACCTTGTTGGCCGGAACCACGTTCAGGTAAAAAGGTGCGTGATGGGATCCTGTGTGACAAGAAAAAAGAAAATCAATATATGTATAAAAACCGAATTAACACGTACCTGTTACGCAGTTGCAGATTAATTGCAAGCCAGCCAGATACCGTTCCAGATGCAGACAACCACTCGCAGCTGAAGATGGATTGCCCCTTGTCGGCCAGATCTACTTTCAGGTAAAAAGGTGCGTTATGAGATCCTGTGTGACAAGAAAAAAGAAAATCAATATATGTATAAAAACCGAATTAACACGTACCTGTTACACAATTGCCGATTAATTGCAAAATCCACTTTCAGGTAAAAAGATGCGTCAGGTGGGTCATGAGATCCTAAAAATAAGAAAGACAAAAAAGAAAGTCAATACAGTTGCAGATTAATTGCAAGCCAGCTAGACACTGTTCCAGAAAAAAGAAATCATTATGTATAAAAAACGAATTAACACGTATCTTTTACACAGTTGCAGATTAATTGCAAGATCCACTTTCAGGTAAAAAGATGCGTCAGGTGGGTCATGACATCCTGAAAATAAGAAAGACAAAAAAGAAAGTAAATATAAGTATAGAAACTGAATGTTCACTTACCTGTAACTCAGTTGCAGATGAAAAGAAAGCCAGTCAGACACCATTCCAGATGCAGGCAACCTCTCACAGCTGGACATGGATAGCACCTTGTTGGCCGGAACCACGTTCAGGTAAAAAGGTGCGTGATGGGATCCTGTGTGACAAGAAAAAAGAAAATCAATATATGTATAAAAACCGAATTAATACGTACCTGTTACGCAGTTGCAGATTAATTGCAAGCCAGCCAGATACCGTTCCAGATGCAGAAAACCACTCGCATCTGAAGATGGATTGCCCCTTGTCGGCCAGATCTACTTTCAGGTAAAAAGGTGCGTCATGAGATCCTGTGTGACGAGAAAAAAGAAAATCAATATATGTATAAAAAACCGAATTAACACGTACCTGTTACACAGTTGCAGATTAATTGCAAAATCCAATTTCAGGTAAAAAGATGCACCTGGTGGGTCATGTGATCCTGAAAATACGAAAGACAAAAAAGAAAGTCAACACAGTTGCAGATTAATTGCAAGCCAGCCAGACACTGATCCAAAAAAAAGAAATCAATATGTATAAAAAACGAATTAACACATATCTTTTACACAGATGCAGATTAATTGCAAGCCAGCCAGACACCGTTCCAGATGCAGACAACCACTCACAGCTGAAGATGGATTGCCCCTTGTTGGCCAGATCCACTTTCAGGTAAAAAGGTGCGTCAGGTGGGTCATGACTTCCTGAAAATGAGAAAGACAAAAAAGAAAGTCAACACAGTTGCAGATTAATTGCAAGCCAGCCAGACACCGTTCCAGATGCAGACAACCACTCACAGCTGAAGATGGATTGCCCCTTGTTGGCCAGATCCACTTTCAGGCAAAAAGGTGCGTCATGAGATCCTGTGTGACAAGAAAAAAGAAAGTCAATATATGTATAAAAAACGAATTAACACGTACCTGTTACAAAGTTGCAGATTAATTGCAAGCCAGCCAGACAACGTTCCAGATGCAGACAACCACTTGCAGCTGAAGATGGATTGCCCCTTGTTGGCCAGATCCACTTTCAGGCAAAAAGGTGCGTCATGAGATCCTGTGTGACAAGAAAAAAGAAAATCAATATATGTATAAAAAACGAATTAACACGTACCTGTTACACAGTTGCAGATTAATTCCAAGATCCACTTTCAGGTAAAAAGATGCGTCAGGTGGGTCTTGACATCCTGAAAATGAGAAAGACAAAAAAGAAAGTCAACACAGTTGCAGATTAATTGCAAGCCAGCCAGACACTGATCCAGAAAAAAGAAATCATTATGTATAAAAAAACCGAATTAACACGTATCTTTTACACAGTTGCAGATTAATTGCAAGTCAGCCAGACACCGTTCCAGATGCAGACAACCACTCACAGCTGAAGATGGATTGCCCCTTGTTGGCCAGATCCACTTTCAGGTAAACAGTTGCGTCAGGTGGGTCATGACATCCTAAAAATAAGAAAGACAAAAAAGAAAGTAAATATAAGTATAGAAACTGAATGTTCACTTACCTGTAACTCAGTTGCAGATGAAAAGAAAGCCAGTCAGACACCATTCCAGATGCAGGCAACCTCTCACAGCTGGACATGGATAGCACCTTGTTGGCCGGAACCACGTTCAGGTAAAAAGGTGCGTGATGGGATCCTGTGTGACAAGAAAAAAGAAAATCAATATATGTATAAAAACCGAATTAATACGTACCTGTTACGCAGTTGCAGATTAATTGCAAGCCAGCCAGATACCGTTCCAGATGCAGAAAACCACTCGCAGCTGAAGATGGATTGCCCCTTGTCGGCCAGATCTACTTTCAGGTAAAAAGGTGCGTCATGAGATCCTGTGTGACAAGAAAAAACAAAATCAATATATGTATAAAAAACCGAATTAACACGTACCTGTTACACAGTTGCAGATTAATTGCAAAATCCACTTTCAGGTAAAAAGATGCACCTGGTGGGTCATGTGATCCTGAAAATACGAAAGACAAAAAAGAAAGTCAACACAGTTGCAGATTAATTGCAAGCCAGCCAGACACTGATCCAAAAAAAAGAAATCAATATGTATAAAAAACGAATTAACACATATCTTTTACACAGTTGCAGATTAATTGCAAGCCAGCCAGACACCGTTCCAGATGCAGACAACCACTCACAGCTGAAGATGGATTGCCCCTTGTTGGCCAGATCCACTTTCAGGTAAAAAGGTGCGTCAGGTGGGTCATGACTTCCTGAAAATGAGAAAGACAAAAAAGAAAGTCAACACAGTTGCAGATTAATTGCAAGCCAGCCAGACACCGTTCCAGATGCAGACAACCACTCACAGCTGAAGATGGATTGCCCCTTGTTGGCCAGATCCACTTTCAGGTAAAAAGGTGCATTAGGTGGGTCATGACATCCTGAAAATGAGAAAGACATAAAAGAAAGTCAATATAAGTATATAAACTGAATGTTCACTTACCTGTAACTCAGTTGCAGATGAAAAGAAAGCCAGTCAGACACCGTTCCAGATGCAGGCAACCTCTCACAGCTGGACATTGACAGCCCCTTGTTGGCCGGATCCACTTTCAGGTAAAAAGGTCAGTGATGGGATCCTGTGAGACAAAAAAAAGAATCAATATATGTATAAAAACCGAACCAACACGTACCATTTACACAGTTGCAGATTAATTGCAAGCCAGCCAGACACCGTTTCAGATGCAGACAACCACTCGCAGCTGAAGATGGATTGCCCCTTGTTGGCCAGATCCACTTTCAGGTAAAAAGTTGCATCATGAGATCCTTTGTGACAAGAAAAAAGAAAATCAATATATGTATAAAACCCGATTTAACACGTACCTGTTACACAGTTGCAGATTAATTGCAAGATCCACTTTCTGGTAAAAAGATGCGTCACGTGGGTCATGATATCATGAAAATGAGAAAGACAAAAAAGAAAGTCAACACAGTTGCAGATTAATTGCAAGCCAGCCAGACACCGTTCCAGATGCAGACAACCACTCACAGCTGAAGATGGATTGCCCCTTGTTGGCCAGATCCACTTTCAGGTAAACAGTTGCGTCAGGTGGGTCATGACATCCTAAAAATAAGAAAGACAAAAAAGAAAGTAAATATAAGTATAGAAACTGAATGTTCACTTACCTGTAACTCAGTTGCAGATTAATTGCAAGCCAGCCAGACACCGTTCCAGATGCAGACAACCACTCACAGCTGAAGATGGATTGCCCCTTGTTGGCCGGATCCACTTTCAGGTAAAAAGGTCAGTGATGGGATCCTGTGAGACAAAAAAAAGAATCAATATATGTATAAAAACCGAACCAACACGTACCATTTACACAGTTGCAGATTAATTGCAA
Organism: Salminus brasiliensis; assembly: GCF_030463535.1. Taxonomy (NCBI): domain Eukaryota; kingdom Metazoa; phylum Chordata; class Actinopteri; order Characiformes; family Bryconidae; genus Salminus; species Salminus brasiliensis. The sequence goes on from NC_132888.1 coordinate 26,800,540, forward strand.
GCCAGCCAGACACCGTTTCAGATGCAGACAACCACTCGCAGCTGAAGATGGATTGCCCCTTGTTGGCCAGATCCACTTTCAGGTAAAAAGGTGTGTGATGGGATCCTGTGTGACAAGAACAAAGAAAATCAATATATGTATAAAAACCGAATTAACACGTACCTGTTACACAGTTGCAGATTAATTGCAAGATCCACTTTCAGGTAAAAAGATGCGTCAGGTGGGTCATGAGATTCTGAAAATAAGAAAGACAAAAAAGAAAGTCAATACAGTTGCAGATTAATTGCAAGCCAGCCAGACACTGTTCCAGGAAAAAGAAATCATTTTGTATAAAAAACGAATTAACACGTATCTTTTACACAGTTGCAGATTAATTGCAAGCCAGCCAGACACCGTTCCAGATGCAGACAACCACTCACAGCTGAAGATGGATTGCCCCTTGTTGGCCAGATCCACTTTCAGGTAAAAAGGTGCATCAGGTGGGTCATGACATCCTGAAAATAAGAAAGACAAAAAAGAAAGTCAATATAAGTATATAAACTGAATGTTCACTTACCTGTAACTCAGTTGCAGATGAAAAGAAAGCCAGTCAGACACCGTTCCAGATGCAGGCAACCTCTCACAGCTGGACATTGATAGCCCCTTGTTGGCCGGATCCACTTTCAGGTAAAAAGGTCCGTGATGGGATCCTGTGAGACAAAAAAAGGAATCAATATATGTATAAAAACCGAACTAACACGTACCTGTTACACAGTTGCAGATTAACTGCAAGATCCACTTTCAGGTAAAAAGATGCGTCAGGTAGGTCATGAGATCCTGAAAATAAGAAAGACAAAAAAGAAAGTCAACACAGTTGCAGATTAATTGCAAGATCCTGTGAGACAAAAAAAAGAATCAATATATGTATAAAAACCGAACCAACACGTACCATTTACACAGTTGCAGATTAATTGCAAGCCAGCCAGACACCGTTTCAGATGCAGACAACCACTCGCAGCTGAAGATGGATTGCCCCTTGTTGGCCAGATCCACTTTCAGGTAAAAAGTTGCATCATGAGATCCTTTGTGACAAGAATAAAGAAAATCAATATATGTATAAAACCCGATTTAACACGTACCTGTTACACAGTTGCAGATTAATTGCAAGATCCACTTTCTGGTAAAAAGATGCGTCACGTGGGTCATGATATCACGAAAATGAGAAAGACAAAAAAGAAAGTCAACACAGTTGCAGATTAATTGCAAGCCAGCCAGACACCGTTCCAGATGCAGACAACCACTCACAGCTGAAGATGGATTGCCCCTTGTTGGCCAGATCCACTTTCAGGTAAACAGTTGCGTCAGGTGGGTCATGACATCCTAAAAATAAGAAAGAAAAAAAGAAAGTAAATCCAAAAAAAAGAAAAAAAGAAATCAATATGTATAAAAAACGAATTAACACGTATCTTTTACACAGTTGCAGATTAATTGCAAGCCAGCCAGACACCGTTCCAGATGCAGACAACCACTCACAGCTGAAGATGGATTGCCCCTTGTTGGCCAGATCCACTTTCAGGTAAAAAGTTGCATCAGGTGGGTCATGACATCCTGAAAATAAAAAAGACAAAAAAGAAAGTCAATATAAGTATAGAAACCGAATGTTCACTTACCTGTAACTCAGTTGCAGATGAAAAGAAAGCCAGTCAGACACCATTCCAGATGCAGGCAACCTCTCACAGCTGGACATGGATAACACCTTGTTGGCCGGAACCACGTTCAGGTAAAAAGGTGCGTGATGGGATCCTGTGTGACAAGAAAAAAGAAAATCAATATATGTATAAAAACCGAATTAACACGTACCTGTTACGCAGTTGGAGATTAATTGCAAGCCAGCCAGATACCGTTCCAGATGCAGACAACCACTCGTAGGTGAAGATGGATTGCCCCTTGTTGGCCAGATCCACTTTCAGGTAAAAAGGTGCGTCATGAGATACTGTGTGACAAGAAAAAAGAAAATCAATATATGTATAAAAACCGAATTAACACGTACCTGTTACACAGATGCAGACTAATTGCAAAATCCACTTTCAGGTAAAAAGATGCGTCAGGTGGGTCATGAGATCCTGAAAATAAGAAAGACAAAAAAGAAAGTCAACACAGTTGCAGATTAATTGCAAGCCAGCCAGACAACGTTCCAGATGCAGACAACCACTTGCAGCTGAAGATGGATTGCCCCTTGTTGGCCAAATCCACTTTCAGGCAAAAAGGTGCGTCATGAGATCCTGTGTGACAAGAAAAAAGAAAATCAATATATGTATAAAAACCGAATTAACACATACCTGTTACACAGTTGCAGATTAATTGCAAGCCAGCCAGACACCGTTCCAGATGCAGACAACCACTTGCAGCTGAAGATGGATTGCCCCTTGTTGGCCAGATCCACTTTCAGGTAAAAAGTTGCATCAGGTGGGTCATGACATCCTGAAAATAAAAAAGACAAAAAAGAAAGTCAATATAAGTATAGAAACTGAATGTTCACTTACCTGTAACTCAGTTGCAGATGAAAAGAAAGCCAGTCAGACACCATTCCAGATGCAGGCAACCTCTCACAGCTGGACATGGATAGCACCTTGTTGGCCGGAACCACGTTCAGGTAAAAAGGTGCGTGATGGGATCCTGTGTGACAAGAAAAAAGAAAATCAATATATGTATAAAAACCGAATTAACACGTACCTGTTACGCAGTTGCAGATTAATTGCAAGCCAGCCAGATACCGTTCCAGATGCAGACAACCACTCGCAGCTGAAGATGGATTGCCCCTTGTCGGCCAGATCTACTTTCAGGTAAAAAGGTGCGTTATGAGATCCTGTGTGACAAGAAAAAAGAAAATCAATATATGTATAAAAACCGAATTAACACGTACCTGTTACACAGTTGCCGATTAATTGCACAATCCACTTTCAGGTAAAAAGATGCGTCAGGTGGGTCATGAGATCCTAAAAATAAGAAAGACAAAAAAGAAAGTCAATACAGTTGCAGATTAATTGCAAGCCAGCTAGACACTGTTCCAGAAAAAAGAAATCATTATGTATAAAAAACGAATTAACACGTATCTTTTACACAGTTGCAGATTAATTGCAAGCCAGCCAGACACCGTTCCAAATGCAGACAACAAGTATAGAAACTGAATGTTCACTTACCTGTAACTCAGTTGCAGATTAATTGCAAGCCAGCCAGACAACGTTCCAGATGCAGACAACCACTTGCAGCTGAAGATGGATTGCTCCTTGTTGGCCAGATCCACTTTCAGGCAAAAAGGTGCGTCATGAGATCCTGTGTGACAAGAAAAAAGAAAATCAATATATGTATAAAAAACGAATAAACACGTACCTGTTACACAGTTGCAGATTAATTCCAAGATCCACTTTCAGGTAAAAAGATGCGTCAGGTGGGTCATGACATCCTGAAAATGAGAAAGACAAAAAAGAAAGTCAACACAGTTGCAGATTAATTGCAAGCCAGCCAGACACTGATCCAGAAAAAAGAAATCATTATGTATAAAAAAAACGAATTAACACGTATCTTTTACACAGTTGCAGATTAATTGCAAGCCAGCCAGACACCGTTCCAGATGCAGACAACCACTCACAGCTGAAGATGGATTGCCCCTTGTTGGCCAGATCCACTTTCAGGTAAACAGTTGCGTCAGGTGGGTCATGACATCCTAAAAATAAGAAAGACAAAAAAGAAAGTAAATATAAGTATAGAAACTGAATGTTCACTTACCTGTAACTCAGTTGCAGATGAAAAGAAAGCCAGTCAGACACCATTCCAGATGCAGGCAACCTCTCACAGCTGGACATGGATAGCACCTTGTTGGCCGGAACCACGTTCAGGTAAAAAGGTGCATGATGGGATCCTGTGTGACAAGAAAAAAGAAAATCAATATATGTATAAAAACCGAATTAATACGTACCTGTTACGCAGTTGCAGATTAATTGCAAGCCAGCCAGATACCCTTCCAGATGCAGAAAACCACTCGCAGCTGAAGATGGATTGCCCCTTGTCGGCCAGATCTACTTTCAGGTAAAAAGGTGCGTCATGAGATCCTGTGTGACAAGAAAAAATAAAATCAATATATGTATAAAAAACCGAATTAACACGTACCTGTTACACAGTTGCAGATTAATTGCAAAATCCAATTTCAGGTAAAAAGATGCACCTGGTGGGTCATGTGATCCTGAAAATACGAAAGACAAAAAAGAAAGTCAACACAGTTGCAGATTAATTGCAAGCCAGCCAGACACTGATCCAAAAAAAAGAAATCAATATGTATAAAAAACGAATTAACACATATCTTTTACACAGTTGCAGATTAATTGCAAGCCAGCCAGACACCGTTCCAGATGCAGACAACCACTCACAGCTGAAGATGGATTGCCCCTTGTTGGCCAGATCCACTTTCAGGTAAAAAGGTGCGTCAGGTGGGTCATGACTTCCTGAAAATGAGAAAGACAAAAAAGAAAGTCAACACAGTTGCAGATTAATTGCAAGCCAGCCAGACACCGTTCCAGATGCAGACAACCACTCACAGCTGAAGATGGATTGCCCCTTGTTGGCCAGATCCACTTTCAGGCAAAAAGGTGCGTCATGAGATCCTGTGTGACAAGAAAAAAGAAAGTCAATATATGTATAAAAAACGAATTAACACGTACCTGTTACAAAGTTGCAGATTAATTGCAAGCCAGCCAGACAACGTTCCAGATGCAGACAACCACTTGCAGCTGAAGATGGATTGCCCCTTGTTGGCCAGATCCACTTTCAGGCAAAAAGGTGCGTCATGAGATCCTGTGTGACAAGAAAAAAGAAAATCAATATATGTATAAAAAACGAATTAACACGTACCTGTTACACAGTTGCAGATTAATTCCAAGATCCACTTTCAGGTAAAAAGATGCGTCAGGTGGGTCATGACATCCTGAAAATGAGAAAGACAAAAAAGAAAGTCAACACAGTTGCAGATTAATTGCAAGCCAGCCAGACACTGATCCAGAAAAAAGAAATCATTATGTATAAAAAAAACGAATTAACACGTATCTTTTACACAGTTGCAGATTAATTGCAAGCCAGCCAGACACCGTTCCAGATGCAGACAACCACTCACAGCTGAAGATGGATTGCCCCTTGTTGGCCAGATCCACTTTCAGGTAAACAGTTGCGTCAGGTGGGTCATGACATCCTAAAAATAAGAAAGACAAAAAAGAAAGTAAATATAAGTATAGAAACTGAATGTTCACTTACCTGTAACTCAGTTGCAGATGAAAAGAAAGCCAGTCAGACACCATTCCAGATGCAGGCAACCTCTCACAGCTGGACATGGATAGCACCTTGTTGGCCGGAACCACGTTCAGGTAAAAAGGTGCGTGATGGGATCCTGTGTGACAAGAAAAAAGAAAATCAATATATGTGTAAAAACCGAATTAATACGTACCGGTTACGCAGTTGCAGATTAATTGCAAGCCAGCCAGATACCGTTCCAGATGCAGAAAACCACTCGCATCTGAAGATGGATTGCTCCTTGTCGGCCAGATCTACTTTCAGGTAAAAAGGTGCGTCATGAGATCCTGTGTGACAAGAAAAAAGAAAATCAATATATGTATAAAAAACCGAATTAACACGTACCTGTTACACAGTTGCAGATTAATTGCAAAATCCAATTTCAGGTAAAAAGATGCACCTGGTGGGTCATGTGATCCTGAAAATAAGAAAGACAAAAAAGAAAGTCAACACAGTTGCAGATTAATTGCAAGCCAGCCAGACACTGATCCAAAAAAAAGAAATCAATATGTATAAAAAACGAATTAACACATATCTTTTACACAGATGCAGATTAATTGCAAGCCAGCCAGACACCGTTCCAGATGCAGACAACCACTCACAGCTGAAGATGGATTGCCCCTTGTTGGCCAGATCCACTTTCAGGTAAAAAGGTGCGTCAGGTGGGTCATGACTTCCTGAAAATCAGAAAGACAAAAAAGAAAGTAAATATAAGTATAGAAACTGAATGTTCACTTACCTGTAACTCAGTTGCAGAAGAAAAGAAAGACAGTCAGACACCATTCCAGATGCAGGCAACCTCTCACAGCTGGAGATGGATAGCACCTTGTTGGCCGGAACCACGTTCAGGTAAAAAGGTGCGTGATGGGATCCTGTGTGACAAGAAAAAAGAAAATCAATATATGTATAAAAACCGAATTAACACGTACCTGTTACGCAGTTGCAGATTAATTGCAAGCCAGCCAGATACCGTTCCAGATGCAGACAACCACTCGCAGCTGAAGATGGATTGCCCCTTGTCGGCCAGATCTACTTTGAGGTAAAAAGGTGCGTTATGAGATCCTGTGTGACAAGAAAAAAGAAAATCAATATATGTAAAAAAACCGAATTAACACGTACCTGTTACACAGTTGCAGATTAATTGCAAAATCCACTTTCAGGTAAAAAGATGCGTCAGGTGGGTCATGAGATCCTGAAAATAAGAAAGACAAAAAAGAAAGTCAATACAGTTGCAGATTAATTGCAAGCCAGCCAGACACCATTCCAGAAAAAAGAAATCATTATGTATAAAAAACGAATTAACACGTATCTTTTACACAGTTGCAGATTAATTGCAAGCCAGCCAGACACCGTTCCATATGCAGACAACCACTCACAGCTGAAGATGGATTGCCACTTGTTGGCCAGATCCACTTTCAGGTAAAAAGGTGCATCAGGTGGGTCATGACATCCTGAAAATGAGAAAGACAAAAAAGAAAGTCAATATAAGTATATAAACTGAATGTTAACTTACCTGTAACTCAGTTGCAGATGAAAAGAAAGCCAGTCAGACACCGTTCCAGGTGCAGGCAACCTCTCACAGCTGGACATTGACAGCCCCTTGTTGGCCGGATCCACTTTCAAGTAAAAAGGTCCGTGATGGGATCGTGTGAGACAAAAAAAAGAATCAATATATGTATAAAAACCGAACTAACACGTACCTCTTACACAGTTGCAGATTAACTGCAAGATCCACTTTCAGGTAAAAAGATGCGTCAGGTGGGTCATGACATCCTGAAAATAAGAAAGACAAAAAATGAAAGTCAATATAAGTATAGAAACTGAATGTTCACTTACCAGTAACTCAGTTGCAGATGAAAAGAAAGCCAGTCAAACACCATTCCAGATGCAGGCAACCTCTCACAGCTGGACATGGATAGCCCCTTGTTGGCCGGATCCACTTTCAGGTAAAACGGTCCGTGATGGGATCCTGTATGACAAGAAAAAAGAAAATCAATATATGTATAAAAACCGAATTAACACGTACCTGTTACAAAGTTGCAGATTAATTGCAAGCCAGCCAGACAACGTTCCAGATGCAGACAACCACTTGCAGCTGAAGATGGATTGCCCCTTGTTGGCCAGATCCACTTTCAGGCAAAAAGGTGCGTCATGAGATCATGTGTGACAAGAAAAAAGAAAATCAATATATGTATAAAAAACGAATTAACACGTACCTGTTACACAGTTGCAGATTAATTCCAAGATCCACTTTCAGGTAAAAAGATGCGTCAGGTGGGTCATGACATCCTGAAAATGAGAAAGACAAAAAAGAAAGTCAACACAGTTGCAGATTAATTGCAAGCCAGCCAGACACTGATCCAGAAAAAAGAAATCATTATGTATAAAAAAAACGAATTAACACGTATCTTTTACACAGTTGCAGATTAATTGCAAGCCAGCCAGACACCGTTCCAGATGCAGACAACCACTCACAGCTGAAGATGGATTGCCCCTTGTTGGCCAGATCCACTTTCAGGTAAACAGTTGCGTCAGGTGGGTCATGACATCCTAAAAATAAGAAAGACAAAAAAGAAAGTAAATATAAGTATAGAAACTGAATGTTCACTTACCTGTAACTCAGTTGCAGATGAAAAGAAAGCCAGTCAGACACCATTCCAGATGCAGGCAACCTCTCACAGCTGGACATGGATAGCACCTTGTTGGCCGGAACCACGTTCAGGTAAAAAGGTGCGTGATGGGATCCTGTGTGACAAGAAAAAAGAAAATCAATATATGTATAAAAACCGAATTAATACGTACCTGTTACGCAGTTGCAGATTAATTGCAAGCCAGCCAGATACCGTTCCAGATGCAGAAAACCACTCGCATCTGAAGATGGATTGCTCCTTGTCGGCCAGATCTACTTTCAGGTAAAAAGGTGCGTCATGAGATCCTGTGTGACAAGAAAAAAGAAAATCAATATATGTATAAAAAACCGAATTAACACGTACCTGTTACACTGTTGCAGATTAATTGCAAAATCCAATTTCAGGTAAAAAGATGCACCTGGTGGGTCATGTGATCCTGAAAATACGAAAGACAAAAAAGAAAGTCAACACAGTTGCAGATTAATTGCAAGCCAGCCAGACACTGATCCAAAAAAAAGAAATCAATATGTATAAAAAACGAATTAACACATATCTTTTACACAGTTGCAGATTAATTGCAAGCCAGCCAGACACCGTTCCAGATGCAGACAACCACTCACAGCTGAAGATGGATTGCCCCTTGTTGGCCAGATCCACATTCAGGTAAAAAGGTGCGTCAGGTGGGTCATGACTTCCTGAAAATGAGAAAGACAAAAAAGAAAGTCAACACAGTTGCAGATTAATTGCAAGCCAGCCAGACACCGTTCCAGATGCAGACAACCACTCACAGCTGAAGAAGGATTGCCCCTTGTTGGCCAGATCCACTTTCAGGCAAAAAGGTGCGTCATGAGAACCTGTGTGACAAGAAAAAAGAAAGTCAATATATGTATAAAAAACGAATTAACACGTACCTGTTACAAAGTTGCAGATTAATTGCAAGCCAGCCAGACAACGTTCCAGATGCAGACAACCACTTGCAGCTGAAGATGGATTGCCCCTTGTCGGCCAGATCTACTTTCAGGTAAAAAGGTGCGTCATGAGATCCTGTGGGACAAGAAAAAACAAAATCAATATATGTATAAAAAACCGAATTAACACGTACCTGTTACACAGTTGCAGATTAATTGCAAAATCCACTTTCAGGTAAAAAAAAGCACCTGGTGGGTCATGTGATCCTGAAAATACGAAAGACAAAAAAGAAAGTCAACACAGTTGCAGATTAATTGCAAGCCAGCCAGACACTGATCCAAAAAAAAGAAATCAATATGTATAAAAAACGAATTAACACATATCTTTTACACAGTTGCAGATTAATTGCAAGCCAGCCAGACACCGTTCCAGATGCAGACAACCACTCACAGCTGAAGATGGATTGCCCCTTGTTGGCCAGATCCACTTTCAGGTAAAAAGGTGCGTCAGGTGGGTCATGACTTCCTGAAAATGAGAAAGACAAAAAAGAAAGTCAACACAGTTGCAGATTAATTGCAAGCCAGCCAGACACCGTTCCAGATGCAGACAACCACTCACAGCTGAAGATGGATTGCCCCTTGTTGGCCAGATCCACTTTCAGGTAAAAAGGTGCATTAGGTGGGTCATGACATCCTGAAAATAAGAAAGACAAAAAAGAAAGTCAATATAAGTATATAAACTGAATGTTCACTTACCTGTAACTCAGTTGCAGATGAAAAGAAAGCCAGTCAGACACCGTTCCAGATGCAGGCAACCTCTCACAGCTGGACATTGACAGCCCCTTGTTGGCCGGATCCACTTTCAGTTAAAAAGGTCCGTGATGGGATCCTGTGAGACAAAAAAAAGAATCAATATATGTATAAAAACCGAACCAACACGTACCATTTACACAGTTGCAGATTAATTGCAAGCCAGCCAGACACTGTTTCAGATGCAGACAACCACTCGCAGCTGAAGATGGATTGCCCCTTGTTGGCCAGATCCACTTTCAGGTAAAAAGGTGCGTCATGAGATCCTGTGTGATAAGAAAAAAGAAAATCAATATATGTATAAAAACCGAAATAACACGTACCTGTTACACAGTTGCAGATTAATTGCAATATCCACTTTCAGGTAAAACGGATTGTCAGGTGGGTCATGAGATCCTGAAAATAAGAAAGACAAAAAAGAAAGTCAACACAGTTGCAGATTAATTGCAAGCCAGCCAGACACTGATCCAGAAAAAAGAAATCAATATGTATAAAAAACGAATTAACACGTATCTTTTATACAGTTGCAGATTAATTGCAAGCCAGCCAGACACCGTTCCAGATGCAGACAACCACTCACAGCTTAAGATGGATTGCCCCTTGTTGGCCAGATCCACTTTCAGGTAAAAAGTTGCATCAGGTGGGTCATGACATCCTGACAATAAGAAAGACAAAAAAGAAAGTCAATATAAGTATAGAAACTGAATGTTCACTTACCTGTGACTCAGTTGCAGATGAAAAGAAAGCCAGTCAGACACCATTCCAGAGGCAGGCAACCTCTCACATCTAGACATGGATAGCCCCTTGTTGGCCGGATCCACTTTCAGGTAAAAAGGTGCGTGATGGGATCCTGTGTGACAAGAAAAAAATCAATATATGTATAAAAACCGAATTAACACGTACCTGTTACACAGTTGCAGATTAATTGCAAGCCAGCCAGAAACCGTTTCAGATGCAGACAACAACTCGCAGCTGAAGATGGATTGCCCCTTGTTGGCCAGATCCACTTTCAGGTAAAAAGGTGCGTCATGAGATCCTGTGTAACAAGAAAAAAGAAAATCAATATATGTATAAAAACCGAATTAACACGTATCTGTTACACAGTTGCAGATTAATTGCAAGATCCACTTTCAGGTAAAAAGATGCGTCAGGTGGGTCATGACATCCTGAAAATAAGAAAGACAAAAAAGAAAGTCAATATAAGTATAGAAACTGAATGTTCACTTACCTGTAACTCAGTTGCAGATGAAAAGAAAGCCAGTCAGACACCATTCCAGATGCAGGCAACCTCTCACAGCTGGACATGGATAGCCCCTTGTTGGCCAGATCCACTTTCAGGTAAAAAGGTGCGTCATGAGATACTGTGTGATAAGAAAAAAGAAAATCAATATATTTATAAAAACCGAATTAACACGTACCTGTTACACAGTTGCAGATTAATTGCAATATCCACTTTCAGGTAAAAAGGTTTGTCAGGTGGGTCATGAGATCCTGAAAATAAGAAAGACAAAAAAGAAAGTCAATGCAGTTGCAGATTAATTGCAAGCCAGCCAGACACTGTTCCAGAAAAAAGAAATCATTGTGAATAAAAAACGAATTAACACGTATCTTGTACACAGTTGCAGATTAATTGCAAGCCAGCCAGACACCGTTCCAGATGCAGACAACCACTCACAGCTGAAGATGGATTGCCTCTTGTTGACCAGATCCACTTTCAGGTAAAAAGGTGCATCAGGTGGGTCATGACATCCTGAAAATAAGAAAGACAAAAAAGAAAGTCAATAAAAGTATAGAAACTGAATGTTCACTTACCTGTGACTCAGTTGCAGATGAAAAGAAAGCCAGTCAGACACCATTTCAGATGCAGGCAACCTCTCACAGCTGGACATTGACAGCCCATTGTTGGCCGGATCCACTTTCAGGTAAAAAGGTGCGTGATGGGATCCTGTGTGACAAAAAAAAAATCAATATATGTATAAAAACCGAATTAACACGTACCTGTTACACAGTTGCAGATTAATTGCAAGCCAGCCAGACACCGTTTCAGATGCAGACAACCACTCGCAGCTGAAGATGGATTGCCCCTTGTTGGCCTGATCCACTTTCAGGTAAAAAGATGCGTGATGAGATCCTGTGTGACAAGAAAAAAGAAATTCAAAATATGTATAAAAACCGAATTAACACGTACCTGTTACACAGTTGCAGATTACTTGCAAGCCAGCCAGACAGCGTTCCAGATGCAGACAACAACTCGTAGGTGAAGATGGATTTCCCCTTGTTGGCCAGGTTCACTTTCAGGTAAAAAGGTGCGTCATGAGATCCTGTGTGACAAGAAAAAAGAAAATCAATATATTTATAAAAACCGAATTAACATGTACCTGTTACACAGTTGCAGATTAATTCCAAGATCCACTTTCAGGTAAAAAGATGCACCTGGTGAGTCATGTGATCCTGAAAATACGAAAGACAAAAAAGAAAGTCAACAGAGTTGCAGATTAATTGCAAGCCAGCCAGACACTGTTCCAAAAAAAAGAAATCAATATGTATAAAAAATGAATTAACACATATCTTTTACACAGTTGCAGATTAATTGCAAGCCAGCCAGACACCGTTCCAGATGCAGACAACCACTCACAGCTGAAGATGGATTGCCCCTTGTTGGCCAGATCCACTTTCAGGTAAAAATTTGCGTCAGGTGGGTGATGACATCCTAAAAATAAGAAAGACAAAAAAGAAAGTAAATATAAGTATAGAAACTGAATGTTCACTTACCTGTAACTCAGTTGCAGATGAAAAGAAAGCCAGTCAGACACCATTCCAGATGCAGGCAACCTCTCACAGCTGGACATGGATAGCCCCTTGTTGGCCAGATCCATTTTCAGGTAAAAAGTTGCATCAGGTGGGTCATGACATCCTGAAAATAAGAAAGACAAAAAAGAAACTCAAAATATGTATAAAAACTGAATTAACACGTACCTGTTACACAGTTGCAGATTAATTGCAAGCCAGCCAGACACCGTTCCAGATGCAGACAACCACTCGCAGCTGAAGATGGATTGCCCCTTGTTGGCCAGATCCACTTTCAGGTAAAAAGGTGCATCAGGTGGGTCATGACATCCTGAAAATAAGAAAGACAAAAAAGAAAGTCAACACAGTTGCAGATTAATTGCAAGCCAGCCAGACACTGATCCAAAAAAAAAGAAATCAATATGTATAAAAAATGAATTAACATGTACCTGTTACACAGTTGCAGATTAATTGCAAGATCCACTTTCAGGTAAAAAGGTGCGTCATGAGATCCTGTGTGACAAGAAAAAAGAAAATCAAAATATGTATAAAAACCTAATTAAAACGTACCTGTTATACAGTTGAAGATTAATTGCTAGATCCACTATCAGGTAAAAAGTTGCGTCAGGTGGATCATGACATCCTGAAAATAAGAAAGACAAAAAAGAAAGTCAACACAGTTGCAGATTAATTGCAAGCCAGCCAGACACTGATCCAGAAAAAAGAAATCAATATGTATAAAAAACAAAATAACACGTATCTTTTACACAGTTGCAGATTAATTGCAAGCCAGCCACACACCGTTTCAGATGCAGACAACCACTCGCAGCTGAAGATGGATTGCCCCTTGTTGGCCAGATCCACTTTCAGGTAAAAAGATGCGTGATGAGATCATGTGTGATAAGAAAAAAGAAACTCAAAATATGTATAAAAACCGAATTAACACGTACCTGTTAGACAGTTGCAGATTAATTGCAAGCCAGCCAGACACCGTTCCAGATGCAGACAACCACTCGCAGCTGAAGATGGATTGCCCCTTGTCGGCCAGATCTACTTTCAGGTGAAAAGGTGCGTAATGAGATCCTGTGTGACAAGAAAAATAAAATCAATATATGTATAAAAACCGAATTAACACGTACATGTTCCACAGTTGCATATTAATTGCAAGCCAGCCAGACACCATTTCAGATGCAGACAACCACTCGTAGCTGAAGATGGATTGCGCCTTGTTTGCCAGGTCCACTTTCAGGTAAAAAGGTGCGTCATGAGATCCTTTGTAACAAGAAAAAAGAAAAATTAATTAATACGTACCTGTTACACAGTTGCAGATTAATTGCAAGATCCACTTTCAGGTAAAAAGATGCACCTGGTGGGTCATGTGATCCTGAAAATAAGAAAGACAAAAAAGAAAGTCAACATAGTTGCAGATTCATTGCAAGCCAGCCAGACAATGATCCAAAAAAAAGAAATCAATATGTATAAAAAACGAATTAACACATATCTTTTACACAGTTGCAGATTAATTGCAAGATCCACTTTCAGTTAAAAAGATGCACCTGGTGGGTCATGTGATCCTGAAAATAAGAAAGACAAAAAAGAAAGTCAACACAGTTGCAGATTAATTGCAAGCCAGCCAGACAATGATCCAAAAAAAAGAAATCAATATGTATAAAAAACGAATTAACACATATTTTTTACACAGTTGCTGATTAATTGCAAGCCAGCCAGACACCGTTCCAGATGCAGACAACCACTCACAGCTGAAGATGGATTGCCCCTTGTTGGCCAGATCCACTTTCAGGTAAAAAGGTGCGTCAGGTGGGTCATGACATTCTGAAAATAAGAAAGACAAAAAAAGAAAGTCAATATAAGTATAGAAACTGAATGTTCACTTACCGGTTACTCAGTTGCAGATGAAAAGAAAGCCAGTCAGACACCATTCCAGATGCAGGCAACATCTCACAGCTGGACATGGATAGCCCCTTTTTGGCCGGATCCACTTTCAGGTAAAAAGGTGCGTGATGGGATCCTGTGTGAGAAAAAAAAAGGAATGTCAACATATGTATAAAAACCGAATTAACATGTATCTTTTACACAGTTGCAGACTAATTGCAATCCAGCCAGACACCATTCCAGTAGCAGACAACCACTCACAGCTTAAGATGGATTGCCCCTTGTTGGCCAGATCCACTTTCAGGTAAAAAGGTGCATCAGGTGGGTCAAGACATTCTGAAAATAAGAAAGACAAAAAAGAAAGTAAATATAAGTATAGGAACTGAATGTTCATTTACCTGTAACTCAGTTGCAGATGAAAAGAAACTAGTCAGACACCATTCCAGATGCAGTCAACCTCTCACAGCTGGACATGGAGAGCCCCTTGTTGGCCGGATCCACATTCAGGTAAAAAGGTGCGTGATGGGATCCTGTGTGACAAGAAAAAAGAAAATCAATAAATGTATAAAAACCGAAATAACACGTACCTGTTACACAGTTGCAGATTAATTGCAAGCCAGCCAGACAACGTTCCAGATGCAGACAACCACTCGCAGCTGAAGATGGTTTGCCCCTTGTTGGCCAGATCCACTTTCAGGTAAAAAAGTGCGTTATGAGATCCTATGTGACAAAAAAAAAGAAAATCAATATATGTATAAAAACCGAAATAACACGTACCTGTTACACAGTTGCAGATTAATTGCAAGCCAGCCAGACACCGTTCCAGATGCAGACAACCACTCGCAGCTGAAGATGGATTGCCCCTTGTCGGCCAGATCTACTTTCAGGTGAAAAGGTGCGTAATGAGATCCTGTGTGACAAGAAAAATAAAATCAATATATGTATAAAAACCGAATTAACACGTACCTGTTACACAGTTGCAGATTAATTGCAAGATCCACTTTCAGGTAAAAAGATGCGCCTGGTGGGTCATGTGATCCTGAAAATAAGAAAGACAAAAAAGAAAGTCAACACAGTTGCAGATTAATTGCAAGCCAGCCAGACACTGATCCAAAAAAAGAAATCAATATGTATAAAAACTGAATTAACACGTACCTGTTACACAGTTGCAGATTAATTGCAAGATCCACTTTCAGGTAAAAAGGTGCGTCAGGTGGGTCATGAGATCCTGAAAATAAGAAAGACAAAAAAGAAAGTCCACACAGTTGCAGATTAATTGCAAGCCAGCCAGACACCGTTCCACATGCAGACAACCACTGACAGCTGAAGATGGATTGCCCCTTGATGGCCAGATCCACGTTCAGGTAAAAAGTTGCATAAGGTGGGTCATGACATCCTGAAAATAAGAAAGACAAAAAATGAAAGTCAATATAAGTATAGAAACTGAATGTTCACTTATCTGTGACTCAGTTGCAGATGAAAAGAAAGCCAGTCAGACACCATTCCAGATGCAGGCAACCTCTCACATCTGGACATGGATAGCCCCTTGTTGGCCGGATCCACTTTCAGGTAAAAAGGTGCGTGATGGGATCCTGTGTGACAAAAAAAAAAATCAATATATGTATAAAAACCGAATTAACACGTACCTGTAACACAGTTGCAGATTAATTGCAAACCAGCCAGACACCGTTCCAGATGCAGACAACCACTCGTAGCTGAAGATGGATTGCCCCTTGTTCGCCAGATCCACTTTCAGGTAAAATGGTGCGTCATGAGATCCTGTGTGACAAGAAAAAAGAAAATCAATATATGTATAAAAACCGAATTAACACGTACCTGTTACACAGATGCAGATTAATTGCAAGATCCACTTTCAGGTAAAAAGATGCGTCAGGTGGGTCATGAGATCCTGAAAATAAGAAAGACAAAAAAGAAAGTCAACACAGTTGCAGATTAATTGCAAGCCAGCCAGACACTGATCCAAAAAAAAGAAATCAATATGTATAAAAAACGAATTAACACGTATCTTTTACAGAGTTGCAGATTAATTGCCAGCCAGCCAGACACCTTTTCCAGATGCAGACAACCACTCACAGCTTAAGATGGATTGCCTCTTGTTGGCCAGATCCACTTTCAGGTAAAAAGTTGCATCAGGTGGGTCATGACATCCTGAAAATAAGAAAGACAAAAAAGAAAGTCAATATAAGTATAGAAACTGAATGTTCACTTACCTGTAACTCAGTTGCAGATGAAAAGAAAGCCAGTCAGACACCATTCCAGATGCAGGCAACCTCTCACAGCTGGACATTGACAGCCCCTTTTTGGACGGATCCACTTTCAGGTAAAAAGGTGCGTGATAGAATCCTGTGTAACAAGAAAAAAGAAAATCAATATATGTATAAAAACCGAATTAACACGTACCTGTTACACAGTTGCAGATTAATTGCAAGCCAGCCAGACACCGTTCCAGATGCAGACAACCACTCACAACTGAAGATGGATTGCCCCTTGTTGGCCAGATCCACTTTCAAGTAAAATGGTGCGTCATGAGAACCTGTGTGACAAGAAAAAAGAAAATGAATATATGTATAAAAACCTAATTAACACGTACCTGTTACACAGTTGAAGATTAATTGCTAGATCCACTTTCAGGTAAAAAGGTGCGTCAGGTGGGTCATGACATCCTGAAAATAAAAAAGACAAAAAAGAAAGTCAACACAGTTGCAGATTAATTGCAAGCCAGCCAGACACTGATCCAGAAAAAAGAAATCAATATGTATAAAAAACGAATTAACACGTATCTTTTACACAGTTGCAGATTTATTGCAATCCAGCCAGACACCGTCCCAGATGCAGACAACCACTCACAGCTGACGATGGATTGCCCCTTGTTGGCCAGATCCACTATCAGGTAAAAAGTTGAATCAGGTGAGTCATGACATCCTGAAAATAAGAAAGACAAAAAAGAAAGTCAATATATGTATAAAAACCGAACTAACACGTACCTGTTAAACAGTTGCAGATTAATTGCAAGATCCACTTTATGTAAAAAGATGCATCAGGTGGGTCATGAGATCCTGAAAATAAGAAAGACAAAAAAGAAAGTCAACACAGTTGCAGATTAATTACAAGCCAGCCAGACACCGTTCCAGATGTAGACAACAACTTGCAGCTGAAGATGGATTGCCCCTTGTCGGCCAGATCCACTTTCAGGTAAAAAGGTGCGTCATGAGATCCTGTGTGGCAAGAAAAAAGAAAATCAATATATGTATAAAAACCGAATTAACACGTACCTGTTACACAGTTGCAGATTAACTGCAAGATCCACTTTCAGGTAAAAAGATGCGTTAGGTGGGTCATGAGATCCTGAAAATAAGAAAGACAAAAAAGAAAGTCAACACAGTTGCAGATTAATTGCAAGCCAGCCATACACCGTTTCAGATGCAGACAACCACTCGCAGCTGAAGATGGATTGCCCCTTTTTGGCCAGGTCCACTTTCAGGTAAAAAGGTGCATCATGAGATCCTGTGTGACAAGAAAAAAGAAACTCAAAATATGTATAAAAACCGAATTAACACGTACATGTTCCACAGTTGCATATTAATTGCAAGCCAGCCAGACACCATTTCAGATGCAGACAACCACTCGTAGCTGAAGATGGATTGCCCCTTGTTTGCCAGGTCCACTTTCAGGTAAAAAGGTGCGTCATGAGATCCTTTGTAACAAGAAAAAAGAAAAATTAATTAATACGTACCTGTTACACAGTTGCAGATTAATTGCAAGATCCACTCTCAGGTAAAATGATGCACCTGGTGGGTCATGTGATCCTGAAAATAAGAAAGACAAAAAAGAAAGTCAACATAGTTGCAGATTCATTGCAAGCCAGCCAGACAATGATCCAAAAAAAAGAAATCAATATGTATAAAAAACGAATTAACACATATCTTTTACACAGTTGCAGATTAATTGCAAGATCCACTTTCAGTTAAAAAGATGCACCTGGTGGGTCATGTGATCCTGAAAATAAGAAAGACAAAAAAGAAAGTCAACACAGTTGCAGATTAATTGCAAGCCAGCCAGACAATGATCCAAAAAAAAGAAATCAATATGTATAAAAAACGAATTAACACATATTTTTTACACAGTTGCTGATTAATTGCAAGCCAGCCAGACACCGTTCCAGATGCAGACAACCACTCACAGCTGAAGATGGATTGCCCCTTGTTGGCCAGATCCACTTTCAGGTAAAAAGGTGCGTCAGGTGGGTCATGACATTCTGAAAATAAGAAAGAAAAAAAAAGAAAGTCAATATAAGTATAGAAACTGAATGTTCACTTACCGGTTACTCAGTTGCAGATGAAAAGAAAGCCAGTCAGACACCATTCCAGATGCAGGCAACATCTCACAGCTGGACATGGATAGCCCCTTTTTGGCCGGATCCACTTTCAGGTAAAAAGGTGCGTGATGGGATCCTGTGTGAGAAAAAAAAAGAATGTCAACATATGTATAAAAACCGAATTAACATGTATCTTTTACACAGTTGCAGACTAATTGCAATCCAGCCAGACACCATTCCAGTAGCAGACAACCACTCACAGCTTAAGATGGATTGCCCCTTGTTGGCCAGATCCACTTTCAGGTAAAAAGGTGCATCAGGTGGGTCAAGACATTCTGAAAATAAGAAAGACAAAAAAGAAAGTAAATATAAGTATAGGAACTGAATGTTCATTTACCTGTAACTCAGTTGCAGATGAAAAGAAACTAGTCAGACACCATTCCAGATGCAGTCAACCTCTCACAGCTGGACATGGAGAGCCCCTTGTTGGCCGGATCCACATTCAGGTAAAAAGGTGCGTGATGGGATCCTGTGTGACAAGAAAAAAGAAAATCAATAAATGTATAAAAACTGAAATAACACGTACCTGTTACACAGTTGCAGATTAATTGCAAGCCAGCCAGACAACGTTCCAGATGCAGACAACCACTCGCAGCTGAAGATGGATTGCCCCTTGTTGGCCAGATCCACTTTCAGGTAAAAAGGTGCGTGATGGGATCCTGTGTGACAAAAAAAAAAAGAATGTCAACATATGTATAAAAACAGAATTAACACGTATCTTTTACACAGTTGCAGATTAATTGCAAGCCAGCCAGACACCATTCCAGTTGCAGACAACCACTCACAGCTGAAGATGGATTGCCCCTTGTTGGCCAGATCCACTTTCAGGTAAAAAGTTGCATCATGAGATCCTGTGTGACAAGAAAAAAGAAAATCAATATATGTATAAAACCCGATTTAACACATACCTGTTACACAGTTGCAGATTAATTCCAAGATCCACTTTCAGGTAAAAAGATGCATCAGGTGGGTCATGACATCCTGAAAATAAGAAAGACAAAAAAGAAAGTCAACACAGTTGCAGATTAATTGCAAGCCAGCCAGACACTGATCCAGAAAAAAGAAATCAATATGTATAAAAAACGAATTAACACGTATCTTTTACACAGTTGCTGATTAATTGCAAGCCAGCCAGACACCGTTCCAGATGCAGACAACCACTCACAGCTTAAGATGGATTGCCCCTTGTTGGCCAGATCCACTTTCAGGTAAAAAGTTGCATCAGGTGGGTCATGACATCCTGAAAATAAGAAAGACACAAAAGAAAGTCAATATAAGTATAGAAACTGAATGTTCACTTACCTGTAACTCAGTTGCAGATGAAAAGAAAGCCAGTCAGACATCATTCCAGATGCAGGTAACCTCTCACAGCTGGACATGGATAGCCCCTTGTTGGCCAGATCCACTTTCAGGTAAAAAGGTGCGTGATGGGATCCTGTGTGACAAGAAAAAAGAAAATCAATATATGTCTAAAAACCGAATTAACACGTACCTGTTACACAGTTGCAGATTAATTGCAAGCCAGCCAGACAACGTTCCAGATGCAGACAACCACTCGCAGCTGAAGATGGATTGCCCCTTGTTGGCCAGATCCACTTTCAGCAAAAAGGTGTGTCATGAGATCCTGTGTGACAAGAAAAAAGAAAATCAATATATGTATAAAAACCGAATTAACACGTACCTGTTACACAGTTGCAGATTAATTGCAAGATCCACTTTCAGGTAAAAAGATGCGCCTGGTGGGTCATAAGATCCTGAAAATAAGAAAGACAAAAAAGAAAGTCAACACAGTTGCAGATTAATTGCAAGCCAGCCAGACACTGATCCAAAAAAAAGAAATCAAGATGTATAAAAAATGAATTAACACGTATCTTTTACACAGTTGCAGATTAATTGCAAGCCAGCCAGACACCGTTCCAGATGCAGACAACCACTCACAGCTTAAGATGGATGTCCCCTTGTTGGCCAGATCCACTTTCAGGTAAAAAGTTGCATCATGTGGGTCATGACATCCTGAAAATAAGAAAGACAAAAAAGAAAGTCAACACAGTTGCAGATTAATTGCAAGCCAGCCACACACCGTTTCAGATGCAGACAACCATTCGCAGCTGAAGATGGATTGCCCCTTGTTGGCCGGATCCACTTTCAGGCAAAAAGGTGCGTGAAGGGATCCTGTGTGACAAGAAAAAAGAAAATCAATATATGTATAAAACCCGATTTAACACGTACCTGTTACACAGTTGCAGATTAATTGCAAGTCAGCCAGACAACGTTCCAGATGCAGACAACCACTCGCAGCTGAAGATGGATTGCCACTTGTTGGCCAGGTCCACTTTCAGGTAAAAAGGTGCGTCATGAGATCCTGTGTAACAAGAAAAAAGAAAATTAATATATGTATAAAAACCGAATTAACACGTACCTGTTACACAGTTGCAGATTAATTGCAAGCCAGCCATACACCGTTTCAGATGCAGACAACCACTCACAGCTTAAGATGGATTGCCCCTTGTTGGCCAGATCCACTTTCAGGTAAAAAGTTGCATCAGGTGGGTCATGACATCCTGAAAATAAGAAAGACAAAAAAGAAAGTCAATATAATTAGAGATACTGAATGGTCACTTACCGGTAACTCAGTTGCAGATGAAAAGAAAGCCAGTCAGACACCATTCCAGATGCAGGCAACCTCTCACAGCTGGACATGGATAGCCCCTTGTTGGCCGGATCCACTTTCAGGTAAAAATGTGCATGATGGGATCCTGTGTGACAAGAAAAAAGAAAATCAATATATGTATAAAAACCGAATTAACACGTACCTGTTACGCAGTTGCAGTTTAATTGCAAGCCAGCCAGACAACATTCTAGATGCAGACAACCACTCGCAGCTGAAGATGGTTTGCCCCTTGTTGGCCAGATCCACTTTCAGGTAAAAAAGTGCGTCATGAGATCCTATGTGACAAAAAAAAAGAAAATCAATATATGTATAAAAACCCGAATTAACACGTACCTGTTACACAGTTGCAGATTAATTGCAAGCCAGCCAGACACCGTTCCAGATGCAGACAACCACTCGTAGCTGAAGATGGATTGCCCCTCGTTCACCAGATCCACTTTCAGATAAAATGGTGCGTCATGAGATCCTGTGTGACAAGAAAAAAGAAAATCAATATATGTATAAAAACCGAATTAACAAGTACCTGTTACACAGTTGCAGATTAATTGCAAGCCAGCCAGACACCGTTCCAAATGCAGGAAACCTCTCACAGCTGGACATTGATAGCCCCTTGTTGGCCGGATCCACTTTCAGGTAAAAAGGTCCGTGATGGGATCCTGTAAGACAAAAAAAAGAATCAATATATGTATAAAAACCGAACTAAAACGTACCTGTTACACAGTTGCAGATTAATTGCAAGATCCACTTTATGTAAAAAGATGCATCAGGTGGGTCATGAGATCCTGAAAATAAGTAAGACAAAAAAGAAAGTCAACACAGTTGCAGATTAATTGCAAGCCAGCCAGACACCGTTCCAGATGCAGACAACCACTCGTAGCTGAAGATGGATTGCCCCTTGTTCACCAGATCCACTTTCAGGTAAAATGGTGCGTCATGAGATCCTGTGTGACAAGAAAAAAGAAAATCAATATATGTATAAAAACCGAATTTACAAGTACCTGTTACACAGTTGCAGATTAATTGCAAGCCAGCCAGACACCGTTCCAGATGCAGACAACAACTTGCAGCTGAAGATGGATTGCCCCTTGTTGGCCAGATCCACTTTCAGGTAAAAAGGTGCATCATGAGATCCTGTGTGACAAGAAAAAAGAAAATCAATATATGTATAAAAACCTAATTAACACGTACCTGTTACACAGTTGCAGATTAATTGCTAGATCCACTTTCAGGTAAAAAGTTGCGTCAGGTGGATCATGACATCCTGAAAATAAGAAAGATAAAAAAGAAAGTCAACACAGTTGCAGATTAATTGCAAGCCAGCCAGACACTGATCCAGAAAAAAGAAATCAATATGTATAAAAAACGAATTAACACGTATCTTTTACACAGGTGCATATTAATTGCAAGCCAGCCACACACCGTTTCAGATGCAGACAACTACTCGCAGCTGAAGATGGATTGCCCCTTGTTGGCCGGATCCACTTTCAGGTAAAAAGGTGCGTGATGGGATCCTGTGTGACAAGAAAAAAGAATTTCAATATATGTATAAAAACCAAATTAACACGTACCTGTTACACAGTTGCAGATTAATTACAAGCCAGCCAGACACCGTTCCAGATTCAGACAACATCTTGCAGCTGAAGATGGATTGCCCCTTGTCGGCCAGATCCACTTTCAGGTAAAAAGGTGCGTCATGAGATCCTGTGTGACAAGAAAAAAGAAAATCAATATATGTATAAAAACCGAATTAACACGTACCTGTTACACAGTTGCAGATTAACTGCAAGATCCACTTTCAGGTAAAAAGATGCATCAGGTGGGTCATGAGATCCTGAAAATTAGAAAGACAAAAAAGAAAGTCAACACAGTTGCAGATTAATTGCAAGCCAGCCAGACACTGATCCAAAAAAAAGAAATCAATATGTATAAAAAACGAATTAACACGTATCTTTTACACAGTTGCAGATTAATTGCAAGCCAGCCAGACACCGTTCCAGATGCAGACAACCACACACAGCTTAAGATGAATTGCCCCTTGTTGGCCAGATCCACTTTCAGGTCAAAAGTTGCATCAGGTGGGTCATGACATCCTGAAAATAAGAAAGACAAAAAAGAAAGTTAATATAAGTATAAAAACTGAATGGTCACTTACCGGTAACTCAGTTGCAGATGAAAAGAAAGCCAGTCAGACACCATTCCAGATGCAGACAACAACTTGCAGCTGAAGATGGATTGCCCCTTGATGGCCAGATCCACTTTCAGGTAAAAAGGTGCATCATGAGATCCTGTGTGACAAGAAAAAAGAAAATCAATATATGTATAAAAACCTAATTAACACGTACCTGTTACACAGTTGCAGATTAATTGCTAGATCCACTTTCAGGTAAAAAGTTGCGTCAGGTGGATCATGACATCCTGAAAATAAGAAAGATAAAAAAGAAAATCAACACAGTTGCAGATTAATTGCAAGCCAGCCAGACACTGATCCAGAAAAAAGAAATCAATATGTATAAAAAACGAATTAACACGTATCTTTTACACAGGTGCATATTAATTGCAAGCCAGCCACACACCGTTTCAGATGCAGACAACTACTCGCAGCTGAAGATGGATTGCCCCTTGTTGGCCGGATCCACTTTCAGGTAAAAAGGTGCGTGATGGGATCCTGTGTGACAAGAAAAAAGAATTTCAATATATGTATAAAAACCAAATTAACACGTACCTGTTACACAGTTGCAGATTAATTACAAGCCAGCCAGACACCG
Organism: Salminus brasiliensis; assembly: GCF_030463535.1. NCBI lineage: Eukaryota > Metazoa > Chordata > Actinopteri > Characiformes > Bryconidae > Salminus > Salminus brasiliensis. The sequence continues at coordinate 26,824,716 of NC_132888.1, forward strand.
TTCCAGATTCAGACAACATCTTGCAGCTGAAGATGGATTGCCCCTTGTCGGCCAGATCCACTTTCAGGTAAAAAGGTGCGTCATGAGATCCTGTGTGACAAGAAAAAAGAAAATCAATATATGTATAAAAACCGAATTAACACGTACCTGTTACACAGTTGCAGATTAACTGCAAGATCCACTTTCAGGTAAAAAGATGCATCAGGTGGGTCATGAGATCCTGAAAATAAGAAAGACAAAAAAGAAAGTCAACACAGTTGCAGATTAATTGCAAGCCAGCCAGACACTGATCCAAAAAAAAGAAATCAATATGTATAAAAAACGAATTAACACGTATCTTTTACACAGTTGCAGATTAATTGCAAGCCAGCCAGACACCGTTCCAGATGCAGACAACCACACACAGCTTAAGATGGATTGCCCCTTGTTGGCCAGATCCACTTTCAGGTCAAAAGTTGCATCAGGTGGGTCATGACATCCTGAAAATAAGAAAGACAAAAAAGAAAGTTAATATAAGTATAAAAACTGAATGGTCACTTACCGGTAACTCAGTTGCAGATGAAAAGAAAGCCAGTCAGACACCATTCCAGATGCAGTCAACCTCTCACAGCTGGACGTGGATAGCCCCTTGTTGGCCAGATCCACTTTCAGGTAAAAAGGTGCGTGATGGGATCCTGTGTGTCAAGAAAAAAGAAAATCAATATATGTATAAAATCCGAATTAACACGTACCTGTTACACAGTTGCAGATTAATTACAAGCCAGCCAGACACCGTTCCAGATGCAGACAACAACTTGCAGCTGAAGATGGATTGCCCCTTGTCGGCCAGATCCACTTTCAGGTAAAAAGGTGCGTCATGAGATCCTGTGTGACAAAAAAAAGAAAATCAATATATGCATAAAAACCGAATTAACACGTACCTGTTACACAGTTGCAGATTAACTGCAAAATCCACTTTCAGGTAAAAAGATGCATCAGGTGGGTCATGAGATCCTGAAAATAAGAAAGACAAAAAAGAAAGTCAACACAGTTGCAGATTAATTGCAAGCCAGCTAGACACTGATCCAAAAAAAAGAAATCAATATGTATAAAAAACGAATTAACACGTATCTTTTACACAGTTGCAGATTAATTGCAAGCCAGCCAGACACCGTTCCAGATGCAGACAACCACACACAGCTTAAGATGGATTGCCCCTTGTTGGCCAGATCCACTTTCAGGTCAAAAGTTGCATCAGGTGGGTCATGACATCCTGAAAATAAGAAAGACAAAAAAGAAAGTTAATATAAGTATAAAAACTGAATGGTCACTTACCGGTAACTCAGTTGCAGATGAAAAGAAAGCCAGTCAGACACCATTCCAGATGCAGTCAACCTCTCACAGCTGGACGTGGATAGCCCCTTGTTGGCCAGATCCACTTTCAGGTAAAAAGGTGCGTGATGGGATCCTGTGTGTCAAGAAAAAAGAAAATCAATATATGTATAAAATCCGAATTAACACGTACCTGTTACACAGTTGCAGATTAACTGCAAAATCCACTTTCAGGTAAAAAGATGCATCAGGTGGGTCATGAGATCCTGAAAATAAGAAAGACAAAAAAGAAAGTCAACACAGTTGCAGATTAATTGCAAGCCAGCTAGACACTGATCCAAAAAAAAGAAATCAATATGTATAAAAAACGAATTAACACGTATCTTTTACACAGTTGCAGATTAATTGCAAGCCAGCCAGACACCGTTCCAGATGCAGACAACCACTCACAGCTTAAGATTGATTGCCCCTTGTTGGCCAGATCCACTTTCAGGTAAAAAGGTGTGTCAGGTGGGTCATGACATCCTGAAAATAAAAAAGACAAAAAATAAAGTCAATATAAGTATAGAAACTGAATGTTCACTTACCTGTAACTCAGTTGCAGATGAAAAGAAAGCCAGTCAGACACCATTCCAGATGCAGGCAACCTCTCACAGCTGGACATGGATAGCACCTTGTTGGCCGGAACCACGGTCAGGTAAAAAGGTGTGTGATGGGATCCTGTGTGACAAGAAAAAAGAAAATCAATATATGTATAAAAACCGAATTAACACGTACCTGTTACGCAGTTGCAGATTAATTGCTAGATCCACTTTCAGGTAAAAAGTTGCGTCAGGTGGATCATGACATCCTGAAAATAAGAAAGACAAAAAAGAAAGTCAACACAGTTGCAGATTAATTGCAAGCCAGCCAGACACTGATCCAGAAAAAAGAAATCAATATGTATAAAAAACGAATTAACACGTATCTTTTACACAGGTGCATATTAATTGCAAGCCAGCCACACACTGTTTCAGATGCAGACAACCACTCGCAGCTGAAGATTGATTGCCCCTTGTTGGCCAGATCCACTTTCAGGTAAAAAGGTGTGTCAGGTGGGTCATGACATCCTGAAAATAAAAAAGACAAAAAATAAAGTCAATATAAGTATAGAAACTGAATGTTCACTTACCTGTAACTCAGTTGCAGATGAAAAGAAAGCCAGTCAGACACCATTCCAGATGCAGGCAACCTCTCACAGCTGGACATGGATAGCACCTTGTTGGCCGGAACCACGGTCAGGTAAAAAGGTGTGTGATGGGATCCTGTGTGACAAGAAAAAAGAAAATCAATATATGTATAAAAACCGAATTAACACGTACCTGTTACGCAGTTGCAGATTAATTGCTAGATCCACTTTCAGGTAAAAAGTTGCGTCAGGTGGATCATGACATCCTGAAAATAAGAAAGACAAAAAAGAAAGTCAACACAGTTGCAGATTAATTGCAAGCCAGCCAGACACTGATCCAGAAAAAAGAAATCAATATGTATAAAAAACGAATTAAAACGTATCTTTTACACAGGTGCATATTAATTGCAAGCCAGCCACACACTGTTTCAGATGCAGACAACCACTCGCAGCTGAAGATGGATTGCACCTTGTTGGCCGGATCCACTTTCAGGTAAAAAGGTGCGTGATGGGATCCTGTGTGACAAGAAAAAAGAAAATCAATATATGCATAAAAACCGAATTAACACATACCTGTTACACAGTTGCAGATTAACTGCAAGATACACTTTCAGGTAAAAAGATGCATCAGGTGGGTCATGAGATCCTGAAAATAAGAAAGTCAAAAAAGAAAGTCAACACAGTTGCAGATTAATTGCAAGCCAGCCAGACACTGATCCAAAAAAAAGAAATCAATATGTATAAAAAACGAATTAACACGTATCTTTTACACAGTTGCAGATTAATTGCATGCCAGCCAGACACCGTTCCAGATGCAGACAACCACACACAGCTTAAGATGGATTGCCCCTTGTTGGCCAGATCCACTTTCAGGTCAAAAGTTGCATCAGGTGGGTCATGACATCCTGAAAATAAGAAAGACAAAAAAGAAAGTTAATATAAGTATAAAAACTGAATGGTCACTTACCGGTAACTCAGTTGCAGATGAAAAGAAAGCCAGTCAGACACCGTTCCAGATGCAGTCTACCTCTCACAGCTGGACATGGATAGCCCCTTGTTGGCCAGATCCACTTTCAGGTAAAAAGGTGCGTGATGGGATCCTGTGTGACAAGAAAAAAGAAAATCAATATATGTATAAAAACCGAATTAACACGTACCTGTTACACAGATGCAGATTAATTGCAAGATCCACTTTCAGGTAAAAAGGTGCTTCAGGTGGGTCATGAGATCCTGAAAATAAGAAAGACAAAAAAGAAAGTCAACACATTTGCAGATTAATTGCAAGCCAGCCAGAAACTGATCCAAAAAAAAGAAATCAATATGTATAAAAAACGAATTAACACGTATCTTTTACACAGTTGCAGATTAATTGCAAGCCAGCCAGACACCGTTCCAGATGCAGACAACCACTCACAGCTTAAGATTGATTGCCCCTTGTTGGCCAGATCCACTTTCAGGTAAAAAGGTGTGTCAGGTGGGTCATGACATCCTGAAAATAAAAAAGACAAAAAATAAAGTCAATATAAGTATAGAAACTGAATGTTCACTTACCTGTAACTCAGTTGCAGATGAAAAGAAAGCCAGTCAGACACCATTCCAGATGCAGGCAACCTCTCACAGCTGGACATGGATAGCACCTTGTTGGCCGGAACCACGTTCAGGTAAAAAGGTGTGTGATGGGATCCTGTGTGACAAGAAAAAAGAAAATCAATATATGTATAAAAACCGAATTAACACGTACCTGTTACGCAGTTGCAGATTAATTGCTAGATCCACTTTCAGGTAAAAAGTTGCGTCAGGTGGATCATGACATCCTGAAAATAAGAAAGACAAAAAAGAAAGTCAACACAGTTGCAGATTAATTGCAAGCCAGCCAGACACTGATCCAGAAAAAAGAAATCAATATGTATAAAAAACGAATTAACACGTATCTTTTACACAGGTGCATATTAATTGCAAGCCAGCCACACACTGTTTCAGATGCAGACAACCACTCGCAGCTGAAGATGGATTGCCCCTTGTTGGCCGGATCCACTTTCAGGTAAAAAGGTGCGTGATGGGATCCTGTGTGACAAGAAAAAAGAAATTTAGTATATGTATAAAAAACAAATTAACACGTACCTGTTACACAGTTGCAGATTAATTACAAGCCAGCCAGACACCGTTCCAGATGCAGACAACAACTTGCAGCTGAAGATGGATTGCCCCTTGTCGGCCAGATCCACTTTCAGGTAAAAAGGTGCGTCATGAGATCCTGTGTGACAAGAAAAAAGAAAATCAATATATGCACAAAAACCGAATTAACACGTACCTGTTACACAGTTGCAGATTAACTGCAAGATCCACTTTCAGGTAAAAAGATGCATCAGGTGGGTCATGACATCCTGAAAATAAGAAAGACAAAAAAGAAAGTCAACACAGTTGCAGATTAATTGCAAGCCAGCCAGACACTGATCCAAAAAAAAGAAATCAATATGTATAAAAAACGAATTAACACGTATCTTTTACACAGTTGCAGATTAATTGCAAGCCAGCCAGACACCGTTCCAGATGCAGACAACCACTCACAGCTTAAGATGGATTGCCCCTTGTTGGCCAGATCCACTTTCAGGTAAAAAGTTGCATCAGGTGGGTCATGACATCCTGAAAATAAGAAAGACAAAAAAGAAAGTCAATATAAGTATAAAAACTGAATGGTCACTTACCGGTAACTCAGTTGCAGATGAAAAGAAAGCCAGTCAGACACCATTCCAGATGCAGTCAACCTCTCACAGCTGGACATGGATAGCCCCTTTTTGGCCAGATCCACTTTCAGGTAAAAAGGTGCGTGATGGGATCCTGTGTGACAAGAAAAAAGAAAATCAATATATGTATAAAAACCTAATTAACACGTACCTGTTACACAGTTGCAGATTAATTGCAAGCCAGCCAGACTCCGTTCCAGATGCAGTCAACCACTCGCAGCTGAAGATTGATTGCCCCTTGTTGGCCAGATCCACTTTCAGGTAAAAAGGTGCGTCATGAGATCCTGTGTGACAAGAAAAAAGAAAATCAATATATGTATAAAAACCTAATTAACACGTACCTGTTACACAGTTGCAGATTAATTGCTAGATCCACTTTCAGGTAAAAAATTGCGTCAGGTGGATCATGACATCTTGAAAATAAGAAAGACAAAAAAGAAAGTCAACACAGTTGCAGATTAATTGCAAGCCAGCCAGACACTGATCCAGAAAAAAGAAATCAATATGTATAAAAAACGAATTAAAACGTATCTTTTACACAGGTGCATATTAATTGCAAGCCAGCCACACACTGTTTCAGATGCAGACAACCACTCGCAGCTGAAGATGGATTGCACCTTGTTGGCCGGATCCACTTTCAGGTAAAAAGGTGCGTGATGGGATCCTGTGTGACAAGAAAAAAGAAAATCAATATATGCATAAAAACCGAATTAACACATACCTGTTACACAGTTGCAGATTAACTGCAAGATACACTTTCAGGTAAAAAGATGCATCAGGTGGGTCATGAGATCCTGAAAATAAGAAAGACAAAAAAGAAAGTCAACACAGTTGCAGATTAATTGCAAGCCAGCCAGACACTGATCCAAAAAAAAGAAATCAATATGTATAAAAAACGAATTAACACGTATCTTTTACACAGTTGCAGATTAATTGCAAGCCAGCCAGACACCGTTCCAGATGCAGACAACCACACACAGCTTAAGATGGATTGCCCCTTGTTGGCCAGATCCACTTTCAGGTCAAAAGTTGCATCAGGTGGGTCATGACATCCTGAAAATAAGAAAGACAAAAAAGAAAGTCAATATAAGTATAAAAACTGAATGGTCACTTACCGGTAACTCAGTTGCAGATGAAAAGAAAGCCAGTCAGACACCGTTCCAGATGCAGTCTACCTCTCACAGCTGGACATGGATAGCCCCTTGTTGGCCAGATCCACTTTCAGGTAAAAAGGTGCGTGATGGGATCCTGTGTGACAAGAAAAAAGAAAATCAATATATGTATAAAAACCGAATTAACACGTACCTGTTACACAGATGCAGATTAATTGCAAGATCCACTTTCAGGTAAAAAGGTGCTTCAGGTGGGTCATGAGATCCTGAAAATAAGAAAGACAAAAAAGAAAGTCAACACATTTGCAGATTAATTGCAAGCCAGCCAGACACTGATCCAAAAAAAAGAAATCAATATGTATAAAAAACGAATTAACACGTATCTTTTACACAGTTGCAGATTAATTGCAAGCCAGCCAGACACCGTTCCAGATGCAGACAACCACTCACAGCTTAAGATTGATTGCCCCTTGTTGGCCAGATCCACTTTCAGGTAAAAAGGTGTGTCAGGTGGGTCATGACATCCTGAAAATAAAAAAGACAAAAAATAAAGTCAATATAAGTATAGAAACTGAATGTTCACTTACCTGTAACTCAGTTGCAGATGAAAAGAAAGCCAGTCAGACACCATTCCAGATGCAGGCAACCTCTCACAGCTGGACATGGATAGCACCTTGTTGGCCGGAACCACGTTCAGGTAAAAAGGTGTGTGATGGGATCCTGTGTGACAAGAAAAAAGAAAATCAATATATGTATAAAAACCGAATTAACACGTACCTGTTACGCAGTTGCAGATTAATTGCTAGATCCACTTTCAGGTAAAAAGTTGCGTCAGGTGGATCATGACATCCTGAAAATAAGAAAGACAAAAAAGAAAGTCAACACAGTTGCAGATTAATTGCAAGCCAGCCAGACACTGATCCAGAAAAAAGAAATCAATATGTATAAAAAACGAATTAACACGTATCTTTTACACAGGTGCATATTAATTGCAAGCCAGCCACACACTGTTTCAGATGCAGACAACCACTCGCAGCTGAAGATGGATTGCCCCTTGTTGGCCGGATCCACTTTCAGGTAAAAAGGTGCGTGATGGGATCCTGTGTGACAAGAAAAAAGAAAATCAATATATGTATAAAAAACAAATTAACACGTACCTGTTACACAGTTGCAGATTAATTACAAGCCAGCCAGACACCGTTCCAGATGCAGACAACAACTTGCAGCTGAAGATGGATTGCCCCTTGTCGGCCAGATCCACTTTCAGGTAAAAAGGTGCGTCATGAGATCCTGTGTGACAAGAAAAAAGAAAATCAATATATGCACAAAAACCGAATTAACACGTACCTGTTACACAGTTGCAGATTAACTGCAAGATCCACTTTCAGGTAAAAAGATGCATCAGGTGGGTCATGACATCCTGAAAATAAGAAAGACAAAAAAGAAAGTCAACACAGTTGCAGATTAATTGCAAGCCAGCCAGACACTGATCCAAAAAAAAGAAATCAATATGTATAAAAAACGAATTAACACGTATCTTTTACACAGTTGCAGATTAATTGCAAGCCAGCCAGACACCGTTCCAGATGCAGACAACCACTCACAGCTTAAGATGGATTGCCCCTTGTTGGCCAGATCCACTTTCAGGTAAAAAGTTGCATCAGGTGGGTCATGACATCCTGAAAATAAGAAAGACAAAAAAGAAAGTCAATATAAGTATAAAAACTGAATGGTCACTTACCGGTAACTCAGTTGCAGATGAAAAGAAAGCCAGTCAGACACCATTCCAGATGCAGTCAACCTCTCACAGCTGGACATGGATAGCCCCTTTTTGGCCAGATCCACTTTCAGGTAAAAAGGTGCGTGATGGGATCCTGTGTGACAAGAAAAAAGAAAATCAATATATGTATAAAATCCGAATTAACACGTACCTGTTACACAGTTGCAGATTAATTGCAAGCCAGCCAGACTCCGTTCCAGATGCAGTCAACCACTCGCAGCTGAAGATTGATTGCCCCTTGTTGGCCAGATCCACTTTCAGGTAAAAAGGTGCGTCATGAGATCCTGTGTGACAAGAAAAAAGAAAATCAATATATGTATAAAAACCTAATTAACACGTACCTGTTACACAGTTGCAGATTAATTGCTAGATCCACTTTCAGGTAAAAAATTGCGTCAGGTGGATCATGACATCTTGAAAATAAGAAAGACAAAAAAGAAAGTCAACACAGTTGCAGATTAATTGCAAGCCAGCCAGACACTGATCCAGAAAAAAGAAATCAATATGTATAAAAAACGAATTAACACGTATCTTTTACACAGGTGCATATTAATTGCAAGCCAGCCACACACTGTTTCAGATGCAGACAACCACTCGCAGCTGAAGATGGATTGCCCCTTGTTGGCCGGATCCACTTTCAGGTAAAAAGGTGCGTGATGGGATCCTGTGTGACAAGAAAAAAGAAATTCAGTATATGTATAAAAAACAAATTAACACGTACCTGTTACACAGTTGCAGATTAATTACAAGCCAGCCAGACACCGTTCCAGATGCAGACAACAACTTGCAGCTGAAGATGGATTGCCCCTTGTCGGCCAGATCCACTTTCAGGTAAAAAGGTGCGTCATGAGATCCTGTGTGACAAGAAAAAAGAAAATCAATATATGCACAAAAACCGAATTAACACGTACCTGTTACACAGTTGCAGATTAACTGCAAGATCCACTTTCAGGTAAAAAGATGCATCAGGTGGGTCATGACATCCTGAAAATAAGAAAGACAAAAAAGAAAGTCAACACAGTTGCAGATTAATTGCAAGCCAGCCAGACACTGATCCAAAAAAAAGAAATCAATATGTATAAAAAACGAATTAACACGTATCTTTTACACAGTTGCAGATTAATTGCAAGCCAGCCAGACACCGTTCCAGATGCAGACAACCACTCACAGCTTAAGATGGATTGCCCCTTGTTGGCCAGATCCACTTTCAGGTAAAAAGTTGCATCAGGTGGGTCATGACATCCTGAAAATAAGAAAGACAAAAAAGAAAGTCAATATAAGTATAAAAACTGAATGGTCACTTACCGGTAACTCAGTTGCAGATGAAAAGAAAGCCAGTCAGACACCATTCCAGATGCAGTCAACCTCTCACAGCTGGACATGGATAGCCCCTTTTTGGCCAGATCCACTTTCAGGTAAAAAGGTGCGTGATGGGATCCTGTGTGACAAGAAAAAAGAAAATCAATATATGTATAAAATCCGAATTAACACGTACCTGTTACACAGTTGCAGATTAATTGCAAGCCAGCCAGACACCGTTCCAGATGCAGTCAACCACTCGCAGCTGAAGATGGATTGCCCCTTGTTGGCCAGATCCACTTTCAGGTAAAAAGTTGCGTCATGAGATCCTGTGTGACAAGAAAAAAGAAAATCAATATATGTATAAAAACCTAATTAACACGTACCTGTTACACAGTTGCAGATTAATTGCTAGATCCACTTTCAGGTAAAAAATTGCGTCAGGTGGATCATGACATCTTGAAAATAAGAAAGACAAAAAAGAAAGTCAACACAGTTGCAGATTAATTGCAAGCCAGTCACACACCGTTTCAGATGCAGACAACCACTCGCAGCTGAAGATGGATTGCCCCTTGTTGGCCGGATCCACTTTCAGGAAAAAAGGTGCGTGATGGGATCCTGTGTGACAAGAAAAAAGAAATTCAATATATGTATAAAAACCAAATTAACACGTACCTGTTACACAGTTGCAGATTAATTGCAAGCCAGCCAGACACCGTTCTAGATGCAGACAACCACTCGCAGCTGAAGATGGATTGCCCCTTGTTGGCCAGATCCACTTTCAGGTAAAAAGGTGCATCATGAGATCCTGTGTGACAAGAAAAAAGAAAATCAATATATGTATAAAACCCGATTTAACACGTACCTGTTACACAGTTGCAGATTAATTGCAAGTCAGCCAGACAACGTTCCAGATGCAGACAACCACTCGCAGCTGAAGATGGATTGCCCCTTGTTGGCCAGGTCCACTTTCAGGTAAAAAGGTGCGTCATGAGATCCTGTGTAACAAGAAAAAAGAAAATCAATATATGTATAAAAACCGAATTAACACGTACCTGTTACACAGTTGCAGATTAATTACAAGCCAGCCACACACCATTTCAGATGCAGACAACCACTCACAGCTTAAGATGGATTGCCCCTTGTTGGCCAGATCCACTTTCAGGTAAAAAGTTGCATCAGGTGGGTCATGACATCCTGAAAATAAGAAAGACAAAAAAGAAAGTAAATATAAGTATAGAAACTGAATGGTCACTTACCGGTAACTCAGTTGCAGATGAAAAGAAAGCCAGTCAGACACCATTCCAGATGCAGGCAACCTCTCACAGCTGGACATGGATAGCCCCTTGTTGGCCGGATCCACTTTCAGGTAAAAAGGTGCATGATGGGATCCTGTGAGACAAAAAAAGAATCAATATATGTATAAAAACCGAATTAACACGTACCTATTACACAGTTGCAGATTAATTGCAAGATCCACTTTTAGGTAAAAAGATGCGACAGGTGGGTCATGAGATTCTGAAAATAAGAAAGACAAAAAAGAAAGTCAACACAGTTGCAGATTAATTGCAAGCCAGCCAGACATTGATCCAGAAAAAAGAAATCAATATGTATAAAAAATGAATTTACACGTATCTTTTAAACAGTTGCAGATTAATTGCAAGTCACCCAGACACCATTCCAGATGCAGACAACCACTCACAGCTGAAGATGGATTGCCCCTCCACATGGATTGCCTGATCCACTTTCAGGTAAAAAGGTGCGTCAGGTGGGTCATGACATACTGAAAATAAGAAAGACAAAAAAGAAAGTCAATATAAGTATATAAACTGAATGTTCACTTACCTGTAACTCAGTTGCAGATGAAAAGAAAGCCAGTCAGACACCATTCCAGATGCAGGCAACCTCTCACAGCTGGACCTTGATAGCCCATTGTTGGCCGGATCCACTTTCAGGTAAAAAGGTCCGTGATGGGATCCTGTGAGACAAAAAAAGAATCAATATATGTATAAAAACCGAATTAACACGTACCTATTACACAGTTGCAGATTAATTGCAAGATCCACTTTTAGGTAAAAAGATGCACCAGGTGGGTCATGAGATCCTGAAAATAAGAAAGACAAAAAAGAAAGTCAACACAGTTGCAGATTAATTGCAAGCCAGCCAGATACCGTTCCAGATGCAGACAACCACTCGCAGCTGAAGATGGATTGCCCCTTGTTGGCCAGATCCACTTTCAGGTAAAAAGGTGTGTGATGGGATCCTGTGTGACAAGAAAAAAGAAAATCAATATATGTATAAAAACTGAATTAACACGTACCTGTTACACAGTTGCAGATTAATTGCAAGATCCACTTTCAGGTAAAAAGATGCGTCAGGTGGGTCATGAGATCCTGAAAATAAGAAAGACAAAAAAGAAAGTCAATACAGTTGCAGATTAATTGCAAGCCAGCCAGACACTGTTCCAGAAAAAAGAAATCATTATGTATAAAAAACGAATTAACACGTATCTTTTACACAGTTGCAGATTAATTGCAAGCCAGCCAGACACTGTTCCAGATGCAGACAACATATCACAGCTGACGATGGATTGCACCTTGTTGGCCAGATCCACTTTCAGTTAAAAAGGTGTGTGATGGGATCCTGTGTGACAAGAAAAAAGAAAATCAATATATGTATAAAAACCGAATTAACACGTACCTGTTACACAGTTGCAGATTAATTGCAAGATCCACTTTCAGGTAAAAAGATGCGTCAGGTGGGTCATGAGATCCTGAAAATAAGAAAGACAAAAAAGAAAGTCAATACAGTTGCAGATTAATTGCAAGCCAGCCAGACACTGTTCCAGAAAAAAGAAATCATTATGTATAAAAAACGAATTAACAAGTATCTTTTACACATTTGCAGATTAATTGCAAGCCAACCAGACACCGTTCCAGATGCAGACAACCACTCACAGCTGAAGATGGATTGCCCCTTGTTGGCCAGATCCACTTTCAGGTAAAAAGGTGCATCAGGTGGGTCATGACATCCTGAAAATAAGAAAGACAAAAAAGAAAGTCAATATAAGTATAGAAACTGAATGTTCACTTACCGGTAACTCAGTTGCAGATGAAAAGAAATCCAGTCAGTTACCATTCCAGAAGCAGGCAACCTCTCACAGCTGGACATGGATAGCCCCTTGTTGGCCGGATCCACTTTCAGGTAAAAAGTTGCGTGATGGGATCTTGTGTGACAAGAAAAAAGAAAATCAATATATGTATAAAAACCGAATTAACACGTACCTTTTACACAGTTGCAGATTAATTGCAAGCCAGCCAGACACCGTTTAAGATGCAGACAACCACTCGCAGCTGAAGATGGATTGCCCCTTGTCGGCCAGATCTACTTTCAGGTAAAAAGGTGCGTCATGAGATCCTGTGTGACAAGAAAAAAGAAAATCAATGTATGTATAAAAACCAAATTAACACGTACCTGTTACACAGTTGCAGATTAATTGCAAAATCCACTTTCAGGTAAAAAGATGCGTCAGGTGGGTCATGAGATCCTGAAAATAATAAAGACAAAAAAGAAAGTCAATACAGTTGCAGATTAATTGCAAGCCAGCCAGACACCGTTTAAGATGCAGACAACCACTCGCAGCTGAAGATGGATTGCCCCTTGTTCGCCAGATCCACTTTCAGGTAAAAAGGTGCATCAGGTGGGTCATGACATCCTGAAAATGAGAAAGACAAAAAAGAAAGTCAATATAAGTATATAAACTGAATGTTCACTTACCTGTAACTCAGTTGCAAATGAAACAAAAGCCAGTCAGACACCGTTCCAGATGCAGGCAACCAGGCAAACAGCTGGACATTGTCAGCCCCTTGTTGGCCGGATCCACTTTCAGGTAAAAAGGTCCGTGATGGGATCCTGTGAGACAAAAAAAAGAATCAATATATGTATAAAAACCGAACTAACACGTACCTGTTACACAGTTGCAGATTAACTGCAAGATCCACTTTCAGGTAAAAAGATGCGTAAGGTGGGTCATGACATCCTGAAAATAAGAAAGACAAAAAAGAAAGTCAAGATAAGTATATAAACTGAATGTTCACTTACCTGTAACTCAGTTGCAGATGAAAAGAAAGCCAGTCAGACACCATTCCAGATGCAGGCAACCTCTCACAGCTGGACCTTGATAGCCCCTTGTTGGCCGGATCCACTTTCAGGTAAAAAGGTCCGTGATGGGATTCTGTGAGACAAAAAAAGAATCAATATATGTATAAAAACCGAATTAACACGTACCTGTTACACAGTTGCAGATTAATTGCAAGATCCACTTTTAGGTAAAAAGATGCATCAGGTGGGTCATGAGATCCTGAAAATAAGAAAGACAAAAAAGAAAGTCAACACAGTTGCATATTAATTACAAGCCAGCCTGACACCGTTCCAGATGCAGACAACCACTCGCAGCTGAAGATGGATTGCCCCTTGTTGGCCAGGTCCACTTTCAGGTAAAAAGGTGCGTCATGAGATCCTGTGTGACAAGAAAAAAGAAACTCAATATATGTATAAAAACCGAATTAACACGTACCTGTTACACAGATGCAGATTAATTGCCAGATCCACTTTCAGGTAAAAAGATGCTTCAGGTGGGTCATGAGATCCTGAAAATAAGAAAGACAAAAAAGAAAGTCAATATAAGTATATAAACTAAATGTTCACTTACCTATAACTCAGTTGCAGATGAAAAGAAAGCCAGTCAGACACCATTCCAGATGCAGGCAACCTCTCACAGCTGGACATGGATAGCACCTTGTTGGCCGGAACCACGTTCAGGTAAAAAGGTGCGTGATGGGATCCTGTGTGACAAGAAAAAAGAAAATCAATATATGTATAAAAACCGAATTAACACGTACCTGTTATGCACTTGGAGATTAATTGCAAGCCAGCCAAATACCGTTCCAGATGCAGACAACCACTCGCAGCTGAAGATGGATTGCCCCTTGTTGGCCAGATCCACTTTCAGGTAAAAAGGTGTGTGATGGGATCCTGTGTGACAAGAAAAAAGAAAATCAATATATGTATAAAAACCGAATTAACACGTACCTGTTACACAGTTGCAGATTAATTGCAAGATCCACTTTCAGGTAAAAAGATGCGTCAGGTGGGTCATGAGATCCTGAAAATACGAAAGACAAAAAAGAAAGTCAATACAGTTGCAGATTAATTGCAAGCCAGCCAGACACTGTTCCAGAAAAAAGAAATCATTATGTATAAAAAACGAATTAACACGTATCTTTTACACAGTTGCAGATTAATTGCAAGCCAGCCAGACACTGTTCCAGATGCAGACAACATATCACAGCTGAAGATGGATTGCACCTTGTTGGCCGGATCCACTTTCAGGTAAAAAGGTCCGTGATGGGAGCCTGTGAGACAAAAAAAAGAATCAATATATGTATAAAAACCGAACTAACACGTACCTGTTACACAGTTGCAGATTAACTGCAAGATCCACTTTCAGGTAAAAAGATGCGTCAGGTGGGTCATGACATCCTGAAAATAAGAAAGACAAAAAAGAAAGTCAACACAGTTGCAGATTAATTGCAAGCCAGCCAGATACTGATCCAAAAAAAAGAAATCAATATGTATAAAAAACGAATTAACACGTATCTTTTACACAGTTGCAGATTAATTGCAAGCCAGCCAGACACCGTTCCAGATGCAGACAACCACTCACAGCTTAAGATGGATTGCCCCTTGTTGGCCAGATCCACTTTCAGGTAAAAAGTTGCATCAGGTGGGTCATGACATCCTGAAAATAAGAAAGACAAAAAAGAAAGTCAATATAAGTATAGAAACTGAATGTTCACTTACCGGTAACTCAGTTGCAGATGAAAAGAAAGCCAGTCAGACACCATTCCAGAAGCAGGCAACCTCTCACAGCTGGACATGGATAGCCCCTTGTTGGCCGGATCCACTTTCAGGTAAAAAGTTGCGTGATGGGATCTTGTGTGACAAGAAAAAAGAAAATCAACATATGTATAAAAACCGAATTAACACGTACCTGTTACACAGTTGCAGATTAATTGCAAGCCAGCCAGACACCGTTTAAGATGCAGACAACCACTCGCAGCTGAAGATGGATTGCCCCTTGTCGGCCAGATTTACTTTCAGGTAAAAAGGTGCGTCATGAGATCCTGTGTGACAAGAAAAAAGAAAATCAATATATGTATAAAAACCAAATTAACACGTACCTGATACACAGTTGCAGATTAATTGCAAAATCCACTTTCAGGTAAAAAGATGCGTCAGGTGGGTCATGAGATCCTGAAAATAAGAAAGACAAAAAAGAAAGTCAATACAGTTGCAGATTAATTGCAAGCCAGCCAGACACTGTTCAAGAAAAAAGAAATCATTATGTATAAAAAACGAATTAACACGTATCTTTTACACAGTTGCAGATTAATTGGAAGCCAGCCAGACACCGTTCCAGATGCAGACAACCACTCACAGCTGAAGATGGATTGCCCCTTGTTGGCCAGATCCACTATCAGGTAAAAAGGTGCATCAGGTGGGTCATGACATCCTGAAAATGAGAAAGACAAAAAAGAAAGTCAATATAAGTATAGAAACTGAATGTTCACTTACCTGTAACTCAGTTGCAGATGAAAAGAAAGCCAGTCAGACACCGTTCCAGATGCAGGCAACCTCTCACAGCTGGACATTGATAGCCCCTTGTTGGCCGGATCCACTTTCAGGTAAAAAGGTCCGTGATGGGATCCTGTGAGACAAAAAAAAGAATCAATATATGTATAAAAACCGAACTAACACGTACCTGTTACACAGTTGCAGATTAACTGCAAGATCCACTTTCAGGTAAAAAGATGCACCTGGTGGGTCATGAGATCCTGAAAATAAGAAAGACAAAAAAGAAAGTCAACACAGTTGCAGATTAATTGCAAGCCAGCCAGATACTGATCCAAAAAAAAGAAATCAATATGTATAAAAAACGAATTAACACGTATCTTTTACACAGTTGCAGATTAATTGCAAGCCAGCCAGACACCGTTCCAGATGCAGACAACCACTCACAGCTTAAGATGGATTGCCCCTTGTTGGCCAGATCCACTTTCAGGTAAAAAGTTGCATCAGGTGGGTCATGACATCCTGAAAATAAGAAAGACAAAAAAGAAAGTCAATATAAGTATAGAAACTGAATTTTCACTTACCAGTAACTCAGTTGCAGATGAAAAGAAAGCCAGTCAGACACTGTTCCAGATGCAGGCAACCTCTCACAGCTGGACATTGACAGCCTGTTGTTGGCCGGATCCCCTTTCAGGTAAAAAGGTCCGTGATGGGATCCTGTGAGACAAAAAAAAGAATCAATATATGTATAAAAACCGAACTAACACGTACCTGTTACACAGTTGCAGATTAACTGCAAGATCCACTTTCAGGTAAAAAGATGCGTCAGGTGGGTCATGACATCCTGAAAATAAGAAAGACAAAAAAGAAAGTCAATACAGTTGCAGATTAATTGCAAGCCAGCCAGACACTGTTCCAGAAAAAAGAAATCATTATGTATAAAAAACGAATTAACACGTATCTTTTACACAGTTGCAGATTAATTGCAAGCCAGCCAGACACTGTTCCAGATGCAGACAACATATCACAGCTGAAGATGGATTGCACCTTGTTGGCCGGATCCACTTTCAGGTAAAAAGGTCCGTGATGGGATCCTGTGAGACAAAAAAAAGAATCAATATATGTATAAAAACCGAACTAACACGTACCTGTTACACAGTTGCAGATTAACTGCAAGATCCACTTTCAGGTAAAAAGATGCACCTGGTGGGTCATGAGATCCTGAAAATAAGAAAGACAAAAAAGAAAGTCAACACAGTTGCAGATTAATTGCAAGCCAGCCAGATACTGATCCAAAAAAAAGAAATCAATATGTATAAAAAACGAATTAACACGTATCTTTTACACAGTTGCAGATTAATTGCAAGCCAGCCAGACACTGTTCCAGATGCAGACAACATATCACAGCTGAAGATGGATTGCACCTTGTTGGCCGGATCCACTTTCAGGTAAAAAGGTCCGTGATGGGATCCTGTGAGACAAAAAAAAGAATCAATATATGTATAAAAACCGAACTAACACGTACCTGTTACACAGTTGCAGATTAATTGCAAGCCAGCCAGATACTGATCCAAAAAAAAGAAATCAATATGTATAAAAAACGAATTAACACGTATCTTTTACACAGTTGCAGATTAATTGCAAGCCAGCCAGACACCGTTCCAGATGCAGACAACCACTCACAGCTTAAGATGGATTGCCCCTTGTTGGCCAGATCCACTTTCAGGTAAAAAGTTGCATCAGGTGGGTCATGACATCCTGAAAATAAGAAAGACAAAAAAGAAAGTCAATATAAGTATAAAAACTGAATGGTCCCTTACCGGTAACTCAGTTGCAGATGAAAAGAAAGCCAGTCAGACACCATTCCAGAAGAAGGCAACCTCTCACAGCTGGACATGGATAGCCCCTTGTTGGCCAGATCCACTTTCAGGTAAAAAGTTGCGTGATGGGATCTTGTGTGACAAGAAAAAAGAAAATCAATATATGTATAAAAACCGAATTAACACGTACCTGTTACACAGTTGCAGATTAATTGCAAGCCAGCCAGACACCGTTTAAGATGCAGACAACCACTCGCAGCTGAAGATGGATTGCCCCTTGTCGGCCAGATCTACTTTCAGGTAAAAAGGTGCGTCATGAGATCCTGTGTGACAAGAAAAAAGAAAATCAATATATGTATAAAAACCAAATTAACACGTACCTGTTACACAGTTGCAGATTAATTGCAAAATCCACTTTCAGGTAAAAAGATGTGTCAGGTGGGTCATGAGATCCTGAAAATAAGAAAGACAAAAAAGAAAGTCAATACAGTTGCAGATTAATTGCAAGCCAGCCAGACACTGTTCCAGACAAAAAGAAATCATTATGTATAAAAAACGAATTAACACGTATCTTTTACACAGTTGCAGATTAATTGCAAGCCAGCCAGACACCGTTCCAGATGCAGACAACAACTCACAGCTGAAGATGGATTGCCCCTTGTTGGCCAGATCCACTTTCAGGTAAAAAGGTGCATCAGGTGGGTCATGACATCCTGAAAATGAGAAAGACAAAAAAGAAAGTCAATATAAGTATATAAACTGAATGTTCACTTACCTGTAACTCAGTTGCAAATGAAAAGAAAGCCAGTCAGACACCTTTCCAGATGCAGGCAACCAGGCAAACAGCTGGACATTGACAGCCCCTTGTTGGCCGGATCCACTTTCAGGTAAAAAGGTCCGTGATGGGATCCTGTGAGACAAAAAAAAGAATCAATATATGTATAAAAACCGAACTAACACGTACCTGTTACACAGTTGCAGATTAACTGCAAGATCCACTTTCAGGTAAAAAGATGCGTAAGGTGGGTCATGACATCCTGAAAATAAGAAAGACAAAAAAGAAAGTCAAGATAAGTATATAAACTGAATGTTCACTTACCTGTAACTCAGTTGCAGATGAAAAGAAAGCCAGTCAGACACCGTTCCAGATGCAGGCAACCTCTCACAGCTGGACATTGATAGCCCCTTGTTGGCCGGATCCACTTTAAGGTAAAAAGGTGCGTGATGGGATCCTGTGTGACAAGAAAAAAGAAAATCAATATATGTATAAAAACCGAATTAACACGTACCTGTTACACAGTTGCAGATTAATTGCAAGCCAGCCAGACACCGTTTCAGATGCAGACAACCACTCACAGCTGAAGATGGATTGCCCCTTGTCGGCCAGATCCACTTTCAGGTAAAAAGTTGCATCATGAGATCCTGTGTGACAAGAAAAAAGAAAATCAATATATGTATAAAACCCGATTTAACAAGTACCTGTTACACAGTTGCAGATTAATTGCAAGATCCACTTTCAGGTAAAAAGATGCGTCAGGTGGGTCATGACATCCTGAAAATGAGAAAGACAAAAAAGAAAGTCAACACAGTTGCAGATTAATTGCAAGCCAGCCAGACACTGGAGATGGATGTATATGTAGCTGAAGATGGATTGCCCCTTGTTGGCCAGGTCCACTTTCAGGTAAAAAGGTGCGTCATGAGATCCTGTGTAACAAGAAAAAAGAAAATCAATATATGTATAAAAACCGAATTAACACGTACCGTTTACACAGTTGCAGATTAATTGCAAGATCCACTTTCAGGTAAAAAGATGCGCCTGGTGGGTCATGTGATCCTGAAAATAAGAAAGACAAAAAAGAAAGTCAACACAGTTGCAGATTAATTGCAAGCCAGCCAGACACCGTTCCAGATGCAGGCAACCTCTCACAGCTGGACATGGATAGCCCCTTGTTGGACAGATCCACTTTCAGGTAAAAAGGTGCGTGATGGGATCCTGTGTGACAAAAAAAAAAGAATATCAACATTTGTATAAAAACTGAATTAACACGTATCTTTTACACAGTTGCAGATTAATTGCAAGCCAGCAGGACACCGTTCCAGATGCAGAAAACCACTCGCAGCTGAAGATGGATTGCCCCTTGTCGGCCAGAACTACTTTCAGGTAAAAAGGTGCGTCATGAGATCCTGTGTGACAAGAAAAAAGAAAATCAATATATGTATAAAAACCGAATTAACACGTACCTGTTACACAGTTGCAGATTAATTGCAAAATCCACTTTCAGGTAAAAAGATGCACCTGGTGGGTCATGTGATCCTGAAAATACGAAAGACAAAAAAGAAAGTCAACACAGTTGCAGAATAATTGCAAGCCAGCCAGACACTGATCCAAAAAAAAGAAATCAATATGTATAAATAACGAATTAACACATATCTTTTACACAGTTGCAGATTAATTGCAAGCCAGCCAGACACCGTTCCAGATGCAGACAACCACTCATAGCTGAAGATGGATTGCCCCATGTTGGCCAGATCCACTTTCAGGTAAAAAGGTGCGTCAGTTGGGTCATGACATCCTGAAAATAAGAAAGACAAAAAAGAAAGTCAATATAAGTATAGAAACTGAATGTTCACTTACATGTAACTCAGTTGCAGATGAAAAGAAAGCCAGTCAGACACCATTCCAGATGCAGGCAACCTCTCACAGCTGGACATGGATAGCCCCTTGTTGGCCGGAACCACGTTCAGGTAAAAAGGTGCGTGATGGGATCCTGTGTGACAAGAAAAAAGAAAATCAATATATGTATAAAAACCGAATTACCACGTACCTGTTACGCAGTTGCAGATTAATTGCAAGCCAGCCAGATACCGTTCCAGATACAGACAACCACTCGCAGCTGAAGATGGATTGCCCCTTGTCGGCCAGATCTACTTTCAGGTAAAAAGGTGCGTCATGAGATCCTCTGTGACAAGAAAAAAGAAAATCAATATATGTATAAAAACCGAATTAACACGTACCTGTTACACAGTTGCAGATTAATTGCAAGATCCACTTTCAGGTAAAAAGATGCACCTTGTGGGTCATGTGATCCTGAAAATAAGAAAGACAAAAAAGAAAGTCAACACAGTTGCAGATTAATTGCAAGCCAGCCAGACACTGATCCAAAAAAAAAGAAATCAATATGTATAAAAAGCGAATTAACACATATCTTTTACACAGTTGCAGATTAATTGCAAGCCAGCCAGACACTGTTCCAGATGCAGACAACCACTCACAGCTGAAGATGGGTTGCCCCTTGTTGGCCAGATCCACTTTCAGGTAAAAAGGTGCGTCAGTTGGGTCATGACATCCTGAAAATAAGAAAGACAAAAAAGAAAGTCAATATAAGTATAGAAACAGAATGTTCACTTACCGGTTACTCAGTTGCAGATGAAAAGAAAGCCAGTCAGACACCATTCCAGATGCAGGCAACCTCTCACAGCTGGACATGGATAGCCCCTTGTTGGCCGGATCCACTTTCAGGTAAAAAGGTGCGAGATGGGATCCTGTGTGATAAGAAAAAAGAAAATCAATATATGTATAAAAACCGAATTAACACGTACCTGTTACACAGTTGCAGATTAATTGCAAGCCAGCCAGACAACGTTCCAGATGCAGACAACCCCTTGCAGCTGAAGATGGATTGCCCTTTGTTGGCCAGATCCACTTTCAGGCAAAAAGGTGCGTCATGAGATCCTGTGTGACAAGAAAAAAGAAAATCAATATATGTATAAAAAACGAATTACCACGTACCTGTTACGCAGTTGCAGATTAATTGCAAGCCAGCCAGATACCGTTCCAGATGCAGACAACCACTCGCAGCTGAAGATGGATTGCCCCTTGTCGGCCAGATCCACTTTCAGGTAAAAAGATGCGTCAGGTGGGTCATGACATCCTGAAAATGAGAAAGACAAAAAAGAAAGTCAACACAGTTGCAGATTAATTGCAAGCCAGCCAGACACTGGAGATGGATGTATATGTAGCTGAAGATGGATTGCCCCTTGTTGGCCAGGTCCACTTTCAGGTAAAAAGGTGCGTCATGAGATCCTGTGTAACAAGAAAAAAGAAAATCAATATATGTATAAAAACCGAATTAACACGTACCGTTTACACAGTTGCAGATTAATTGCAAGATCCACTTTCAGGTAAAAAGATGCGCCTGGTGGGTCATGTGATCCTGAAAATAAGAAAGACAAAAAAGAAAGTCAACACAGTTGCAGATTAATTGCAAGCCAGCCAGACACCGTTCCAGATGCAGGCAACCTCTCACAGCTGGACATGGATAGCCCCTTGTTGGACAGATCCACTTTCAGGTAAAAAGGTGCGTGATGGGATCCTGTGTGACAAAAAAAAAAAGAATATCAACATTTGTATAAAAACCGAATTAACACGTATCTTTTACACAGTTGCAGATTAATTGCAAGCCAGCAGGACACCATTCCAGATGCAGACAACCACTCGCAGCTGGAGATGGATTGCCCCTTGTTGGCTAGATCCACTTTCAGGTAAAAAGGTGCATCATGAGATCCTGTGTGACAAGAAAAAAGAAAATCAATATATGTATAAAACCCGATTTAACACGTACCTGTTACACAGTTGCAGATTAATTGCAAGCCAGCCAGACAACGTTCCAGATGCAGACAACCACTCGCAGCTGAAGATGGATTGCCCCTTGTTGGCCATGTCCACTTTCAGGTAAAAAGGTGCGTCATGAGATCCTGTGTAACAAAAAAAGAAAATCAATATATGTATAAAAACCGAATTAACACGTACCTGTTACACAGTTGCAGATTAATTGCAAGATCCACTTTCAGGTAAAAAGATGCGCCTGGTGGGTCATGTGATCCTGAAAATAAGAAAGACAAAAAAGAAAGTCAACACAGTTGCAGATTAATTGCAAGCCAGCCAGACACTGATCCAAAAGAGAAATCAATATGTATAAAAAATGAATTAACACATATCTTTTACACAGTTGCAGATTAATTGCAAGCCAGCCAGACACCGTTCCAGATGCAGACAACCACTCACAGCTTAAGATGGATTGCCCCTTGTTGGCCAGATCCACTTTCAGGTAAAAAGTTGCAACAGGTGGGTCATGACATCCTGAAAATAAGAAAGACAAAAAAGAAAGTCAATATAAGTATAGAAACTGAATGTTCACTTACCGGTAACTCAGTTGCAGATGAAAAGAAAGCCAGTCAGACACCATTCCAGATGCAGGCAACCTCTTGCAGCTGAAGATGGATTGCCCCTTGTCGGCCAGATCCACTTTTAGGTAAAACGGTGCGTCATGAGATCCTGTGTGACAAGAAAAAAGAAAATCAATATATGTATAAAAACCTAATTAACACGTTCCTGTTACACAGTTGCAGATTAATTGCTAGATCCACTTTCAGGTAAAAAGGTGCATCAGGTGGATCATGACATCCTGAAAATAAGAAAGACAAAAAAGAAAGTCAACACAGTTGCAGATTATTTGCAAGCCAGCCAGACACTGATCCAGAAAAAAGAAATCAATATGTATAAAAAACGAATTAACACGTATCTTTTACACAGTTGCAGATTAATTGCAAGCCAGCCAGACACCGTTTCAGATGCAGACATCCACTCGCAGCTGGAGATGGATTGCCCCTTGTTGGCCAGATCCACTTTCAGGTAAAAAGGTGCGTCATGAGATCCTGTGTAACAAGAAAAAAGAAAATCAATATATGTATAAAAATCGAATTAATACGTACCTGTTACACAGTTGCAGATTAATTGCAAGATCCACTTTCAGGTAAAAAGGTGCATCAGGTGGATCATGACATCCTGAAAATAAGAAAGACAAAAAAGAAAGTCAACACAGTTGCAGATTAATTGCAAGCCAGCCAGACACTGATCCAGAAAAAAGAAATAAATATGTATAAAAAACGAATTAACACGTATCTTTTACACAGCTGCAGATTAATTGCAAGCCAGCCAGACACCGTTTCAGATGCAGACAACCACTCGCAGATGGAGATGGATTGCCCCTTGTTGGCCAGATCCACTTTCAGGTAAAAGATGCGTGATGAGATACTGTGTGACAAGAAAAAAGAAACTCAAAATATGTATAAAAACCGAATTAACACGTACCTGTTACACAGTTGCAGATTAATTGCAAGCCAGCCAGACACCGTTCCAGATGCAGACAACCACTCGTAGCTGAAGATGGATTGCCCCTTGTTGGCCAGGTCCACTTTCAGGTAAAAAGGTGCGTCATGAGATCCTGTGTAACAAGAAAAAAGAAAATCAATATATGTATAAAAACCGAATTACCACGTACCTGTTACGCAGTTGCAGATTAATTGCAAGCCAGCCAGATACCGTTCCAGATGCAGACAACCACTCGCAGCTGAAGATGGATTGCCCCTTGTCGGCCAGATCCACTTTCAGGTAAAAAGATGCGTCAGGTGGGTCATGACATCCTGAAAATGAGAAAGACAAAAAAGAAAGTCAACACAGTTGCAGATTAATTGCAAGCCAGCCAGACACTGGAGATGGATGTATATGTAGCTGAAGATGGATTGCCCCTTGTTGGCCAGGTCCACTTTCAGGTAAAAAGGTGCGTCATGAGATCCTGTGTAACAAGAAAAAAGAAAATCAATATATGTATAAAAACCGAATTAACACGTACCGTTTACACAGTTGCAGATTAATTGCAAGATCCACTTTCAGGTAAAAAGATGCGCCTGGTGGGTCATGTGATCCTGAAAATAAGAAAGACAAAAAAGAAAGTCAACACAGTTGCAGATTAATTGCAAGCCAGCCAGACACCGTTCCAGATGCAGACAACCACTCACAGCTGAAGATGGATTGCCCCTTGTTGGCCAGATCCACTTTCAGGTAAAAAGTTGCGTCAGGTGGGTCATGACATCCTGAAAAAAGGGAAAAACAAAAAAGAAAGTCAATATAAGTATAGAAACTGAATGTTCACTTACTGGTTACTCAGTTGCAGATGAAAAGAAAGCCAGTCAGACACCATTCCAGATGCAGGCAACCTCTTGCAGCTGAAGATGGATTGCCCCTTGTCGGCCAGATCCACTTTTAGGTAAAAAGGTGCGTCATGAGATCCTGTGTGACAAGAAAAAAGAAAATCAATATATGTATAAAAACCTAATTAACACGTTCCTGTTACACAGTTGCAGATTAATTGCTAGATCCACTTTCAGGTAAAAAGGTGCATCAGGTGGATCATGACATCCTGAAAATAAGAAAGACAAAAAAGAAAGTCAACACAGTTGCAGATTAATTGCAAGCCAGCCAGACACTGATCCAGAAAAAAGAAATCAATATGTATAAAAAACGAATTAACACGTATCTTTTACACAGTTGCAGATTAATTGCAAGCCAGCCAGACACCGTTTCAGATGCAGACAACCACTCGCAGATGGAGATGGATTGCCCCTTGTTGGCCAGATCCACTTTCAGGTAAAAGATGCGTGATGAGATACTGTGTGACAAGAAAAAAGAAACTCAAAATATGTATAAAAACCGAATTAACACGTACCTGTTACACAGTTGCAGATTAATTGCAAGCCAGCCAGACACCGTTCCAGATGCAGACAACCACTCGTAGCTGAAGATGGATTGCCCCTTGTTTGCCAGGTCCACTTTCAGGTAAAAAGGTGCGTCATGAGATCCTGTGTAACAAGAAAAAAGAAAATCAATATATGTATAAAAACCGAATTAACACGTACCATTTACACAGTTGCAGATTAATTGCAAGATCCACTTTCAGGTAAAAAGATGCGCCTGGTGGGTCATGTGATCCTGAAAATAAGAAAGACAAAAAAGAAAGTCAACACAGTTGCAGATTAATTGCAAGCCAGCCAGACACTGATCCAAAAAAATAAATCAATATGTATAAAAAAACGAATTAACACATATCTTTTACACAGTTGCAGATTAATTGCAAGCCAGCCAGACACCGTTCCAGATGCAGACAACCACTCACAGCTGAAGATGGATTGCCCCTTGTTGGCCAGATCCACTTTCAGGTAAAAAGGTGCGTCATGAGATCCTGTGTAACAAAAAAAAGAAAATCAATATATGTATAAAAACCGAATTAACACGTACCTGTTACACAGTTGCAGATTAATTGCAAGCCAGCCACACACCGTTTCAGATGCAGACAACCACTCGCAGCTGAAGATGGATTGCCCCTTGTTGGCTAGATCTACTTTCAGGTAAAAAGATGCGTGATGAGATCCTGTGTGACAAGAAAAAAGAAACTCAAAATATGTATAAAAACCGAATTAACACGTACCTGTTACACAGTTGCAGATTAATTGCAAGCCAGCCAGACACCGTTTCAGATGCAGACAACCACTCGTAGCTGAAGATGGATTGCCCTTTGTTGGCCAGGTCCACTTTCAGGTAAAAAGGTGCGTCATGAGATTCTGTGTAACAAGAAAAAAGAAAATCAATATATGTATAAAAACCGAATTAATACGTACCTGTTACACAGTTGCAGATTAATTGCAAGATCCACTTTCAGGTAAAAAGATGCGTCAGGTGGGTCATGACATCCTGAAAATGAGAAAGACAAAAAAGAAAGTCAACACAGTTGCAGATTAATTGCAAGCCAGCCAGACACTGGAGATGGATGTATATGTAGCTGAAGATGGATTGCCCCTTGTTGGCCAGGTCCACTTTCAGGTAAAAAGGTGCGTCATGAGATCCTGTGTAACAAGAAAAAAGAAAATCAATATATGTATAAAAACCGAATTAACACGTACCGTTTACACAGTTGCAGATTAATTGCAAGATCCACTTTCAGGTAAAAAGATGCGCCTGGTGGGTCATGTGATCCTGAAAATAAGAAAGACAAAAAAGAAAGTCAACACAGTTGCAGATTAATTGCAAGCCAGCCAGACACCGTTCCAGATGCAGGCAACCTCTCACAGCTGGACATGGATAGCCCCTTGTTGGACAGATCCACTTTCAGGTAAAAAGGTGCGTGATGGGATCCTGTGTGACAAAAAAAAAAAGAATATCAACATTTGTATAAAAACCGAATTAACACGTATCTTTTACACAGTTGCAGATTAATTGCAAGCCAGCAGGACACCATTCCAGATGCAGACAACCACTCGCAGCTGGAGATGGATTGCCCCTTGTTGGCTAGATCCACTTTCAGGTAAAAAGGTGCATCATGAGATCCTGTGTGACAAGAAAAAAGAAAATCAATATATGTATAAAACCCGATTTAACACGTACCTGTTACACAGTTGCAGATTAATTGCAAGCCAGCCAGACAACGTTCCAGATGCAGACAACCACTCGCAGCTGAAGATGGATTGCCCCTTGTTGGCCATGTCCACTTTCAGGTAAAAAGGTGCGTCATGAGATCCTGTGTAACAAAAAAAGAAAATCAATATATGTATAAAAACCGAATTAACACGTACCTGTTACACAGTTGCAGATTAATTGCAAGATCCACTTTCAGGTAAAAAGATGCGCCTGGTGGGTCATGTGATCCTGAAAATAAGAAAGACAAAAAAGAAAGTCAACACAGTTGCAGATTAATTGCAAGCCAGCCAGACACTGATCCAAAAGAGAAATCAATATGTATAAAAAACGAATTAACACATATCTTTTACACAGTTGCAGATTAATTGCAAGCCAGCCAGACACCGTTCCAGATGCAGACAACCACTCACAGCTTAAGATGGATTGCCCCTTGTTGGCCAGATCCACTTTCAGGTAAAAAGTTGCAACAGGTGGGTCATGACATCCTGAAAATAAGAAAGACAAAAAAGAAAGTCAATATAAGTATAGAAACTGAATGTTCACTTACCGGTAACTCAGTTGCAGATGAAAAGAAAGCCAGTCAGACACCATTCCAGATGCAGGCAACCTCTTGCAGCTGAAGATGGATTGCCCCTTGTCGGCCAGATCCACTTTTAGGTAAAACGGTGCGTCATGAGATCCTGTGTGACAAGAAAAAAGAAAATCAATATATGTATAAAAACCTAATTAACACGTTCCTGTTACACAGTTGCAGATTAATTGCTAGATCCACTTTCAGGTAAAAAGGTGCATCAGGTGGATCATGACATCCTGAAAATAAGAAAGACAAAAAAGAAAGTCAACACAGTTGCAGATTATTTGCAAGCCAGCCAGACACTGATCCAGAAAAAAGAAATCAATATGTATAAAAAACGAATTAACACGTATCTTTTACACAGTTGCAGATTAATTGCAAGCCAGCCAGACACCGTTTCAGATGCAGACATCCACTCGCAGCTGGAGATGGATTGCCCCTTGTTGGCCAGATCCACTTTCAGGTAAAAAGGTGCGTCATGAGATCCTGTGTAACAAGAAAAAAGAAAATCAATATATGTATAAAAATCGAATTAATACGTACCTGTTACACAGTTGCAGATTAATTGCAAGATCCACTTTCAGGTAAAAAGATGCGCCTGGTGGGTCATGTGATCCTGAAAATAAGAAAGACAAAAAAGAAAGTCAACACAGTTGCAGATTAATTGCAAGCCAGCCAGACACTGATCCAAAAAAGAAATCAATATGTATAAAAAACGAATTAACACATATCTTTTACACAGTTGCAGATTAATTGCAAGCCAGCCAGACACCGTTCCAGATGCAGACAACCACTCGTAGCTGAAGATGGATTGCCCCTTTTTGGCCAGGTCCACTTTCAGGTATAAAGGTGCGTCATGAGATCCTGTGTGACAAGAAAAAAGAAAATCAATATATGTATAAAAACCCAGTTGCAGATTAATTGCAAGCCAGCCAGACACCGTTCCAGATGCAGACAAACACTCGCAGCTGAAGATGGATTGCCCCTTGTTGGCCAGATCCACTTTCAGGTAAAAAGGTGCGTCATGAGAACCTGTGTGACAAGAAAAAAGAAAATCAATATATGTATAAAAACCTAATTAACACGTTCCTGTTACACAGTTGCAGATTAATTGCTAGATCCACTTTCAGGTAAAAAGGTGCATCAGGTGGATCATGACATCCTGAAAATAAGAAAGACAAAAAAGAAAGTCAACACAGTTGCAGATTAATTGCAAGCCAGCCAGACACTGATCCAGAAAAAAGAAATAAATATGTATAAAAAACGAATTAACACGTATCTTTTACACAGCTGCAGATTAATTGCAAGCCAGCCAGACACCGTTTCAGATGCAGACAACCACTCGCAGATGGAGATGGATTGCCCCTTGTTGGCCAGATCCACTTTCAGGTAAAAGATGCGTGATGAGATACTGTGTGACAAGAAAAAAGAAACTCAAAATATGTATAAAAACCGAATTAACACGTACCTGTTACACAGTTGCAGATTAATTGCAAGCCAGCCAGACACCGTTCCAGATGCAGACAACCACTCGTAGCTGAAGATGGATTGCCCCTTGTTGGCCAGGTCCACTTTCAGGTAAAAAGGTGCGTCATGAGATCCTGTGTAACAAGAAAAAAGAAAATCAATATATGTATAAAAACCGAATTACCACGTACCTGTTACGCAGTTGCAGATTAATTGCAAGCCAGCCAGATACCGTTCCAGATGCAGACAACCACTCGCAGCTGAAGATGGATTGCCCCTTGTCGGCCAGATCCACTTTCAGGTAAAAAGATGCGTCAGGTGGGTCATGACATCCTGAAAATGAGAAAGACAAAAAAGAAAGTCAACACAGTTGCAGATTAATTGCAAGCCAGCCAGACACTGGAGATGGATGTATATGTAGCTGAAGATGGATTGCCCCTTGTTGGCCAGGTCCACTTTCAGGTAAAAAGGTGCGTCATGAGATCCTGTGTAACAAGAAAAAAGAAAATCAATATATGTATAAAAACCGAATTAACACGTACCGTTTACACAGTTGCAGATTAATTGCAAGATCCACTTTCAGGTAAAAAGATGCGCCTGGTGGGTCATGTGATCCTGAAAATAAGAAAGACAAAAAAGAAAGTCAACACAGTTGCAGATTAATTGCAAGCCAGCCAGACACCGTTCCAGATGCAGACAACCACTCACAGCTGAAGATGGATTGCCCCTTGTTGGCCAGATCCACTTTCAGATAAAAAGTTGCGTCAGGTGGGTCATGACATCCTGAAAAAAGGGAAAAACAAAAAAGAAAGTCAATATAAGTATAGAAACTGAATGTTCACTTACTGGTTACTCAGTTGCAGATGAAAAGAAAGCCAGTCAGACACCATTCCAGATGCAGGCAACCTCTTGCAGCTGAAGATGGATTGCCCCTTGTCGGCCAGATCCACTTTTAGGTAAAAAGGTGCGTCATGAGATCCTGTGTGACAAGAAAAAAGAAAATCAATATATGTATAAAAACCTAATTAACACGTTCCTGTTACACAGTTGCAGATTAATTGCTAGATCCACTTTCAGGTAAAAAGGTGCATCAGGTGGATCATGACATCCTGAAAATAAGAAAGACAAAAAAGAAAGTCAACACAGTTGCAGATTAATTGCAAGCCAGCCAGACACTGATCCAGAAAAAAGAAATCAATATGTATAAAAAACGAATTAACACGTATCTTTTACACAGTTGCAGATTAATTGCAAGCCAGCCAGACACCGTTTCAGATGCAGACAACCACTCGCAGATGGAGATGGATTGCCCCTTGTTGGCCAGATCCACTTTCAGGTAAAAGATGCGTGATGAGATACTGTGTGACAAGAAAAAAGAAACTCAAAATATGTATAAAAACCGAATTAACACGTACCTGTTACACAGTTGCAGATTAATTGCAAGCCAGCCAGACACCGTTCCAGATGCAGACAACCACTCGTAGCTGAAGATGGATTGCCCCTTGTTTGCCAGGTCCACTTTCAGGTAAAAAGGTGCGTCATGAGATCCTGTGTAACAAGAAAAAAGAAAATCAATATATGTATAAAAACCGAATTAACACGTACCATTTACACAGTTGCAGATTAATTGCAAGATCCACTTTCAGGTAAAAAGATGCGCCTGGTGGGTCATGTGATCCTGAAAATAAGAAAGACAAAAAAGAAAGTCAACACAGTTGCAGATTAATTGCAAGCCAGCCAGACACTGATCCAAAAAAATAAATCAATATGTATAAAAAAACGAATTAACACATATCTTTTACACAGTTGCAGATTAATTGCAAGCCAGCCAGACACCGTTCCAGATGCAGACAACCACTCACAGCTGAAGATGGATTGCCCCTTGTTGGCCAGATCCACTTTCAGGTAAAAAGGTGCGTCATGAGATCCTGTGTAACAAAAAAAAGAAAATCAATATATGTATAAAAACCGAATTAACACGTACCTGTTACACAGTTGCAGATTAATTGCAAGCCAGCCACACACCGTTTCAGATGCAGACAACCACTCGCAGCTGAAGATGGATTGCCCCTTGTTGGCTAGATCTACTTTCAGGTAAAAAGATGCGTGATGAGATCCTGTGTGACAAGAAAAAAGAAACTCAAAATATGTATAAAAACCGAATTAACACGTACCTGTTACACAGTTGCAGATTAATTGCAAGCCAGCCAGACACCGTTTCAGATGCAGACAACCACTCGTAGCTGAAGATGGATTGCCCCTTGTTGGCCAGGTCCACTTTCAGGTAAAAAGGTGCGTCATGAGATTCTGTGTAACAAGAAAAAAGAAAATCAATATATGTATAAAAACCGAATTAATACGTACCTGTTACACAGTTGCAGATTAATTGCAAGATCCACTTTCAGGTAAAAAGATGCGCCTGGTGGGTCATGTGATCCTGAAAATAAGAAAGACAAAAAAGAAAGTCAACACAGTTGCAGATTAATTGCAAGCCAGCCAGACACTGATCCAAAAAAGAAATCAATATGTATAAAAAACGAATTAACATATATCTTTTACACAGTTGCAGATTAATTGCAAGCCAGCCAGACACCGTTCCAGATGCAGACAACCACTCACAGCTTAAGATGGATTGCCCCTTGTTGGCCAGATCCACTTTCAGGTAAAAAGTTGCAACAGATGGGTCATGACATCCTGAAAATAAGAAAGACAAAAAAGAAAGTCAATATAAGTATAGAAACTGAATGTTCACTTACCGGTTACTCAGGTGCAGATGAAAAGAAAGCCATTCAGACACCATTCCAGATGCAGGCAACCTCTCACAGCTGGACATGGATAGCCCCTTGTTGGCCGGATCCACTTTCAGGTAAAAAGGTGCGTGATGGTATCCTGTGTGACAAGAAAAAAGAAAATCAATATATGTATAAAAACCGAATTAACACGTACCTGTTACACAGTTGCAGATTAATTGCAAGCCAGCCAGACACCGTTCCAGATGCAGACAACCACTCGCAGCTGAAGATGGATTGCCCCTTGTTGGCCAGATCCACTTTCAGGTAAAAAGGTGCGTCATGAGATCCTGTGTGACAAGAAAAAAGAAAATCAATATATGTATAAAAACCTAATTAACACGTTCCTGTTACACAGTTGCAGATTAATTGCTAGATCCACTTTCAGGTAAAAAGGTGCATCAGGTGGATCATGACATCCTGAAAATAAGAAAGACAAAAAAGAAAGTCAACACAGTTGCAGATTAATTGCAAGCCAGCCAGACACTGATCCAGAAAAAAGAAATCAATATGTATAAAAAACGAATTAACACGTATCTTTTACACAGCTGCAGATTAATTGCAAGCCAGCCAGACACCGTTCCAGATGCAGGCAACCTCTCACAGCTGGACATTGATAGCCCCTTGTTGGCCGGATCCACTTTAAGGTAAAAAGGTGCGTGATGGGATCCTGTGTGACAAGAAAAAAGAAAATCAATATATGTATAAAAACCGAATTAACACGTACCTGTTACGCAGTTGCAGATTAATTGCAAGCCAGCCAGATACCGTTCCAGATGCAGACAACCACTCGCAGCTGAAGATGGATTGCCCCTTGTCGGCCAGATCCACTTTCAGGTAAAAAGATGCGTCAGGTGGGTCATGACATCCTGAAAATGAGAAAGACAAAAAAGAAAGTCAACACAGTTGCAGATTAATTGCAAGCCAGCCAGACACTGGAGATGGATGTATATGTAGCTGAAGATGGATTGCCCCTTGTTGGCCAGGTCCACTTTCAGGTAAAAAGGTGCGTCATGAGATCCTGTGTAACAAGAAAAAAGAAAATCAATATATGTATAAAAACCGAATTAACACGTACCGTTTACACAGTTGCAGATTAATTGCAAGATCCACTTTCAGGTAAAAAGATGCGCCTGGTGGGTCATGTGATCCTGAAAATAAGAAAGACAAAAAAGAAAGTCAACACAGTTGCAGATTAATTGCAAGCCAGCCAGACACCGTTCCAGATGCAGACAACCACTCACAGCTGAAGATGGATTGCCCCTTGTTGGCCAGATCCACTTTCAGGTAAAAAGTTGCGTCAGGTGGGTCATGACATCCTGAAAAAAGGGAAAAACAAAAAAGAAAGTCAATAAAAGTATAGAAACTGAATGTTCACTTACTGGTTACTCAGTTGCAGATGAAAAGAAAGCCAGTCAGACACCATTCCAGATGCAGGCAACCTCTCACAGCTGGACATGGATAGCCCCTTGTTGGACAGATCCACTTTCAGGTAAAAAGGTGCGTGATGGGATCCTGTGTGACAAAATAAAAAGAATATCAACATTTGAATAAAAACCGAATTAACACGTATCTTTTACACAGTTGCAGATTAATTGCAAGCCAGCAGGACACCATTCCAGATGCAGACAACCACTCGCAGCTGGAGATGGATTGCCCCTTGTTGGCCAGATCCACTTTCAGGTAAAAAGGTGCATCATGAGATCCTGTGTGACAAGAAAAAAGAAAATCAATATATGTATAAAACCCGATTTAACACGTACCTGTTACACAGTTGCAGATTAATTGCAAGCCAGCCAGACAATGTTCCAGATGCAGACAACCACTCGCAGCTGAAGATGGATTGCCCCTTGTTGGCCATGTCCACTTTCAGGTAAAAAGGTGCGTCATGAGATCCTGTGTAACAAAAAAAGAAAATCAATATAAGTATAAAAACCGAATTAACACGTACCTGTTACACAGTTGCAGATTAATTGCAAGATCCACTTTCAGGTAAAAAGATGCGTCTGGTGGGTCATGTGATCCTGAAAATAAGAAAGACAAAAAAGAAAGTCAACACAGTTGCAGATTAATTGCAAGCCAGCCAGACAATGATCCAAAAGAGAAATCAATATGTATAAAAAACGAATTAACACATATCTTTTACACAGTTGCAGATTAATTGCAAGCCAGCCAGACACCGTTCCAGATGCAGACAACCACTCACAGCTTAAGATGGATTGCCCCTTGTTGGCCAGATCCACTTTCAGGTAAAAAGTTGCAACAGGTGGGTCATGACATCCTGAAAATAAGAAAGACAAAAAAGAAAGTCAATATAAGTATAGAAACTGAATGTTCACTTACCGGTAACTCAGTTGCAGATGAAAAGAAAGCCAGTCAGACACCATTCCAGATGCAGGCAACCTCTTGCAGCTGAAGATGGATTGCCCCTTGTCGGCCAGATCCACTTTTAGGTAAAAAGGTGCATCATGAGATCCTGTGTGACAAGAAAAAAGAAAATCAATATATGTATAAAAACCTAATTAAAACGTTCCTGTTACACAGTTGCAGATTAATTGCTAGATCCACTTTCAGGTAAAAAGGTGCATCAGGTGGATCATGACATCCTGAAAATAAGAAAGACAAAAAAGAAAGTCAACACAGTTGCAGATTGATTGCAAGCCAGCCAGACACTGATCCAGCAAAAAGAAATCAATATGTATAAAAAACGAATTAACACGTATCTTTTACACAGTTGCAGATTAATTGCAAGCCAGCCAGACACCGTTTCAGATGCAGACATCCACTCGCAGCTGGAGATGGATTGCCCCTTGTTGGCCAGATCCACTTTCAGGTAAAAAGGTGCGTCATGAGATCCTGTGTAACAAGAAAAAAGAAAATCAATATATGTATAAAAATCGAATTAATACGTACTTGTTACACAGTTGCAGATTAATTGCAAGATCCACTTTCAGGTAAAAAGATGCGCCTGGTGGGTCATGTGATCCTGAAAATAAGAAAGACAAAAAAGAAAGTCAACACAGTTGCAGATTAATTGCAAGCCAGCCACACACCGTTTCAGATGCAGACAACCACTCGCAGCTGAAGATGGATTGCCCCTTGTTGGCTAGATCTACTTTCAGGTAAAAAGATGCGTGATGAGATCCTGTGTGACAAGAAAAAAGAAACTCAAAATATGTATAAAAACCGAATTAACACGTACCTGTTACACAGTTGCAGATTAATTGCAAGCCAGCCAGACACCGTTTCAGATGCAGACAACCACTCGTAGCTGAAGATGGATTGCCCCTTGTTGGCCAGGTCCACTTTCAGGTAAAAAGGTGCGTCATGAGATTCTGTGTAACAAGAAAAAAGAAAATCAATATATGTATAAAAACCGAATTAATACGTACCTGTTACACAGTTGCAGATTAATTGCAAGATCCACTTTCAGGTAAAAAGATGCGCCTGGTGGGTCATGTGATCCTGAAAATAAGAAAGACAAAAAAGAAAGTCAACACAGTTGCAGATTAATTGCAAGCCAGCCAGACACTGATCCAAAAAAGAAATCAATATGTATAAAAAACGAATTAACATATATCTTTTAGACAGTTGCAGATTAATTGCAAGCCAGCCAGACACCGTTCCAGATGCAAACAACCACTCACAGCTTAAGATGGATTGCCCCTTGTTGGCCAGATCCACTTTCAGGTAAAAAGTTGCAACAGATGGGTCATGACATCCTGAAAATAAGAAAGACAAAAAAGAAAGTCAATATAAGTATAGAAACTGAATGTTCACTAACCGGTTACTCAGGTGCAGATGAAAAGAAAGCCAGTCAGACACCATTCCAGATGCAGGCAACCTCTCACAGCTGGACATGGATAGCCCCTTGTTGGCCGGATCCACTTTCAGGTAAAAAGGTGCGTGATGGTATCCTGTGTGACAAGAAAAAAGAAAATCAATATATGTATAAAAACCGAATTAACACGTACCTGTTACACAGTTGCAGATTAATTGCAAGCCAGCCAGACACCGTTCCAGATGCAGACAACCACTCGCAGCTGAAGATGGATTGCCCCTTGTTGGCCAGATCCACTTTCAGGTAAAAAGATGCGTCATGAGATCCTGTGTGACAAGAAAAAAGAAAATCAATATATGTATAAAAACCTAATTAACACGTTCCTGTTACACAGTTGCAGATTAATTGCTAGATCCACTTTCAGGTAAAAAGGTGCATCAGGTGGATCATGACATCCTGAAAATAAGAAAGACAAAAAAGAAAGTCAACACAGTTGCAGATTAATTGCAAGCCAGCCAGACACTGATCCAGAAAAAAGAAATCAATATGTATAAAAAACGAATTAACACGTATCTTTTACACAGCTGCAGATTAATTGCAAGCCAGCCAGACACCGTTTCAGATGCAGACAACCACTCGCAGATGGAGATGGATTGCCCCTTGTTGGCCAGATCCACTTTCAGGTAAAAGATGCGTGATGAGATACTGTGTGACAAGAAAAAAGAAACTCAAAATATGTATAAAAACCGAATTAACACGTACCTGTTACACAGTTGCAGATTAATTGCAAGCCAGCCAGACACCGTTCCAGATGCAGACAACCACTCGTAGCTGAAGATGGATTGCCCCTTGTTGGCCAGGTCCACTTTCAGGTAAAAAGGTGCGTCATGAGATCCTGTGTAACAAGAAAAAAGAAATTCAATATATGTATAAAAACCGAATTACCACGTACCTGTTACGCAGTTGCAGATTAATTGCAAGCCAGCCAGATACCGTTCCAGATGCAGACAACCACTCGCAGCTGAAGATGGATTGCCCCTTGTCGGCCAGATCCACTTTCAGGTAAAAAGATGCGTCAGGTGGGTCATGACATCCTGAAAATGAGAAAGACAAAAAAGAAAGTCAACACAGTTGCAGATTAATTGCAAGCCAGCCAGACACTGGAGATGGATGTATATGTAGCTGAAGATGGATTGCCCCTTGTTGGCCAGGTCCACTTTCAGGTAAAAAGGTGCGTCATGAGATCCTGTGTAACAAGAAAAAAGAAAATCAATATATGTATAAAAACCGAATTAACACGTACCGTTTACACAGTTGCAGATTAATTGCAAGATCCACTTTCAGGTAAAAAGATGCGCCTGGTGGGTCATGTGATCCTGAAAATAAGAAAGACAAAAAAGAAAGTCAACACAGTTGCAGATTAATTGCAAGCCAGCCAGACACCGTTCCAGATGCAGACAACCACTCACAGCTGAAGATGGATTGCCCCTTGTTGGCCAGATCCACTTTCAGGTAAAAAGTTGCGTCAGGTGGGTCATGACATCCTGAAAAAAGGGAAAAACAAAAAAGAAAGTCAATATAAGTATAGAAACTGAATGTTCACTTACTGGTTACTCAGTTGCAGATGAAAAGAAAGCCAGTCAGACACCATTCCAGATGCAGGCAACCTCTCACAGCTGGACATGGATAGCCCCTTGTTGGACAGATCCACTTTCAGGTAAAAAGGTGCGTGATGGGATCCTGTGTGACAAAAAAAAAAGAATATCAACATTTGTATAAAAAACGAATTAACACGTATCTTTTACACAGTTGCAGATTAATTGCAAGCCAGCAGGACACCATTCCAGATGCAGACAACCACTCGCAGCTGGAGATGGATTGCCCCTTGTTGGCCAGATCCACTTTCAGGTAAAAAGGTGCATCATGAGATCCTGTGTGACAAGAAAAAAGAAAATCAATATATGTATAAAACCCGATTTAACACGTACCTGTTACACAGTTGCAAATTAATTGCAAGCCAGCCAGACAACGTTCCAGATGCAGACAACCACTCGCAGCTGAAGATGGATTGCCCCTTGTTGGCCATGTCCACTTTCAGGTAAAAAGGTGCGTCATGAGATCCTGTGTAACAAAAAAAGAAAATCAATATAAGTATAAAAACCGAATTAACACGTACCTGTTACACAGTTGCAGATTAATTGCAAGATCCACTTTCAGGTAAAAAGATGCGCCTGGTGGGTCATGTGATCCTGAAAATAAGAAAGACACAAAAGAAAGTCAACACAGTTGCAGATTAATTGCAAGCCAGCCAGACACTGATCCAAAAGAGAAATCAATATGTATAAAAAACGAATTAACACATATCTTTTACACAGTTGCAGATTAATTGCAAGCCAGCCAGACACCGTTCCAGATGCAGACAACCACTCACAGCTTAAGATGGATTGCCCCTTGTTGGCCAGATCCACTTTCAGGTAAAAAGTTGCAACAGGTGGGTCATGACATCCTGAAAATAAGAAAGACAAAAAAGAAAGTCAATATAAGTATAGAAACTGAATGTTCACTTACCGGTAACTCAGTTGCAGATGAAAAGAAAGCCAGTCAGACACCATTCCAGATGCAGGCAACCTCTTGCAGCTGAAGATGGATTGCCCCTTGTCGGCCAGATCCACTTTTAGGTAAAAAGGTGCGTCATGAGATCCTGTGTGACAAGAAAAAAGAAAATCAATATATGTATAAAAACCTAATTAACACGTTCCTGTTACACAGTTGCAGATTAATTGCTAGATCCACTTTCAGGTAAAAAGGTGCATCAGGTGGATCATGACATCCTGAAAATAAGAAAGACAAAAAAGAAAGTCAACACAGTTGCAGATTAATTGCAAGCCAGCCAGACACTGATCCAGCAAAAAGAAATCAACATGTATAAAAAACGAATTAACACGTATCTTTTACACAGTTGCAGATTAATTGCAAGCCAGCCAGACACCGTTTCAGATGCAGACATCCACTCGCAGCTGGAGATGGATTGCCCCTTGTTGGCCAGATCCACTTTCAGGTAAAAAGGTGCGTCATGAGATCCTGTGTAACAAGAAAAAAGAAAATCAATATATGTATAAAAATCGAATTAATACGTACTTGTTACACAGTTGCAGATTAATTGCAAGATCCACTTTCAGGTAAAAAGATGCGCCTGGTGGGTCATGTGATCCTGAAAATAAGAAAGACAAAAAAGAAAGTCAACACAGTTGCAGATTAATTGCAAGCCAGCCAGACACTGATCCAAAAAAGAAATCAATATGTATAAAAAACGAATTAACACATATCTTTTACACAGTTGCAGATTAATTGCAAGCCAGCCAGACACCGTTCCAGATGCAGACAACCACTCACAGCTTAAGATGGATTGCCCCTTGTTGGCCAGATCAACTTTCAGGTAAAAAGTTGCAACAGGTGGGTCATGACATCCTGAAAATAAGAAAGACAAAAAAGAAAGTCAATATAAGTATAGAAACTGAATGTTCACTTACCGGTTACTCAGGTGCAGATGAAAAGAAAGTCAGTCAGACAACGTTCCAGATGCAGACAACCACTCGCAGCTGAAGATGGATTGCCCCTTGTTGGCCAGATCCACTTTCAGGTAAAAGATGCGTGATGAGATCCTGTGTAACAAGAAAAAAGAAAATCAATATATGTATAAAAACCGAATTAACACGTACCATTTACACAGTTGCAGATTAATTGCAAGATCCACTTTCAGGTAAAAAGATGCGCCTGGTGGGTCATGTGATCCTGAAAATAAGAAAGATAAAAAAGAAAGTCAACACAGTTGCAGATTAATTGCAAGCCAGCCAGACACTGATCCAAAAAAAATAAATCAATATGTATAAAAAACGAATTAACACATATCTTTTACACAGTTGCAGATTAATTGCAAGCCAGCCAGACACCGTTCCAGATGCAGACAACCACTCACAGCTGAAGATGGATTGCCCCTTGTTGGCCAGATCCACTTTCAGGTAAAAAGGTGCGTCATGAGATCCTGTGTAACAAAAAAAAGAAAATCAATATATGTATAAAAACCGAATTAACACGTACCTGTTACACAGTTGCAGATTAATTGCAAGCCAGCCACACACCGTTTCAGATGCAGACAACCACTCGCAGCTGAAGATGGATTGCCCCTTGTTGGCTAGATCTACTTTCAGGTAAAAAGATGCGTGATGAGATCCTGTGTGACAAGAAAAAAGAAACTCAAAATATGTATAAAAACCGAATTAACACGTACCTGTTACACAGTTGCAGATTAATTGCAAGCCAGCCAGACACCGTTCCAGATGCAGACAACCACTCGCAGCTGAAGATGGATTGCCCCTTGTTGGCCAGATCCACTTTCAGGTAAAAAGGTGCGTCATGAGATCCTGTGTGACAAGAAAAAAGAAAATCAATATATGTATAAAAACCTAATTAACACGTTCCTGTTACACAGTTGCAGATTAATTGCTAGATCCACTTTCAGGTAAAAAGGTGCATCAGGTGGATCATGACATCCTGAAAATAAGAAAGACAAAAAAGAAAGTCAACACAGTTGCAGATTAATTGCAAGCCAGCCAGACACTGATCCAGAAAAAAGAAATCAATATGTATAAAAAACGAATTAACACGTATCTTTTACACAGCTGCAGATTAATTGCAAGCCAGCCAGACACCGTTTCAGATGCAGACAACCACTCGCAGATGGAGATGGATTGCCCCTTGTTGGCCAGATCCACTTTCAGGTAAAAGATGCGTGATGAGATACTGTGTGACAAGAAAAAAGAAACTCAAAATATGTATAAAAACCGAATTAACACGTACCTGTTACACAGTTGCAGATTAATTGCAAGCCAGCCAGACACCGTTCCAGATGCAGACAACCACTCGTAGCTGAAGATGGATTGCCCCTTGTTGGCCAGGTCCACTTTCAGGTAAAAAGGTGCGTCATGAGATCCTGTGTAACAAGAAAAAAGAAATTCAATATATGTATAAAAACCGAATTACCACGTACCTGTTACGCAGTTGCAGATTAATTGCAAGCCAGCCAGATACCGTTCCAGATGCAGACAACCACTCGCAGCTGAAGATGGATTGCCCCTTGTCGGCCAGATCCACTTTCAGGTAAAAAGATGCGTCAGGTGGGTCATGACATCCTGAAAATGAGAAAGACAAAAAAGAAAGTCAACACAGTTGCAGATTAATTGCAAGCCAGCCAGACACTGGAGATGGATGTATATGTAGCTGAAGATGGATTGCCCCTTGTTGGCCAGGTCCACTTTCAGGTAAAAAGGTGCGTCATGAGATCCTGTGTAACAAGAAAAAAGAAAATCAATATATGTATAAAAACCGAATTAACACGTACCGTTTACACAGTTGCAGATTAATTGCAAGATCCACTTTCAGGTAAAAAGATGCGCCTGGTGGGTCATGTGATCCTGAAAATAAGAAAGACAAAAAAGAAAGTCAACACAGTTGCACATTAATTGCAAGCCAGCCAGACACCGTTCCAGATGCAGACAACCACTCACAGCTGAAGATGGATTGCCCCTTGTTGGCCAGATCCACTTTCAGGTAAAAAGTTGCGTCAGGTGGGTCATGACATCCTGAAAAAAGGGAAAAACAAAAAAGAAAGTCAATATAAGTATAGAAACTGAATGTTCACTTACTGGTTACTCAGTTGCAGATGAAAAGAAAGCCAGTCAGACACCATTCCAGATGCAGGCAACCTCTCACAGCTGGACATGGATAGCCCCTTGTTGGACAGATCCACTTTCAGGTAAAAAGGTGCGTGATGGGATCCTGTGTGACAAAAAAAAAGAATATCAACATTTGTATAAAAACCGAATTAACACGTATCTTTTACACAGTTGCAGATTAATTGCAAGCCAGCAGGACACCATTCCAGATG
Source organism: Salminus brasiliensis (assembly GCF_030463535.1). Taxonomy (NCBI): domain Eukaryota; kingdom Metazoa; phylum Chordata; class Actinopteri; order Characiformes; family Bryconidae; genus Salminus; species Salminus brasiliensis. The sequence continues at coordinate 26,866,448 of NC_132888.1, forward strand.
CAGACAACCACTCGCAGCTGGAGATGGATTGCCCCTTGTTGGCCAGATCCACTTTCAGGTAAAAAGGTGCATCATGAGATCCTGTGTGACAAGAAAAAAGAAAATCAATATATGTATAAAACCCGATTTAACACGTACCTGTTACACAGTTGCAAATTAATTGCAAGCCAGCCAGACAACGTTCCAGATGCAGACAACCACTCGCAGCTGAAGATGGATTGCCCCTTGTTGGCCATGTCCACTTTCAGGTAAAAAGGTGCGTCATGAGATCCTGTGTAACAAAAAAAGAAAATCAATATAAGTATAAAAACCGAATTAACACGTACCTGTTACACAGTTGCAGATTAATTGCAAGATCCACTTTCAGGTAAAAAGATGCGCCTGGTGGGTCATGTGATCCTGAAAATAAGAAAGACACAAAAGAAAGTCAACACAGTTGCAGATTAATTGCAAGCCAGCCAGACACTGATCCAAAAGAGAAATCAATATGTATAAAAAACGAATTAACACATATCTTTTACACAGTTGCAGATTAATTGCAAGCCAGCCAGACACCGTTCCAGATGCAGACAACCACTCACAGCTTAAGATGGATTGCCCCTTGTTGGCCAGATCCACTTTCAGGTAAAAAGTTGCAACAGGTGGGTCATGACATCCTGAAAATAAGAAAGACAAAAAAGAAAGTCAATATAAGTATAGAAACTGAATGTTCACTTACCGGTAACTCAGTTGCAGATGAAAAGAAAGCCAGTCAGACACCATTCCAGATGCAGGCAACCTCTTGCAGCTGAAGATGGATTGCCCCTTGTCGGCCAGATCCACTTTTAGGTAAAAAGGTGCGTCATGAGATCCTGTGTGACAAGAAAAAAGAAAATCAATATATGTATAAAAACCTAATTAACACGTTCCTGTTACACAGTTGCAGATTAATTGCTAGATCCACTTTCAGGTAAAAAGGTGCATCAGGTGGATCATGACATCCTGAAAATAAGAAAGACAAAAAAGAAAGTCAACACAGTTGCAGATTAATTGCAAGCCAGCCAGACACTGATCCAGCAAAAAGAAATCAATATGTATAAAAAACGAATTAACACGTATCTTTTACACAGTTGCAGATTAATTGCAAGCCAGCCAGACACCGTTTCAGATGCAGACATCCACTCGCAGCTGGAGATGGATTGCCCCTTGTTGGCCAGATCCACTTTCAGGTAAAAAGGTGCGTCATGAGATCCTGTGTAACAAGAAAAAAGAAAATCAATATATGTATAAAAATCGAATTAATACGTACTTGTTACACAGTTGCAGATTAATTGCAAGATCCACTTTCAGGTAAAAAGATGCGCCTGGTGGGTCATGTGATCCTGAAAATAAGAAAGACAAAAAAGAAAGTCAACACAGTTGCAGATTAATTGCAAGCCAGCCAGACACTGATCCAAAAAAGAAATCAATATGTATAAAAAACGAATTAACACATATCTTTTACACAGTTGCAGATTAATTGCAAGCCAGCCAGACACCGTTCCAGATGCAGACAACCACTCACAGCTTAAGATGGATTGCCCCTTGTTGGCCAGATCAACTTTCAGGTAAAAAGTTGCAACAGGTGGGTCATGACATCCTGAAAATAAGAAAGACAAAAAAGAAAGTCAATATAAGTATAGAAACTGAATGTTCACTTACCGGTTACTCAGGTGCAGATGAAAAGAAAGTCAGTCAGACAACGTTCCAGATGCAGACAACCACTCGCAGCTGAAGATGGATTGCCCCTTGTTGGCCAGATCCACTTTCAGGTAAAAGATGCGTGATGAGATCCTGTGTAACAAGAAAAAAGAAAATCAATATATGTATAAAAACCGAATTAACACGTACCATTTACACAGTTGCAGATTAATTGCAAGATCCACTTTCAGGTAAAAAGATGCGCCTGGTGGGTCATGTGATCCTGAAAATAAGAAAGATAAAAAAGAAAGTCAACACAGTTGCAGATTAATTGCAAGCCAGCCAGACACTGATCCAAAAAAAATAAATCAATATGTATAAAAAACGAATTAACACATATCTTTTACACAGTTGCAGATTAATTGCAAGCCAGCCAGACACCGTTCCAGATGCAGACAACCACTCACAGCTGAAGATGGATTGCCCCTTGTTGGCCAGATCCACTTTCAGGTAAAAAGGTGCGTCATGAGATCCTGTGTAACAAAAAAAAGAAAATCAATATATGTATAAAAACCGAATTAACACGTACCTGTTACACAGTTGCAGATTAATTGCAAGCCAGCCACACACCGTTTCAGATGCAGACAACCACTCGCAGCTGAAGATGGATTGCCCCTTGTTGGCTAGATCTACTTTCAGGTAAAAAGATGCGTGATGAGATCCTGTGTGACAAGAAAAAAGAAACTCAAAATATGTATAAAAACCGAATTAACACGTACCTGTTACACAGTTGCAGATTAATTGCAAGCCAGCCAGACACCGTTTCAGATGCAGACAACCACTCGTAGCTGAAGATGGATTGCCCCTTGTTGGCCAGGTCCACTTTCAGGTAAAAAGGTGCGTCATGAGATTCTGTGTAACAAGAAAAAAGAAAATCAATATATGTATAAAAACCGAATTAATACGTACCTGTTACACAGTTGCAGATTAATTGCAAGATCCACTTTCAGGTAAAAAGATGCCCCTGGTGGGTCATGTGATCCTGAAAATAAGAAAGACACAAAAGAAAGTCAACACAGTTGCAGATTAATTGCAAGCCAGCCAGACACTGATCCAAAAAAGAAATCAATATGTATAAAAAACGAATTAACACATATCTTTTACACAGTTGCAGATTAATTGCAAGCCAGCCAGACACCGTTCCAGATGCAGACAACCACTCACAGCTTAAGATGGATTGCCCCTTGTTGGCCAGATCCACTTTCAGGTAAAAAGTTGCAACAGATGGGTCATGACATCCTGAAAATAAGAAAGACAAAAAAGAAAGTCAATATAAGTATAGAAACTGAATGTTCACTTACCGGTTACTCAGGTGCAGATGAAAAGAAAGCCAGTCAGACACCATTCCAGATGCAGGCAACCTCTCACAGCTGGACATGGATAGCCCCTTGTTGGCCGGATCCACTTTCAGGTAAAAAGGTGCGTGATGGTATCGTGTGACAAGAAAAAAGAAAATCAATATATATATAAAAACCGAATTAACACGTACCTGTTACACAGTTGCAGATTAATTGCAAGCCAGCCAGACACCGTTCCAGATGCAGACAACCACTCGCAGCTGAAGATGGATTGCCCCTTGTTGGCCAGATCCACTTTCAGGTAAAAAGGTGCGTCATGAGATCCTGTGTGACAAGAAAAAAGAAAATCAATATATGTATAAAAACCTAATTAACACGTTCCTGTTACACAGTTGCAGATTAATTGCTAGATCCACTTTCAGGTAAAAAGGTGCATCAGGTGGATCATGACATCCTGAAAATAAGAAAGACAAAAAAGAAAGTCAACACAGTTGCAGATTAATTGCAAGCCAGCCAGACACTGATCCAGAAAAAAGAAATCAATATGTATAAAAAACGAATTAACACGTATCTTTTACACAGCTGCAGATTAATTGCAAGCCAGCCAGACACCGTTTCAGATGCAGACAACCACTCGCAGATGGAGATGGATTGCCCCTTGTTGGCCAGATCCACTTTCAGGTAAAAGATGCGTGATGAGATACTGTGTGACAAGAAAAAAGAAACTCAAAATATGTATAAAAACCGAATTAACACGTACCTGTTACACAGTTGCAGATTAATTGCAAGCCAGCCAGACACCGTTCCAGATGCAGACAACCACTCGTAGCTGAAGATGGATTGCCCCTTGTTGGCCAGGTCCACTTTCAGGTAAAAAGGTGCGTCATGAGATCCTGTGTAACAAGAAAAAAGAAAATCAATATATGTATAAAAACCGAATTAACACGTACCGTTTACACAGTTGCAGATTAATTGCAAGATCCACTTTCAGGTAAAAAGATGCGCCTGGTGGGTCATGTGATCCTGAAAATAAGAAAGACAAAAAAGAAAGTCAATACAGTTGCAGATTAATTGCAAGCCAGCCAGACACTGATCCAAAAAAGAAATCAATATGTATAAAAAACGAATTAACACATATCTTTTACACAGTTGCAGATTAATTGCAAGCCAGCCAGACACCGTTCCAGATGCAGACAACCACTCACAGCTTAAGATGGATTGCCCCTTGTTGGCCAGATCAACTTTCAGGTAAAAAGTTGCAACAGGTGGGTCATGACATCCTGAAAATAAGAAAGACAAAAAAGAAAGTCAATATAAGTATAGAAACTGAATGTTCACTTACCGGTTACTCAGGTGCAGATGAAAAGAAAGCCAATCAGACACCATTCCAGATGCAGACAACCACTCGCAGCTGAAGATGGATTGCCCCTTGTTGGCCAGATCCACTTTCAGGTAAAAAGGTGCGTCATGAGATCCTGTGTGACAAGAAAAAAGAAAATCAATATATGTATAAAAACCTAATTAACACGTTCCTGTTACACAGTTGCAGATTAATTGCTAGATCCACTTTCAGGTAAAAAGGTGCATCAGGTGGATCATGACATCCTGAAAATAAGAAAGACAAAAAAGAAAGTCAACACAGTTGCAGATTAATTGCAAGCCAGCCAGACACTGATCCAGAAAAAAGAAATCAATATGTATAAAAAACGAATTAACACGTATCTTTTACACAGCTGCAGATTAATTGCAAGCCAGCCAGACACCGTTTCAGATGCAGACAACCACTCGCAGATGGAGATGGATTGCCCCTTGTTGGCCAGATCCACTTTCAGGTAAAAGATGCGTGATGAGATACTGTCTGACAAGAAAAAAGAAACTCAAAATATGTATAAAAACCGAATTAACACGTACCTGTTACACAGTTGCAGATTAATTGCAAGCCAGCCAGACACCGTTCCACATGTAGACAACCACTCGTAGCTGAAGATGGATTGCCCCTTGTTGGCCAGGTCCACTTTCAGGTAAAAAGGTGCGTCATGAGATCCTGTGTAACAAGAAAAAAGAAAATCAATATATGTATAAAAACCGAATTAACACGTACCATTTACACAGTTGCAGATTAATTGCAAGATCCACTTTCAGGTAAAAAGATGCGCCTGGTGGGTCATGTGATCCTGAAAATAAGAAAGACAAAAAAGAAAGTCAACACAGTTGCAGATTAATTGCAAGCCAGCCAGACACTGATCCAAAAAAGAAATCAATATGTATAAAAAACGAATTAACACATATCTTTTACACAGTTGCAGATTAATTGCAAGCCAGCCAGACACCGTTCCAGATGCAGACAACCACTCACAGCTTAAGATGGATTGCCCCTTGTTGGCCAGATCAACTTTCAGGTAAAAAGTTGCAACAGGTGGGTCATGACATCCTGAAAATAAGAAAGACAAAAAAGAAAGTCAATATAAGTATAGAAACTGAATGTTCACTTACCGGTTACTCAGGTGCAGATGAAAAGAAAGCCAGTCAGACACCATTCCAGATGCAGGCAACCTCTCACAGCTGGACATGGATAGCCCCTTGTTGGCCAGATCCACTTTCAGGTAAAAAGGTGCGTCATGAGATCCTGTGTGACAAGAAAAAAGAAAATCAATATATGTATAAAAATCGAATTAACACGTACCTGTTACGCAGTTGCAGATTAATTGCTAGATCCACTTTCAGGTAAAAAGTTGCGTCAGGTGGATCATGACATCCTGAAAATAAGAAAGACAAAAAAGACAGTCAACACAGTTGCAGATTAATTGCAAGCCAGCCAGACACTGATCCAGAAAAAAGAAATCAATATGTATAAAAAACGAATTAACACGTATCTTTTACACAGGTGCATATTAATTGCAAGCCAGCCACACACTGTTTCAGATGCAGACAACCACTCGCAGCTGAAGATGGATTGCCCCTTGTTGGCCAGATCCACTTTCAGGTAAAAAGGTGCGTGATGGGATCCTGTGTGACAAGAAAAAAGAACATCAATATATGTATAAAAACCGAATTAACACGTACCTGTTACGCAGTTGCAGATTAATTGCTAGATCCACTTTCAGGTAAAAAGTTGCGTCAGGTGGATCATGACATCCTGAAAATAAGAAAGACAAAAAAGAAAGTCAACACAGTTGCAGATTAATTGCAAGCCAGCCAGACACTGATCCAGAAAAAAGAAATCAATATGTATAAAAAACGAATTAACACGTATCTTTTACACAGGTGCATATTAATTGCAAGCCAGCCACACACTGTTTCAGATGCAGACAACCACTCGCAGCTGAAGATGGATTGCCCCTTGTTGGCCGGATCCAATTTCAGGTAAAAAGGTGCGTGATGGGATCCTGTGTGACAAGAAAAAAGAAATTCAGTATATGTATAAAAAACAAATTAACACGTACCTGTTACACAGTTGCAGATTAATTACAAGCCAGCCAGACACCGTTCCAGATGCAGACAACAACTTGCAGCTGAAGATGGATTGCCCCTTGTCGGCCAGATCCACTTTCAGGTAAAAAGGTGCGTCATGAGATCCTGTGTGACAAGAAAAAAGAAAATCAATATATACATAAAAACCGAATTAACACGTACCTGTTACACAGTTGCAGATTAACTGCAAGATCCACTTTCAGGTAAAAAGATGCATCAGGTGGGTCATGACATCCTGAAAATACGAAAGACAAAAAAGAAAGTCAACACAGTTGCAGATTAATTGCAAGCCAGCCAGACACTGATCCAAAAAAAAGAAATCAATATGTATAAAAAACGAATTAACACGTATCTTTTACACAGTTGCAGATTAATTGCAAGCCAGCCAGACACCGTTCCAGATGCAGACAACCACTCACAGCTTAAGATGGATTGCCCCTTGTTGGCCAGATCCACTTTCAGGTAAAAAGTTGCATCAGGTGGGTCATGACATCCTGAAAATAAGAAAGACAAAAAAGAAAGTCAATATAAGTATAAAAACTGAATGGTCACTTACCGGTAACTCAGTTGCAGATGAAAAGAAAGCCAGTCAGACACCATTCCAGATGCAGTCAACCTCTCACAGCTGGACATGGATAGCCCCTTGTTGGCCAGATCCACTTTCAGGTAAAAAGGTGCGTGATGGGATCCTGTGTGACAAGAAAAAAGAAAATCAATATATGTATAAAATCCGAATTAACACGTACCTGTTACACAGATGCAGATTAATTGCAAGATCCACTTTCAGGTAAAAGATGCTTCAGGTGGGTCATGAGATCCTGAAAATAAGAAAGACAAAAAAGAAAGTCAACACATTTGCAGATTAATTGCAAGCCAGCCAGACACTGATCCAAAAAAAAGAAATCAATATGTATAAAAAACGAATTAACACATATCTTTTACACAGTTGCAGATTAATTGCAAGCCAGCCAGACACCGTTCCAGATGCAGACAACCACTCACAGCTTAAGATTGATTGCCCCTTGTTGGCCAGATCCACTTTCAGGTAAAAAGGTGTGTCAGGTGGGTCATGACATCCTGAAAATAAAAAAGACAAAAAATAAAGTCAATATAAGTATAGAAACTGAATGTTCACTTACCTGTAACTTAGTTGCAGATGAAAAGAAAGCCAGTCAGAAACCATTCCAGATGCAGGCAAACTCTCACAGCTGGACATGGATAGCACCTTGTTGGCCGGAACCACGTTTAGGTAAAAAGGTGTGTGATGGGATCCTGTGTGACAAGAAAAAAGAAAATCAATATATGTATAAAAACCGAATTAACATGTACCTGTTAAGCAGTTGCAGATTAATTGCTAGATCCACTTTCAGGTAAAAAGTTGCATCAGGTGGATCATGACATCCTGAAAATAAGAAAGACAAAAAAGAAAGTCAACACAGTTGCAGATTAATTGCAAGCCAGCCAGACACTGATCCAGAAAAAAGAAATCAATATGTATAAAAAACGAATTAACACGTATCTTTTACACAGGTGCATATTAATTGCAAGCCAGCCACACACTGTTTCAGATGCAGGCAACCTCTCACAGCTGGACATTGATAGCCCCTTGTTGGCCGGATCCACTTTCAGATAAAAAGGTCCGTGATGGGATCCTGTGAAACAAAAAAAAGAATCAATATATGTATAAAAACCGAACTAACACGTACCTGTTACACAGTTGCAGATTAACTGCAAGATCCACTTTCAGGTAAAAAGGTGCGTCATGAGATCCTGTGTGACAAGAAAAAAGAAAATCAATATATGTATAAAAACCTAATTAACACGTTCCTGTTACACAGTTGCAGATTAATTGCTAGATCCACTTTCAGGTAAAAAGGTGCATCAGGTGGATCATGACATCCTGAAAATAAGAAAGACAAAAAAGAAAGTCAACACAGTTGCAGATTAATTGCAAGCCAGCCAGACACTGATCCAAAAGAGAAATCAATATGTATAAAAAACGAATTAACACATATCTTTTACACAGTTGCAGATTAATTGCAAGCCAGCCAGACACCGTTCCAGATGCAGACAACCACTCACAGCTTAAGATGGATTGCCCCTTGTTGGCCAGATCCACTTTCAGGTAAAAAGTTGCAACAGGTGGGTCATGACATCCTGAAAATAAGAAAGACAAAAAAGAAAGTCAATATAAGTATAGAAACTGAATGTTCACTTACCGGTAACTCAGTTGCAGATGAAAAGAAAGCCAGTCAGACACCATTCCAGATGCAGGCAACCTCTTGCAGCTGAAGATGGATTGCCCCTTGTCGGCCAGATCCACTTTTAGGTAAAAAGGTGCGTCATGAGATCCTGTGTGACAAGAAAAAAGAAAATCAATATATGTATAAAAACCTAATTAACACGTTCCTGTTACACAGTTGCAGATTAATTGCTAGATCCACTTTCAGGTAAAAAGGTGCATCAGGTGGATCATGACATCCTGAAAATAAGAAAGACAAAAAAGAAAGTCAACACAGTTGCAGATTAATTGCAAGCCAGCCAGACACTGATCCAGCAAAAAGAAATCAATATGTATAAAAAACGAATTAACACGTATCTTTTACACAGTTGCAGATTAATTGCAAGCCAGCCAGACACCGTTTCAGATGCAGACATCCACTCGCAGCTGGAGATGGATTGCCCCTTGTTGGCCAGATCCACTTTCAGGTAAAAAGGTGCGTCATGAGATCCTGTGTAACAAGAAAAAAGAAAATCAATATATGTATAAAAATCGAATTAATACGTACTTGTTACACAGTTGCAGATTAATTGCAAGATCCACTTTCAGGTAAAAAGATGCGCCTGGTGGGTCATGTGATCCTGAAAATAAGAAAGACAAAAAAGAAAGTCAACACAGTTGCAGATTAATTGCAAGCCAGCCAGACACTGATCCAAAAAAGAAATCAATATGTATAAAAAACGAATTAACACATATCTTTTACACAGTTGCAGATTAATTGCAAGCCAGCCAGACACCGTTCCAGATGCAGACAACCACTCACAGCTTAAGATGGATTGCCACCTTGTTGGCCAGATCAACTTTCAGGTAAAAAGTTGCAACAGGTGGGTCATGACATCCTGAAAATAAGAAAGACAAAAAAGAAAGTCAATATAAGTATAGAAACTGAATGTTCACTTACCGGTTACTCAGGTGCAGATGAAAAGAAAGCCAGTCAGACAACGTTCCAGATGCAGACAACCACTCGCAGCTGAAGATGGATTGCCCCTTGTTGGCCAGATCCACTTTCAGGTAAAAAGGTGCGTCATGAGATCCTGTGTGACAAGAAAAAAGAAAATCAATATATGTATAAAAACCTAATTAACACGTTCCTGTTACACAGTTGCAGATTAATTGCTAGATCCACTTTCAGGTAAAAAGGTGCATCAGGTGGATCATGACATCCTGAAAATAAGAAAGACAAAAAAGAAAGTCAACACAGTTGCAGATTAATTGCAAGCCAGCCAGACACTGATCCAAAAAAGAAATCAATATGTATAAAAAACGAATTAACACATATCTTTTACACAGTTGCAGATTAATTGCAAGCCAGCCAGACACCGTTCCAGATGCAGACAACCACTCACAGCATAAGATGGATTGCCCCTTGTTGGCCAGATCAACTTTCAGGTAAAAAGTTGCAACAGGTGGGTCATGACATCCTGAAAATAAGAAAGACAAAAAAGAAAGTCAATATAAGTATAGAAACTGAATGTTCACTTACCGGTTACTCAGGTGCAGATGAAAAGAAAGCCAGTCAGACAACGTTCCAGATGCAGACAACCACTCGCAGCTGAAGATGGATTGCCCCTTGTTGGCCAGATCCACTTTCAGGTAAAAAGGTGCGTCATGAGATCCTGTGTGACAAGAAAAAAGAAAATCAATATATGTATAAAAACCTAATTAACACGTTCCTGTTACACAGTTGCAGATTAATTGCTAGATCCACTTTCAGGTAAAAAGGTGCATCAGGTGGATCATGACATCCTGAAAATAAGAAAGACAAAAAAGAAAGTCAACACAGTTGCAGATTAATTGCAAGCCAGCCAGACACTGATCCAGAAAAAAGAAATCAATATGTATAAAAAACGAATTAACACGTATCTTTTACACAGTTGCAGATTAATTGCAAGCCAGCCAGACACCGTTTCAGATGCAGACAACCACTCGCAGATGGAGATGGATTGCCCCTTGTTGGCCAGATCCACTTTCAGGTAAAAGATGCGTGATGAGATACTGTGTGACAAGAAAAAAGAAACTCAAAATATGTATAAAAACCGAATTAACACGTACCTGTTACACAGTTGCAGATTAATTGCAAGCCAGCCAGACACCGTTCCAGATGCAGACAACCACTCGTAGCTGAAGATGGATTGCCCCTTGTTTGCCAGGTCCACTTTCAGGTAAAAAGGTGCATCATGAGATCCTGTGTAACAAGAAAAAAGAAAATCAATATATGTATAAAAACCGAATTAACACGTACCATTTACACAGTTGCAGATTAATTGCAAGATCCACTTTCAGGTAAAAAGATGCGCCTGGTGGGTCATGTGATCCTGAAAATAAGAAAGACAAAAAAGAAAGTCAACACAGTTGCAGATTAATTGCAAGCCAGCCAGACACTGATCCAAAAAAAATAAATCAATATGTATAAAAAACGAATTAACACATATCTTTTACACAGTTGCAGATTAATTGCAAGCCAGCCAGACACCGTTCCAGATGCAGACAACCACTCACAGCTGAAGATGGATTGCCCCTTGTTGGCCAGATCCACTTTCAGGTAAAAAGGTGCGTCATGAGATCCTGTGTAACAAAAAAAAGAAAATCAATATATGTATAAAAACCGAATTAACACGTTCCTGTTACACAGTTGCAGATTAATTGCAAGCCAGCCACACACCGTTTCAGATGCAGACAACCACTCGCAGCTGAAGATGGATTGCCCCTTGTTGGCTAGATCTACTTTCAGGTAAAAAGATGCGTGATGAGATCCTGTGTGACAAGAAAAAAGAAACTCAAAATATGTATAAAAACCGAATTAACACGTACCTGTTACACAGTTGCAGATTAATTGCAAGCCAGCCAGACACCGTTCCAGATGCAGACAACCACTCACAGCTTAAGATGGATTGCCCCTTGTTGGCCAGATCCACTTTCAGGTAAAAAGTTGCAACAGATGGGTCATGACATCCTGAAAATAAGAAAGACAAAAAAGAAAGTCAATATAAGTATAGAAACTGAATGTTCACTTACCGGTTACTCAGGTGCAGATGAAAAGAAAGCCAGTCAGACACCATTCCAGATGCAGGCAACCTCTCACAGCTGGACATGGATAGCCCCTTGTTGGCCGGATCCACTTTCAGGTAAAAAGGTGCGTGATGGTATCGTGTGACAAGAAAAAAGAAAATCAATATATATATAAAAACCGAATTAACACGTACCTGTTACACAGTTGCAGATTAATTGCAAGCCAGCCAGACACCGTTCCAGATGCAGACAACCACTCGCAGCTGAAGATGGATTGCCCCTTGTTGGCCAGATCCACTTTCAGGTAAAAAGGTGCGTCATGAGATCCTGTGTGACAAGAAAAAAGAAAATCAATATATGTATAAAAACCTAATTAACACGTTCCTGTTACACAGTTGCAGATTAATTGCTAGATCCACTTTCAGGTAAAAAGGTGCATCAGGTGGATCATGACATCCTGAAAATAAGAAAGACAAAAAAGAAAGTCAACACAGTTGCAGATTAATTGCAAGCCAGCCAGACACTGATCCAGAAAAAAGAAATCAATATGTATAAAAAACAAATTAACACGTATCTTTTACACAGCTGCAGATTAATTGCAAGCCAGCCAGACACCGTTTCAGATGCAGACAACCACTCGCAGATGGAGATGGATTGCCCCTTGTTGGCCAGATCCACTTTCAGGTAAAAGATGCGTGATGAGATACTGTGTGACAAGAAAAAAGAAACTCAAAATATGTATAAAAACCGAATTAACACGTACCTGTTACACAGTTGCAGATTAATTGCAAGCCAGCCAGACACAGTTCCAGATGCAGACAACCACTCGTAGCTGAAGATGGATTGCCCCTTGTTGGCCAGGTCCACTTTCAGGTAAAAAGGTGCGTCATGAGATCCTGTGTAACAAGAAAAAAGAAAATCAATATATGTATAAAAACCGAATTAACACGTACCGTTTACACAGTTGCAGATTAATTGCAAGATCCACTTTCAGGTAAAAAGATGCGCCTGGTGGGTCATGTGATCCTGAAAATAAAAAAGACAAAAAAGAAAGTCAATACAGTTGCAGATTAATTGCAAGCCAGCCAGACACTGATCCAAAAAAGAAATCAATATGTATAAAAAACGAATTAACACATATCTTTTACACAGTTGCAGATTAATTGCAAGCCAGCCAGACACCGTTCCAGATGCAGACAACCACTCACAGCTTAAGATGGATTGCCCCTTGTTGGCCAGATCAACTTTCAGGTAAAAAGTTGCAACAGGTGGGTCATGACATCCTGAAAATAAGAAAGACAAAAAAGAAAGTCAATATAAGTATAGAAACTGAATGTTCACTTACCGGTTACTCAGGTGCAGATGAAAAGAAAGCCAATCAGACACCATTCCAGATGCAGACAACCACTCGCAGCTGAAGATGGATTGCCCCTTGTTGGCCAGATCCACTTTCAGGTAAAAAGGTGCGTCATGAGATCCTGTGTGACAAGAAAAAAGAAAATCAATATATGTATAAAAACCTAATTAACACGTTCCTGTTACACAGTTGCAGATTAATTGCTAGATCCACTTTCAGGTAAAAAGGTGCATCAGGTGGATCATGACATCCTGAAAATAAGAAAGACAAAAAAGAAAGTCAACACAGTTGCAGATTAATTGCAAGCCAGCCAGACACTGATCCAGAAAAAAGAAATCAATATGTATAAAAAACGAATTAACACGTATCTTTTACACAGGTGCATATTAATTGCAAGCCAGCCACACACTGTTTCAGATGCAGACAACCACTCGCAGCTGAAGATGGATTGCCCCTTGTTGGCCAGATCCACTTTCAGGTAAAAAGGTGCGTGATGGGATCCTGTGTGACAAGAAAAAAGAAAATCAATATATGTATAAAAACCGAATTAACACGTACCTGTTACGCAGTTGCAGATTAATTGCTAGATCCACTTTCAGGTAAAAAGTTGCGTCAGGTGGATCATGACATCCTGAAAATAAGAAAGACAAAAAAGAAAGTCAACACAGTTGCAGATTAATTGCAAGCCAGCCAGACACTGATCCAGAAAAAAGAAATCAATATGTATAAAAAACGAATTAACACGTATCTTTTACACAGGTGCATATTAATTGCAAGCCAGCCACACACTGTTTCAGATGCAGACAACCACTCGCAGCTGAAGATGGATTGCCCCTTGTTGGCCGGATCCAATTTCAGGTAAAAAGGTGCGTGATGGGATCCTGTGTGACAAGAAAAAAGAAATTCAGTATATGTATAAAAAACAAATTAACACGTACCTGTTACACAGTTGCAGATTAATTGCAAGCCAGCCAGACACTGATCCAAAAAAAAGAAATCAATATGTATAAAAAACGAATTAACACGTATCTTTTACACAGTTGCAGATTAATTGCAAGCCAGCCAGACACCGTTCCAGATGCAGACAACCACTCACAGCTTAAGATGGATTGCCCCTTGTTGGCCAGATCCACTTTCAGGTAAAAAGTTGCATCAGGTGGGTCATGACATCCTGAAAATAAGAAAGACAAAAAAGAAAGTCAATATAAGTATAAAAACTGAATGGTCACTTACCGGTAACTCAGTTGCAGATGAAAAGAAAGCCAGTCAGACACCATTCCAGATGCAGTCAACCTCTCACAGCTGGACATGGATAGCCCCTTGTTGGCCAGATCCACTTTCAGGTAAAAAGGTGCGTGATGGGATCCTGTGTGACAAGAAAAAAGAAAATCAATATATGTATAAAATCCGAATTAACACGTACCTGTTACACAGTTGCAGATTAACTGCAAGATCCACTTTCAGGTAAAAAGATGCATCAGGTGGGTCATGACATCCTGAAAATAAGAAAGACAAAAAAGAAAGTCAACACAGTTGCAGATTAATTGCAAGCCAGCCAGACACTGATCCAAAAAAAAGAAATCAATATGTATAAAAAACGAATTAACACGTATCTTTTACACAGTTGCAGATTAATTGCAAGCCAGCCAGACACCGTTCCAGATGCAGACAACCACTCACAGCTTAAGATGGATTGCCCCTTGTTGGCCAGATCCACTTTCAGGTAAAAAGTTGCATCAGGTGGGTCATGACATCCTGAAAATAAGAAAGACAAAAAAGAAAGTCAATATAAGTATAAAAACTGAATGGTCACTTACCGGTAACTCAGTTGCAGATGAAAAGAAAGCCAGTCAGACACCATTCCAGATGCAGTCAACCTCTCACAGCTGGACATGGATAGCCCCTTGTTGGCCAGATCCACTTTCAGGTAAAAAGGTGCGTGATGGGATCCTGTGTGACAAGAAAAAAGAAAATCAATATATGTATAAAATCCGAATTAACACGTACCTGTTACACAGATGCAGATTAATTGCAAGATCCACTTTCAGGTAAAAGATGCTTCAGGTGGGTCATGAGATCCTGAAAATAAGAAAGACAAAAAAGAAAGTCAACACATTTGCAGATTAATTGCAAGCCAGCCAGACACTGATCCAAAAAAAAGAAATCAATATGTATAAAAAACGAATTAACACATATCTTTTACACAGTTGCAGATTAATTGCAAGCCAGCCAGACACCGTTCCAGATGCAGACAACCACTCACAGCTTAAGATTGATTGCCCCTTGTTGGCCAGATCCACTTTCAGGTAAAAAGGTGTGTCAGGTGGGTCATGACATCCTGAAAATAAAAAAGACAAAAAATAAAGTCAATATAAGTATAGAAACTGAATGTTCACTTACCTGTAACTTAGTTGCAGATGAAAAGAAAGCCAGTCAGAAACCATTCCAGATGCAGGCAAACTCTCACAGCTGGACATGGATAGCACCTTGTTGGCCGGAACCACGTTTAGGTAAAAAGGTGTGTGATGGGATCCTGTGTGACAAGAAAAAAGAAAATCAATATATGTATAAAAACCGAATTAACATGTACCTGTTAAGCAGTTGCAGATTAATTGCTAGATCCACTTTCAGGTAAAAAGTTGCATCAGGTGGATCATGACATCCTGAAAATAAGAAAGACAAAAAAGAAAGTCAACACAGTTGCAGATTAATTGCAAGCCAGCCAGACACTGATCCAGAAAAAAGAAATCAATATGTATAAAAAACGAATTAACACGTATCTTTTACACAGGTGCATATTAATTGCAAGCCAGCCACACACTGTTTCAGATGCAGGCAACCTCTCACAGCTGGACATTGATAGCCCCTTGTTGGCCGGATCCACTTTCAGGTAAAAAGGTCCGTGATGGGATCCTGTGAGACAAAAAAAAGAATCAATATATGTATAAAAACCGAACTAACACGTACCTGTTACACAGTTGCAGATTAACTGCAAGATCCACTTTCAGGTAAAAAGGTGCGTCATGAGATCCTGTGTGACAAGAAAAAAGAAAATCAATATATGTATAAAAACCTAATTAACACGTTCCTGTTACACAGTTGCAGATTAATTGCTAGATCCACTTTCAGGTAAAAAGGTGCATCAGGTGGATCATGACATCCTGAAAATAAGAAAGACAAAAAAGAAAGTCAACACAGTTGCAGATTAATTGCAAGCCAGCCAGACACTGATCCAGAAAAAAGAAATCAATATGTATAAAAAACGAATTAACACGTATCTTTTACATAGTTGCAGATTAATTGCAAGCCAGCCAGACACCGTTTCAGATGCAGACAACCACTCGCAGATGGAGATGGATTGCCCCTTGTTGGCCAGATCCACTTTCAGGTAAAAGATGCGAGATGAGATACTGTGTGACAAGAAAAAAGAAACTCAAAATATGTATAAAAACCTAATGAACACATACCTGTTACACAGTTGCAGATTAATTGCAAGCCAGCCAGACACCGTTCCAGATGCAGACAACCACTCGTAGCTGAAGATGGATTGCCCCTTGTTGGCCAGGTCCACTTTCAGGTAAAAAGGTGCGTCATGAGATCCTGTGTGACAAGAAAAAAGAAAATCAATATATGTATAAAAACCGAATTACCACGTACCGTTTACACAGTTGCAGATTAATTGCAAGATCCACTTTCAGGTAAAAAGATGCGTCAGGTGGGTCATGACATCCTGAAAATGAGAAAGACAAAAAAGAAAGTCAACACAGTTGCAGATTAATTGCAGGCCAGCCAGACACTGATCCAGAAAAAAGAAATCATTATGTATAAAAAAAACGAATTAACACGTATCTTTTACACAGTTGCAGATTAATTGCAAGATCCACTTTCAGGTAAAAAGATGCGCCTGGTGGGTCATGTGATCCTGAAAATAAGAAAGACAAAAAAGAAAGTCAAAACAGTTGCAGATTAATTGCAAGCCAGCCAGACACTGATCCAAAAAAGAAATCAATATGTATAAAAAACGAATTAACACATATCTTTTACACAGTTGCAGATTAATTGCAAGCCAGCCAGACACCGTTCCAGATGCAGACAACCACTCACAGCTTAAGATGGATTGCCCCTTGTTGGCCAGATCCACTTTCAGGTAAAAAGTTGCAACAGATGGGTCATGACATCCTGAAAATAAGAAAGACAAAAAAGAAAGTCAATATAAGTATAGAAACTGAATGTTCACTTACCGGTTACTCAGGTGCAGATGAAAAGAAAGACAGTCAGACACCATTCCAGATGCAGGCAACCTCTCACAGCTGGACATGGATAGCCCCTTGTTGGCCGGATCCACTTTCAGGTAAAAAGGTGCGTGATGGTATCCTGTGTGACAAGAAAAAAGAAAATCAATATATGTATAAAAACCGAATTAACACGTACCTGTTACACAGTTGCAGATTAATTGCAAGCCAGCCAGACACCGTTCCAGATGCAGACAACCACTCGCAGCTGAAGATGGATTGCCCCTTGTTGGCCAGATCCACTTTCAGGTAAAAAGGTGCGTCATGAGATCCTGTGTGACAAGAAAAAAGAAAATCAATATATGTATAAAAACCTAATTAACACGTTCCTGTTACACAGTTGCAGATTAATTGCTAGATCCACTTTCAGGTAAAAAGGTGCATCAGGTGGATCATGACATCCTGAAAATAAGAAAGACAAAAAAGAAAGTCAACACAGTTGCAGATTAATTGCAAGCCAGCCAGACACTGATCCAGAAAAAAGAAATCAATATGTATAAAAAACGAATTAACACGTATCTTTTACACAGTTGCAGATTAATTGCAAGCCAGCCAGACACCGTTCCAGATGCAGACAACCACTCACAGCTGAAGATGGATTGCCCCTTGTTGGCCAGATCCACTTTCAGGTAAAAAGGTGCGTCAGGTGGGTCATGACATCCTGAAAAAAGGGAAAAACAAAAAAGAAAGTCAATATAAGTATAGAAACTGAATGTTCACTTACTGGTTACTCAGTTGCAGATGAAAAGAAAGCCAGTCAGACACCATTCCAGATGCAGGCAACCTCTCACAGCTGGACATGGATAGCCCCTTGTTGGACGGATCCACTTTCAGGTAAAAAGGTGCATGATGGGATCCTGTGTGACAAGAAAAAAGAAATTCAATATATGTATAAAAACCAAATTAACACGTACCTGTTACACAGTTGCAGATTAATTACAAGCCAGCCAGACACCGTTCCAGATGCAGACAACAACTTGCAGCTGAAGATGGATTGCCCCTTGTCGGCCAGATCCACTTTCAGGTAAAAAGGTGCGTGATGGGATCCTGTGTGACAAGAAAAAAGAAAATCAATATATGTATAAAAACCGAATTAACACGTACCTGTTACGCAGTTGCAGATTAATTGCTAGATCCACTTTCAGGTAAAAAGTTGCATCAGGTGGATCATGACATCCTGAAAATAAGAAAGACAAAAAAGAAAGTCAACACAGTTGCAGATTAATTGCAAGCCAGCCAGACACTGATCCAGAAAAAAGAAATCAATATGTATAAAAAACGAATTAACACGTATCTTTTACACAGGTGCATATTAATTGCAAGCCAGCCACACACTGTTTCAGATGCAGACAACCACTCGCAGCTGAAGATGGATTGCCCCTTGTTGGCCGGATCCACTTTCAGGTAAAAAGGTGCGTCATGAGATCCTGTGTGACAAGAAAAAAGAAAATCAATATATGCATAAAAACCAAATTAACACGTACCTGTTACACAGTTGCAGATTAATTGCAAGATCCACTTTCAGGTAAAAGATGCTTCAGGTGGGTCATGAGATCCTGAAAATAAGAAAGACAAAAAAGAAAGTCAACACATTTGCAGATTAATTGCAAGCCAGCCAGACACTGATCCAAAAAAAAGAAATCAATATGTATAAAAAACGAATTAACACGTATCTTTTACACAGTTGCAGATTAATTGCAAGCCAGCCAGACACCGTTCCAGATGCAGACAACCACTCACAGCTTAAGATTGATTGCCCCTTGTTGGCCAGATCCACTTTCAGGTAAAAAGGTGTGTCAGGTGGGTCATGACATCCTGAAAATAAAAAAGACAAAAAATAAAGTCAATATAAGTATAGAAACTGAATGTTCACTTACCTGTAACTCAGTTGCAGATGAAAAGAAAGCCAGTCAGACACCATTCCAGATGCAGGCAACCTCTCACAGCTGGACATGGATAGCACCTTGTTGGCCGGAACCACGTTTAGGTAAAAAGGTGTGTGATGGGATCCTGTGTGACAAGAAAAAAGAAAATTAATATATGTATAAAAACCGAATTAACACGTACCTGTTACGCAGTTGCAGATTAATTGCTAGATCCACTTTCAGGTAAAAAGTTGCATCAGGTGGATCATGACATCCTGAAAATAAGAAAGACAAAAAAGAAAGTCAACACAGTTGCAGATTAATTGCAAGCCAGCCAGACACTGATCCAGAAAAAAGAAATCAATATGTATAAAAAACGAATTAACACGTATCTTTTACACAGGTGCATATTAATTGCAAGCCAGCCACACACTGTTTCAGATGCAGACAACCACTCGCAGCTGAAGATGGATTGCCCCTTGTTGGCCGGATCCACTTTCAGGTAAAAAGGTGCGTGATGGGATCCTGTGTAACAAGAAAAAAGAAAATCAATATATGCATAAAAACCGAATTAACACATACCTGTTACACAGTTGCAGATTAACTGCAAGATCCACTTTCAGGTAAAAAGATGCATCAGGTGGGTCATGAGATCCTGAAAATAAGAAAGACAAAAAAGAAAGTCAA
The DNA here is from genome assembly GCF_030463535.1 of Salminus brasiliensis. Classification (NCBI taxonomy): domain Eukaryota; kingdom Metazoa; phylum Chordata; class Actinopteri; order Characiformes; family Bryconidae; genus Salminus; species Salminus brasiliensis. The sequence goes on from NC_132888.1 coordinate 26,886,427, forward strand.
CACAGTTGCAGATTAATTGCAAGCCAGCCAGACACTGATCCAAAAAAAAGAAATCAATATGTATAAAAAACGAATTAACACGTATCTTTTACACAGTTGCAGATTAATTGCAAGCCAGCCAGACACCGTTCCAGATGCAGACAACCACTCACAGCTTAAGATGGATTGCCCCTTGTTGTCCAGATCCACTTTCAGGTAAAAAGTTGCATCAGGTGGGTCATGACATCCTGAAAATAAGAAAGCCAAAAAAGAAAGTCAATATAAGTATAAAAACTGAATGGTCACTTACCGGTAACTCAGTTGCAGATGAAAAGAAAGCCAGTCAGACACCATTCCAGATGCAGGCAACCTCTCACAGCTGGACATGGATAGCACCTTGTTGGCCGGAACCACGTTCAGGTAAAAAGGTGCGTGATGGGATCCTGTGTGACAAGAAAAAAGAAAATCAATATATGTATAAAAACCGAATTAACACGTACCTGTTACGCAGTTGCAGATTAATTGCTAGATCCACTTTCAGGTAAAAAGTTGCGTCAGGTGGATCATGACATCCTGAAAATAAGAAAGACAAAAAAGAAAGTCAACACAGTTGCAGATTAATTGCAAGCCAGCCAGACACTGATCCACAAAAAAGAAATCAATATGTATAAAAAACGAATTAACACGTATCTTTTACACAGGTGCATATTAATTGCAAGCCAGCCACACACTGTTTAAGATGCAGACAACCACTCGCAGCTGAAGATGGATTGCCCCTTGTTGGCCGGATCCACTTTCAGGTAAAAAGGTGCGTGATGGGATACTGTGTGACAAGAAAAAAGAAAATCAATATATGTATAAAAACCGAATTAACACGTACCTGTTACGCAGTTGCAGATTAATTGCTAGATCCACTTTCAGGTAAAAAGTTGCGTCAGGTGGATCATGACATCCTGAAAATAAGAAAGACAAAAAAGAAAGTCAACACAGTTGCAGATTAATTGCAAGCCAGCCAGACACTGATCCAGAAAAAAGAAATCAATATGTATAAAAAACGAATTAACACGTATCTTTTACACAGGTGCATATTAATTGCAAGCCAGCCACACACTGTTTCAGATGCAGACAACCACTCGCAGCTGAAGATGGATTGCCCCTTGTTGGCGGGATCCAATTTCAGGTAAAAAGGTGCGTGATGGGATCCTGTGTGACAAGAAAAAAGAAATTCAGTATATCTATAAAAAACAAATTAACACGTACCTGATACACAGTTGCAGATTAATTACAAGCCAGCCAGACACCGTTCCAGATGCAGACAACAACTTGCAGCTGAAGATGGATTGCCCCTTGTCGGCCAGATCCACTTTCAGGTAAAAAGGTGCGTCATGAGATCCTGTGTGACAAGAAAAAAGAAAATCAATATATGCATAAAAACCGAATTAACACGTACCTGTTACACAGTTGCAGATTAACTGCAAGATCCACTTTCAGGTAAAAAGATGCATCAGGTGGGTCATGACATCCTGAAAATAAGAAAGACAAAAAAGAAAGTCAACACAGTTGCAGATTAATTGCAAGCCAGCCAGACACTGATCCAAAAAAAAGAAATCAATATGTATAAAAAACGAATTAACACGTATCTTTTACACAGTTGCAGATTAATTGCAAGCCAGCCAGACACCGTTCCAGATGCAGACAACCACTCACAGCTTAAGATGGATTGCCCCTTTTTGGCCAGGTCCACTTTCAGGTATAAAGGTGCGTCATGAGATCCTGTGTGACAAGAAAAAAGAAAATCAATATATGTATAAAAACCGAATTAACACGTACCTGTTACACAGTTGCAGATTAATTGCAAGATCAACTTTCAGTTAAAAAGATGCGACAGGTGGGTCATGAGATTCTGAAAATAAGAAAGACAAAAAAGAAAGTCAACACAGTTGCAGATTAATTGCAAGCCAGCCAGACATTGATCCAGAAAAAAGAAATCAATATGTATAAAAAATGAATTTACACGTATCTTTTAAACAGTTGCAGATTAATTGCAAGTCACCCAGACACCATTCCAGATGCAGACAACCACTCACAGCTGAAGATGGATTGCCCCTCCACATGGATTGCCTGATCCACTTTCAGGTAAAAAGGTGCGTGAGGTGGGTCATGACATCCTGAAAATAAGAAAGACAAAAAAGAAAGTCAAGATAAGTATATAAACTGAATGTTCACTTACCTGTAACTCAGGTGCAGATGAAAAGAAAGCCAGCCAGACACCGTTCCAGATGCAGGCAACCTCTCACAGCTGGACATTGATAGCCCCTTGTTGGCCGGATCCACTTTCAGGTAAAAAGGTCCGTGATGGGATCCTGTGAGACAAAAAAAAGAATCAATATATGTATAAAAACCAAACTAACACGTACCTGTTACACAGTTGCAGATTAACTGCAAGATCCACTTTCAGGTAAAAAGATGCACCTGGTGGGTCATGAGATCCTGAAAATAAGAAAGACAAAAAAGAAAGTCAACACAGTTGCAGATTAATTGCAAGCCAGCCAGATACTGATCCAAAAAAAAGAAATCAATATGTATAAAAAACGAATTAACACGTATCTTTTACACAGTTGCAGATTAATTGCAAGCCAACCAGACACCGTTCCAGATGCAGACAACCACTCACAGCTGAAGATGGATTGCCCCTTGTTGGCCAGATCCACTTTCAGGTAAAAAGTTGCATCAGGTGGGTCATGACATCCTGAAAATAAGAAAGACAAAAAAGAAAGTCAATATAAGTATAGAAACTGAATTTTCACTTACCAGTAACTCAGTTGCAGATGAAAAGAAAGCCAGTCAGACACTGTTCCAGATGCAGGCAACCTCTCACAGCTGGACATTGACAGCCTGTTGTTGGCCGGATCCACTTTCAGGTAAAAAGGTCCGTGATGGGATCCTGTGAGACAAAAAAAAGAATCAATATATGTATAAAAACCAAACTAACACGTACCTGTTACACAGTTGCAGATTAACTGCAAGATCCACTTTCAGGTAAAAAGATGCGTCAGGTGGGTCATGACATCCTGAAAATAAGAAAGACAAAAAAGAAAGTCAATATAAGTATAGAAACTGAATGTTCACTTACCGGTAACTCAGTTGCAGATGAAAAGAAAGCCAGTCAGACACCATTCCAGATGCAGGCAACCTCTCACAGCTGGACATGGATAGCCCCTTGTTGGCCGGATCCACTTTCAGGTAAAAAGGTGCGTGATGGGATCCTGTGTGACAAGAAAAAAGAAAATCAATATATGTATAAAAACCGAATTAACACGTACCTGTTACACAGTTGCAGATTAACTGCAAGATCCACTTTCAGGTAAAAAGATGCGTCAGGTGGGTCATGAGATCCTGAAAATAAGAAAGACAAAAAAGAAAGTCAATACAGTTGCAGATTAATTGCAAGCCAGCCAGACACTGTTCCAGAAAAAAGAAATCATTATGTATAAAAAACGAATTAACACGTATCTTTTACACAGTTGCAAATTAATTGCAAGCCAGCCAGACACTGTTCCAGATGCAGACAACATATCACAGCTGAAGATGGATTGCATCTTGTTGGCCAGATCCACTTTCAGTTAAAAAGGTGTGTGATGGGATCCTGTGTGACAAGAAAAAAGAAAATCAATATATGTATAAAAACCGAATTAACACGTACCTGTTACACAGTTGCAGATTAATTGCAAGATCCACTTTCAGGTAAAAAGATGCGTCAGGTGGGTCATGAGATCCTGAAAATAAGAAAGACAAAAAAGAAAGTCAATACAGTTGCAGATTAATTGCAAGCCAGCCAGACACTGTTCCAGAAAAAAGAAATCATTATGTATAAAAAACGAATTAACAAGTATCTTTTACACAGTTGCAGATTAATTGCAAGCCAACCAGACACTGTTCCAGATGCAGACAACCACTCACAGCTGAAGATGGATTGCCCCTTGTTGGCCAGATCCACTTTCAGGTAAAAAGGTGCATCAGGTGGGTCATGACATCCTGAAAATAAGAAAGACAAAAAAGAAAGTCAATATAAGTATAGAAACTGAATGTTCACTTACCGGTAACTCAGTTGCAGATGAAAAGAAATCCAGTCAGACACCATTCCAGAAGCAGGCAACCTCTCACAGCTGGACATGGATAGCCCCTTGTTGGCCGGATCCACTTTCAGGTAAAAAGTTGCGTGATGGGATCTTGTGTGACAAGAAAAAAGAAAATCAATATATGTATAAAAACCGAATTAACACGTACCTTTTACACAGTTGCAGATTAATTGCAAGCCAGCCAGACACCGTTCCAGATGCAGACAACCACTCACAGCTGAAGATGGATTGCCCCTTGTTGGCCAGATCCACTTTCAGGTAAAAAGGTGCATCAGGTGGGTCATGACATCCTGAAAATAAGAAAGACAAAAAAGAAAGTCAATATAAGTATATAAACTGAATGTTCACTTACCTGTAACTCAGTTGCAAATGAAAAGAAAGCCAGTCAGACACCGTTCCAGATGCAGGCAACCAGGCAAACAGCTGGACATTGTCAGCCCCTTGTTGGCCGGATCCACTTTCAGGTAAAAAGGTCCGTGATGGGATCCTGTGAGACAAAAAAAAGAATCAATATATGTATAAAAACCGAACTAACACGTACCTGTTACACAGTTGCAGATTAACTGCAAGATCCACTTTCAGGTAAAAAGATGCATCAGGTGGGTCATGAGATCCTGAAAATAAGAAAGACAAAAAAGAAAGTCAACACAGTTGCAGATTAATTACAAGCCAGCCTGACACCGTTCCAGATGCAGACAACCACTCGCAGCTGAAGATGGATTGCCCCTTGTTGGCCAGGTCCACTTTCAGGTAAAAAGGTGCGTCATGAGATCCTGTGTGACAAGAAAAAAGAAACTCAATATATGTATAAAAACCGAATTAACACGTACCTGTTACACAGATGCAGATTAATTGCCAGATCCACTTTCAGGTAAAAAGATGCTTCAGGTGGGTCATGAGATCCTGAAAATAAGAAAGCCAAAAAAGAAATTCAATATAAGTATATAAACTAAATGTTCACTTACCTATAACTCAGTTGCAGATGAAAAGAAAGCCAGTCAGACACCATTCCAGATGCAGGCAACCTCTCACAGCTGGACATGGATAGCACCTTGTTGGCCGGAACCACGTTCAGGTAAAAAGGTGCGTGATGGGATCCTGTGTGACAAGAAAAAAGAAAATCAATATATGTATAAAAACCGAATTAACACGTACCTGTTATGCACTTGGAGATTAATTGCAAGCCAGCCAAATACCGTTCCAGATGCAGACAACCACTCGCAGCTGAAGATGGATTGCCCCTTGTTGGCCAGATCCACTTTCGGTAAAAAGGTGTGTGATGGGATCCTGTGTGACAAGAAAAAAGAAAATCAATATATGTATAAAAACCGAATTAACACGTACCTGTTACACAATTGCAGATTAATTGCAAGATCCACTTTCAGGTAAAAAGATGCGTCAGGTGGGTCATGAGATCCTGAAAATACGAAAGACAAAAAAGAAAGTCAATACAGTTGCAGATTAATTGCAAGCCAGCCAGACACTGTTCCAGAAAAAAGAAAACATTATGTATAAAAAACGAATTAACACGTATCTTTTCACAGTTGCAGATTAATTGCAAGCCAGCCAGACACTGTTCCAGATGCAGACAACATATCACAGCTGAAGATGGATTGCACCTTGTTGGCCGGATCCACTTTCAGGTAAAAAGGTCCGTGATGGGATCCTGTGAGACAAAAAAAAGAATCAATATATGTATAAAAACCGAACTAACACTTACCTGTTACACAGTTGCAGATTAACTGCAAGATCCACTTTCAGGTAAAAAGATGCATAAGGTGGGTCATGACATCCTGAAAATAAGAAAGACAAAAAAGAAAGTCAAGATAAGTATATAAACTGAATGTTCACTTACCTGTAACTCAGTTGCAGATGAAAAGAAAGCCAGTCAGACACCGTTCCAGATGCAGGCAACCTCTCACAGCTGGACATTGATAGCCCCTTGTTGGCCGGATCCACTTTCAGGTAAAAAGGTCCGTGATGGGATCCTGTGAGACAAAAAAAAGAATCAATATATGTATAAAAACCGAACTAACACGTACCTGTTACACAGTTGCAGATTAACTGCAAGATCCACTTTCAGGTAAAAAGATGCACCTGGTGGGTCATGAGATCCTGAAAATAAGAAAGACAAAAAAGAAAGTCAACACAGTTACAGATTAATTGCAAGCCAGCCAGATACTGATCCAAAAAAAAGAAATCAATATGTATAAAAAACGAATTAACACGTATCTTTTACACAGTTGCAGATTAATTGCAAGCCAGCCAGACACCGTTCCAGATGCAGACAACCACTCACAGCTTAAGATGGATTGCCCCTTGTTGGCCAGATCCACTTTCAGGTAAAAAGTTGCATCAGGTGGGTCATGACATCCTGAAAATAAGAAAGACAAAAAAGAAAGTCAATATAAGTATAGAAACTGAATTTTCACTTACCAGTAACTCAGTTGCAGATGAAAAGAAAGCCAGTCAGACACTGTTCCAGATGCAGGCAACCTCTCACAGCTGGACATTGACAGCCTGTTGTTGGCCGGATCCACTTTCAGGTAAAAAGGTCCGTGATGGGATCCTGTGAGACAAAAAAAAGAATCAATATATGTATAAAAACCAAACTAACACGTACCTGTTACACAGTTGCAGATTAACTGCAAGATCCACTTTCAGGTAAAAAGATGCGTCAGGTGGGTCATGACATCCTGAAAAAAAGAAAGACAAAAAAGAAAGTCAATATAAGTATAGAAACTGAATGTTCACTTACCTGTAACTCAGTTGCAGATGAAAAGAAAGCCAGTCAGACACCATTCCAGATGCAGGCAACCTCTCACAGCTGGACATTGATAGCCCCTTGTTGGCCGGATCCACTTTCAGGTAAAAAGTTGCATCATGAGATCCTGTGTGACAAGAAAAAAGAAAATCAATAAATGTATAAAAACCGAATTAACACGTACCTGTTACACAGTTGCAGATTAATTGCAAGCCAGCCAGACACCGTTTCAGATGCAGACAACCACTCACAGCTGAAGATGGATTGCCCCTTGTTGGCCAGATCCACTTTCAGGTAAAAAGTTGCATCATGAGATCCTGTGTGACAAGAAAAAAGAAAATCAATATATGTATAAAACCCGATTTAACACGTACCTGTTACACAGTTGCAGATTAATTGCAAGCCAGCCAGACAACGTTCCAGATGCAGACAACCACTTGCAGCTGAAGATGGATTGCCCTTTGTTGGCCAGATCCACTTTCAGGCAAAAAGGTGCGTCAAGAGATCCTGTGTGACAAGAAAATAGAAAATCAATATATGTATAAAAAACGAATTAACACGTACCTGTTACACAGTTGCAGATTAATTCCAAGATCCACTTTCAGGTAAAAAGATGCGTCAGGTGGGTCATGACATCCTGAAAATGAGAAAGACAAAAAAGAAAGTCAACACAGTTGCAGATTAATTGCAGGCCAGCCAGACACTGATCCAGAAAAAAGAAATCATTATGTATAAAAAACGAATTAACACGTATCTTTTACACAGTTGCAGATTAATTGCAAGCCAAACAGACACCGTTCCAGATGCAGACAACCACTCACAGCTGAAGATGGATTGCCCCTTGTTGGCCAGATCCACTTTCAGGTAAAAAGGTGCATCAGGTGGTTCATGACATCCTGAAAATAAGAAAGACAAAAAAGAAAGTCAATATAAGTATAGAAACTGAATGTTCACTTACCGGTAACTCAGTTGCAGATGAAAAGAAAGCCAGTCAGACACCGTTCCAGAAGCAGGCAACCTCTCACAGCTGGACATGGATAGCCCCTTGTTGGCCGGATCCACTTTCAGGTAAAATGTTGCGTGATGGGATCTTGTGTGACAAGAAAAAAGAAAATCAATATATGTATAAAAACCGAATTAACACGTACCTGTTACACAGTTGCAGATTAATTGCAAGCCAGCCAGACACCGTTTAAGATGCAGACAACCACTCGCAGCTGAAGATGGATTGCCCCTTGTCGGCCAGATCTACTTTCAGGTAAAAAGGTGCGTCATGAGATCCTGTGTGACAAGAAAAAAGAAAATCAATATATGTATAAAAACCGAATTAACACGTACCTGTTACACAGTTGCAGATTAATTGCAAAATCCAGTTTCAGGTAAAAAGATGCGTCAGGTGGGTCATGAGATCCTGAAAATAAGAAAGACAAAAAAGAAAGTCAATACAGTTGCAGATTAATTGCAAGCCAGCCAGACACTGTTCCAGAAAAAAGAAATCATTATGTATAAAAAACGAATTAACACGTATCTTTTACACAGTTGCAGATTAATTGCAAGCCAGCCAGACACCGTTCCAGATGCAGACAACCACTCACAGCTGAAGATGGATTGCCCCTTGTTGGCCAGATCCACTTTCAGGTAAAAAGGTGCATCAGGTGGGTCATGACATCCTGAAAATGAGAAAGACAAAAAAGAAAGTCAATATAAGTATATAAACTGAATGTTCACTTACCTGTAACTCAGTTGCAAATGAAAAGAAAGCCAGTCAGACACCGTTCCAGATGCAGGCAACCAGGCAAACAGCTGGACATTGACAGCCCCTTGTTGGCCGGATCCACTTTCAGGTAAAAAGGTCCGTGATGGGATCCTGTGAGACAAAAAAAAGAATCAATATATGTATAAAAACCGAACTAACACGTACCTGTTACACAGTTGCAGATTAACTGCAAGATCCACTTTCAGGTAAAAAGATGCGTAAGGTGGGTCATGACATCCTGAAAATAAGAAAGACAAAAAAGAAAGTCAAGATAAGTATATAAACTGAATGTTCACTTACCTGTAACTCAGTTGCAGATGAAATGAAAGCCAGTCAGACACCATTCCAGATGCAGGCAACCTCTCACAGCTGGACCTTGATAGCCCCTTGTTGGCCGGATCCACTTTCAGGTAAAAAGGTCCGTGATGGGATCCTGTGAGACAAAAAAAGAATCAATATATGTATAAAAACCGAATTAACACGTACCTGTTACACAGTTGCAGATTAATTGCAAGATCCACTTTTAGGTAAAAAGATGCATCAGGTGGGTCATGAGATCCTGAAAATAAGAAAGACAAAAAAGAAAGTCAATATAAGTATATAAACTAAATGTTCACTTACCTATAACTCAGTTGCAGATGAAAAGAAAGCCAGTCAGACACCATTCCAGATGCAGGCAACCTCTCACAGCTGGACATGGATAGCACCTTGTTGGCCGGAACCACGTTCAGGTAAAAAGGTGCGTGATGGGATCCTGTGTGACAAGAAAAAAGAAAATCAATATATGTATAAAAACCGAATTAAAAGGTACCTGTTACGCACTTGGAGATTAATTGCAAGCCAGCCAGATACCGTTCCAGATGCAGACAACCACTCGCAGCTGAAGATGGATTGCCCCTTGTTGGCCAGATCCACTTTCAGGTAAAAAGGTGTGTGATGGGATCCTGTGTGACAAGAAAAAAGAAAATCAATATATGTATAAAAACCGAATTAACACGTACCTGTTACACAGTTGCAGATTAATTGCAAGCCAGCCAGACACCGTTTCAGATGCAGACAACCACTCACAGCTGAAGATGGATTGCCCCTTGTTGGCCAGATCCACTTTCAGGTAAAAAGTTGCATCATGAGATCCTGTGTGACAAGAAAAAAGAAAATCAATATATGTATAAAACCCGATTTAACACGTACCTGTTACACAGTTGCAGATTAATTGCAAGATCCACTTTCAGGTAAAAAGATGCGTCAGGTGGGTCATGACATCCTGAAAATGAGAAAGACAAAAAAGAAAGTCAACACAGTTGCAGATTAATTGCAGGCCAGCCAGACACTGATCCAGAAAAAAGAAATCATTATGTATAAAAAAAACGAATTAACACATATCTTTTACACAGTTGCAGATTAATTGCAAGCCAGCCAGACACCGTTCCAGATGCAGACAACCACTCACAGCTGAAGATGGATTGCCCCTTGTTGGCCAGATCCACTTTCAGGTAAACAGTTGCGTCAGGTGGGTCATGACATCCTAAAAATAAGAAAGACAAAAAAGAAAGTAAATATAAGTATAGAAACTGAATGTTCACTTACCTGTAACTCAGTTGCAGATGAAAAGAAAGCCAGTCAGACACCATTCCAGATGCAGGCAACCTCTCACAGCTGGACATGGATAGCCCCTTGTTGGCCGGAACCACGTTCAGGTAAAAAGGTGCGTGATGGGATCCTGTGTGACAAGAAAAAAGAAAATCAATATATGTATAAAAACCGAATTACCACGTACCTGTTACGCAGTTGCAGATTAATTGCAAGCCAGCCAGATACCATTCCAGATACAGACAACCACTCGCAGCTGAAGATGGATTGCCCCTTGTCGGCCAGATCTACTTTCAGGTAAAAAGGTGCGTCATGAGATCCTTTGTGACAAGAAAAAAGAAAATCAATATATGTATAAAAACCGAATTAACACGTACCTGTTACACAGTTGCAGATTAACTGCAAGATCCACTTTCAGGTAAAAAGATGCACCTTGTGGGTCATGTGATCCTGAAAATAAGAAAGACAAAAAAGAAAGTCAACACAGTTGCAGATTAATTGCAAGCCAGCCAGACACTGATCCAAAAAAAAAGAAATCAATATGTATAAAAAGCGAATTAACACATATCTTTTACACAGTTGCAGATTAATTGCAAGCCAGCCAGACACTGTTCCAGATGCAGACAACCACTCACAGCTGAAGATGGGTTGCCCCTTGTTGGCCAGATCCACTTTCAGGTAAAAAGGTGCATCAGGTGGGTCATGACATCCTGAAAATAAGAAAGACAAAAAAGAAAGTCAATATAAGTATAGAAACTGAATGTTCACTTACCGGTTACTCAGTTGCAGATGAAAAGAAAGCCAGTCAGACACCATTCCAGATGCAGTCAACCTCTCACAGCTGGACATGGATAGCCCCTTTTTGGCCAGATCCACTTTCAGGTAAAAAGGTGCGTGATGGGATCCTGTGTGACAAGAAAAAAGAAAATCAATATATGTATAAAATCCGAATTAACACGTACCTGTTACACAGTTGCAGATTAATTGCAAGCCAGCCAGACACCGTTCCAGATGCAGACAACCACTCGCAGCTGAAGATGGATTGCCCCTTGTTGGCCAGATCCACTTTCAGGTAAAAAGGTGCATCATGAGATCCTGTGTGACAAGAAAAAAGAAAATCAATATACAGCTGGACATGGATAGCCCCTTGTTGGCCGGATCCACTTTCAGGTAAAAAGGTGCGTGATGGGATCCTGTGTGACAAGAAAAAAGAAATTCAATATATGTATAAAAACCAAATTAACACGTACCTGTTACACAGTTGCAGATTAATTGCAAGCCAGCCAGACACCGTTCTCGCAACCACTCGCAGCTGAAGATGGATTGCCCCTTGTTGGCCAGATCCACTTTCAGGTAAAAAGGTGCATCATGAGATCCTGTGTGACAAGAAAAAAAAAATCAATATATGTATAAAACCCGATTTAACACGTACCTGTTACACAGTTGCAGATTAATTGCAAGTCAGCCAGACAACGTTCCAGATGCAGACAACCACTCGCAGCTGAAGATGGATTGCCCCTTGTTGGCCAGGTCCACTTTCAGGTAAAAAGGTGCGTCATGAGATCCTGTGTAACAAGAAAAAAGAAAATCAATATATGTATAAAAACCGAATTAACACGTACCTGTTACACAGTTGCAGATTAATTGCAAGCCAGCCACACACCATTTCAGATGCAGACAACCACTCACAGCTTAAGATGGATTGCCCCTTGTTGGCCAGATCCACTTTCAGGTAAAAAGTTGCATCAGGTGGGTCATGACATCCTGAAAATAAGAAAGACAAAAAAGAAAGTCAATATAAGTATAGAAACTGAATGGTCACTTACCGGTAACTCAGTTGCAGATGAAAAGAAAGCCAGTCAGACACCATTCCAGATGCAGGCAACCTCTCACAGCTGGACATGGATAGCCCCTTGTTGGCCGGATCCACTTTCAGGTAAAAAGGTGCATGATGGGATCCTTTGTGACAAGAAAAAAGAAAATCAATATATGTATAAAAACCGAATTAACACGTACCTGTTACGCAGTTGCAGATTAATTGCAAGCCAGCCAGACAACATTCTAGATGCAGACAACCACTCGCAGCTGAAGATGGATTGCCCCTTGTTGGCCAGATCCACTTTCAGGTAAAAAAGTGCGTCATGAGATCCTATGTGACAAAAAAAAAGAAAATCAATATATGTATAAAAACCCGAATTAACACGTACCTGTTACACAGTTGCAGATTAATTGCAAGCCAGCCAGACACCGTTCCAGATGCAGACAACCACTCGAAACTGAAGATGGATTGCCCCTTGTTCGCCAGATCCACTTTCAGGTAAAATGGTGCGTCATGAAATCCTGTGTGACAAGAAAAAAGAAAATCAATATATGTATAAAAACTGAATTAACAAGTACCTGTTACACAGTTGCAGATTAATTGCAAGCCGGCCAGACACCGTTCCAGATGCAGGCAACCTCTCACAGCTGGACATTGATAGCCCCTTGTTGGCCGGATCCACTTTCAGGTAAAAAGGTCCGTGATGGGATCCTGTAAGACAAAAAAAAGAATCAATATATGTATAAAAACCAAACTAAAACGTACCTGTTACACAGTTGCAGATTAATTGCAAGATCCACTTTATGTAAAAAGATGCATCAGGTGGGTCATGAGATCCTGAAAATAAGAACGACAAAAAAGAAAGTCAACACAGTTGCAGATTAATTACAAGCCAGCCAGACACCGTTCCAGATGCAGACTACAACTTGCAGCTGAAGATGGATTGCCCCTTGTCGGCCAGATCCACTTTCAGGTAAAAAGGTGCGTCATGAGATCCTGTGTGACAAGAAAAAAGAAAATCAATATATGTATAAAAACCGAATTAACACGTACCTGTTACACAGTTGCAGATTAACTGCAATGTGATATCCGTGATATCAAAAGTACAAAAAAATACAGACCAACCACACCTTTAGGTTGTCTTTAATTAACCAAGTGCTGGAACTCACAACAACACTGTTCTCTGGGCAGCTACCAGCTTCAACTGGTTTCTTCTTCTAAGACACTCACAGTAGCTCTACTCTAGTGCCCCCTACTGGTTCTCAAAAACATAACCATTTTACACATTCACATTACTACATATTTCCCTCCTCTTAAAGAGTTCACTTAATGAAAAAACGAACAAAAAAAAACATTTATAATACTGTTTCACAAAATGAATCTTTCGTTTTCCGTTTGCATTCAGTACAAAGTAGGTAGTCTTTTTTTTTTTTTTTTTTTTTTTTTTTTTTAAACAACTATCACCTAAATCAGTAAAGCAAACAAACAGCAATCTATTAACATTAACATAACAATTGCATTCTCTCTTGTTTTTTCATTTTCAGTTTTCTCTGTTTCTTTCTTTCTTTTTTTTTTTTTTTTTTTTTTTTTACTGTTCGTAGTCCTGTAAGTGAGTAGGCTTCCTTACAGTCCTTTGTGAGCGACGCAATGTTGTTCCACAACTCTGAGAATTGTCAGTACTGACACTGACACTCACGGATTGTCCCTGCGGATTTGGAATCTCAGAGTCCTTGACAAAGTCCTTTGTCTGTTCCTTTTCTGAGATTTTGATGGTTTCAGCTATGTCTGTTTCTAGCAACAGTGGATTTGAAAGTCTGTCTGACACATTCATCTCTGAGATCTGACTGTTCTCAGCTCCAGCCAAAATCTGATCCACATGTCTTCGTACAATCTTGCCATCACCCAGTCTGACCTTGTAGGATACTGGACCCGTCACTTCTTCAATGAGTCCCCGAATCCATTTAGGACCATGGCTGAAATTCCTTGTCATTACCACAACTCCTTGTTCAAATTCTCGACCCTGGCGTTGCTTGTCGTGACTCTTCTTCTGTTTGCCCTGTTTCTCAATCACCCTCCTCTTTAAGTCTGGATGCACCAGGTCTAAGGTTGACCTAAGTTTTCTACCTTGTAACATCTCTGCAGGTGACTTCCCTGTTGTAGACTGCGGTGTAATCCTGTAACTGAACAACACTCGATCCACTTTTGTAGAGATGCTGCCTTCTCCAGCTTTTTTCATCATGGTCTTGAACGTCTGAACTGCTCTTTCCGCAAGACCATTTGAGGAGGCATGGAAGGGAGCAGAAGTCACGTGTGTAATTCCATTCTTTGTCATGAATTCTTCGTCTCCATGGTTTGTCCGGCCACTCCCATGGGTGAAGTGGGGCTACAGCTGGACATTTTTGCATTTCCTGACACTTTGAACATCTTTTCACTGTAGCTTCAATATCCTGGTCAAGCTTTGGCCACCAGAAATAACTTCTGGCTAGGGCCTTCATTCGGGTAACTCCAGGATGGCATTGGTGTAGTTGGTTCAGGAGATCTTGGCGTCCCCTATTTGGAACCACCACACGTGCACCCCACAAGATGCAACCATCTTGGACACTCAGTTCATCTTTTCTCACAGCAAATGGCATAAACTGAGGATCCATCACCTGCTCTGGCCAGCCTCTCATTATGTATTCTCTGACCCTGGACAAAACAGTATCTTTGGTTGTCCACTTGCGCACATCACCATCAGACACCAGTGCTATTTCCTCCATCATTAGCACTCTGTCTTCCTGTTCCTTTACCACTTCTGAACATGGAAGTGGCAATCTGCTCAGAGCGTCAGCATTGCCATGGTCTTTGCCTGGCTTGTAGATAATGACATACTCATAAGCTCGCAAGGCTACTGACCACCGTTGTACTCTTGGCGATACCATCTGAGGAACAGCTTTCATTTCATTGAAAAGGGACAGAAGGGGCTTGTGATCAGTGCAAATGGTAAACTTTCTACCATACAAGTACTTGTGAAAGCGTTGCACTCCAAACATCACAGCAAGTCCTTCCTTGTCCAATTGCGAATAATTGCGCTCCGCTGGTGTTAGTGTTCGCGACATGAAACTAATGGGCCTTTCTTCCCCATTGGACATTCGATGTGACAACACAGCCCCAACCCCGTAGGGTGATGCATCACATGAGAGAATGAGATCCTTCTGACTGTCATAATGCACTAACACGTCCGATGACTGCATGAGCTTTTTAGATTTCTCAAAAGCAGCTTCTTGCTCTTTTCCCCAGTGCCAGTTGGTATCTTTTCTCAGTAGCTGATGTAGAGGAGCTAACAAAGTTGACAGATTTGGTAGAAATCTGTTGTAATAGTTTAACAATCCCAGATACGCCTTGAGCTCTGTCACATTTGTTGGTGAAGGTGCTTCCTGAATGGCCCTGACCTTATTCTGCAGTGGGTGCAGTCCTGTAGAATCCACTTTATGTCCCAGGAACTCTGCTTCTTTGCCCATGAACGAGCATTTGCTCCGTTTTAGCCGCAAGCCTGCTTCTTCTAACCTTGTTAGAACTTCACTTAGGGCTTTGAGGTGTTCCTGGTCATTCTTGCCCGTCAGTAGAATGTCATCAAGATACACTGCTACATTGGGGATTCCCTGCAGTAATCCCTCCATGATTCGTTGGAAGATTGCAGGACTGGAGGAAACTCCAAAAGGAAGTCGATTCACTGCAAACAGACCCTTGTGCGTACTAATAGTGACATAAGGTTTGGATTCCTCATCTAGAGTCACTTGTTGATAGGCATGACTTAAGTCTAACTTGGTGAACTTCTCACCACCTGCCAACTTCTCAAAGAGATCCTCAACTCTTGGAATCGGATACTGCTCTAACTTGGATACTCGGTTGACCGTTAATTTGTAATCACCACAAATTCTCACTGACTTGTCCGGTTTTAAAACTGGAACAATAGGCGCTGCCCATTCTGAGAATTTCACAGGTTCTAGAATGTTTTCCTCTACTAGCCTATCTACGTGAGCGATTTCCATCTCGTGCTTTTGGTCCTGCAAAGAACTTGCACACCATCTCCCGCTTGTCTGCCACGACACTGTGAAACTTACTCTGTCCTTGAAGATCCTGAATATCTTTAGAAGCAGTCTCTATTGCTTGAGCAAGCTTCAGGGCTTTGTCATATGTTAGCTCAGGCTCCGCTAACAATCTACGCTGCATGCGATCATCTTCAATACCGCAAACAAGCCTGTCCCTCAACATTTCTGTCAGCTTATCTCCATAATTGCAGTGTTGAGCCAGTTCACGAAGTACAGCCACATATTCAGAAACACTCTCCTTTGGTTTCCTATTCCTTGAATTAAACTTGAAACGCTGTACTATCTCACTTGGCTTGGGGTTGTAATGCGCTTTCAGCAGTTCCAACAGCTCATCATAGGTTTTCTCCCCTGGTTTGGTAGGACTTAACAAGTTTCTCATGAGACTGTAGGTTTGACTTTCCTCCGAGCTAAGAAGAATTGCACGTTTCTTAGCAGCATCTGTAATCTCATTTGCCTCGAAGAAATGTGATAACACCTCACAATACTCCTCCCAGGACTGATTTCCATTATCAAAAGGAGTGAGAGTTCCTACCATAGCTGCCATGCTCTGGATGTCTTGCAAAAAAACCTTGCACAGTCCTCTTTTAAAAAAAAGGTCCAAAGAGCTGAATTATTGTCCACTGTTTCCTCGTCGCCAGATGTGATATCCGTGATATCAAAACTACAAAAAAAGACAGACCAACCACACCTTTAGGTTGTCTTTAATTAACTAAGTGCTGGAACTCACAACAACACTGTTCTCTGGGCAGCTACCAGCTTCAACTGGTTTCTTCTTCTAAGACACTCACAGTAGCTCTACTCTAGTGCCCCCTACTGGTTCTCAAAAACATAACCATTTTAAACATTCACATTACTACATGCAAGATCCACTTTCAGGTAAAAAGATGCGTCAGGTGGGTCATGAGATCCTGAAAATAAGAAAGACAAAAAAGAAAGTCAACACAGTTGCAGATTAATTGCAAGCCAGCCAGACACTGATCCAAAAAAAAAAAAAATCAATATGTATAAAAAACAAATTAACACGTATCTTTTACACAGTTGCAGATTAATTGCAAGCCAGCCAGACACCGTTCCAGATGCAGACAACCACTCACAGCTTAAGATGGATTGCCCCTTGTTGGCCAGATCCACTTTCAGGTAAAAAGTTGCATCAGGTGGGTCATGACATCCTGAAAATAAGAAAGACAAAAAAGAAAGTCAATATAAGTATATAAACTGAATGTTCACTTACCTGTAACTCAGTTGCAGATGAAAAGAAAGCCAGTCAGACACCATTCCAGATGCAGGCAACCTCTCACAGCTGGACGTTGATAGCCCCTTGTTGGCCGGATCCACTTTCAGGTAAAAAGGTCTGTGATGGGATCCTGTGTGACAAAAAAAAGAAAATGAATACATGTGTGAAAACCGAATTAACACGTACCTGTTACACAGTTGCAGATTAATTGCAAGCAGCCAGACACCGTTCCAGATGCAGACAACCACTCGTAGCTGAAGATGGATTGCCCCTTTTTGGCCAGGTCCACTTTCAGGTATAAAGGTGCGTCATGAGATCCTGTGTGACAAGAAAAAAGAAAATCAATATATGTATAAAAACCCAGTTGCAGATTAATTGCAAGATCCACTTTCAGTTAAAAAGATGCGTCAGGTGGGTCATGAGATTCTGAAAATAAGAAAGACAAAAAAGAAAGTCAACACAGTTGCAGATTAATTGCAAGCCAGCCAGACATTGATCCAGAAAAAAGAAATCAATATGTATAAAAAATGAATTTACACGTATCTTTTAAACAGTTGAAGATTAATTGCAAGTCACCCAGACACCATTCCAGATGCAGACAACCACTCACAGCTGAAGATGGATTGCCCCTCCACATGGATTGCCTGATCCACTTTCAGGTAATAAGGTGCGTCAGGTGGGTCATGAGATCCTGAAAATAAGAAAGACAAAAAAGAAAGTCAACACAGTTGCAGATTAATTACAAGCCAGCCCGACACCGTTCCAGATGCAGACAACCACTCGCAGCTGAAGATGGATTGCCCCTTGTTGGCCAGGTCCACTTTCAGGTAAAAAGGTGCGTCATGAGATCCTGTGTGACAAGAAAAAAGAAACTCAATATATGTATAAAAACCGAATTAACACGTACCTGTTACACAGATGCAGATTAATTGCCAGATCCACTTTCAGGTAAAAAGATGCTTCAGGTGGGTCATGAGATCCTGAAAATAAGAAAGACAAAAAAGAAAGTCAATATAAGTATATAAACTAAATGTTCACTTACCTATAACTCAGTTGCAGATGAAAAGAAAGCCAGTCAGACACCATTCCAGATGCAGGCAACCTCTCACAGCTGGACATGGATAGCACCTTGTTGGCCGGAACCACGTTCAGGTAAAAAGGTGCGTGATGGGATCTTGTGTGACAAGAAAAAAGAAAATCAATATATGTATAAAAACCGAATTAACACGTACCTGTTACGCACTTGGAGATTAATTGCAAGCCAGCCAGATACCGTTCCAGATGCAGACAACCACTCGCAGCTGAAGATGGATTGCCCCTTGTTGGCCAGATCCACTTTCAGGTAAAAAGGTGTGTGATGGGATCCTGTGTGACAAGAAAAAAGAAAATCAATATATGTATAAAAACCGAATTAACACGTACCTGTTACACAGTTGCAGATTAATTGCAAGATCCTCTTTCAGGTAAAAAGATGCGTCAGGTGGGTCATGAGATCCTGAAAATAAGAAAGACAAAAAAGAAAGTCAATACAGTTGCAGATTAATTGCAAGCCAGCCAGACACTGTTCCAGAAAAAAGAAATCATTATGTATAAAAAACGAATTAACACGTATCTTTTACACAGTTGCAGATTAATTGCAAGCCAGCCAGACACCGTTCCAGATGCAAACAACCACTCACAGCTGAAGATGGATTGCCCCTTGTTGGCCAGATCCACTTTCAGGTAAAAAGGTGCATCAGGTGGGTCATGACATCCTGAAAATAAGAAAGACAGAAAAGAAAGTCAATATAAGTATATGAACTGAATGTTCACTTACCTGTAACTCAGTTGCAGATGAAAAGAAAGCCAGTCAGACACCGTTCCAGATGCAGGCAACCTCTCACAGCTGGACATTGATAGCCCCTTGTTGGCCGGATCCACTTTCAGGTAAAAAGGTCCGTGATGGGATCCTGTGAGACAAAAAAAAGAATCAATATATGTATAAAAACCGAACTAACACGTACCTGTTACACATTTGCAGATTAACTGCAAGATCCACTTTCAGGTAAAAAGATGCGTCAGGTGGGTCATGAGATCCTGAAAATAAGAAAGACAAAAAAGAAAGTCAACACAGTTGCAGATTAATTGCAAGCCAGCCAGACAACGTTCCAGATGCAGACAACCACTTGCAGCTGAAGATGGATTGCCCTTTGTTGGCCAGATCCACTTTCAGGCAAAAAGGTGCGTCATGAGATCCTGTGTGACAAGAAAAAAGAAAATCAATATATGTATAAAAAACGAATTAACACGTACCTGTTACACAGTTGCAGATTAATTCCAAGATCCACTTTCAGGTAAAAAGATGCGTCAGGTGGGTCATGACATCCTGAAAATGAGAAAGACAAAAAAGAAAGTCAACACAGTTGCAGATTAATTGCAAGCCAGCCAGACACTGATCCAGAAAAAAGAAATCATTATGTATAAAAAAACGAATTAACACGTATCTTTTACACAGTTGCAGATTAATTGCAAGCCAGCCAGACACCGTTCCAGATGCAGACAACCACTCACAGCTGAAGATGGATTGCCCCTTGTTGGCCAGATCCACTTTCAGGTAAACAGTTGCGTCAGGTGGGTCATGACATCCTAAAAATAAGAAAGACAAAAAAGAAAGTAAATATAAGTATAGAAACTGAATGTTCACTTACCTGTAACTCAGTTGCAGATGAAAAGAAAGCCAGTCAGACACCATTCCAGATGCAGGCAACCTCTCACAGCTGGACATGGATAGCACCTTGTTGGCCGGAACCACGTTCAGGTAAAAAGGTGCGTGATGGGATCCTGTGTGACAAGAAAAAAGAAAATCAATATATGTATAAAAACCGAATTAACACGTACCTGTTACGCAGTTGCAGATTAATTGCAAGCCAGCCAGATACCGTTCCAGATGCAGAAAACCACTCGCAGCTGAAGATGGATTGCCCCTTGTCGGCCAGAACTAATTTCAGGTAAAAAGGTGCGTCATGAGATCCTGTGTGACAAGAAAAAAGAAAATCAATGTATGTATAAAAACCGAATTAACACGTACCTGTTACACAGTTGCAGATTAATTGCAAAATCCACTTTCAGGTAAAAAGATGTGCCAGGTGGGTCATGAGATCCTGAAAATAAGAAAGACAAAAAAGAAAGTCAATACAGTTGCAGATTAATTGCAAGCCAGCCAGACACTGTTCCAGAAAAAAGAAATCATTATGTATAAAAAACGAATTAACACGTATCTTTTACACAGTTGCAGATTAATTGCAAGCCAGCCAGACACCGTTCCAGATGCAGACAACCACTCACAGCTGAAGATGGATTGCCCCTTGTTGGCCAGATCCACTTTCAGGTAAAAAGGTGCATCAGGTGGGTCATGACATCCTGAAAATGAGAAAGACAAAAAAGAAAGTCAATATAAGTATATAAACTGAATGTTCACTTACCTGTAACTCAGTTGCAAATGAAAAGAAAGCCAGTCAGACACCGTTCCAGATGCAGGCAACCTCTCACAGCTGGACATTGACAGCCCCTTGTTGGCCGGATCCACTTTCAGGTAAAAAGGTCCGTGATGGGATCCTGTGAGACAAAAAAAAAAGAATCAATATATGTATAAAACCCGATTTAACACGTACCTGTTACACAGTTGCAGATTAATTGCAAGCCAGCCAGACAACGTTCCAGATGCAGACAACCACTTGCAGCTGAGGATGGATTGCCTTTTGTTGGCCAGATCCACTTTCAGGCAAAAAGGTGCGTTATGAGATCCTGTGTGACAAGAAAAAAGAAAATCAATGTATGTATAAAAAACGAATTAACACGTACCTGTTACACAGTTGCAGATTAATTCCAAGATCCACTTTCAGGTAAAAAGATGCGTCAGGTGGGTCATGACATCCTGAAAATGAGAAAGACAAAAAAGAAAGTCAACACAGTTGCAGATTAATTGCAGGCCAGCCAGACACTGATCCAGAAAAAATAAATCATTATGCATAAAAAAACGAATTAACACGTATCTTTTACACAGTTGCAGATTAATTGCAAGCCAGCCAGACACCGTTCCAGATGCAGACAACCACTCACAGCTGAAGATGGATTGCCCCTTGTTGGCCAGATCCACTTTCAGGTAAACAGTTGCGTCAGGTGGGTCATGACATCCTAAAAATAAGAAAGACAAAAAAGAAAGTAAATATAAGTATAGAAACTGAATGTTCACTTACCTGTTACTCAGTTGCAGATGAAAAGAAAGCCAGTCAGACACCGTTCCAGATGCAGGCAACCTCTCACAGCTGGACATTGACAGCCCCTTGTTGGCCGGATCCACTTTCAGGTAAAAAGGTGCATCAGGTGGGTCATGACATCCTGAAAATGAGAAAGACAAAAAAGAAAGTCAATATAAGTATATAAACTGAATGTTCACTTACCTGTAACTCAGTTGCAAATGAAAAGAAAGCAAGTCAGACACCGTTCCAGATGCAGGCAACCTCTCACAGCTGGACATTGACAGCCCCTTGTTGGCCGGATCCACTTTCAGGTAAAAAGGTCCGTGATGGGATCCTGTGACACAAAAAAAAGAATCAATATATGTATAAAAACCGAACTAACACGTACCTGTTACACAGTTGCAGATTAACTGCAAGATCCACTTTCAGGTAAAAAGATGCGTCAGGTGGGTCATGAAAATAAGAAAGACAAAAAAGAAAGTCAAGATAAGTATATAAACTGAATGTTCACTTACCTGTAACTCAGTTGCAGATGAAAAGAAAGCCAGTCAGACACCGTTCCAGATGCAGGCAAACACTCACAGCTGAAGATGGATTGCCCCTTGTTGGCCAGATCCACTTTCAGGTAAAAAGTTGCATCATGAGATCCTGTGTGACAAGAAAAAAGAAAATCAACATATGTATAAAACCCGATTTAACACGTACCTGTTACACAGTTGCAGATTAATTGCAAGCCAACCAGACAACGTTCCAGATGCAGACAACCACTTGCAGCTGAGGATGGATTGCCCTTTGTTGGCCAGATCCACTTTCAGGCAAAAAGGTGCGTTATGAGATCCTGTGTGACAAGAAAAAAGAAAATCAATGTATGTATAAAAAATGAATTAACACGTACCTGTTACACAGTTGCAGATTAATTCCAAGATCCACTTTCAGGTAAAAAGATGCGTCAGGTGGGTCATGACATCCTGTAAATGAGAAAGACAAAAAAGAAAGTCAACACAGTTGCAGATTAATTGCAGGCCAGCCAGACACTGATCCAGAAAAAAGAAATCATTATGTATAAAAAAAACGAATTAACACGTATCTTTTACACAGTTGCAGATTAATTGCAAGCCAGCCAGACACCGTTCCAGATGCAGACAACCACTCACAGCTGAAGATGGATTGCCCCTTGTTGGCCAGATCCACTTTAAGGTAAACAGTTGCGTCAGGTGGGTCATGACATCCTAAAAATAAGAAAGACAAAAAAGAAAGTAAATATAAGTATAGAAACTGAATGTTCACTTACCTGTAACTCAGTTGCAGATGAAAAGAAAGCCAGTCAGACACCGTTCCAGATGCAGGCAACCTCTCACAGCTGGACATTGACAGCCCCTTGTTGGCCGGATCCACTTTCAGGTAAAAAGGTGCATCAGGTGGGTCATGACATCCTGAAAATGAGAAAGACAAAAAAGAAAGTCAATATAAGTATATAAACTGAATGTTCACTTACCTGTAACTCAGTTGCAAATGAAAAGAAAGCCAGTCAGACACCGTTCCAGATGCAGGCAACCTCTCACAGCTGGACATTGACAGCCCCTTGTTGGCCGGATCCACTTTCAGGTAAAAAGGTCCGTGATGGGATCCTGTGACACAAAAAAAAGAATCAATATATGTATAAAAACCGAACTAACACGTACCTGTTACACAGTTGCAGATTAACTGCAAGATCCACTTTCAGGTAAAAAGATGCGTAAGGTGGGTCATGACATCCTGAAAATAAGAAAGACAAAAAAGAAAGTCAAGATAAGTATATAAACTGAATGTTCACTTACCTGTAACTCAGTTGCAGATGAAAAGAAAGCCAGTCAGACACCGTTCCAGATGCAGGCAAACACTCACAGCTGAAGATGGATTGCCCCTTGTTGGCCAGATCCACTTTCAGGTAAAAAGTTGCATCATGAGATCCTGTGTGACAAGAAAAAAGAAAATCAATATATGTATAAAACCCGATTTAACACGTACCTGTTACACAGTTGCAGATTAATTGCAAGCCAGCCAGACAACATTCCAGATGCAGACAACCACTTGCAGCTGAGGATGGATTGCCCTTTGTTGGCCAGATCCACTTTCAGGTAAAAAGGTGCGTCATGAGATCCTGTGTGACAAGAAAAAAGAAAATCAATATATGTATAAAAAACGAATTAACACGTACCTGTTACACAGTTGCAGATTAATTGCAAAATCCACTTTCAGGTAAAAAGATGCGTCAGGTGGGTCATGAGATCCTGAAAATAAGAAAGACAAAAAAGAAAGTCAATACAGTTGCAGATTAATTGCAAGCCAGACAGACACTGTTCCAGAAAAAAGAAATAATTATGTATAAAAAACAAATGAACACGTATCTTTTACACAGTTACAGATTAATTGCAAGCCAGCCAGACACCGTTCCAGATGCAGACAACCACTCACAGCTGAAGATGGATTGCCCCTTGTTGGCCAGGTCCACTTTCAGGTAAAAAGTTGCATCAGGTGGGTCATGACATCCTGAAAATGACAAAGACAAAAAAGAAAGTCAATATAAGTATATAAACTGAATGTTCACTTACCTGTAACTCAGTTGCAAATGAAAAGAAAGCCAGTCAGACACCGTTCCAGATGCAGGCAACCTCTCACAGCTGGACATTGACAGCCCCTTGTTGGCCGGATCCACTTTCAGGTAAAAAGGTCCGTGATGGGATCCTGTGAGACAAAAAAAAGAATCAATATATGTATAAAAACCGAACTAACACGTACCTGTTACACAGTTGCAGATTAACTGCAAGATCCACTTTCAGGTAAAAAGATGCGTCAGGTGGGTCATGAGATCCTGAAAATAAGAAAGACAAAAAAGAAAGTCAACAAAGTTGCAGATTAATTGCAAGCCAGCCAGATACTTATCCAAAAAAAAGAAATCAATATGTATAAAAAACGAATTAACACGTATCTTTTACACAGTTGCAGATTAATTGCAAGCCAGCCAGACACCGTTCCAGATGCAGACAACCACTCACAGCTTAAGATGGATTGCCCCTTGTTGGCCAGATCCACTTTCAGGTAAAAAGTTGCATCAGGTGGGTCATGACATCCTGAAAATAAGAAAGACAAAAAAGAAAGTCAATATAAGTATAGAAACTGAATGTTCACTTACCGGTTACTCAGGTGCAGATGAAAAGAAAGCCAGTCAGACACCGTTCCAGATGCAGGCAACCTCTCACAGCTGGACATTGACAGCCCCTTGTTGGCCGGATCCACTTTCAGGTAAAAAGGTCCGTGATGGGATCCTGTGAGACAAAAAAAAGAATCAATATATGTATAAAAACAGAACTAACACGTACCTGTTACACAGTTGCAGATTAACTGCAAGATCCACTTTCAGGTAAAAAGATGCGTCAGGTGGGTCATGACATCCTGAAAATAAGAAAGACAAAAAAGAAAGTCAATATAAGTATAGAAACTGAATGTTCACTTACCGGTAACTCAGTTGCAGATGAAAAGAAAGCCAGTCAGACACCATTCCAGATGCAGGCAACCTCTCACAGCTGGACATGGATAGCCCCTTGTTGGCCGGATCCACTTTCAGGTAAAAAGGTGCGTGATGGGATCCTTTGTGACAAGAAAAAAGAAAATCAATAAATGTATAAAAACCGAATTAACACGTACCTGTTACACAGTTGCAGATTAATTGCAAGCCAGCCAGACACCGTTTCAGATGCAGACAACCACTCACAGCTGAAGATGGATTGCCCCTTGTTGGCCAGATCCACTTTCAGGTAAAAAGTTGCATCATGAGATCCTGTGTGACAAGAAAAAAGAAAATCAATATATGTATAAAACCCGATTTAACACGTACCTGTTACACAGTTGCAGATTAATTGCAAGCCAGCCAGACAACGTTCCAGATGCAGACAACCACTTGCAGCTGAAGATGGATTGCCCTTTGTTGGCCAGATCCACTTTCAGGCAAAAAGGTGCGTCATGAGATCCTGTGTGACAAGAAAAAAGAAAATCAATATATGTATAAAAAACGAATTAACACGTACCTGTTACACAGTTGCAGATTAATTCCAAGATCCACTTTCAGGTAAAAAGATGCGTCAGGTGGGTCATGACATCCTGAAAATGAGAAAGACAAAAAAGAAAGTCAACACAGTTGCAGATTAATTGCAAGCCAGCCAGACACCGTTCCAGATGCAGACAACCACTCACAGCTGAAGATGGATTGCCCCTTGTTGGCCAGATCCACTTTCAGGTAAACAGTTGCGTCAGGTGGGTCATGACATCCTAAACATAAGAAAGACAAAAAAGAAAGTAAATATAAGTATAGAAACTGAATGTTCACTTACCTGTAACTCAGTTGCAGATGAAAAGAAAGCCAGTCAGACACCATTCCAGATGCAGGCAACCTCTCACAGCTGGACATGGATAGCACCTTGTTGGCCGGAACCACGTTCAGGTAAAAAGGTGCGTGATGGGATCCTGTGTGACAAGAAAAAAGAAAATCAATATATGTATAAAAACCGAATTAACACGTACCTGTTACGCAGTTGCAGATTAATTGCAAGCCAGCCAGATACCGTTCCAGATGCAGAAAACCACTCGCAGCTGAAGATGGATTGCCCCTTGTCGGCCAGAACTACTTTCAGGTAAAAAGGTGCGTCATGAGATCCTGTGTGACAAGAAAAAAGAAAATCAATATATGTATAAAAACCGAATTAACACGTACCTGTTACACAGTTGCAGATTAATTGCAAAATCCACTTTCAGGTAAAAAGATGCACCTGGTGGGTCATGTGATCCTGAAAATATGAAAGACAAAAAAGAAAGTCAACACAGTTGCAGAATAATTGCAAGCCAGCCAGACACTGATCCAAAAAAAAGAAATCAATATGTATAAATAACGAATTAACACATATCTTTTACACAGTTGCAGATTAATTGCAAGCCAGCCAGACACCGTTCCAGATGCAGACAACCACTCATAGCTGAAGATGGATTGCCCCTTGTTGGCCAGATCCACTTTCAGGTAAAAAGGTGCATCAGGTGGGTCATGACATCCTGAAAATAAGAAAGACAAAAAAGAAAGTCAATATAAGTATAGAAACTGAATGTTCACTTACCGGTTACTCAGTTGCAGATGAAAAGAAAGCCAGTCAGACACCATTCCAGATGCAGGCAACCTCTCACAGCTGGACATGGATAGCCCCTTGTTGGCCGGATCCACTTTCAGGTAAAAAGGTGCGTGATGGGATCCTGTGTGATAAGAAAAAAGAAAATCAATATATGTATAAAAACCGAATTAACACGTACCTGTTACACAGTTGCAGATTAATTGCAAGCCAGCCAGACAACGTTCCAGATGCAGACAACCCCTTGCAGCTGAAGATGGATTGCCCTTTGTTGGCCAGATCCACTTTCAGGTAAAAAGGTGCGTCATGAGATCCTGTGTGACAAGAAAAAAGAAAATCAATATATGTATAAAAACCGAATTAACACGTACCTGTTACACAGTTGCAGATTAATTGCAAGCCAGCCAGACACCGTTTCAGATGCAGACAACCACTCACAGCTGAAGATGGATTGCCCCTTGTTGGCCAGATCCACTTTCAGGTAAAAAGTTGCATCATGAGATCCTGTGTGACAAGAAAAAAGAAAATCAATATATGTATAAAACCCGATTTAACACGTACCTGTTACACAGTTGCAGATTAATTGCAAGCCAGCCAGACAACGTTCCAGATGCAGACAACCACTTGCAGCTGAAGATGGATTGCCCTTTGTTGGCCAGATCCACTTTCAGGCAAAAAGGTGCGTCATGAGATCCTGTGTGACAAGAAAAAAGAAAATCAATATATGTATAAAAAACGAATTAACACGTACCTGTTACACAGTTGCAGATTAATTCCAAGATCCACTTTCAGGTAAAAAGATGCGTCAGGTGGGTCATGACATCCTGAAAATGAGAAAGACAAAAAAGAAAGTCAACACAGTTGCAGATTAATTGCAAGCCAGCCAGACACTGATCCAGAAAAAAGAAATCATTATGTATAAAAAAAACGAATTAACACGTATCTTTTACACAGTTGCAGATTAATTGCAAGCCAGCCAGACACCGTTCCAGATGCAGACAACCAATCACAGCTGAAGATGGATTGCCCCTTGTTGGCCAGATCCACTTTCAGGTAAACAGTTGCGTCAGGTGGGTCATGACATCCTAAAAATAAGAAAGACAAAAAAGAAAGTAAATATAAGTATAGAAACTGAATGTTCACTTACCTGTAACTCAGTTGCAGATGAAAAGAAAGCCAGTCAGACACCATTCCAGATGCAGGCAACCTCTCACAGCTGGACATGGATAGCACCTTGTTGGCCGGAACCACGTTCAGGTAAAAAGGTGCGTGATGGGATCCTGTGTGACAAGAAAAAAGAAAATCAATATATGTATAAAAACCGAATTAACACGTACCTGTTACGCAGTTGCAGATTAATTGCAAGCCAGCCAGATACCGTTCCAGATGCAGAAAACCACTCGCAGCTGAAGATGGATTGCCCCTTGTCGGCCAGAACTAATTTCAGGTAAAAAGGTGCGTCATGAGATCCTGTGTGACAAGAAAAAAGAAAATCAATATATGTATAAAAAACGAATTAACACGTACCTGTTACACAGTTGCAGATTAATTGCAAAATCCACTTTCAGGTAAAAAGATGCGTCAGGTGGGTCATGAGATCCTGAAAATAAGAAAGACAAAAAAGAAAGTCAACACAGTTGCAGATTAATTGCAAGCCAGCCAGATACTGATCCAAAAAAAAGAAATCAATATGTATAAAAAACGAATTAACACGTATCTTTTACACAGTTGCAGATTAATTGCAAGCCAGCCAGACACCGTTCCAGATGCAGACAACCACTCACAGCTTAAGATGGATTGCCCCTTGTTGGCCAGATCCACTTTCAGGTAAAAAGTTGCATCAGGTGAGTCATGACATCCTGAAAATAAGAAAGACAAAAAAGAAAGTCAATATAAGTATAGAAACTGAATGTTCACTTACCGGTAACTCAGTTGCAGATGAAAAGAAAGCCAGTCAGACACCATTCCAGATGCAGGCAACCTCTCACAGCTGGACATGTATAGCCCCTTGTTGGCCGGATCCACTTTCAGGTAAAAAGTTGCGTGATGGGATCTTGTGTGACAAGAAAAAAGAAAATCAATATATGTATAAAAACCGAATTAACACGTACCTGTTACACAGTTGCAGATTAATTGCAAAATCCACTTTCAGGTAAAAAGATGCGTCAGGTAGGTCATGAGATCCTGAAAATAAGAAAGACAAAAAAGAAAGTCAATACAGTTGCAGATTAATTGCAAGCCAGCCAGACACTGTTCCAGAAAAAAGAAATCATTATGTATAAAAAACGAATTAACACGTATCTTTTACACAGTTGCAGATTAATTGCAAGCCAGCCAGACACCGTTCCAGATGCAGACAACCACTCACAGCTGAAGATGGATTGCCCCTTGTTGGCCAGATCCACTTTCAGGTAAAAAGTTGCATCAGGTGGGTCATGACATCCTGAAAATAAGAAAGACAAAAAAGAAAGTCAATATAAGTATAGAAACTGAATGTTCACTTACCAGTAACTCAGTTGCAGATGAAAAGAAAGCCAGTCAGACACCTTTCCAGATGCAGGCAACCTCTCACAGCTGGACATTGACAGCCCGTTGTTGGCCGGATCCACTTTTAGGTAAAAAGGTCCGTGATGGGATCCTGTGAGACAAAAAAAAGAATCAATATATGTATAAAAACCGAACTAACACGTACCTGTTACACAGTTGCAGATTAACTGCAAGATCCACTTTCAGGTAAAAAGATGCGTCAGGTGGGTCATGACATCCTGAAAATAAGAAAGACAAAAAAGAAAGTCAATATAAGTATAGAAACTGAATGTTCACTTACCGGTAACTCAGTTGCAGATGAAAAGAAAGCCAGTCAGACACCATTCCAGATGCAGGCAACCTCTCACAGCTGGACATGGATAGCCCCTTGTTGGCCGGATCCACTTTCAGGTAAAAAGGTGCGTGATGGGATCCTGTGTGACAAGAAAAAAGAAAATCAATATATGTATAAAAACCGAATTAACACGTACCTGTTACACAGTTGCAGATTAATTGCAAAATCCACTTTCAGGTAAAAAGATGTGTCAGGTGGGTCATGAGATCCTGAAAATAAGAAAGACAAAAAAGAAAGTCAATACAGTTGCAGATTAATTGCAAGCCAGCCAGACACTGTTCCAGAAAAAAGAAATCATTATGTATAAAAAACGAATTAACACGTATCTTTTACACAGTTGCAGATTAATTGCAAGCCAGCCAGACACCGTTCCAGATGCAGACAACCACTCACAGCTGAAGATGGATTGCCCCTTGTTGGCCAGATCCACTTTCAGGTAAAAAGGTGCATCAGGTGAGTCATGACATCCTGAAAATAAGAAAGACAAAAAAGAAAGTCAATATAAGTATAGAAACTGAATGTTCACTTACCGGTAACTCAGTTGCAGATGAAAAGAAAGCCAGTCAGACACCATTCCAGATGCAGGCAACCTCTCACAGCTGGACATGGATAGCCCCTTGTTGGCCGGATCCACTTTCAGGTAAAAAGTTGCGTGATGGGATCTTGTGTGACAAGAAAAAAGAAAATCAATATATGTATAAAAACCGAATTAACACGTACCTGTTACACAGTTGCAGATTAATTGCAAAATCCACTTTCAGGTAAAAAGATGCGTCAGGTGGGTCATGAGATCCTGAAAATAAGAAAGACAAAAAAGAAAGTCAATACAGTTGCAGATTAATTGCAAGCCAGCCAGACACTGTTCCAGAAAAAAGAAATCATTATGTATAAAAAACGAATTAACACGTATCTTTTACACAGTTGCAGATTAATTGCAAGCCAGCCAGACACCGTTCCAGATGCAGACAACCACTCACAGCTGAAGATGGATTGCCCCTTGTTGGCCAGATCCACTTTCAGGTAAAAAGTTGCATCAGGTGGGTCATGACATCCTGAAAATAAGAAAGACAAAAAAGAAAGTCAATATAAGAATAGAAACTGAATGTTCACTTACCAGTAACTCAGTTGCAGATGAAAAGAAAGCCAGTCAGACACCGTTCCAGATGCAGGCAACCTCTCACAGCTGGACATTGACAGCCCGTTGTTGGCCGGATCCACTTTTAGGTAAAAAGGTCCGTGATGGGATCCTGTGAGACAAAAAAAAGAATCAATATATGTATAAAAACCGAACTAACACGTACCTGTTACACAGTTGCAGATTAACTGCAAGATCCACTTTCAGGTAAAAAGATGCGTCAGGTGGGTCATGACATCCTGAAAATAAGAAAGACAAAAAAGAAAGTCAATATAAGTATAGAAACTGAATGTTCACTTACCGGTAACTCAGTTGCAGATGAAAAGAAAGCCAGTCAGACACCATTCCAGATGCAGGCAACCTCTCACAGCTGGACATGGATAGCCCCTTGTTGGCCGGATCCACTTTCACGTAAAAAGGTGCGTGATGGGATCCTGTGTGACAAGAAAAAAGAAAATCAATATATGTATAAAAACCGAATTAACACGTACCTGTTACACAGTTGCAGATTAATTGCAAAATCCACTTTCAGGTAAAAAGATGTGTCAGGTGGGTCATGAGATCCTGAAAATAAGAAAGACAAAAAAGAAAGTCAATACAGTTGCAGATTAATTGCAAGCCAGCCAGACACTGTTCCAGAAAAAAGAAATCATTATGTATAAAAAACGAATTAACACGTATCTTTTACACAGTTGCAGATTAATTGCAAGCCAGCCAGACACCGTTCCAGATGCAGACAACCACTCGCAGCTGAAGATGGATTGCCCCTTGTTGGCCAGATCCACTTTCAGGTAAAAAGGTGCATCAGGTGAGTCATGACATCCTGAAAATAAGAAAGACAAAAAAGAAAGTCAATATAAGTATAGAAACTGAATGTTCACTTACCAGTAACTCAGTTGCAGATGAAAAGAAAGCCAGTCAGACACCGTTCCAGATGCAGGCAACCTCTCACAGCTGGACATTGACAGCCCGTTGTTGGCCGGATCCACTTTTAGGTAAAAAGGTCCGTGATGGGATCCTGTGAGACAAAAAAAAGAATCAATATATGTATAAAAACCGAACTAACACGTACCTGTTACACAGTTGCAGATTAACTGCAAGATCCACTTTCAGGTAAAAAGATGCGTCAGGTGGGTCATGACATCCTGAAAATAAGAAAGACAAAAAAGAAAGTCAATATAAGTATAGAAACTGAATGTTCACTTACCGGTAACTCAGTTGCAGATGAAAAGAAAGCCAGTCAGACACCGTTCCAGATGCAGGCAACCTCTCACAGCTGGACATGGATAGCCCCTTGTTGGCCGGATCCACTTTCAGGTAAAAAGGTGCGTGATGGGATCCTGTGTGACAAGAAAAAAGAAAATCAATATATGTATAAAAACCGAATTAACACGTACCTGTTACACAGTTGCAGATTAATTGCAAAATCCACTTTCAGGTAAAAAGATGTGTCAGGTGGGTCATGAGATCCTGAAAATAAGAAAGACAAAAAAGAAAGTCAATACAGTTGCAGATTAATTGCAAGCCAGCCAGACACTGTTCCAGAAAAAAGAAATCATTATGTATAAAAAACAAATTAACACGTATCTTTTACACAGTTGCAGATTAATTGCAAGCCAGCCAGACACCGTTCCAGATGCAGACAACCACTCACAGCTGAAGATGGATTGCCCCTTGTTGGCCAGATCCACTTTCAGGTAAAAAGGTGCATCAGGTGAGTCATGACATCCTGAAAATAAGAAAGACAAAAAAGAAAGTCAATATAAGTATAGAAACTGAATGTTCACTTACCGGTAACTCAGTTGCAGATGAAAAGAAAGCCAGTCAGACACCATTCCAGATGCAGGCAACCTCTCACAGCTGGACATGGATAGCCCCTTGTTGGCCGGATCCACTTTCAGGTAAAAAGTTGCGTGATGGGATCTTGTGTGACAAGAAAAAAGAAAATCAATATATGTATAAAAACCGAATTAACACGTACCTGTTACACAGTTGCAGATTAATTGCAAAATCCACTTTCAGGTAAAAAGATGCGTCAGGTGGGTCATGAGATCCTGAAAATAAGAAAGACAAAAAAGAAAGTCAATACAGTTGCAGATTAATTGCAAGCCAGCCAGACACTGTTCCAGAAAAAAGAAATCATTATGTATAAAAAACGAATTAACACGTATCTTTTACACAGTTGCAGATTAATTGCAAGCCAGCCAGACACCGTTCCAGATGCAGACAACCACTCACAGCTGAAGATGGATTGCCCCTTGTTGGCCAGATCCACTTTCAGGTAAAAAGTTGCATCAGGTGGGTCATGACATCCTGAAAATAAGAAAGACAAAAAAGAAAGTCAATATAAGTATAGAAACTGAATGTTCACTTACCAGTAACTCAGTTGCAGATGAAAAGAAAGCCAGTCAGACACCGTTCCAGATGCAGGCAACCTCTCACAGCTGGACATTGACAGCCCGTTGTTGGCCGGATCCACTTTTAGGTAAAAAGGTCCGTGATGGGATCCTGTGAGACAAAAAAAAGAATCAATATATGTATAAAAACCGAACTAACACGTACCTGTTACACAGTTGCAGATTAACTGCAAGATCCACTTTCAGGTAAAAAGATGCGTCAGGTGGGTCATGACATCCTGAAAATAAGAAAGACAAAAAAGAAAGTCAATATAAGTATAGAAACTGAATGTTCACTTACCGGTAACTCAGTTGCAGATGAAAAGAAAGCCAGTCAGACACCATTCCAGATGCAGGCAACCTCTCACAGCTGGACATGGATAGCCCCTTGTTGGCCGGATCCACTTTCAGGTAAAAAGGTGCGTGATGGGATCCTGTGTGACAAGAAAAAAGAAAATCAATATATGTATAAAAACCGAATTAACACGTACCTGTTACACAGTTGCAGATTAATTGCAAAATCCACTTTCAGGTAAAAAGATGTGTCAGGTGGGTCATGAGATCCTGAAAATAAGAAAGACAAAAAAGAAAGTCAATACAGTTGCAGATTAATTGCAAGCCAGCCAGACACTGTTCCAGAAAAAAGAAATCATTATGTATAAAAAACGAATTAACACGTATCTTTTACACAGTTGCAGATTAATTGCAAGCCAGCCAGACACCGTTCCAGATGCAGACAACCACTCGCAGCTGAAGATGGATTGCCCCTTGTTGGCCAGATCCACTTTCAGGTAAAAAGGTGCATCAGGTGAGTCATGACATCCTGAAAATAAGAAAGACAA
Organism: Salminus brasiliensis; assembly: GCF_030463535.1. Lineage (NCBI taxonomy): Eukaryota > Metazoa > Chordata > Actinopteri > Characiformes > Bryconidae > Salminus > Salminus brasiliensis. The sequence goes on from NC_132888.1 coordinate 26,920,441, forward strand.
AAAAGAAAGTCAATATAAGTATAGAAACTGAATGTTCACTTACCAGTAACTCAGTTGCAGATGAAAAGAAAGCCAGTCAGACACCGTTCCAGATGCAGGCAACCTCTCACAGCTGGACATTGACAGCCCGTTGTTGGCCGGATCCACTTTTAGGTAAAAAGGTCCGTGATGGGATCCTGTGAGACAAAAAAAAGAATCAATATATGTATAAAAACCGAACTAACACGTACCTGTTACACAGTTGCAGATTAACTGCAAGATCCACTTTCAGGTAAAAAGATGCGTCAGGTGGGTCATGACATCCTGAAAATAAGAAAGACAAAAAAGAAAGTCAATATAAGTATAGAAACTGAATGTTCACTTACCGGTAACTCAGTTGCAGATGAAAAGAAAGCCAGTCAGACACCGTTCCAGATGCAGGCAACCTCTCACAGCTGGACATGGATAGCCCCTTGTTGGCCGGATCCACTTTCAGGTAAAAAGGTGCGTGATGGGATCCTGTGTGACAAGAAAAAAGAAAATCAATATATGTATAAAAACCGAATTAACACGTACCTGTTACACAGTTGCAGATTAATTGCAAAATCCACTTTCAGGTAAAAAGATGTGTCAGGTGGGTCATGAGATCCTGAAAATAAGAAAGACAAAAAAGGAAGTCAATACAGTTGCAGATTAATTGCAAGCCAGCCAGACACTGTTCCAGAAAAAAGAAATCATTATGTATAAAAAACGAATTAACACGTATCTTTTACACAGTTGCAGATTAATTGCAAGCCAGCCAGACACCGTTCCAGATGCAGACAACCACTCACAGCTGAAGATGGATTGCCCCTTGTTGGCCAGATCCACTTTCAGGTAAAAAGGTGCATCAGGTGGGTCATGACATCCTGAAAATGAGAAAGACAAAAAAGAAAGTCAATATAAGTATATAAACTGAATGTTCACTTACCTGTAACTCAGTTGCAAATGAAAAGAAAGCCAGTCAGACACCGTTCCAGATGCAGGCAACCTCTCACAGCTGGACATTGACAGCCCCTTGTTGGCCGGATCCACTTTCAGGTAAAAAGGTGCATCAGGTGGGTCATGACATCCTGAAAATGAGAAAGACAAAAAAGAAAGTCAATATAAGTATATAAACTGAATGTTCACTTACCTGTAACTCAGTTGCAAATGAAAAGAAAGCAAGTCAGACACCGTTCCAGATGCAGGCAACCTCTCACAGCTGGACATTGACAGCCCCTTGTTGGCCGGATCCACTTTCAGGTAAAAAGGTCCGTGATGGGATCCTGTGACACAAAAAAAAGAATCAATATATGTATAAAAACCGAACTAACACGTACCTGTTACACAGTTGCAGATTAACTGCAAGATCCACTTTCAGGTAAAAAGATGCGTCAGGTGGGTCATGAAAATAAGAAAGACAAAAAAGAAAGTCAAGATAAGTATATAAACTGAATGTTCACTTACCTGTAACTCAGTTGCAGATGAAAAGAAAGCCAGTCAGACACCATTCCAGATGCAGGCAAACACTCACAGCTGAAGATGGATTGCCCCTTGTTGGCCAGATCCACTTTCAGGTAAAAAGTTGCATCATGAGATCCTGTGTGACAAGAAAAAAGAAAATCAATATATGTATAAAACCCGATTTAACACGTACCTGTTACACAGTTGCAGATTAATTGCAAGCCAACCAGACAACGTTCCAGATGCAGACAACCACTTGCAGCTGAGGATGGATTGCCCTTTGTTGGCCAGATCCACTTTCAGGCAAAAAGGTGCGTTATGAGATCCTGTGTGACAAGAAAAAAGAAAATCAATGTATGTATAAAAAACGAATTAACACGTACCTGTTACACAGTTGCAGATTAATTCCAAGATCCACTTTCAGGTAAAAAGATGCGTCAGGTGGGTCATGACATCCTGAAAATGAGAAAGACAAAAAAGAAAGTCAACACAGTTGCAGATTAATTGCAGGCCAGCCAGACACTGATCCAGAAAAAAGAAATCATTATGTATAAAAAAAACGAATTAACACGTATCTTTTACACAGTTGCAGATTAATTGCAAGCCAGCCAGACACCGTTCCAGATGCAGACAACCACTCACAGCTGAAGATGGATTGCCCCTTGTTGGCCAGATCCACTTTCAGGTAAACAGTTGCGTCAGGTGGGTCATGACATCCTAAAAATAAGAAAGACAAAAAAGAAAGTAAATATAAGTATAGAAACTGAATGTTCACTTACCTGTAACTCAGTTGCAGATGAAAAGAAAGCCAGTCAGACACCGTTCCAGATGCAGGCAACCTCTCACAGCTGGACATTGACAGCCCCTTGTTGACCGGATCCACTTTCAGGTAAAAAGGTCCGTGATGGGATCCTGTGACACAAAAAAAAGAATCAATATATGTATAAAAACCGAACTAACACGTACCTGTTACACAGTTGCAGATTAACTGCAAGATCCACTTTCAGGTAAAAAGATGCGTAAGGTGGGTCATGACATCCTGAAAATAAGAAAGACAAAAAAGAAAGTCAAGATAAGTATATAAAGTGAATGTTCACTTACCTGTAACTCAGTTGCAGATGAAAAGAAAGCCAGTCAGACACCATTCCAGATGCAGGCAAACACTCACAGCTGAAGATGGATTGCCCCTTGTTGGCCAGATCCACTTTCAGGTAAAAAGTTGCATCATGAGATCCTGTGTGACAAGAAAAAAGAAAATCAATATATGTATAAAACCCGATTTAACACGTACCTGTTACACAGTTGCAGATTAATTGCAAGCCAGCCAGACAACGTTCCAGATGCAGACAACCACTTGCAGCTGAGGATGGATTTCCCTTTGTTGGCCAGATCCACTTTCAGGTAAAAAGGTGCGTCATGAGATCCTGTGTGACAAGAAAAAAGAAAATCAATATATGTATAAAAAACGAATTAACACGTACCTGTTACACAGTTGCAGATTAATTGCAAAATCCACTTTCAGGTAAAAAGATGCGTCAGGTGGGTCATGAGATCCTGAAAATAAGAAAGACAAAAAAGAAAGTCAATACAGTTGCAGATTAATTGCAAGCCAGACAGACACTGTTCCAGAAAAAAGAAATAATTATGTATAAAAAACAAATGAACACGTATCTTTTACACAGTTACAGATTAATTGCAAGCCAGCCAGACACCGTTCCAGATGCAGACGACCACTCACAGCTGAAGATGGATTGCCCCTTGTTGGCCAGGTCCACTTTCAGGTAAAAAGGTGCATCAGGTGGGTCATGACATCCTGAAAATGAGAAAGACAAAAAAGAAAGTCAATATAAGTATATAAACTGAATGTTCACTTACCTGTAACTCAGTTGCAAATGAAAAGAAAGCCAGTCAGACACCGTTCCAGATGCAGGCAACCTCTCACAGCTGGACATTGACAGCCCCTTGTTGGCCGGATCCACTTTCAGGTAAAAAGGTCCGTGATGGGATCCTGTGAGACAAAAAAAAGAATCAATATATGTATAAAAACCGAACTAACACGTACCTGTTACACAGTTGCAGATTAACTGCAAGATCCACTTTCAGGTAAAAAGATGCGTCAGGTGGGTCATGAGATCCTGAAAATAAGAAAGACAAAAAAGAAAGTCAACAAAGTTGCAGATTAATTGCAAGCCAGCCAGATACTGATCCAAAAAAAACAAATCAATATGTATAAAAAACGAATTAACACGTATCTTTTACACAGTTGCAGATTAATTGCAAGCCAGCCAGACACCGTTCCAGATGCAGACAACCACTCACAGCTTAAGATGGATTGCCCCTTGTTGGCCAGATCCACTTTCAGGTAAAAAGTTGCATCAGGTGGGTCATGACATCCTGAAAATAAGAAAGACAAAAAAGAAAGTCAATATAAGTATAGAAACTGAATGTTCACTTACCGGTTACTCAGGTGCAGATGAAAAGAAAGCCAGTCAGACACCGTTCCAGATGCAGGCAACCTCTCACAGCTGGACATTGACAGCCCCTTGTTGGCCGGATCCACTTTCAGGTAAAAAGGTCCGTGATGGGATCCTGTGAGACAAAAAAAAGAATCAATATATGTATAAAAACAGAACTAACACGTACCTGTTACACAGTTGCAGATTAACTGCAAGATCCACTTTCAGGTAAAAAGATGCGTCAGGTGGGTCATGACATCCTGAAAATAAGAAAGACAAAAAAGAAAGTCAATATAAGTATAGAAACTGAATGTTCACTTACCGGTAACTCAGTTGCAGATGAAAAGAAAGCCAGTCAGACACCATTCCAGATGCAGGCAACCTCTCACAGCTGGACATGGATAGCCCCTTGTTGGCCGGATCCACTTTCAGGTAAAAAGGTGCGTGATGGGATCCTTTGTGACAAGAAAAAAGAAAATCAATAAATGTATAAAAACCGAATTAACACGTACCTGTTACACAGTTGCAGATTAATTGCAAGCCAGCCAGACACCGTTTCAGATGCAGACAACCACTCACAGCTGAAGATGGATTGCCCCTTGTTGGCCAGATCCACTTTCAGGTAAAAAGTTGCATCATGAGATCCTGTGTGACAAGAAAAAAGAAAATCAATATATGTATAAAACCCGATTTAACACGTACCTGTTACACAGTTGCAGATTAATTGCAAGCCAGCCAGACAACGTTCCAGATGCAGACAACCACTTGCAGCTGAAGATGGATTGCCCTTTGTTGGCCAGATCCACTTTCAGGCAAAAAGGTGCGTCATGAGATCCTGTGTGACAAGAAAAAAGAAAATCAATATATGTATAAAAAACGAATTAACACGTACCTGTTACACAGTTGCAGATTAATTCCAAGATCCACTTTCAGGTAAAAAGATGCGTCAGGTGGGTCATGACATCCTGAAAATGAGAAAGACAAAAAAGAAAGTCAACACAGTTGCAGATTAATTGCAAGCCAGCCAGACACCGTTCCAGATGCAGACAACCACTCACAGCTGAAGATGGATTGCCCCTTGTTGGCCAGATCCACTTTCAGGTAAACAGTTGCGTCAGGTGGGTCATGACATCCTAAAAATAAGAAAGACAAAAAAGAAAGTAAATATAAGTATAGAAACTGAATGTTCACTTACCTGTAACTCAGTTGCAGATGAAAAGAAAGCCAGTCAGACACCATTCCAGATGCAGGCAACCTCTCACAGCTGGACATGGATAGCACCTTGTTGGCCGGAACCACGTTCAGGTAAAAAGGTGCGTGATGGGATCCTGTGTGACAAGAAAAAAGAAAATCAATATATGTATAAAAACCGAATTAACACGTACCTGTTACGCACTTGCAGATTAATTGCAAGCCAGCCAGATACCGTTCTAGATGCAGAAAACTACTCGCAGCTGAAGATGGATTGCCCCTTGTCGGCCAGAACTACTTTTAGGTAAAAAGGTGCGTCATGAGATCCTGTGTGACAAGAAAAAAGAAAATCAATATATGTATAAAAACCGAATTAACACGTACCTGTTACACAGTTGCAGATTAATTGCAAAATCCACTTTCAGGTAAAAAGATGCACCTGGTGGGTCATGTGATCCTGAAAATACGAAAGACAAAAAAGAAAGTCAACACAGTTGCAGAATAATTGCAAGCCAGCCAGACACTGATCCAAAAAAAAAGAAATCAATATGTATAAAAAACGAATTAACACATATCTTTTACACAGTTGCAGATTAATTGCAAGCCAGCCAGACACCGTTCCAGATGCAGACAACCACTCATAGCTGAAGATGGATTGCCCCATGTTGGCCAGATCCACTTTCAGGTAAAAAGGTGCGTCAGTTGGGTAATGACATCCTGAAAATAAGAAAGACAAAAAAGAAAGTCAATATAAGTATAAAAACTGAATGTTCACTTACCTGTAACTCAGTTGCAGAAGAAAAGAAAGCCAGTCAGACACCATTCCAGATGCAGGCAACCTCTCACAGCTGGACATGGATAGCCCCTTGTTGGCCGGAACCACGTTCAGGTAAAAAGGTGCGTGCTGGGATCCTGTGTGACAAGAAAAAAGAAAATCAATATATGTATAAAAACCGAATTACCACGTACCTGTTACGCAGTTGCAGATTAATTGCAAGCCAGCCAGATACCGTTCCAGATGCAGACAACCACTCGCAGCTGAAGATGGATTGCCCCTTGTCGGCCAGATCTACTTTCAGGTAAAAAGGTGCGTCATGAGATCCTTTGTGACAAGAAAAAAGAAAATCAATATATGTATAAAAACCGAATTAACACGTACCTGTTACACAGTTGCAGATTAATTGCAAGATCCACTTTCAGGTAAAAAGATGCACCTTGTGGGTCATGTGATCCTGAAAATAAGAAAGACAAAAAAGAAAGTCAACACAGTTGCAGATTAATTGCAATTCAGCCAGACACTGATCCAAAAAAAAAGAAATCAATATGTATAAAAAACGAATTAACACGTATCTTTTACACAGTTGCAGATTAATTGCAAGCCAGCCAGACACCATTTCAGATGCAGACAACCACTCGCAGCTGAAGATGGGTTGCCCCTTGTTGGCCAGATCCACTTTCAGGTAAAAAGGTGCATCAGGTGGGTCATGACATCCTGAAAATAAGAAAGACAAAAAAGAAAGTCAATATCAGTATAGAAACTGAATGTTCACTTACCGGTTACTCAGTTGCAGATGAAAAGAAAGCCAGTCAGACACCATTCCAGATGCAGGCAACCTCTCACAGCTGGACATGGATAGCCCCTTGTTGGCCGGATCCACTTTCAGGTAAAAAGGTGCGTGATGGGATCCTTTGTGACAAGAAAAAAGAAAATCAATATATGTATAAAAACCGAATTAACACGTACCTGTTACACAGTTGCAGATTAATTGCAAGCCAGCCAGACACCGTTTCAGATGCAGACAACCACTCACAGCTGAAGATGGATTGCCCCTTGTTGGCCAGATCCACTTTCAGGTAAAAAGTTGCATCATGAGATCCTGTGTGACAAGAAAAAAGAAAATCAATATATGTATAAAACCCGATTTAACACGTACCTGTTACACAGTTGCAGATTAATTGCAAGCCAGCCAGACAACGTTCCAGATGCAGACAACCACTTGCAGCTGAAGATGGATTGCCCTTTGTTGGCCAGATCCACTTTCAGGCAAAAAGGTGCGTCATGAGATCCTGTGTGACAAGAAAAAAGAAAATCAATATATGTATAAAAAACGAATTAACACGTACCTGTTACGCAGTTGCAGATTAATTGCAAGATCCACTTTCAGGTAAAAAGATGCACCTTGTGGGTCATGTGATCCTGAAAATAAGAAAGACAAAAAAGAAAGTCAACACAGTTGCAGATTAATTGCAAGCCAGCCAGACACTGATCCAAAAAAAAAGAAATCAATATGTATAAAAAACGAATTAACACATATCTTTTACACAGTTGCAGATTAATTGCAAGCCAGCCAGACACCGTTCCAGATGCAGACAACCACTCATAGCTGAAGATGGATTGCCCCATGTTGGCCAGATCCACTTTCAGGTAAAAAGGTGCGTCAGTTGGGTCATGACATCCTGAAAATAAGAAAGACAAAAAAGAAAGTCAATATAAGTATAGAAACTGAATGTTCACTTACCGGTTACTCAGTTGCAGATGAAAAGAAAGCCAGTCAGACACCATTCCAGATGCAGGCAACCTCTCACAGCTGGACATGGATAGCCCCTTGTTGGCCGGATCCACTTTCAGGTAAAAAGGTGCGTGATGGGATCCTGTGTGATAAGAAAAAAGAAAATCAATATATGTATAAAAACCGAATTAACACGTACCTGTTACACAGTTGCAGATTAATTGCAAGCCAGCCAGATACCGTTCCAGATACAGACAACCACTCGCAGCTGAAGATGGATTGCCCCTTGTCAGCCAGATCTACTTTCAGGTAAAAAGGTGCGTCATGAGATCCTTTGTGACAAGAAAAAAGAAAATCAATATATGTATAAAAACCGAATTAACACGTACCTGTTACACAGTTGCAGATTAATTTCAAGATCCACTTTCAGGTAAAAAGATGCACCTTGTGGGTCATGTGATCCTGAAAATAAGAAAGACAAAAAAGAAAGTCAACACAGTTGCAGATTAATTGCAAGCCAGCCAGACACTGATCCAAAAAAAAAGAAATCAATATGTATACAAAACAAATTAACACATATCTTTTACACAGTTGCAGATTAATTGCAAGCCAGCCAGACACTGTTCCAGATGCAGACAACCACTCACAGCTGAAGATCAGAATCAGAATCAGAATCTCTTTATTTCACCAAGTATGTTACCCATACAAGGAATTTGTCTTGGTGAGAGCAACACGCATGACAAGTAACAAAGAAACACAGAACACAGTCTTAAACTAAAGGAAAATGACACTAAACAATAAATAGGGTAGGGGATAAATTAAAAAAAGTAGAAAGTACTAAAGGTAATAAAGGTAATAAAGAGCTGAAAAATATATTTACAGAAAAGAAAAGGACATCTGTACAGGTGTGCAAATAGTCATAGTGCAAAATAGGCAGAGTGCAAATAACTGTTCAGTCCGGTTTGGTACAGTTCAGTTGTAAGTTTAGAGGTTTACAGTGGGAGGTGACCACTGTGATTGAGGAGCGCTACAGCTCTGGGGAAGAAGCTGTTAGCATGACGTGTTGTGCTGGTTTTGATGGACCGCAGTCTTCTACCCGAGGGGAGTGTCTGGAAGAGGAGGTGTCCAGGATGTGAGGGGTCAGATGTAATCTTGCCAGCCCGCTTCCTCATCCTGCTGGAGTAGATCTGCTGAAGTGATGGCAGGTTACATCCTATGATCCTCTCTGCTGTCCTGATGATGCGCTGGAGTTTGGTTCTTTCTTGTGAGGTGGAGGAACCAAACCAGATAGTTATGGAGGCTGTGATAATGGACTCGATGATCGCTGTGTAGAACTGGATCATCAGGGTCTGTGGCAGGTTGAATTTCTTGAGCTGTCTCAAGAAGTACATTCTTTGTTGAGCTTTCTTGATGATGGAGATGGTGTTTTTCTCCCATTTCAAGTCTCTGGAAATGGTGGTGCCCAGGAACTTGAGTGACTCCACCATTGATACTGCAGTGTTGTTGATGTGGAGGGGGGGAAGGGTGGGTGGATTGCGTCGGAAGTCCACCACCATCTCTACAGTCTTTTCTGTGTTTAGCAGCAGGTGGTTGTTGCTGCACCAGGACACCAGCTGCTCAATTTCCTTTCTGTAAGCAGACTCATCACCGTTGGCTATGAGGCCCACCAGAGTGGAGTCATCTGCAAATTTCAGGATCTTTACAGCTGGATCTTTGGAGACACAATCATTAGTGTAGAGGCTGAAGAGAAGGGGTGAAAGAACACAACCCTGAGGGACTCCAGTACTGAGTGTCCGGAGGTCTGAATTGTGCTTCCCCAGCCGCACCTGCTGTCTCCTGTCTGTCAGAAAATCCACGATCCACCGACACATGGAGTCTGGCACTGACAGCTGGGAGAGCTTGGCCTGAAGAAGCTGCGGCACAACAGTGTTAAAGGCCGAGCTAAAGTCCACAAACAAAACCCTAGCATAGTTTCCATGGCTGTCGAGATGTTGCAGGATAAAGTGCAGGGTCAGGTTGACCATATCATCGACAGACCTGTTTGCTCGGTACGCAAACTGCAGGGGGTCCAGCAGGGGATCTGTGATGGACTTCAGGTGGGCTAGGATCAGGCGTTCAAAGACCTTCATGACTACAGAGGTCAGGGCGACAGGCCTGTAATCATTCAGTCCGGTGATGGTGGATTTCTTGGGAACTGGAATGATGGTGGAGGTTTTGAAGCAGGCTGGAACAGAGCAGAGTTCCAGTGATCTGTTAAAAATGTCTGTAAACACTGGAGCTAGTTGGTCACAGCAGTGTTTTAGGGTGGATGGAGAGACTGAGTCGGGCCCGGGGGCTTTCCTCACCTTCTGTCTGCTGAAGAGCCTGTGAACATCCTGCCGGTTGATGCAGAGATGAGCAGGAGGCAGAGGTGAGAGGGCCAGTGTGGGGGTGGAGGTGGAGGGGGGTGATGGGTGGTAGACGGTCCGATTGTCTTTTGTGAGTTCAAATCTGCAGTAGAACTCATTCAGGTCGTTGGTGAGGTGTCGGTCGTTCAGGAGGAGGGGGGTCTTTCTCACCTTGTGACCAGTGAGAAGCTGTAGGCCTTTCCAGGCTGAAGATGGGTCGTTAGCAGTGATGTGTCTGTTCAGCTGCTCTGAGTACTTGCTCTTCGCAGCTCTAATCCCTTTCTCCAGTCTGTATTTGGCCTCCTTAAAGACAGTTCTATCTCCACTCCTGAACGCTTCCTCCTTTTCCCTCCGAAGCTGTTTGAGTTCAGCAGTAAACCAGGGTTTGTTGTTACTGTATCTCACCTGTGATTTAGTTGAGATACAGCTGTCTTCACAGAAACTGATGTATGACGTCACAGTGTCTGTGTATTCGTCCAGTCCGTCTGTCGCCTCCTCAAACACAGCCCAGTCTGTGGATTCGAAGCAGCCCTGCAGCTTCTCAATGTCTCCACTGGTCCACCTCTTCACTGTTGTGATGACCGGCTTGTTGGTTTTGAGTTTCTGCCGGTAGGTTGGAATGAGGTGAACGAGGCTGTGATCGGAGAGCCCGACAGCTGCGCGTGTGACCGCGCGATAGGCATTCTTGATACAGGTGTAGCACTTGTCCAGTGTGTTGCCTTCTCGTGTTGGACACGCGATGTGTTGTCTGTATTTGGGCATCTCCTTCGTGAGGTTCACACTGTTAAAATCCCCCAGAATGATGAGGAGTGAGTCCGGGAACTCCCGCTCCACCTTCGTGATCTGTTCCGCCAGCTGTTTCAGTGCGTCGCTCGTGCACGCGCTCGGCGCAATGTAGGTGCCGGCTAGGATGAACGAGCTGAACTCTCTGGGAGAGTAGAACGGCCTACAGGTAATGAACAGAGATTCCAGATGAGGGGAGCAGGATTTTTTAGGATTTTAGATGGGTTGCCCCTTGTTGGCCAGATCAACTTTCAGGTAAAAAGGTGCATCAGGTGGGTCATGACATCCTGAAAATAAGAAAGACAAAAAAGAAAGTCAATATAAGTATAGAAACTGAATGTTCACTTACCGGTTACTCAGTTGCAGATGAAAAGAAAGCCAGTCAGACACCATTCCAGATGCAGGCAACCTCTCACAGCTGGACATGGATAGCCCCTTGTTGGCTGGAACCAGGTTCAGGTAAAAAGGTGCGTGCTGGGATCCTGTGTGACAAGAAAAAAGAAAATCAATATATGTATAAAAACCGAATTAACACATACCTGTTACGCAGTTGCAGATTAATTGCAAGTCAGCCAGACAACGTTCCAGATGCAGACAACCACTCGCAGCTGAAGATGGATTGCCCCTTGTTGGCCAGATCCACTTTCAGGCAAAAAGGTGCATCATGAGATCCTGTGTGACAAGAATAAAGAAAATCAATATATGTATAAAAACCGAATTAACACGTACCTGTTACAAAGTTGCAGATTAATTCCAAGATCCACTTTCAGGTAAAAAGATGCGTCAGGTGGGTCAAGACATCCTGAAAATGAGAAAGACAAAAAAGAAAGTCAACACAGTTGCAGATTAATTGCAAGCCAGCCAGACACCGTTCCAGATGCAGACAACCACTCGTAGCTGAAGATGGATTGCCCCTTGTTGGCCAGGTCCACTTTCAGGTAAAAAGGTGCGTCATGAGATCCTGTGTAACAAGAAAAAAGAAAATCAATATATGTATAAAAACCGAATTAACACGTACCGTTTACACAGTTGCAGATTAATTGCAAGATCCACTTTCAGGTAAAAAGATGCGCCTGGTGGGTCATGTGATCCTGAAAATAAGAAAGACAAAAAAGAAAGTCAACACAGTTGCAGATTAATTGCAAGCCAGCCAGACACTGATCCAAAAAAAAGAAATCAATATGTATAAAAAACGAATTAACACATATCTTTTACACAGTTGCAGATTAATTGCAAGCCAGCCAGACACCGTTCCAGATGCAGACAACCACTCACAGCTGAAGATGGATTGCCCCTTGTTGGCCAGATCCACTTTCAGGTAAAAAGGTGCGTCAGGTGGGTCATGACATCCTGAAAAAAGGGAAAAACAAAAAAGAAAGTCAATATAAGTATAGAAACTGAATGTTCACTTACTGGTTACTCAGTTGCAGATGAAAAGAAAGCCAGTCAGACACCATTCCAGATGCAGGCAACCTCTCACAGCTGGACATGGATAGCCCCTTGTTGGACGGATCCACTTTCAGGTAAAAAGGTGCGTGATGGGATCCTGTGTGACAAAAAAAAAAGAATATCAACATATGTATAAAAACCGAATTAACACGTATCTTTTACACAGTTGCAGATTAATTGCAAGCCAGCCAGACACCATTCCAGATGCAGACAACCACTCACAGCTGAAGATGGATTGCCCCTTGTTGGCCAGATCCACTTTCAGGTAAAAAGGTGCATCATGAGATCCTCTGTGACAAGAAAAAAGAAAATCAATATAAGTATAAAACCCGATTTAACACGTACCTGTTACACAGTTGCAGATTAATTGCAAGCCAGCCAGACAACGTTCCAGATGCAGACAACCACTCGCAGCTGAAGATGGATTGCCCCTTGTTGGCCATGTCCACTTTCAGGTAAAAAGGTGCGTCATGAGATCCTGTGTAACAAAAAAAAGAAAATCAATATATGTATAAAAACCGAATTAACACGTACCTGTTACACAGTTGCAGATTAATTGCAAGCCAGCCACACACCGTTTCAGATGCAGACAACCACTGGCAGCTGAAGATGGATTGCCCCTTGTTGGCCAGATCCACTTTCAGGTAAAAAGATGCGTGATGAGATCCTGTGTGACAAGAAAAAAGAAAATCAATATATGTATAAAAACCGAATTAATACGTACCTGTTACACAGTTGCAGATTAATTGCAAGATCCACTTTCAGGTAAAAAGATGCGCCTGGTGGGTCATGTGATCCTGAAAATAAGAAAGACAAAAAAGAAAGTCAACACAGTTGCAGATTAATTGCAAGCCAGCCAGACACTGATCCAGAAAAAAGAAATTAATATGTATAAAAAACAAATTAACACGTATCTTTTACACAGTTGCAGATTAATTGCAAGCCAGCCACACACCGTTTCAGATGCAGACAACCACTCGCAGCTGAAGATGGATTGCCCCTTGTTGGCCAGATCCACTTTCAGGTAAAAAGATGCGTGATGAGATCCTGTGTGACAAGAAAAAAGAAACTCAAAATATGTATAAAAACCGAATTAACACGTACCTGTTACACAGTTGCAGATTAATTGCAAGCCAGCCAGACACCGTTCCAGATGCAGACAACCACTCGCAGCTGAAGATGGATTGCCCCTTGTCGGCCAGATCCACTTTCAGGTAAAAAGTTGCAACAGGTGGGTCATGACATCCTGAAAATAAGAAAGACAAAAAAGAAAGTCAATATAAGTATAGAAACTGAATGTTCACTTACCGGTAACTCAGTTGCAGATGAAAAGAAAGCCAGTCAGACACCATTCCAGATGCAGGCAACCTCTTGCAGCTGAAGGTGGATTGCCCCTTGTCGGCCAGATCCACTTTTAGGTAAAAAGGTGCGTCATGAGATCCTGTGTGACAAGAAAAAAGAAAATCAATATATGTATAAAAACCTAATTAACACGTTCCTGTTACACAGTTGCAGATTAATTGCTAGATCCACTTTCAGGTAAAAAGGTGCATCAGGTGGATCATGACATCCTGAAAATAAGAAAGACAAAAAAGAAAGTCAACACAGTTGCAGATTAATTGCAAGCCAGCCAGACACTGATCCAGCAAAAAGAAATCAATATGTATAAAAAACGAATTAACACGTATCTTTTACACAGTTGCAGATTAATTGCAAGCCAGCCAGACACCGTTTCAGATGCAGACAACCACTCGCAGCTGGAGATGGATTGCCCGTTGTTGGCCAGATCCACTTTCAGGTAAAAAGGTGCGTCATGAGATCCTGCGTAACAAGAAAAAAGAAAATCAATATATGTATAAAAACCGAATTAATACGTACCTGTTACACAGTTGCAGATTAATTGCAAGATCCACTTTCAGGTAAAAAGATGCGCCTGGTGGGTCATGTGATCCTGAAAATAAGAAAGACAAAAAAGAAAGTCAACACAGTTGCAGATTAATTGCAAGCCAGCCAGACACTGATCCAAAAAAGAAATCAATATGTATAAAAAACGAATTAACACATATCCTTTACACAGTTGCAGATTAATTGCAAGCCAGCCAGACACCGTTCCAGATGCAGACAACCACTCACAGCTTAAGATGGATTGCCCCTTGTTGGCCAGATCCACTTTCAGGTAAAAAGTTGCAACAGGTGGGTCATGACATCCTGAAAATAAGAAAGACAAAAAAGAAAGTCAATATAAGTATAGAAACTGAACGTTCACTTACCGGTTGCTCAGGTGCAGATGAAAAGAAAGCCAGTCAGACACCATTCCAGATGCAGGCAACCTCTCACAGCTGGACATGGATAGCCCCTTGTTGGCCTGATCCACTTTCAGGTAAAAAGGTGCGTGATGGTATCCTGTGTGACAAGAAAAAAGAAAATCAATATATGTATAAAAAACGAATTAACACGTACCTGTTACACAGTTGCAGATTAATTGCAAGCCAGCCAGACACCGTTCCAGATGCAGACAACCACTCGCAGCTGAAGATGGATTGCCCCTTGTTGGCCAGATCCACTTTCAGGTAAAAAGGTGCGTCATGAGATCCTGTGTGACAAGAAAAAAGAAAATCAATATATGTATAAAAACCTAATTAACACGTTCCTGTTACACAGTTGCAGATTAATTGCAAGCCAGCCAGACACCGTTCCAGATGCAGACAACCACTCGCAGCTGAAGATGGATTGCCCCTTGTCGGCCAGATCCACTTTCAGGTAAAAAGTTGCAACAGGTGGGTCATGACATCCTGAAAATAAGAAAGACAAAAAAGAAAGTCAATATAAGTATAGAAACTGAATGTTCACTTACCGGTAACTCAGTTGCAGATGAAAAGAAAGCCAGTCAGACACCATTCCAGATGCAGGCAACCTCTTGCAGCTGAAGATGGATTGCCCCTTGTCGGCCAGATCCACTTTTAGGTAAAAAGGTGCGTCATGAGATCCTGTGTGACAAGAAAAAAGAAAATCAATATATGTATAAAAACCTAATTAACACGTTCCTGTTACACAGTTGCAGATTAATTGCTAGATCCACTTTCAGGTAAAAAGGTGCATCAGGTGGATCATGACATCCTGAAAATAAGAAAGACAAAAAAGAAAGTCAACACAGTTGCAGATTAATTGCAAGCCAGCCAGACACTGATCCAGCAAAAAGAAATCAATATGTATAAAAAACGAATTAACACGTATCTTTTACACAGTTGCAGATTAATTGCAAGCCAGCCAGACACCGTTTCAGATGCAGACAACCACTCGCAGCTGGAGATGGATTGCCCCTTGTTGGCCAGATCCACTTTCAGGTAAAAAGGTGCGTCATGAGATCCTGTGTAACAAGAAAAAAGAAAATCAAAATATGTATAAAAACCGAATTAACACGTACCTGTTACACAGTTGCAGATTAATTGCAACCCAGCCAGACACCGTTCCAGATGCAGACAACCACTCGTAGCTGAAGATGGATTGCCCCTTGTTGGCCAGGTCCACTTTCAGGTAAAAAGGTGCGTCATGAGATCCTGTGTAACAAGAAAAAAGAAAATCAATATATGTATAAAAACCGAATTAACACGTAACGTTTACACAGTTGCAGATTAATTGCAAGATCCACTTTCAGGTAAAAAGATGCGCCTGATGGGTCATGAGATCCTGAAAATAAGAAAGACAAAAAAGAAAGTCAATGTGAGTATAGAAACTGAATGTTCACTTACCTGTTACACAGTTGTGGATTAGTTGCAAACCAGCCAGACACTGTTCCAGATGCAGACAACCACTCCCAGCTTTTTACCTGAAAGTGGATCTGGCCAACAAGGGGCAATCCATTTTAAGCTGTGTCATGAGATCCTGAAAATAAGAAAGACATAAGACAGTCAATATATGTATAGAAACCGAATATTCACTTACCTGTTACTCAGTTGCAGATGAGAAGAAAGCCAGTCAGACACTATTCCAGATGCAGACAACCTCTCACAGCTGCAGATGGATAGCTAATTGTTGGCCGGATCCACTTTCAGGTAAATACATGCGTCATGGGATCCTGTGTGACAAGAAAAAAGAAAATCAATATATGTATAAAAAACGAATGAACACGTATCTGTTCCAAAGTTGCATACTAATTGCAAGCCAGCCAGACCCCGTTCCAGATGCAGACAACCACTCACAGCTGAAGATGGATTGCCCCTTGTTGGCCAGATCCACTTTCAGTTAAAAGGGTGCTTCAGGTGGGTCATGACATCCTGAAAATAAGAAAGACAAAAAAGAAAGTCAATATAAGTATAGAAACTGAATGTTCACTTACCTGTTACTCAGTTGCAGATTAATTGCAAGCCAGCCAGACCCCGTTTCAGATGCAGACAACCACTCACAGCTGAAGATGGATTGCCCCTTGTTGGCCAGATCCACTTTCAGGTAAAAAGGTCCGTGAGGTGGGTCATGACATCCTGAAAAAAAGAAAGACAAAAAAGAAAGTCAACACAGTTGCAGATTAATTGCAAGCCAGCCAGACACTGTTCCAGATGCAGACAACCACTTGCAGCTGAAGATGGATTGCCCCTTGTTGGCCAGATCCACTTTCAGGTAAAAAGGTGCGTCATGAGATCCTGAAAATAAGAAAGACAAATAAGAAAGTCAACATATGTATAGAAACCGAATGTTCACTTACCCATTAAACATCTGCAGATTATTTTAAAGCCAGTCAATCATAACATGCATGTATCACATTTTTAATAATGAATAAATCACTATATTGACACTGTCATAATATATGCCTATTTTAACATTTTTTTATATAAGTCTGCAGAAAGGTCTTGTGGACAGATGAGACTAAGATTAACCTATATGAGACTGAAGGAAAGAAAAAATGTGGACTGCCTCAATAGTGCTTGAAGTGCTTGGTCTGCACTCACCCTCTAATTAACAGTACATACTTTGAGTTCTTAAGAACAATTCAAAACATAGGAGTTGAAAAGCTCTCACAATGGTCTTTGTACTTCGGACATCCTTCTTTCTGAAGACATTTTATAATCCTGATCCATGCCTCAACCATGCACGTCCTTGGTTTGAGTTGCTCAGCAACTCATAAATTGACTCTCAGCAACTAGTATATTTATTGGCTATGCAGATGTTCATAGGCCTAAAGGAATGGTATGGAGTTGAGAAATAATATAGTGAGGCCCATGGGTTACACTTGGGAAAGGAGATTGGGATCTGCTCCCAGACCAAATTTGATAAACTGAACATGAACTGAACGAACATAAAATGTTTAGATTAGACATACTTTCGGATTTACGTGACAGAGATGTTAAAAGGTCCAGCTGTGTCTGCAGCACATAGACCACATAAGTAATTGTGGGGGCTAATGAATATTCCTGGATGAAATGCAGACATCCTGCATATGGGAACAGTACAACAACATATGACGTGTAGTAGAGAATAAAACACAATGTGTTCCTTTGTCTGGGAGTGAGAGCAGAGGGGCACCCTGAATTGGCAGACTCTCTCCACACTGTACTTTTGACTGGAATAAAATGTTTCATTGTTACAACTGAAAGACTGTGGTCACGAGTCTCCTTTCCAAAAGAAGTCCTCCAAAGAAGACCACGACAGTAACCCATGTACAGGTCATTGCAACCAGCTTTAAGGGTCTCCTCAGAAATGCTAGTCATTCAAACTTTAACAGAGTGAATCATGCTGTCTTACTAAGGAGCCAAAAAAAACAACAGTTCTTCGCTTGTATATCGAAGCACATTTTCACTGGAGTTTGGGGAGCTCAGTCAAGTTAGTTTGATGTTGGATCTGCTGATATTTACTTCACCCCTCCTCTCACTCACAATGTCCTAAAATCTCAGACGTGACTTTTTTTTTTAAAACAATAGAGAAACTACAATCACTTAATTTCCTCAACATTTCCAGTTTTAATTTTAACAAGGATATTTAATCAAAATAGACTGAATTCATGCAGCAGGTGCTGTACATGGTAAAAGTGCAGAAGCCTACAACTCTCACAGAGATGCTGAGGTTAGTTATAAAGACAATCAAACCTGTATTTGAAACCTCTAACCTGAGATGTAATGAACTTCCTCACTTTAGACAATCTAAACATGCATGTAGGGCATTTTTATAACAAATAAATCACTATTTTGACACAGTTATAATATATGCCTATTTTAACATGTTTTACGTAATATTGTTCCAGTGAAGCATCCATATCAAATACAAATCCAAATTCAGCTGTAGTATACAGAGAAACATCTGATAAATATATTACTACTCTTAGAATAGACAATTTGCAAACAAGTACTTAAGAGAGCCAGCAGAATTCTGGAGAAAGGTCTTGCAGACAGATGAGACTAAGATTAACCTATATCAGAGTGAAAGAAAGACAGAATAATGTGGACTGACTCACTAGTGCTTGAAGGGGGGTAAAATTTGGTCTGCACTCACCCTCTTATTACCAGTACACAATGCAAACAAAGAAACAAACAAACAAGAAAAAGAGAAGCTTTCTGCAAAAAAATCAGCTCAAAATCTCAAATAAAACACACAAGGCATGGCTGAATATATAAAGAATTAAACTTACAATGAGTATTAGGACCTATAGTTCCACCAATTCATTACAGTGAGGCCTCAAGTTAGCCACATGTAAACCTCTTTGCTACAGCATGGTTCCCTTCTTTTGGCTTGTAACCTGGCGTACTTCCATTATACTGCCACATAGTGGATGGAGTAGAATTAACCATGAAAAAAAAACATGCTATCTATCCCAACACTGGAGTCACATAGGTGTCAGCTATGACTTCAAGTAGGCCTAAGTTGTAGAAATTTTTTTATGCCAATATAGAAAATAGACAATAGGCAAGTGGCTTAAAGTCCAACCACAACAGGCCCAATGAGACATAAACAACCAGCAAAACAGGCCTAATGAGACAAAGAACCAGCAAAACAGGCCCAATGAGAATAGGGATGCATCTTTCAGATATTAGGGTCGGATATTGATCCCGATATTAACAATGCAATGTTTGATCTCACTGACTTCATATTTCAGAATAAAAGCCAGACAACACTGATGGGCACATGAGTTCCAAATAAATACACACAACTAAACATCAAAATTACTGCATTTTCAGCTAAAACACACTATTCTGGAGTAATTAACAACATGAGAACTAGCAAACAGCGAGTAGGCAACTGAAGACCTATCATCCAGGATAGATAAACAGACAGAAAGAGCATTGTGGATGGATGGAGAGAGAAGAGCTTGCCAATGGAGCTCAATATAGATTAGATAGATTGTCAGTGTTGTTTATGTTGTAATATTTCACATAATATTGACACATTGAAAAAAAAATAGCAGAATCTTAAAAAAACGGTCAATATATCATTGTCAAACACATCAAATACTGTCAATAAAGCACTTCAATATGTAGAATGTAAGGTAAAGCAAAAAATAATAAATGAATAAAAACAATCATTTATTTTTAAAATAATATAACAGCCATTAAAGCAGATAGAAAATTACTTACTGATAAGTAAAGTAAATAAATCGAGCCTAAAATGACAGCCAATAGCTTGTTGCCAAGGTCTGGTCTGCGTCAGAGTCAGCCAATCAGCGTTCGGGGGGTGTTACCTCAGCTCCTCTGCTAGAGATGTGCTGTGGATCAGAAAAAAAAGAGAGAAACGCTGAAGTGAAAAAGGATGGAGAGTTTTATTAAGACTTTTTTTGCATAAAATTGCAAGGCTTGGCTTAATATATAAATAATTAAACTTACAATGAGTAAAAGAACCTATAGTTCCACCAATAACAATCTTCATTACAGTGAGGCCTCAAGTTAGCCACATGTAAACCTCTTTGCTACAGAATGGGTTCCTTCTTTTGGCTTGTAACCTGGCGTACTTCCATTATACTGCCACATAGTGGATGGAGTAGGAATAACCATGAAAAAAAAACATGCCATCTATCCCAACACTGGAGTCACATGGGTGTCAGCTATGGCTTCAAGTAGGCCCAAGTTGTAGGAATTTATGCCAATATAGAAAAATAGACAATAGGCAAGTGGCTTAAAGGCACAACCACAACAGGCCCAATGAGACATAAAGAACCAGGCAAAACAGGCCCAATGAGACAAAGAACCAGCAAAACAGGCCCAATGAGACATAAACAACCAGCAAAACAGGCCCAATGAGACTAGGGATGCATCTTTCAGATATTACGATCAGATATTGATCCCGATATTAACAATGCAATGTTTGGTCTCACTGACTTCATATTTCAGAATAAAAGCCAAGCAACACTGATGAACACATGAGTTCCAAATAAAAACACACAACCAATCATCAAAATTACTGCATTTTCAGCTAAAAAACACTGTTCTGGAGTAACAAGCAACATGAGAACTAGCAAACACCGAGTAGGCAACTGAAGACCTATCATCCAGGATAGATAAACAGACAGAAAGAGCATTGTGGATGGATGGAGAGAGAAGAGCTTTTTAAAGGAACAGAAAGGAAAGCAACCCACAGAAACTTACTAAACTCCGTTAACATGGCTATGCCTAATCTCACCCTCCATACCCAATCTCACCACTTTCACTGGTGGTACTATTTCCACATATTTTTGTGGAATTTTATAATCCTGAACCGTATCTGAACCTTGGTCCTTGGTTGGAGTTGCTGAGAGTCAATTCAGGAGTGATACCTTTATCCTACCTTTGTCCTCTGTGTGTAGGTATTCAAATATCCATATGAAGAGTAAGTTAGTTGTAGGAAGTGTAAACAAAAGAAATAAACAAATAAGAAAAAAGAGAAGCTTTCTGTCAAAGCAGAACAGGATCTTCATTACAGTGAGGCCTGAAGTTAGCCACATGTAAACCTCTTTGCTGCAGCATGGTCTCTCCTTTTGGCTTGTAACCTGGCCTACTTCCATTTTAGTGCCACATAGTGGATGGAGTAGGAATAACCATGAAAAAAAAAACATGCCATCTATCCAAACACTGGAGTCACATGGGTGTCAGCTATGGCTTCAAGTAGGCCCAAGTTGTAGGATTTTTTTTTTATGCCAATATAGAAAAATAGACAATAGGCAAGTGGCTTAAATGCCCAACCACAACAGGCCCAATGAGACATAAAGAACCAGCAAAACAGGCCCAATGAGACATATAGAACCAGGCAAAACAGGCCCAATGAGACATAAAGAACCAGCAAAACAGGCCCAATGAGACATAAAGAACCAGCAAAAAAGGCCCAATGAGACATAAAGAACCAGCAAAACAGGCCCAATGAGACATAAAGAACCAGCAAAAAAGGCCCAATGAGACATAAAGAACCAGCAAAAAAGGCCCAATGAGACATAAAGAACCAGCAAAGCAGGCCCAATGAGACAAAGAACCAACAAAGCAGGCCCAATGAGACATAAAGAACCAGCAAAGCAGGCCCAATGAGACATAAAGAACCATGCAAAACAGGCCCAATGAGACATAAAGAACCAGCAAAGCAGGCCCAATGAGACATAAAGAACCATGCAAAATAGGCCTAATGAGACATAAACAACCAGCAAAACAGGCCTAATGAGACATAAACAACCAGCAAAACAGGCCCAATGTGTCTAGGGATGCATCTTTCAGATATTACGATCGGATATTGATCCCGATATTAACAACGCAATGTTTGGTCTCACTGACTTCATATTTCAGAATAAAAGCCAGGCAACACTGATGAACACATGAGTTCCAAATAAATACACACAACTAATCATCAAAATTACTGCATTTTCAGCTAAAAAAACACTATTCTGGAGTAACAAACAACATGAGAACTAGCAAACAGCGAGTATGCAAATGAAGACCTATCATCCAGGATAGATAAACAGACAGAAAGAGCATTGTGGATGGATGGAGAGAGAAGAGCTTTTTAAAGGAACAGAAAGGAAAGCAACCCACAGAAACTTACTAAACTCTGTTAACATGGCTATGCCTAATCTCACCCCCATACCCAATCTCACCACTTTCACTGGTGTTACTACTTCCACATATTTTTGTGGAATTTTATTATCCTGAACCGTATCTGGACCTTGGTCCTTGGTTGGAGTTGCTGAGAGTAAATTCAGGAGTGATACCTTTATCTTACCTTTGTCCTCTGTGTGTAGGTATTCAAATATCCATATGAAGAGTAAGTTAGTTGTAGGAAGTGTAAACAAAAGAAATAAACAAATAAGAAAAAAGAGAAGCTTTCTGTCAAAGCAGAACAGGATCTTCATTACAGTGAGGCCTGAAGTTAGCCACATGTAAACCTCTTTGCTGCAGCATGGTCTCTCCTTTTGGCTTGTAACCTGGCCTACTTCCATTTTAGTGCCACATAGTGGATGGAGTAGGAATAACCATGAAAAAAAAACATGCCATCTATCCAAACACTGGAGTCACATGGGTGTCAGCTATGGCTTCAAGTAGGCCCAAGTTGTAGGATTTTTTTTTTATGCCAATATAGAAAAATAGACAATAGGCAAGTGGCTTAAATGCCCAACCACAACAGGCCCAATGAGACATAAAGAACCAGCAAAACAGGCCCAATGAGACATATAGAACCAGGCAAAACAGGCCCAATGAGACAAAGAACCAGCAAAACAGGCCCAATGAGACATAAAGAACCAGCAAAACAGGCCCAATGAGACATAAAGAACCAGCAAAACAGGCCCAATGAGACATAAAGAACCAACAAAGCAGGCCCAATGAGACATAAAGAACCAACAAAGCAGGCCCAATGAGACATAAAGAACCAGCAAAGCAGGCCCAATGAGACATAAAGAACCATGCAAAACAGGCCCAATGAGACATAAAGAACCATGCAAAACAGGCCCAATGAGATATAAAGAACCAGCAAAGCAGGCCCAATGAGACATAAAGAACCATGCAAAATAGGCCTAATGAGACATAAACAACCAGCAAAACAGGCCTAATGAGACATAAACAACCAGCAAAACAGGCCCAATGTGTCTAGGGATGCATCTTTCAGATATTACGATCGGATATTGATCCCGATATTAACAATGCAATGTTTGGTCTCACTGACTTCATATTTCAGAATAAAAGCCAGGCAACACTGATGAACACATGAGTTCCAAATAAATACACACAACTAATCATCAAAATTACTGCATTTTCAGCTAAAAAAACACTATTCTGGAGTAACAAACAACATGAGAACTAGCAAACAGCGAGTATGCAAATGAAGACCTATCATCCAGGATAGATAAACAGACAGAAAGAGCATTGTGGATGGATGGAGAGAGAAGAGCTTTTTAAAGGAACAGAAAGGAAAGTAACCCACAGAAACTTACTAAACTCTGTTAACATGGCTATGCCTAATCTCACCCCCATACCCAATCTCACCACTTTCACTGGTGTTACTACTTCCACATATTTTTGTGGAATTTTATTATCCTGAACCGTATCTGGACCTTGGTCCTTGTTTGGAGTTGCTGAGAGTAAATTCAGGAGTGATACCTTTATCTTACCTTTGTCCTCTGTGTGTAGGTATTCATATGAAGAGTAAGTTAGTTGTAGGAAGTGTAAATAAAAGAAATAAACAAATAAGAAAAAAGAGAAGCTTTCTGTCAAAGCAGAACAGGATCTTCATTACAGTGAGGCCTGAACATGTAAATCTCTTTGCTGCAGCATGGTCTCTCCTTTTGGCTTGTAACCTGGCCTACATCCATTATAGTGCCACATAGTGGATGGAGTAGGAATAACCATGAAAACAAACTTGCCCTCTATCACAACACTGGAGTCACATAGGTGTCAGCTATGGCCTTAAGGAGGCCTGAGTTGTAGGACTTTTATGCCAATATAGAAAACAGACAATAGGCAAGTGGCTTAAAGCACAATGAGACAAAGAATCAGCACAACAGGCCCAATGAGACTAGGATGCACCTATCAGATATTAGGATCAGTTATTTGTCTCGATATTAACAATGCTCGCTCCCCTTTGGTCTCACTGACTTAATATTTCAGAATAAAAGCCAGAGAACACTGATAATTTCATGAGTAACAAATCAATAAACACAACTAATCATCAAAATTACTGCTTTTTCATCTAAATTCATCTGTTGAGAGTCATATCTCATATGACATATTAGAATAGCCTACTATCTTTTGAAAACAAAATCTGGCATTTGTGGCTGTCTGATAAAATAATATGTAATTGTAGTGCAAACACTGTGCCAAGGTCCTGCACAATTGTTTCTTATTTTAGTGACAAATAAATAGTAATTTAATGCATTTACATCTGTGTGTTAATTTGTTGTATTTTATTTGACAAAGTTAGTGAGGTCAAATTTACATCAATCCTGATGCTTTAAGTCTCCCCCACATGGTGAGGTATACGGTTTATTTATTTAACAATGGTTTCAGATCAGTATTGCGTATCTATCGTTAAGTGTATGCATTGGTCTAGGAACTGAAAAAGGTTGGTGCATCCCTAAATATAACATATAGGAAACAGAAGATCACAGCACTGTTGTGGTGTGTTTTTTTTACTTCACTAGTACCTGTAGTTTTACTGCTGGAAGCACTTTCTAATAAATTAATCTAGTCTATCAGATTATCTTATGTGTAGTTTTACTGCTGGAAGCACTTTCTAATAAATTAATCTAGTCCAGGAGGAGACCAATGAGATGAGGTTGTCAGTGTTGTTTATGTTGTAATATTTCACATAATATTGACACATTGACAAAAATAGCAGAATCTTAAAAAAAAAACTTTGTCTATATATTACTGCCAAATACATCAAATATTGTCAATAATGCACTTCAACATGTAGAATATAAGGTAAAAAATATAAAAGCAAAAAATAATAAATAAACAAAAACAATCATTTCTTTTAAAAAATAATATAACAGCCATTAAAGCAGATTTAAAGAAAATTACTTACTGATAAGTAAAGTAAATAAATCGGGCCTAAAATGACAGCCAATAGCTTGTTGCCAAGGTCTGGTCTGCATCAGAGTCGGCCAATCAGCGCTCAGGGGGGGTGTTACCTCAGCTCCTCTGCTAGAGATGTGCTGTGGATCAGAGAAAGAGAGAAACGGCGGAGTGAAACAGGATGGAGAGTTTTATTAAGACTTTTTTTTTTACATAAAATCGCTCATAAAGGTGAACTTTGAGAAGTACGGCTAAAACGACGGTTTGGATTTAGTCTGCATTTGATTTGGTGAGTGTACTGGGTGAATCTTTTGGTGCATATAAATGAAAAAGAGTAAAAAGAAAAGCCGGTAGAGTTGAAGCTGACATGCTGAGCTGCACTACAGTTTGTTTCAGGGGGTCATGTGCGAGTGGGCAGTGCTAGCCCCCATTTCATGCTGCTGATGAGTGTTTATATTGAAAGGGGGAAGAAAAAAAAGCTTTACTTTGTACATTTATTTGTATTTTGTTAACAGGACAGTTATTTTCTGACTCTTCTGTGACTCTACTCTGCAGTTTGGCTGCACCTGCGTGAACACTTGATGGTGAACCGAGCCCTCGTCTAGAGGAACAGCTTGGAGAGTTCAGAAGCAGTGGACGGACCTTTCTTCTTCTCTGGGGGGACTACACTCAGCAGTGTGGGAGGAAAATAAAGAAAGTTAGACTTTTCAAGTGGATTGAACTCGAAGGAAATGAAACATAGCCAAAGAAAGGAGAGACTGGTTTTATTATTTAATTTATTTACAACCTACTTACTGTTGAGCGGTTCTGTTGAGCTGCGAGAGTTTCAGCCTTTTCTGGAGTTGGTTGGTCTTCAGGTCGTTGGCTCTCACTCAGGGCTGTTTCTTTACCTCAATGGTGAGTCTCCGTTCTGCTCTTGGGGTCATTTTGACTGGGTGCCCACTTCCTGGCAGAGTAGCCATAGTCCCAGATTGTCACCATTTGTAGGTTGTTTTGTAACCCTTTCCTGATAAAACAGTTTTTGACCGTAGATCCTCTGAAAGCTCTTTTTGGTGAGGCATGGCTCACATATGCATATTCTTCTTGTGTGGAGCGAAACTCAGAAGAGTAGAGAAGACTTCAGGTATGAGAACACCTGACTCCAGTTAGCTTTCTTTGAGATTCAGAATTTTTTTGTTCTTATTTTAGGCACATTATGTCAATACGCTTGACCTGGATTAGATCTCATTTTATGACAAATTAATGCAGAAAACCATAGAATTGCAAAGGGTTCACATACTTTTTCTTTTCACTGTAGAATAGGCTAAGCATGTAAAGCATGTAAAATTGTAAGATGTATGGATTTATGGTCTCTGTGAAACAGTTACTTAGCATAGGCCTCATCCCCTTTTTGGCATATGTCCACCAAACTTGACTTTCGGACGGTGCAGTGCCACTTCCTAGTGCCAGATGCTGATTAGGAACTGAACCCCCTTTCAAAACGTGCCTCAGCTCTTTACCTACTGGATAGGCTTGACTTTGGGCCCAGGTTACTAAACTGAGAAATCCTGCTTTGTGAAATGACCCCCAGGAGTGGCTACATGTTTACATAGGATTCAACTGATTTGTTAGATGAACAGAATTACTGACACATTTGATTCATTTTGTTACTCTTGGCATGCAGGTATCCCACCAATGCAGAGTATGTTCAGGTTGCTGATGCTTTAATTGGGAAGAGCCGTTTCCTGAGGGATGTTGAGGAGGACGGTTATGTAAGTTTGTTTTTTTTAGAATAAATTTATTATTGTTGATCACAGAAGAGTAGTTGGTGTAATATTGGTGGAGAGATTTGCGTAATTTCTCTTTTTTGTTTGAGACTGATAACTTTGCTGAAGGAATCATGCATTGTTGGAGAGGATGCTACGTCTGAGGCCCACATTAAGGTGTTGCATGAAAAGTACAGGACGACACAACCTGATTTAATGATTGTGAATGACCACATGAAGAAGACCTTTGCATTGGCAGCATGGAGAACTAGCTGAGGGAATGGCCATTGAAAACCTTCTGCTGGAGGTTAGCCATCAAATGTGTCAATTGTGTCTTTAATAGTCTATTATAAGATATTTATGGCTGTTCTAGGTTTTTTACTCTTTGCTACTGCCTTCATCACTGCACTTTATTACAACATCATAATGAGTGTGTATTTTCTGCTTTTATCTTACAGTTGTATGATGAGGTCAATGCCATCCATTCCCTAATGATGTATGTTTGTCACTGCTTCAGCTGAAACAATGCTGGGAGTTTTCCACTAAAGGACTCCTATGTACTCTTCAAGAGATGCTCGCCATGTGTAAGCATGCCATTTTTGTCTCTACCAGCAGACCTACAGAATACTCTTAAATTCATTGATACTCTCAGATGTATACAGTTTCAAGAAAAGGTGCTTCAGTGTGTATCTAATATTGCACACATTGATGTTTAGTATTCTCTTGGTGTTTGTGTAATGGGCCATCTGCATAGTAAAGTGATTCCATTGTTTTGGAAAATCTTACTTCCTAAACATAGAAACTCTGTGGGTTCTGTGTGGTAAAATGTTGCTTCTGGTGTCTGGTGGGTGCTTTTCTTTTTAATAAGGCTGATCAAAAGGAATAAATGTAACCTTTTGATATGGATTCTTTGAGTATGGCATACATTTGGCCATGTTAGAATAAAAGCTGGTATTTATTATATATATAATTTTTTGCTTTATTTCATTGTTTTGTTTGCTGTTAAAGCCACATTTTAATGCTATTGAGTCAAATAGTTTTTGTTTGTTTTTTTGTTTTTTGTCTTTTATATTTTCACCTCCATAAAAAAGTTCTGTTTCTAAAGCTCTTTCAATTAATGCTAAAGTTGAGTGTATGTTTACCACTAAATAAACAGCGTAGAAAGACATTGTGATGGATGTGATGTGTGGATATTTCAGGTACAAGGTACAAGAATGGCTATTAGGGCCAAGAATGGCTTGTCACTGGGATAGTGCCTCTTAAAGCACATTTTGGAAAGGGGACACAGTTGTACCATAGTTGGGTACTTATGCTGGCCAAAATCGGTCAAGGCCGGTGTGAAGGGGGTGCACTGGGGACGGAATGTGCCCGAACACTGCTAACAGGTAGCAAAAGAGTAAATGTTATACAGTGATGATTTTGCTTCTAGCTACATAAGGGAATGGACTGATAATTGTAGCATAACCAAGGTGGGGCTGAGGGTATAAAGACTCTGAGAAACTGTTCTGCACTGAGGAAGATTTTATGCATTGCATTGTCTTACTCCAATAAATTTGTTACTCACTTTGATCCTGACTCAGAGACTCAGCTTTTCATTTCTGTCACGGTTTTTCCATCACAATCTGGCATCACGAACAGGATGAGCAACGGAGTGCAGCGGAGGGGAGAGAAGTGAACACACAGAGGATGCTCTCTGGCAGAGGCTGGACCCAAAAGCAGGGGAAAATCCCACAGAGCAAGGGAGAAGTACCGTGAGGTGAGTGTGACTGATCCCTCCGCTTGCAATCCAAGCCTCATCTACGAACATTGGTGGTGGTGAGTGACAGAATAATTACTTCCGAAAATTTAATTCCCCTCCACCTTTCCTTGAGCATTCCTCCTGAATGAAGTTTAGTTACATGACGGTGTAACAAGTGAAGACTAGCCTGGTCATAGCGAGGCCTCTATTGATAGACATATCACTAGAGCAATAGGTCCAGACCGTGGGAAAGAGTGCTAATAGTTTTGGTACAGGGTACCAAATATAGAATAAGTATGCAAAGGGAGGTGAGACGTGGTTGTTGGGGCTAAATTACTAATTGAGTCACTAAATCAAGTGAGAGAACAAGATGGGATCCCAGTTAGCTAAGGAATAACGTTTTAACCCAAAGGTTAACACTGCAGCTCTCTTAAGTCTGTACTGATAGTACTGATAGTGTAATGTATGTCCCATTGTGGATAAAATATTTCGGATTCCCGACTACTGGGAGCCATATTTCACAGTGTGAAATATCTGCATAAGTTTAAGGATAGAGTGGGACAAGCACCGGTGGGGTGCCCACAAGCAGTGTTTAAACATTGTGCGAAACATAAAGCAAGTATGTTATGGGCGATTGGGTTTTGGATAGAAGAAGCAGAGCGCAGGCAGACAGAGAGAGGAAAGAGGGGCGGGGGTAAAACTAAACCAGTGTCTCAGTGTGTCTCAGTTGCTGCCGATCCTGACCTCGACGCTGCCCCGCCAGGAAGACCAGCAGCAGCAGGAACACCAGAACTAGGCTGGAGCAGCACCCGATCAAGCGGCAGTGGAACAACCTCCTCCACCATATGGCCTACCACCAGACCCGGCATCGCAGGTCCCTATGCCGCAGCGCAACAGGCGCTTGAGGAACTGGACGCCAGACACGGGAAGGCCAGCCCACTCTCATCGCCAGTAGCTTCCCATACCCGAAGCCATGACACAGGAAAAGGACTTAACTTCCTGACCAGGGGAAGTCTTCACTGCACTGCAGCTCTTTTCCTATGGTAGAGGTGGCTGGACCAGAGGGTCCCCTCTTAGTACATCGATATTGGATTGAAAAGGACATGATGGAAGCTGCCTCCGGCCTGTCTGACCCCCGACAAGTAGGATGAAGCAAGTTTGGAGGAGAATTCGAGGACTTTGTTATATCATGTCGTCTGACCTCGAATGAGATAAAACTGTTCTGTTCCGAAAATTGGGCTCCAGCTACTGCAAGGTTGATCGAGGCTGGCTGGATGGAGATGTACGCCTGGCTGATCCCACCTACAACCCCGGAGCTAACGTTCATCCAGACCCCAATGCCCCTTATCGAAACATGATAAAAGACTTGAGAACTCGATTGGAAGCTGCCTTTCCCCTACATGTGAACACAGGGAAAATAGCAGCATGCAAGCAGGAAGATGGAGAGACTGTTCAAGATTATCTAGTTCGCTTGACGAGAGTTCACACAGACTTTAGCAGACTGGAAGTACCTGCGGCGAGAGCAAACAATCCAAAAGATGTTACCCCATGGGAAGCACATCTGCGCAACAACTTCCTGATAGGTCTGAGATCTGACCTCTCCAACGCTATCAAGCAGCATTGCATGGGGTATACCAGACAGCCCATCGCCATCATAGAGGACCATGCCAAGCATCACGGGAACCTTCTCAACGCTCAGTCAAAGAAGAAAGAGAAAAAGCAGACAGACACATTGGATCAAGCCATGTTGATGATGGTACAGCAAGTTGCAGCCCTCCCCTCTAACGCTCCATGCGGGGGAGGCCGAGGAAGAGGACAAGGGAGGCAGAGGGGTCGAGGACGAGGCAGGGGCAAAGGAAGAGGATTTGCAGGCAATGGGCCAGCTTTCCAGCCAAACCAACCAAATGCGGATCAGGGTGAATCATGGGTGAATCGATGCTATAATTGTGGCCAGTATGGACATTTTACCAGGGTTTCGAGCAGTATGTCCAGGAGGAGGGAAAACCAGCAGCAACGCATCAGGAGCAGTGACGGGCGGTGGAGGGGCAGGACGGTGGAACGGGACTGACACAGCAACTGACACAGCAAAAAGGGAAGTGCCTTCTTCTTCTCCCTATCTTTCATTAGTGCAACAGCTTACAACATGCTCATTAAGTATGCCAAAATTTACTTTGATTGTAGAAGGGAGGATAGCGGGGTGGGCCACTCAGTGATTAGGACTAATGAGCTTCATTGTGAAAACCCCAAGCATTAATAGGGGTAGAGGGAGAAGTGGTCAGAGAAAAGATGTCTGTGCCCCTCCAATGCTCCCTAGATGGGAAAACTTTTCCGCATTGTTTCCTGATGTCTTCTGTTTGTCCTGTGAATTTACTGGCCAGAGATTTGATGTGTAAACTAGGGTGTACCCTAATTAGCTCCCCGGGGGGATTAGCTGTAGATTTTTCAGAACAACCATGCATGGTACAGGTAGCGTCAGGGGTTCTGGAGTATGCTTATATGTGGTGCAGTGTTGATGAGCAGGGGGAGATTGTCAGACACTTTCTATCAGAGGCAGAGAGGGTGGTGTCTAATCCTTTGTAGTGGAAGAAGAGTGATTTACATTGCACTTCACATATTAGCCAAGGCTCTGATAATGATTATGAAACAGAGCCTTTGTAAACCACAGCACTGATATGGAATGGTAAGATGGCAGCTGCTCTAGTCTCACTAACAAAACAGCATGATGCGTTGTTCATAGGAAATTCTTACCCCCACATCTCCCTGGCCAGATTTAAACACACCCTCCCGTGGTGAGATATTGGGCCATGGGCCTTGAGGGTGGCCAGGGCTAATGATTGGGCCAATACCGAGCACCCCAATGTGTATATTCCACAAAAATGTGAAAGTGTCCCTTTCAGTACAGGCTGAGAGCAGAGCAAACAGTGGAGCTGTTTGGCTAACCTCCACTGATTCAGGCTGCCACACTCACAGAAGGGGAGGAACTGGAGCTTGTTTCACTTCCCCCTCAGCTGTGGGATTGATTAAAGATTGTGAACCAGTATCCATTACACCAAAATCCACATATAGGCCCAGACAAGCTCAGTACCCCTTGAAACCTGAAGCAGTTGATGGTATTAGACCCGTGTTTCAAGCTTTGCTTGAGGCAGGGGTCATAGTGCCATGTCCAGATTCACCAGTTAGGACACCAAACCCGGCCTGGATGAGTGGAGGTTTGTTCAGGACCTGCAGGCAGTAAATGCTGCGGCTCAGGCTCGAGCACCTGAAGTACCAAACCCCCATACTATCTTATCTCAAATTCCTACAGACCACACTCATTACACAGTGGTAGATTTAGCGAATGCATCCTTCGGTGTACCTTCTCAGATTGCAGTTGTTAAATGCGCAGCGCACACCTCAGCAGATGATCCTGTCATCAAGGGAAACGCCTTTGCAGACCATGTGGCCAAATGCACAGCTCATGCAGCGCCTGTTGCCGCCGCTCAACTTCCTGTAACGGACCAAGAGAAACCCACCCTGCAAGAAATTCAATCTACTGCCACTGCAGCAGAAAAAGCTCAGTGGACCAAATCAGGGTGTGTCAAACAAAACAATGTGTGAATACACATTGCAACAAATAGACCATGTATCCCAAAGGCATACATTAAAGGGTTAATTGCTATTGCTCATGGGAGGAGTCACATGAGCAAAGGGGGGATAATGGATATGATAGCAAGACACTGGTATGCACCCGGACTCTCCACACTCACCCAAAATGTTTGTTCTAACTGTCTCACATGTGCACAAAACACACACAGACACACACAACCTCTGTCACAACAGCCTGTGGGTCACCCCCCAGCGACAGAGCCATTTCAGCACTGGCAGATCGACTTTGTGGAATTAACACCGGCAGAAGGGAAACGGTTTCTCCTGGTCTGTGTATGTATGTTCAGTAAATGGGTTGAAACTTTCCCCACAGGTACTCAGGATGGGAAAGCAGTGGCAAAAAACATTCCTCAAAGAAATAATCCCCAGATGGGGTCTGCCACAACTCATCTCAAGTGACAATGGCACACCATTTGTACACACAGGCCTAACCGGTCTAACCTAGTACTTGGGGATAGACATGAGAAAACATTGCAACTATCACCCCGCGAGCGCTGGGGCAGTCGAAAGGGTTAATGGGACCATTAAAAATGCAGGACTTTATCACCTCACTTACGTTTTCATCTTTCATGGCTTGATGTCACATTTACCATTTTTTCAGTTCATGTACAGGAGAGTCGAGATAGAACTTGTGCAGTGGCATCCCCGAGAGTGAGCTTTGTGTAATGACTCTGTCAAGTTACAAGTAAACCCAGTTTCTTTTCTGGTGTGACAGGACACCTGTGATATCCTATGGTTTTGACCATGCTGTCAAAGCATTGGTCTATTCAAACTGGTTAGTTCTGGTACTGATCTGTTTTTACTCTGGTGTGTAATAAACAGACCAGTAATATTGATCAGACATGTAATATTGATGAGATCTGTAAAAATGATCAGACCTGTAATAATGATGAAACCGGTCCGGCCAGCACAGGAACAGAAATAGACTGTGATTATAATACAGATCTAACCAACACTTTAAACTTCCATAACACAGAGATCACAACACTGCTCAGTTCTCACTGGTTCTTAAACTGGTTTGTTCTAACACTGAACTGTCATAACAGTCGTCTGTTCTGAAAATAGATTGTTCCAACAATGCTCTGGTCTGGTCTGGTCTGTTCTGCTCTGAGTTGACCTCTACAACAACCAGTGCCCAAATCAATTGCAAGCGTAAGGTCCCTGCTTTATTATGGCTGTTGCTGGGCTTTTTGAGTGTATGAAGTGTGGCATGTACAGGCTATATCCTTTGGAAAAAGTAGACCAGTTAGAGGTGTGCATCATGGGTTTACTAAAGGATAGAGAGCAAGAGTCACTGGTAGCAGCCCTGGATGCCTTAGGGAGAGCTAGCAAACCCAGCTTACACAGCCTGGAGGTGTGTTTGGGGTCATTGTCCTGTTGAAAAATGATGGTCCAACTAAACGCAAACCAGATGGGATGGCATGTCACTGCAGGATGCTGGGGTAGCCATGCTGGTGCAGTGTGCCTTCAATTTTGAATAAATCCCCAACAGTGTCACCAGCAAAACACCCCCACACCATGACAGCTCCTCCTCCATGCTTCACAGTGGGAACCAGGTATGTGGAATCCATCCGTTCACCTTTTCTGCGTCTCACAAAGACACGGCGGTTGGAACCAAAGATCTCAAATTTGGACTCATCAGACCAAAGCACAGATTTCCACTGGTCTAATGTCCATTCCTTGTGTTTTTTGGCCCAAACAAATCTCTTCTGCTTGTTGCCTCTCCTTAGCAGTGTTTTCCTAGCAGCTATTTGACCATGAAGGCCTGATTTGCGCAGTCTCCTAACAGTTGTTCTAGAGATGGGTCTGCTGCTAGAACTCTGTGTGGCATTCAACTGGTCTGTGATCTGAGCTGCTGTTAACTTGCGATTTCTGAGGCTGGTGACTCGGATGAACTTGTCCTGAGAAGCAGAGGTGACTCTTGGTCTTCCTTTCCTGGGTCGGTCCTCGTGTGTGCCAGTTTCGCTGTAGCGCTTGATGGTTTTTTTGACTCCACTTGGTGACACATTTAAAGTTTTTGCAATTTTCCGGACTGACTGACCTTTATTTCTTAAAGTAATGATGGCCACTCGTTTTTCTTTAGTTAGCTGATTGGTTCTTGCCATAATATGAATTCTAACAGTTGTCCAATAGGGCTGTTGACTTCTGCACAACACAACTGATGGTCCCAACCCCATTGATAAAGCAAGAAATTCCACTAATTAACCCTGATAAGGCACACCTGAAAACCATTTCAGGTGACTGCCTCTTAAAGCTCATTGAGAGAATGCCAAGAGTGTGCAAAGCAGTAATCAGAGCAAAGGGTGGCTATTTTGAAGATGTAGTATATTCATTGGCTATGCAGATGTTCATAGGCCTGAAGGAATGGTATGGAGTTGAGGAGTGATATGGTACGCCACACAGGGTAGATGTAGAAAAGAAAGGGGGCCCCATTTCTTGACCAAATATACACAAATTGAACAAACATAAGATGCTGTTTAGATTTGGACATCCCTTTGGGCAGACGTGACAGTGATTTAAACGCTGTCCAGATGTGGCCGTGGACCATGTATGTAATGGTGGGGCTAATGACGGTTCCTTATGGATGAAATGCAAACATTCCATATATGGCAACAATCCAACAGAATATGACGTGAAGTAGGGTATAAAAACTCAAGGTATTCCTAAGTAGGGGAGAGAGAGAGCGAGGGGCACCCAGAATTGGCAGACTCTCTCCACACTGTTCTTTCGATTGAAATAAAATATTTTATTGTTACAACTAAAGACGGTGGTTACGGACTCTCCTTTTTGAATAACAAGTCCATCTCCAGGGGAAGACGAACAGAGACGACAAAGACACTAGAATATAAAACATGTTTTCAGTAATTTCACCTTTTTTTTTGTTAAGTACATAACTCCACATGTGTTCATTCATAGTTTTGATGCCTTCAGTGAGAATCTACAATGTAAATAGTCATGAAAATACACAAAACGCATTGAATGAGAAGGTGTGTCCAAACTTTTGGCCTGTAGTGTAGCTAGATAGCTAGGCCAGAGCAACGGACATTAGCAGCAACCTTAAGTGACTATCAAACGAGATATTCGAGGACAGTTATTCATTTAGTGAATGTAATACTTTATTTATTTACTTAACTAGGCAACTTAGTGAAGCTGTACCCTTTCGAAATATGCTTGTTGAGAGAATTTTGCATGCAAAAATGACACAACAAACAGGCCTGGGATAAGTGGGTTAAGTGCCTCCCCGTGGTTCTCTGGCAAAGCAGAACCAGGCCACAAAAAAGAACTGGTCTCCGTGCCTTTGAGATAGTGTTTGGCAGGCCTCCCAATACAGGATTAGGTCCACCATCACTGGATAACCAGTTACTTGACCACTCTCTCATGATGTATTGCGTCTGTGTCTAAGCAGGTGAAAGCAGTGCTGCCGCAACCAGCTGACCAGCCCTTTGACGACCACAAGCCAGGTGATCGGGTGCTGATACGGGACCTCCGCAGATGAAGGTGGAACCAGCCGAGCTGGTCGTTATAGGGACACTGTATATCCTAACTGCTAAACATGATTCTGATGGCTCTGATTAAGTTTACTTCAGGCACCCAGGGAAGAATGACTTTTGGCAGTATGTTAATTTCACAGTCCATATATCAGGTGTAAATAATATTTTTAATAATACTCTTAATGCCACACGCCTCAGTTGATCCATTTGTTTTTGAAATACATCCAGACTCACAGTGAATAGCACTTGGCTTAACCATACCTATGTGAGTGCAACTGAGACCTACCAGTTCCTTAAAGGGAAAGGGGCCACTGCGCCTTGGTGCATCTGAGTGCACATATAACCCTGTATTCCATGCATCCTTATCCTCATACTCGCCGTAATGCACTGAAGACCTTATCTGTACCCAACGAGCACAAATTAACCACTGAAGGAGAACGATTTGCTTAAGGTCTGAGTTGACAGCACTGCGACTAATGACCATCCAAAACTGCATGGCCCTTGATTTGCTCTTAGCCAAGAAAGGGGGAGTCTGTAGCATGCTTGGTAAACACTGCTGTACTTATATTCCCCCAACGATGCTCAGGAGGGTAACATCAGCATGGTTTTGCGCCAAATGCGCACTGTAGCTACCCAACTCAGAACGAGGGGTTGATTCATGGTCTTGGGGTTGGGGATCTATTCTAGCTGGCTTATGCAGTGTATTCTTCATGATCTTGCCCATTCTCATGTTATTGGTGCTTCTGCTTTGCTGTGGACCATTACTGTGTAATTGTATCACTGAAACTTTGTTTCACTGAGTTCAGGTGAGATATCAGCTCCTGCAGATTATGAAGGATCCTGAACTTGAAGAATTAGACAAAGAACTGGGGCTGGGACTTTTGTTTGATGAAAGTAATCTGTAAACATGATTGATTAGAATCAAAGGGGGAAGTTGTAATGGAACTTGTTTATTAAAGTGATTCATAATCAGTAAGAGGGCATTATTAATTTCTTTTAATCAGTGATGATCAGGTATGCTTGTGTGACTAGAACTGTTAGTTTTCTAACTCTCTGTACAGGCAGCAGTCTTATGTGGTGTTACTCTTTGGGACCCAAGTGGACTTTGAAGTGTTTTAGAGTAGAATATCCAACAATGAGAACACCGCGCTGAGGAGACATCCGCGGTGCCGGAGCAGGTGACGGCGAAGACGAAGAGCTGAAATATGCGAATCTGCATATTGCGTCCCACACAGAGATGCGATTTTGGAATACAGTCCAGATACAAGTCCCATGAAGTGACCAGGAGTAAAAGGGGTCTAAGTGACTACAGCTGTGGTCAGAATTAGATCCTGGTTGAAGATGAAATGCTGGGAACATCCCTGCATTCAATAAATGAAGACATAAAAGGGTATAAATTCAGTGTATTCATGTTTAATGTACATGTGAAGATGTACACATCCCTTAAATGTTTCTAATAAAATAAAAAAGCTGTATTAGAATGCAAAATAAACACAAATATAGTAAAAAACAAATCTTTAAGAATAACTGCAAACACAAATACAGTAAAAACATGTATTTTTATTAAATGCAGAATAAACACAAATACAGTAAAAAGAAAAAAAATTGAAAGTATATTGAAAGTTGTGTGTGTGTGTTATAAATCAAACGGCAAATTAAAATGTTTTACACATACAGCAAAGGTTCTAGTAGGTCTCCTGGGCAGTCTCTGCATTGTTCATATTTGAATACAGAACAAAGGATAAATACATTACAAATGCATATACAGTGCCCTCCATAATTATTGGCACCCCTGGATAAGATGTGTTCTTTAGCTTCTAATAAATTGAGTTTTTTTCTAAATAATATAGGACCATGATGGAAAAAAGAGTAAAATCCAACCTTTAACTCATAAAATCACCTGTTCCACAATTATTGGCACCCCTAACATTTCTTAGGAAATAAATGTAATTAAAGTATTTCTGTCAATTCTACAGTAGTTTACGAAGTTGATCAGAGTATGTAGGAACATTTATTTGTAATTCACAACTTCCTGTTTCCCTGGGGTATAAATATGACGTGACACAGAGGCCATTTCTCTTCAACATGGGAAAGACAAACGAACATACCATTCAAGTAAGGCAGATGTGTGTTGACCTCCACAAGTCAGGCAATGGCTACAAGAAAATAGCCACTCACCTACACCTGTCCATATCTACTGTCAGAGGAATTATTAAGAAGTTTAAAACAACTGGAACAGTGGTAAACAAGCCTGGACGAGGACGCAAGTTTATTTTGCCACCACGCACAGTGAGGAGGATGATAAGAGAAATAAAAAGGTCTCCAAAGCTCACTGTTACAGAATTGCAACAAATGGTAGCTTCTTGGGGTCACAAAGTCTCCAAAACAACCATCAGGCGCTATCTGCATGCCAACAAGCTGTTTGGGAGGCATGCACGGAAAAAACCTTTTCTCACTCACAATCATGAATGCAAATGTTTGGAGTTTGCTAAGCAGTACTGGAACTTCAACTGGGACCGTGTGCTTTGGTCAGATGAAACTAAGATAGAGCCTTTTGGCAACAAATGCTCTAAGTGGGTCTGGCGTAACACAAGAGCTGAGTATGCAGAAAAGCACCTCATGCCCACTGTGAAATATGGGGGAGGATCAGTGATGCTGTGGGCCTGTTTCTCTTCCAAAGGCCCTGGGAACCTTGTTAGGGTGCATGGCATCATGAATGCTTTGAAATACCAGGACATTTTAAAACAAAATCTGGTGGCTTCTGCCCAAAAGCTGAAGATGGGTCGTCACTGGGTTTTTCAGCAAGATAATGACCCAAAACATATGGCCAAATCTACACAGAAATGGTTCACCACACACAGAATCAAGCTCCTCCCATGGCCATCTCAGTCCCCAGACCTCAACCCCATTGAAAACCTGTGGGGTAAGCTGAAGAGGATAGTGCAGAGGAGAGGACCCAGGTCGCTGGATGACTTAGAGAGATTGTGCAAAGAGGAATGGTCAAAGATCCCTCTATCTGTATTCTCCCATCTTGTGAAACATTGGTTGTACAAAATGGGTTGTACAAAGTATAAACATCAGGGGTACCAATAATTGTGGCACACATGATTTGATGTTAAACAATTATTTCTTAATGTGGGATTTTTAAAGGTTGGATTTTACTCTTTTTTCCATTGTGGTCCTATATTATTTAGAAAAAAACTCAATTTATTAGAAGCTAAAGAACACATCTTAACCAGGGGTGCCAATAATAAAAGATATGTCCCAAATTGGTCCTTCTTGATTAGCAATGGCTGAAGTTACTGCCCTTTCCTAAAGACACCCATCATTCAACGCAACACAATTACAAAAGTCTCCACTCCATGTTTAAAAATGTTGCAACTCCAGCTAAACATGACGCTCATTTTTAAGGAGGCAACCAATAAAATGAGAGTAAGGGTGAGACAGATTTACTCATGTTTATGTCTAAATCATTTAAAGCAAACATGACCCAACCTACCTCTGCACCGTCTTCCCCTCCAATTACCTGCCCACTTTGTTCCATCTCTCCCGCTCAAATTAGACGAGGTCCTAATACTTTTCTTCAGTCACTGTTCAGAATCACATCTTGGCTTTGTGTTGGAAAAATTACGCATTTTAAGGAACAAATGGCTTCATTTGTTTATTCTAATAATAAATGAATGACATTTGGTAGATACATTTTAAAAAGTAATAAATCTTTTTATTATCAGTGTGATATTTAATATATTAAGGATAGTCAAAGATAGTCATTCATGTAGGGGCCAGTAATATTGGCCTGTGGATATCTAAAGTGACTAAGGATAATATTCAAGAGGAGACTACACTGGCCCAGGCGATGTCGTAATATGCTCTGCTGCTTGCCCTCAGGCTTACAGCAGACTCACAGCGCTAAACCGCTGGATGTCCAAGTGGTGTTCAGAAAATCATGTGGGCTTCATAGACAACTGGATAAAGTATGAGGACAAGCCTGGTTTTATAGGCAGGGATGGTGGAGTCCACCCCACGCGGGAGGGTGCTGCCTTACTTTCATGCAGCATAGCCCACAGTCTTTTAGTTAGTCTGCAGCGTTTGATTTGTTCTGATTGTTCTATCAGATGTATGAAGTGGAGAATTTAGCATTTCATTTCAGCTCATTTCACCTGTGTGGGGTGAAACTTTTGGTGTTCTCGGTCAGGTACTTTAAACTGCAGGATGTGGGAAAATGAACATTTTATTTTAGGTCTTTTCAACTGTGTGAAATTCTGTTTCAGGTACTTTAACCTAGATACAGTGGGGTATGAAATGTTTGATTTCTGATATTTACAATATTTTTAGGATTACATTTCAGGGGGGTGAATCATGTTATCTGAAAAATAGGCTACGCTAACCCTCTTATAGAATCCATAGGGGGCGCTACAAGCTCTGTGTTGAATGTGAAGCGCAACACTGTATCCCGTATTCAGAGCTATGCTACTGAATTCTGTATGAAAAGTAGCAGAACTTTCCTACAGACCACAGTAACAGAACACTGTTCTACAAGAATAGAGTAGCGTAACAAGGTGTTACAGAACACAGTAGCCTGAAACTGTTCATTCACAGAGTAGCATAATGCTTTCATACAGAAAACATTAGAATAATTATTTTAATACAGAATACAGTACCAGTACTCTTTCAACCAGAATACGGTAGCATAACACTACACAACCAGCATAGAGGAGCATAACTCATACAGAATACAGTATTCAATTCAAATACATTTTATTTATACAGCGCTTTCACAACAAATGTGGTCACACAGCAGCTTTACAGAGATCGTTTGAGCAAGCCAGTGGCAACAGTGGCAAGGAAAAAGAGGAACCCATCCTCCTCTGGTCGACACCGGATAGCACAATGAAAAGCAAAACAGGAATAAAACACGGAATTAAGGGAGTATGGCCAAGGTGCCGTCAAGCCATAAAAAGATGAACAGGAGTGAAATGTTAAAGTCCATGCAGGTAAACTGTCACAAGCACAGCCATGCAGTGAGGGGAGGAAGACTCCATTAGAGGCCCCAGAACCGGACAGCGGGCAGGAGGGTGGTGGAGAGAGCCAGGTCTGCTGATGGAACAGTTGAAACACATGGGAAAGAGAGAGAAAACACAAAGGGTTAGGAGGGGAAGGGAGGGGGGTATCACAGCAAAAACTTTTTAGAAGGGTTACAGCAGGACAGGGTAAGCAAGAGCAGCCAAACACAAATGCACTCGCACCAGCAGGGGGCAACTCAGCACATGGGGGGGGGGAGAGAGAAAGAAAAGGTTTATATATGAATATGAACAGCACTGTAACACCACTCAAGCACAACAAAGCAGCAAAACAATTTATACAGAACACAGCAGTGTAATTTTCATGCAAAACACAAGCAGGACACAGCAGCCCAACATGGTTCAAGCAGAACACAAGCAAGTGGCACAGCAGCGAAATATCGTTCAAGCACAAGACAGCAGCGAAACAATTTTGATGCAGGACACAGCAGCCCCACATGGTAAAAGCAGAACACAGTAGTGAAATGTTCTTCAAGCAAAACACAGCAGTGAAATACCAATCAAGCAGAATACAAGCAAGTGGCACAGCAGTGAAATACAAATCAAGCAGGACACAGCAGCGTAACAATTTTTAGGTAAAACACAAGCAGGACACAGCAGCCCAACACGGTTCAAGCTGAACACAAGCAAGTGGCACAGCTGCAGCCACCTTTAACACTGTGCTTGCAAGGCAATCTCGAGAAAAATTTGATTTTTACACACAGCAGCATAATTATTATACAGAACACAGTTAATTGACATCGTTCAAGCAGAACACAGCAGCGTAACAATTTTAATGAAAAACACAAGCAGGACACAGCAGCAAAATACCAATCAAGCAGAACACAAGCAAGTGGCACAGCAGTGAAATCTCGTTCAAGCAGAACACAGCAGCGTACCAACGATCATACAAAATACAAGCAGGGCATAGCAGCCCAACATGGATCAAGCAGAACACAAGCAAGTGGCACAGCTGCAGCCACATTTAGCACTGTGCTGGCAAAGCAATCTTGTAAAAAATTGGAGACTGTGGGTGCAAAAGTTTTACCTGTTTCTTACGGAGAGTGGGATTGTTGAGGAGTCGGAAAAGTACAATGCACCACCTTTCTGCACGTCGCTGGGGAAGATGCAGTAAAGGTCTACAACATGTTACAATTCAGTGAGGAAAATAAATAAATAAATAAATAAAAATAATGAAGAAAAGGTTTAGGTTTATATATGAATATGAACAGCACTGTAACACCGTCCAAGCACAACAAAGCAGCAAAACAATTTACATGCAAAACACAAGCAAGACACAGCTGCCCAACACCGTTCAAGCAGGAAATGGTAGAGAAATATTATTCAAGCAGGACACAGCAGCAGAATAATTTTTATGCAAAACACAAGCAGGACACAGCAACGCAACATGGATCAAGCAGAACACAGCAGCAAAATTATTATACACAACACAGTTAATTCACATCGTTCAAGCAGAACACAAGCAAGTGGCACAGCAGTAAAATATCGTTCAAGCAGAACACAGCAGCGTACCAACGATCATGCAAAACACAAGCAGGACACAGCAGCCCAACATGGTTCAAGCAGAACACAAGCAAGTGGCACAGCTGCAGCCACCTTTAGCACTGTGCTGGCAAGGCAATCTCTTGGAAAATTGGAGACTGTGGATGCAAAAGTTTTACCTGTTTGTCACAGAGTGGGATTGTTAAGGAGTTTGAAAAAGTCCAATGCCCCCACCTTTCCGCACGTCGCTGGGGAAGATGCAGTGAAGGTTTACAACATGTTAAAATTCAGTGAGGAAGAAACTGAAACAAGAAATGTGCTGAAAAACAAGTTCAGCGATTACCGAGAGTCAAGAAAGAACCTACCCCTATGTTCACCATTTGTTCTTCACGAGAGCTCAGGATCCAGGTGAAAGCACTGAGGCGTACGGGAGGAATTCAGGAACCGGAAACTGTAGAATTCAGCAAAGTATTCACATATTCTGGCCACCGCATGTCACTGTTGGGAAAGCTACCACTCACCTGTGAACACAAAATGCTAAATTGAATTTCACATATTGTTGACTGTGATGTACCAGCAATACTAGGACGTGAGACATGGGAGATGTTAGGTGTGGTTGAAAGAGTGCATGGAATCACAACGTAAAATGACATTCTGATAGACAGTCATCTGTTCACTATTCTTGGATTCCTACCAGGACATCACCACATTCAGTAGATCCTATGGTCCCACCAGTGATTCATCCACCAAGAAAAGTCCTGATTGCCCTGAAAGACAACAATCATTGATGAGCTACACAAAATTAAGGGGTGTAAATCACTAAACAGCATGAACTGAACGACTGGGTAAGCAGTAGGGTCACAGCGGTGAGGATTTTGGCAGATCCACCTTCAGATC
This sequence comes from Salminus brasiliensis, assembly GCF_030463535.1. NCBI lineage: Eukaryota > Metazoa > Chordata > Actinopteri > Characiformes > Bryconidae > Salminus > Salminus brasiliensis. The sequence goes on from NC_132888.1 coordinate 26,963,707, forward strand.
ACATCACAAATCCGGTACATGGCCATGTGCTCTCTGCAGAAGGTCTCAATCTAGATCGAGAGAAAGTGAGAGCTGTAACACACATGCCTACACCAAAAAACAAGCAGGCACTCATGAGATTCATGGTCATGATTCATTACCTTTCCAAGTTTATTCCCAGCCCGTCTGAAGTCAGCGCACTGATCCAGAGATGCAGCTACTACACACAAGGACCATGGAAGGATAGCCCAAAGAGAAAAATCCAAACATACTGGACATTCAAAGCAGAAAAGCAAAATACAGATTCAAGACATGCTGCAGAGAAGACAACTCAAGCAGAACAGCTATTATGACAGACAGAAAAAGAGCCCACCAAGCATATACATGTGGAACAAGGTGAGAATTCAGAGAGTGCAACCTGCTATCATGATCAGCCACGATTCCTAACAGTCCAGACACCAGATGGAAGAACCTATAGGAGAAACAGAAAACAGAACACACATTCACAGGACACAGTTCAAGTTCCTGTCCTTCTCCAGATATGGTTATGAACAGAAACAGAAACAAATGTCCTGCTTATGAACAAGTGTGTCACTTTACCAAAAATTTGTCTAACAAAACAAATCAAAGCAGAAGGAGAAAAGAAATCATGCAGTTGAACAAAATGCAGAGGTTTACTCATTGGAAAACCTGAAATCAGAAAAACATCAACACTGTCACAACAAAAGTGAACAGAATAACTGGACTGTAAATAAAACTACAAGAACTTTGCATTCAGCACCAGTGTCCAACTTGAAAACAATGTCATCGCAGCACAGATCTACAAATCAAAAATGCAAGATTGAATTTTACATTGTTGACAGTGCAATACTAGGACGTGAGACATGCGAGATGTTAGGTGTGGTTTAAAGATGGAAGAACCTAAAGGAGAAACAGAAAACATCCTCAGGACGACTGAAAAAGAGTTTCCATCAGAATCACCTAATGTTGTTGCCGATTCCCGTTTCGAGCCGCAGGTCAGTGAATCCGGTCCACCTGCAGAAACTGGTATTGCAAAACAAACCAGACTTACCTGAGACACATCCGAGAATGGCATTCTTCACAAGGTCAGGAAGACAAGAAAACACAAGGACTGAATCTGGAACACACATACAGTGCACATTTAGAATATTCACAAACACATTCAGAGGACACGGTTCAAGCTCCTGTCCATCTGCTGACTGAATTTAAAGTTACTGTCATTTATTGCATCTTAGATTTGTTTAGGTTATTCTGCAATGTCAAGCTATTCTCATATATGAATAAAAACAAATAAACAAACAAAAAAAAAAAAAAAGTGGGGATGTCACCTATGTTATGTACCAAAGAGGCAACCAAACACAAAGTATATCACCGAGTCGTCCTTAGTCCATACTTTACACTGAGGAACCGGTAAGAAGAGAGGAAAACAAGCAGAGGGGAAAACCGGCAGTGGTGTTCGAGGAGCCCTCAGCTTTTCTCGGGCCCGTTGAAAGCACTGACGCGTACACCACAGACCTGAAGAAGGCAAAAGACCACAAATTCAGTGAGTTGCATGACTCGTTAATCAGAGACAGGACTGTTTGTGGTATTGGGGAAGACTAATTGTGGGCAAGGTTGCTGAGGAAAACAGATCGGACACGGACAAAGGCCATGAATATCTGCTGTACAAATGAAGGGACATCAAGTGAAGTGAAAAAAAGTGCTCAATGACATACAAAACAGAACGACAGAAACAAAACAAACAGTTGGGTTTGAACACAAGAGCAAATCCTAAATAGCTAAAAATGAACAAGCAACAGAAGCAAGCTGCTCCAGATGTGGTTATGAACATAAACAGAAACAAAGCATACAGTTGAACAAAAGGCAGAGCAGGAAGATTTCTTCATTGGAACAGTTGAAATCAGAAAAACAGAATATTAGAGAAACCTCAACACTGTCACAACAAAAGTGAAAAGAGTAACTGGACTGAAAATAAAACAAGAACTTTGCATTCAGCACCAGTGTTTAAACTTAAAGACAAGGTCATCACAGCACAGATCTACAAATCAGATTTGAAACAGAACTCAAATCAAAAATGCATGATTAAATTTCTCATTGTTTACAGTGATGTACAAGCAATACTAGGACGTGAGACATGATGAAAGAACCTGTAGGAGAAACAGAAGACACCTCCTCAGGGCGGCTAAAAGAGTCCCCATCGGCATCACCCAACGTTGTTGCAGATTCCTGTGTCGAGCCGCAGGTCAGGGAATCCGGTCCACCTGTAGAAGCCGGTATTGCAAAACAATCTGACTTACCTAAATCACATCCGAGAGAGGCATAGAGAGGCTTTCTTCCACAGACCTGAAAAAGGCAAAAGACCATGAATTCGGTGAGGTGCATAACTTGTTAATCAGAGACAGGACAGTTTGTGGTATTAGGGAAGACTAATTGTGGGCAAGGTTGCTGAAAGAAACAGATCAGACATAGACAAAGGCCATGAATATCTGCTGTGCAAATAAAGGGACATCAAATGAAGTGAAAAAAAAAAAAAGTGTTCAATGAAAAACAAAACAGAACGACAAACAAAACAAACAGTTGGGTTTGAACACAAAAGCAAATCCAAACTAGCAGCTCAGCAGCTCAGCACACGGAAAAGAGAGAAGAAATGAAGAAAAAAAAAATAATAATAAACAATAATAATGAAGAAGAAGGATTATATTTATATATGAAAATGAACAGCATTGTAACACCGCTCAAGCACAAAGCAGTCAAACAATTTATACAGAACACAGCAGTGTAACCATTCTCATGCAGAACAGAAGCAGGACAGAGCAGCCCAACACCGTTCAAGCAAGTGGCACAGCAGCGAAATATCGTTCAAGCACAAGACAGCAGCGTAACAATTTTGATGCAGGACACAGCAGCCCCACATGGTAAAAGCAGAACACAGCAGTGAAATACCAATCAAGCAGGACACAGCAGCGTAACAATTTTGATGCAGAACACAAGCAGGACACAGCAGCCCAACACGGTTCAAGCAGAACACAAGCAAGTTGCACAGCTGCAGCCACCTTTAGCACTGTGCTTGCAAGGCAATCTTGTAAAAAATTGGGGACTGTGGGTGCAAAAGTTTTACCTGTTTCTTACAGAAAGTGGGATTGTTGAGGAGTCTGAAGAAGTCCAATGCGCCACCTTTCCGCACTTCGCTGGGGAAGATGCAGTGAAGGTCTACAACATATTACAATTCAGTGAGGATGAAACTGAAACAAGAAATGTGCTGAAAAACAAGTTCAGGGATTGCTGAGTCAAGAAAGAACCTACCCTATGTTCACCATTTGTTCTTCACGAGAGCTCAGGGTCCAGCTGAAAGCGTACGGGAGGAATTTGGGGACCAGAAACTGCAGAATTCAGCCAAGTACTCACATATTCTGGCCACCGCATGTCACTGCTGGGAAAGCTAGAGCTCACCTGTGAACACAAAAGCCAAAAATGCAAAAATGAATTTCACATATTGTTGATGGTGATGTACCAGCAGTACTAGGGCGTGAGACATGGGAGAGGTTACAGCAGGACAGGGTAGTAAAGAGCAGCCAAACACAAATGCACTCGCACAAGCAGACAGCAGGGGCAGCTCAGCACATGGGGGAGAGAGAAGAAATGAAGGAAAAAATGAAAAAAAGGTTTAGGTTTATGCATGAATATGAACAGCACTGTAACACCACTCAAGCACAACAAAGCAACAAAACAAATTATACAGAACACAGCATCATCATTTTCATGCAAAACAAGCAGGACACAGCAGCGTAACAATTTTTATGCAGAACACAAGCAGGACACAGCAGCCCAACATGGTTCAAGCAGAACACAGTAGCGAAATATCGTTCAAGCAGGGCACAGCAGCATAACATTGATGAAAAACACGCAGGACAGCAGCGGAATTATTATACAGAACAAGTGACACTGTTCAAGCAGAACACAGGAGCGTAACAAATTTGATGCAAAACACAAGCAGGATACAGCAGCCCAACACGGTCGAAGCAGCACACAAGCAAGTGGCACAGCTGCAGCCACCTTTATCACTGTGCTTGCAAGGCAATCTCATCAAAAATTGGATTTTTAGGTGCAAAAATTTTACCTGTTTCTTACCGAGAGTGGGATTGTTGAGGAGTCTGAAAAAGTCCAATGCGCCACCTTTCCACACGTCGCAGAGAAAGATGCAGTGATTGTCTACAACATGTTACAATTCAGAGAGAAAGAAACTGAAACAAGAAATGCGCTGAAAAACAAGTTCAGCGATTACTGTGAGTCAAGAAAGAACCTACCCTATGTTCACCATTTGTTCTTCACGAGAGCTCAGGATCCAGGTGAAAGCATACGGGAAGAATTCGGGGACCAAAAACTGCAGAATTCAGCACAGTACTCTCATATTCTAGCCACCGCATGTCACCGTTGGGAAAGCTACCACTCACCTGTGAACACAAAAGCCAAAAATGCTAAACTGAATTTCACATATTGTTGACGGTGATGTACCAGCAATACTAGGACGTGAGACATGGGAGATGTTAGGTGTGGTTGAAAGAGTGCATGGAATCACAAAGTAAAATGACATTCTGATAGACATTGATCTGTTCACTGTTCTAGGATTCCTACCAGGACATCACCACATTCAAGTAGATCCCATGGTCTCACCAGTGATTCATCCACCAAGAAAAGTCCCGACTGCCCTGAAAGACAACAATCATTGATGAGCTACACAAAATGGAGAAAAGGGGTGTAATCACCAAACAGCATGAGCTGAATAACTGGGTAAACAGCATGGTCACAGTGGTGAGGATTTTGGCAGATCAAACTTTATGATGAAAGTTCCAAGCTCTGCACACTGAACATACCCATTGAAAGATACAGATTCCTTTGACTTTCTTTTGGAGTGTCCTCAGCTTCAGAGGTATTCCAAAGGTCAATTGCAGACTATTAAAGGCCTGGAAGGTGTCGTCAATGTTCCGAACGATATTTTAGGGGTGAAACGGTTAAGGAAACATGACGGCAGACTCATCCAAGTGCTGAAAACGGAAAGACAGTGGAACCTGAAACTCAACAAAAACAAGTGCAAGATCAGATCATCACAAATGCGGTACATGGCCATATGCTCGCTGCAGAAGGTCTCAATCCAGATCAAGTGAGAGCTGTAACACACATGCCTGCACCAGAAAACAAACAGGCACTCATGAGATTAATGGGCATGATTCAGTACCTTTCCAAGTTTATTCACAACCTGTCTCAAGTCAGTGCACCTCTCAGAAAACTGCTTGAGCATGACACTCCGTGGCAAGTCGAGCACAAAGCTATGAAAAACTGAAATCTCTGGTACTGGTAACACCATGGTACTGGTACACCATCTGTAGATGCGAGCTCAGAAGGCTTCGGAGCAGCAGTTCTGCAGGAGGGAAAGCCAGTGGCTAAATTACATTACGAAAGGCAACAGCAAATGATTCAGAGATGCAGCTACTACACACAAGGACCATGGAAGGATGGCCCAATGAGGAAAAATCCAAAACATACTGGACATTCAAAAAAGAAAAGCAAAATGCAGATTTAAGACAAGCTGTAGAGAAGACAACTCAAGTAGAACAGCTATTATGACAGACAGACAAAGAACCCACCAAGCATATACATGTGGGACAAGGTGAGAATTCAGAGAGGGCAACCTGCTATCATGATCAGCCACGATTCTTCACAGTCCAGACGCCAGATGGAGAAACCTATAGAAGAAACAGAAAACACATTCACAGAACACAGTTCAAGTTCCTGTTCTTCTCCACATGTGGTTATGAACATTAACAGAAACAATGTCCTGCTTATTGACAAGTGTGCAAATCCTGTAACAGCAAAATCACTTCACCAAAAATGTGTCTAACAAAACAAATCAGAACAGAATGAGGGGGAAAAAAATCATGCAGTTGAACAAAAAGGCAGAGCAGGAAGATTTCTTCATTGGAACAGTTGAAATAAGAAACAAAAACAGGAGTATTAGATAAACATCAACACTGTAACAACAAAAGTCAATAGAATAACTGCACTGAAAATAAAACAAGAACATTGTTTTCAAGTTGGACACTGGTGCTGAATGCAAGGTCATCTCAGGAAATGTCTACAAGTCACTTAGATTTGAAACAAAACTCCAGAATTCAGCTTGAAAACCGCTCACATATTCTAGACACTGCAAGTCACCGCTGGGAAAGCTAACGCTCACCTGTGAACACAAAAGCCACAAATGCAAGATTGAATTTCACATTGTTGACAGTGATGTACCAGCAATACTAGGACGTGAGACATGATGGAAGAACCTATAGGAGAAACAGAAAACACGTCCTCAGGATGGCTGAAAGAGTTTCCATCAGCATCACCCAATGTTGTTGCAGATTCCTGTTTCGAGCTGCAGGTCAGTGAATCTGGTCCACCTGCAGAAACTGGTACTGCAAAACAATCAGACTTACCTGAGACATCAGAGAGAGACATTCTTCACAAGGTCAGGAAGACAAGTGAAAACACCAGCAAGATACAAGGACTGAATCTGGAACACACATACAGTACACATTTACAATATTCACACACACATTCAGAGGACACGGTTCAAGCTCCTGTCCATCTGCTGACTGAATTTAAAGTTACTGTCATTTACTGCATCTTAGATTTGTTTAGGTTATTCTGCAACATCAAGCTATTCTCATAAATATGGTGTCAAATGTACAGTTCATGTAGTTCAGTTCAGAGACTTCATCTCATTTCCCTTGAGTTTTAAAGCATTACGGTTCGACAGTGTTTGTATGAACGTTGTTGAGAGTCCTGCACAGCCCAAATCATCCTCATTTATAGTTCTATTCATATTAAGAGAAACAAAAATATATAAATTCAAGTGTGGAGATTTCACATGTTCTGTAGCTAAGAGGCAGCCCTAGCTAAGAATCACGCAGCTCACCCAAAAGTACTAAAGTGTAAGTGTAGCACAGAGTCGTCCTTCCTCCATACTTTACACTGAGGAACTGAACCGGTTAGCAGAGGGGAAAACGGCCGTGGTGGTCGAGGAGCTCCTCGGCTTTTCCGGGGTCACGCAGACGCCGCCAGTCCCTCTCCGGTGCGGGAGTGGAGACGACGACTCTCGGTGTCCGTCGCGCCGGTAGTGCTGGAGCTCAGACGCCGCGTTGGAGGAGTCACGGGTCAAGCTGGACGACTTCCTTGCAGAGCGGCTGGAAAGCTGGTTTTTCCGCGGTCGCCATGTTTCTCGAGGGTAAAGAGAAAAACGCAAAGGGCGGGTAGTGAGACAGAGGACTGTACAGTAACACAGACAGCACAAGGATTCCAACAAGTGCCTCAGATGAAGAAGACAAAGCTCACATTACGGACTATAAAGTAGGATGGCCGGTCGAAGCTCTGTGTGGAATCACGGCTCGAGCTTTGAAAGCAGGGCCGCATCGAAACAGCAGCTCCGAGTCTCCTGAAAATACCTACGATCACGTGACCGCCGGAAACGAAGCTTCGTTACGTCACTGGAACGCAATCACGGTTCAATGCGCGTGAGTTTCCGGTCCCGCTGTAGACGAGCTGCATATAATCTGAAATATGTTCTTAAATAAAACGGAAATACAGAACATGTGTGAATTTGCTTCACTTTCATGATCAAATTATTGACATTCCTCAGCATTCAAGGGTTTTTACTGGAGACGATGTGAAATGACCTGAATAAAAACATTTTACAGCTCTATTTCTGTGTTCAACAGATGTACAGTCTACATGCACATTCAACAGTGGTGTTTTTCCCTTAATCTAATAGTGTCAAACATGCTGTTTTGTTTAGGAGGAGAGTAAAGGAATTACACACTCAGATGAAATTCATTCAGTTAAAGGAAGAAACGCAGTCCGACATCGCTGTATGGAGCAGTTTGGACAAAGCTTATGAACACAAGTGAATCAGGCAGTGGTGGTGTAGTATTGTATTTGTACAACAGGTGGCGCAGTAGAGCTTCAAATGAACCACTTCGGCTTCAAATGGTTAAAAAGCCTCGTTCTGCTCATCCCTGATACAAAGATATGACTGGGAGAAACAAGCAGCAGGAGAGCAGCGCTGGACCGGTCAGCCGGAAGTGACGTGTCTGTCCAGTAGAGACAGATTTCTTCTAGTGTTAAAGTTTTCATTTCACTTCATTTATTTTTTAATAAATTCAATTACATCATGATTTCCAGTACTGAAGTTTACACTTTCTGTCTCTCAGTGTTTTCATCTGCAAGCTTTAAAGATGCTGAGAATTAACCTATTTAATAAAATAACAAAATATATCAAATGTTTAAATCTGTATGATTTACAGTTTAGTACTATAAATATGTATGATGTACTAAATGTGGATTGTTCATCAAATAAACAACATAGAAATACTATAGCAGCATATTCTGGACTTTCTAAATGAAATCAAATATGCTAATTAAACAGTGTGTGTACAATTGCATATGAGTGTACAGTGTTTAAAGCGTTATCTAAATGAGGAGCTTTAGCAGTTTTGAGTTTATGGAAGATTTTCCATCTGCAATCCTCATCGTCGCTCCAGCTTTGCCCAAATGAAGCTGTAGTCCAGTTGTGTTGGGACGAGGCGCAGTCACCGGTATCGCCCCTTCCAGTCTGTCAGTCTACTTCAAGGAGGCACCCAGGACAGACGTTCCCGATAGAGCCAGGTGAGTTCATGTGAACTAGCTGCTTTTAAGCTGATCTTTTACCTTATATGTGACCATAAACGTACAGCGAATATTTGAAAGCTTGGTTTTCTGGTTTCGTGTGTGTTTGTACTTTAGCTGTACGACTGGAGGAGCTAACTTGCTAGCGCTGCTGATGTTCGGCGTTAACTTAGAAACTTCGGGAGCTCTAACCTTTCTAAAAGAGGCTCTTATTTTCCACGTTGTTGGAAAAGGTCCTGATAAAAACGGACTAACTTTTATATATTGTTTCATCCGACAACACAGGCTTTCTGACGTTAGCTGTTTTAGCTGATCTTGTTGTTTCCTCCAGTAGGAATATTAGTTAGAGTTAATAGCTGATGCTGAGCTGCATTAGCTCTGTTTAACTCAACTTTACCTCACATATTTCATTAGTTCTTATTTAAGTGGGAATTGAAAACTTCCAGGGTCACATTTTAGCTCTGAAGCGTAATGAAAAAGTACTGATTGCTTTACAGTATCTGAAAGTAGTCCTCCTTCTAAGTAGCAGAATTAAACAGCTCCAGAAGCTGCTGCTTGTCTAGATATTGGGAGGCAGGGGCTAAATCTGCTAGTCCTGCTCATACTTTGGCAACACAAGATAAAATGAATTTGTGGGTTTTATTAGATCCTGAAATGTATTTGCAGAGACTCTGAATTGATGTAGTTAATTAGCATGTTTTCCTCTCTGACTAAAACCATTTGGTTTAACCTTAACCTTACTTCTACCTGTGCTGTAGGAGGTCTCCCACGTGAGACTTCTAAACCTGAGCCATTTCCAGTGTCTACAGCAAGTCTGTTTATTTACTATTTTTATCAGACCTCTGTTTATACCAACCAACCACTTAATGAATTCCCTCTTGTATCTACATGCTTTGTCCATATAATCAGCAGAAGCTTCCAGCCAGCAGTAATAAATCTACATGCTTTTTAGGACATTTCTGGGACTTCAGTCATTCTAAGGACAAGATTGTTGACTGCCAATCATCGCCCTCCTACTTTGAGCTCCACCTTTCAGTGGCTACATTTGGTTTAGAAATTTGACACTTAGTTTGTTCCCACCCTAATAAGTGTACGCAAGCTCCTCTTTCTCAAGTAAAGTATGGAAAGTGATTCTTTCCATGTCTCCCCTCCTTGTAGCAGACATGGATCGATCCAGTTTATGATTGTGTATCAAGTTCATATACCTAAAACCAAAAGTAAAGAAGTAGTACTGAATTCCACTTGTGACAGATGTAAACGGACACTCACAACAACTGGAATGATTCATAGGATCCTTGATGTGGGAGTCTCTCTTGATTTGTACAGTTATTCTGTTCATTTCAACATTTGAAGGACTGGTAAACATTAAGGTTCAGTTGAAGACTCTTCAGTTTTGTCCTGAGAGGTTTGGGCTTCAAGGTCGTGGCCACATCCAAAAGTTACCCCAACTAAGTGGCTGTTAAAATAATAGACAACAGCCCTGATTTCCTGCGCCAGGAAGTGGACGTTCTCAGAATAGTGAACCACCCTCACATTGTTAACGTCCATGAAATCTTGAACGAGACGGGCAGGTGTTCATCGTGATTGAGTCTGCCGCAACGGATCTAATGGGAATGTGAACTCCACAAATGGAGTTATGTAATAACTGAAGTTTGGGAGAAGGACCACGCCCAAACTTCTCCCCTCCATTTCTTCACACTATAAAACCGTTCCTCTCCCTTCTCGTTCTCGTGACGAAAACTTGCACAGACCAAGCTGTACCCGCCTATTCTGTGCGTCACTCACCTTCGCCTTTCCCGACATGGATCTCGACATTACCAGCTCTTCTCTCTCGACCGGCGTTGTCTCTCTCCTGCCCCTCCTCATTCCGCTCTGCGGCTCAGGTCGATTCGTTTCTGTTCTAGCCACTCCTGCTAGTGGGTCTCATCCGGCTCTTCCTGATGCGGCCGCTCTCGTCTCCCTCATTCTGGTTCCCAGCGTTGCCTCGGATTTTCGCCGTCCTCCCCAACTGCACGCGGCTGCTCTCTGCGTCCCAGACGTACTGCACCCACGCCGGCTTCTCCCGTGCCTCTGGTGCTTCCACGCGCCTCTTCTTTGAAGTCCAGTTCCCCTCGCATCTTGGATTAGACCGTTGTCAAGCTCCAGAAGGTTCTCCAAGACCGTAGGGTCTCCTTTACTCACTCTGCTCCCAAGGCTGAATTTTGTAACTCTGTATCTCTCCTCCTTAGGAGGTAAACAACCCGCTTTCTGAGTCGGATTTCCGTCTCAGCTATGCCACTGTGGACCACGCCATCGCCTTGATTAAACTGGCTGGCCGTGGTGCTTGGCTGTCCAAGGCTGATGTTGTCTCAGCCACAACATCCCCATGGATGCCAAAACGTGGTCCAAACAGTACCCCAACCAAGTGACTCTAAAAATATTGCATATGGTGATGAACTCGGATGAGGATTCTGATTTCCTGCCCCGGGAACTTGATATTCTCTAGTAGGGATCCTCTCTCACATCATTCACATCCATGACATTTCAATATCCTCATCAACCAGCCAAAACCGGGTTCTTCCAGCTCCTCAGTGCCACGATCTATCTGCACCAGCAGGACTTTCTCACTCGTGACCACAAAAGTGAAAATGTACTGCTGACTGCTGATGACCAGGTCAAACTTCAGTTTTGGTAATAATACAGAATCAATTATTCCTATAAAACATTGTTATAACTTTAAAACAGATATACACACAGTGAGCTCAAAGTCCTCCATTACTATAGTTACAGCATATTAAATATCAAAGATTTTTACTAAACTAAATATTTTTATACATTTCATGTAATGTCCACTTTGTGCTACAGTTGAAAGGGCAGCTAAGGATTATGTTGTAGAACCGAGCCTCCAGGACACTTGGAAGAAAGCTGAAGACGTTTTTCAGGACAAACTCTGTGGTGCACAACACCTTCTCTTTTTCCCAGCAGGATGCTCATCATTCTGCTTCCTCTGCAGAAGTTTCTGCTTCTTCGTGTTCCCAGCAGGCTTGTGAGGATGTGCTCTGTGGGGCAGTGGTGGAGGCAGAAGCTGTACTCACACAGTCCACCATGAAGCAAAGAACCAGGAGGCTAAAGTTTAAGGTATGTGAGCTGAGTGGTGAGTAAATAAATATATTTGTTGTTTAATCTTTTTTTTTTTTATTGTGTCCCTCCCACAGATCCTGACAAAGTCAACAAGGGTACACCCCTTGTAGCCCTCAAGCATGGATCTAAGTGTTGACCTACTGGCTGGGTTCAATTAGGAAAGTCCTGCTCCGTGGGTCGTTGTTGAGCTAGAACCGTTGCTCCCACAGTGATGCAGGAAACCAGGAGACCGAGGCTTCAACTCCCCTTCAGATTATTATTATTATTATTATTATTATTAACTAGCATCAAACTCTGAGGTATTTGATGTTATCCACATCACTTGACATGTTCTAGATAATCTGTCATGTTGTCTCTCAAGCAGATCCTGAAGACAAGGAAGACTATACCTCTTGTAGCCAGTTAGAGAAGATGTCCAGTACGATTCCAGGTAACTTTCAGTGTTTGTTTAAACTGTGGTGAACATCATGAACCCTTTTAACCTCTGAAACTCCACAGGAACTCATTCCTCACTCCTCTACCTTTAGAAGGATTTGGGCAGTGTGTGCTGTATTCCATGTCCTTGCTGAATAATAATCCTTAGAATGTCAAAGTCTGGGAGTTTAAGAGGTGAAGGAATAAAGGCCCTAAGAAGGTTCATGTCTTCTATGTGACACAAATGTCTTTCACAACAGGAGAGATGTCTAATACACAACTTTCCATTTTGAACTTCAGTTTCAGGGAGCATCAGGTCCTCTCAAGAACCAATCCAGCTACCAGCCCTCATCAGAGAACAGTCTTCAGAGAAATCCCCCTACTGACATTTATAAGAACTAAATGTGTTGTTGATCAGCTTCACCACCCCAGGAGGATTCATCATTTTAGAATAGAAAATCTTCAAAGGTAAAAATCTGTGCTTGGGTTCGGTATCTACACTGATTCTAACCGTCAGTTCAGTTAGAAAATACGCAGCAACACAACACTGTCTAATCGCTCATTCATTATCATTCAGGTTCTGGCCCGCAAAGATGGTCTCTGGGCCTTTACCTACAACATAGTCCCATACATCCGTTACCACAGGGCAGAGAAGGAGAGGTGGAGGGTAATGAAGGCAAAGGAGATATAAATAGAGAGAGAGAGAGAGAGACCCCCCACATTATGTGGTACAGAAGAAAGAAGACAGCGCAGAGTTAAAAAATCTGGCCACGTCATCGGACCACTCCTCAACTCTCTCCACCACATTCACACACTGTATCTTACCTCACGCAGTACGGCGAAGTCTTAATTCCCTCAGCTCCTCAGACATTTCCTGCTTGCTTTTTTAAATAAAACTGATCTGGATTAGCTAGAATATCTTTGGGGAACCCTGACTGTTGAGACATAACTCATTATACTGTATATTTACAGTACAACTACAATATGCTGGAGGAACCAAGCAAAGTACTTTATTAGAAATTAGAAACAGAAAAAAAAACTTAAACGAAGTACCAGTCAAAAGTTTAGAGACAGCTGGTTGATTGCGTCCTGCGGTGGGTACCCATTTGTCCCGAGTAAAGAAAAATACGGTCATCCTAGCATCAAACGTTTCAGTTAATGATCAGCACACATTCGACCAGGTGTGTCCAAACTTTTGACTGTTATTGTTGATCATTCATCCTTTCCAGTACAACCACACAACGTAAACAGCAGTCTTCCCCATAACAGAAACCCGACACCAAACCAGAACACACCACTTCCACCTAACCTAACACTGTCCACCAGAGCCTCTTCTACTTCCGGCTTCTGCCACTAGATGGAGACACTCAACAAGCCTTCTCCTCTGCTCTCCCAGAGGGAGCTGTCCAGTGCTGCTGGAGTCGAGAGATGCCATACTGCATATTCGTCTCACGTCCTTTCAATCCCCGAGTGTTTCAGGAAGCATATTCTCTCGAGAGCGAGAAGACACAGGACATGAGGCTGTATGATGCCTCGCAGCTCCCCCTAAAGGAGTCTTTGTGCTCTACATTACACCTCTCTAGGCAAAGAAAGAATACAACACCATAGCAGGGTGAGCACAGAACAAGAAATGGGCTAATAGCCTACTGTCATTGAGAGAGAGGGAGTTTGATCTCTGGGAGGCCACAGCGATCAGAGCCTGAGATCCAAGAAACCTTTTTCACAACAACCCACACGCTAACCTGCTGTTTGAAGTTTCTGAACATGCTGATGCAGCATTTATCCACAACTGACTAAACTCCTCAACATACAGTTTTTAAACCAGGAGACCGAGGTTTCCTCTCCTGTATCTAGACTAAGATTCATTTTTAAAGTATGTGAGATATTTCCTCTTATTGACCATCAGTGTGACCTTCAGTTTAAAATGCAGTCAGTGCAAAAGCTCTACACTCATGCTGCTCAAACACTTGTGGTACTTTTTAATATCAGTGCTGCAATATTTTCATTTCTGCCCCATTGTTGTTTTATAGAAACATGTTAGTGTGCAGTGTGTAGAATACACCCTAAATAAACCCTCATAGTTGGAGATGGAAGTGTATGCAGTGTTTAACGTGTGTGTGTGTTTTTTCCATTGTAGGAAGAGAACGGGCTGAGATCCTCCTTTTCATCACAACTCATCCACAGAGAAGCACACGACTAATCAGTTTATCATTAATACACACATCAGTGCTGAGCAGTGTCTTCATTTCTACACTTTCTTTAGACTCCTCCTTAATGCTTCATCTTTTCCAAACAGCTGTAAAGTTTATATTATTAATATCATGTTCAGGAAAAGAGCCTGAATGAAGAGCTGTTCTGCATTACTGATGTGTTCTGGATGTTTATTTGTTTCTACTCAAAGTAAAATCTAAAACTCCTCTCTTTATTTAGTCCAGGTTTAAGTTTTGGCCATGCTGCTCTCAGAACTGACCAGAGTCTCTTCAACAAAAGAATTCAGCATTTCTAAGAAATACACTATATGACAAAAGTATTTGGACACCTGCTTATTTGTTGTTTCTTTTGAAATCAAGAGTATTAAAAAGGAGTTTAGCCTGCTTTTGTTGGAGTAACTGTTTCTAATACCATGAAAGACTTTCTGCTAGATTTTGGAGCATTGCTGTGAGAAATGCATTTAGCAAGAAGAGCATTGGTGAGGTCAGAATATTGGATGATCACCCAACCTCATCTCCAACTCAAAGCTAAAAGTTTCCCCAGCTCACCCTAGAAGTAAAGGGCATCATGAGCACCATCATTCCAGAGGTTTATCATTCCTTTATACCTCTCTAGCCCATGATTGGCATTAGGCATGGAGCCGATAGGTTCATGTTTATCTGTTCCAGAGAGTCCTATTCTATTGGCAGTACTTCTTTAGGGACTGTGTCAGCAATGGGTGCAACTGATTGCTGAATGCATTGATTAAAAAATAGTGTCCACCAACATTTGGACATTTAGTGTGTTACTGTCAGATAATATGAAGAAAATATCTAATAATTACTTAATAAAATAAAGCTCTGCTGAACTGAGGCTTTATAAAAGTCTAAAAACAGGGCAGATCCTTTATCACAAAAATGAGTCTGTAATCAATCAACCCTTTCATGCAGAAATGAGGGAAAAGTGGTTGGACGCTGCTCAGCTTCACAGCTCTACTGCGCCACCTGTTGTACAAATACAATACTACACCACCACTGCCTGATTCACTTGTGTTCATAAGCTTTGTCCAAACTGCTCCATACAGCGATGTCGGACTGCGTTTCTTCCTTTAACTGAATGAATTTCATCTGAGTGTGTAATTCCTTTACTCTCCTCCTAAACAAAACAGCATGTTTGACACTATTAGATTAAGGGAAAAACACCACTGTTGAATGTGCATGTAGACTGTACATCTGTTGAACACAGAAATAGAGCTGTAAAATGTTTTTATTCAAGGTCATTTCACATCGTCTCCAGTAAAAACCCTTGAATGCTGAGGAATGTCAATAATTTGATCATGAAAGTGAAGCAAATTCACACATGTTCTGTATTTCCGTTTTATTTAAGAACATATTTCAGATTATATGCAGCTCGTCAACAGCGGGACCGGAAACTCACGCGCATTGAACCGCGATTGCGTTCCAGTGACGTAACGAAGCTTCGTTTCCGGCGGTCACGTGATCGTAGGTATTTTCAGGAGACTCGGAGCTGCTGTTTCGATGCGGCCCTGCTTTCAAAGCTCGAGCCGTGATTCCACACAGAGCTTCGACCGGCCATCCTACTTTATAGTCCGTAATGTGAGCTTTGTCTTCTTCATCTGAGGCACTTGTTGGAATCCTTGTGCTGTCTGTGTTACTGTACAGTCCTCTGTCTCACTACCCGCCCTTTGCGTTTTTCTCTTTACCCTCGAGAAACATGGCGACCGCGGAAAAACGAGCTTTCCAGCCGCTCTGCAAGGAAGTCGTCCAGCTTGACCCGTGACTCCTCCAACGCGGCGTCTGAGCTCCAGCACTACCGGCGCGACGGACACCGAGAGTCGTCGTCTCCACTCCCGCACCGGAGAGGGACTGGCGGCGTCTGCGTGACCCCGGAAAAGCCGAGGAGCTCCTCGACCACCACGGCCGTTTTTCCCTCTGCTAACCGGTTCAGTTCCTCAGTGTAAAGTATGGAGGAAGGACGACTCTGTGCTACACTCACACTTTATTACTTTTGGGTGAGCTGCGTGATTCTTAGCTAGGGCTGCCTCTTAGCTACAGAACATGTGAAATCTCCACACTTGAATTTATATATTTTTGTTTCTCTTAATATGAATAGAACTATAAATGAGGAGGATTTGGGCTGTGCAGGACTCTCAACAACGTTCATACAAACACTGTCGAACCGTAATGCTTTAAAACTCAAGGGAAATGAGATGAAGTCTCTGAACTGAACTACATGAACTGTACATTTGACACCATATTTATGAGAATAGCTTGATGTTGCAGAATAACCTAAACAAATCTAAGATGCAGTAAATGACAGTAACTTTAAATTCAGTCAGCAGATGGACAGGAGCTTGAACCGTGTCCTCTGAATGTGTGTGTGAATATTCTAAATGTGTACTGTATGTGTGTTCCAGATTCAGTCCTTGTATCTTGCTGGTGTTTTCACTTGTCTTCCTGACCTTGTGAAGAATGTCTCTCTCTGATGTGACTCAGGTAAGTCTGATTGTTTTGCAGTACCAGTTTCTGCAGGTGGACCAGATTCCCTGACCTGCGGCTCGACACAGGAATCTCCAACAACGTTGGGTGATGCTGATGGGAACTGTTTCAGTCGTCCTGAGGACGTGTTTTCTGTTTCTCCTATAGGTTCTTCCATCATGTCTCATGTCCTAGTGTTGCTGGTACATCACTGTCAACAATGTGAAATTTAATCTTGCATTTGTGGCTTTTGTGTTCACAGGTGAGCGTTAGCTTTTCCAATGGTGACCTGCAGTGTCTAGAATATGGGAGCGGTTTTCAAGCTGAATTCTGGAGTTTTATTTCAAAACTGATTTGTAGATCTGTGCTGTGATGACATTGTCTTCAGATTGGACACTGGTGCTGAATGCAAAGTTGTTGTTTTTATTTTGATTTTCAGTTCTGTTATTTTCACTTTTGTTGTGACTGTCAATGTTTTTCTGATGTATTGAGTTTTTCTGATTTCAATTGTTCCAATGAAGAAATCTTCCTGCTCTGTCTTTTGTTCAACTGCATGATTTTTTTTCCTCATTCTGCTCTTTTTTTTTCACTTCACTTGATGTCCCTTCATTTGCACAGCAGATATTCTTTGTCTATGTCCAATCTGTTTCTCTCAGCAACCTTGCCCACAATAGGTCTTTCCTAATACCACAAACAGTCCTGTCTCTGATTAACAAGTCACCGAATTCATGGTCTTTCGCCTCTTTCAGGTCTGTGGAAGAAGCCTCTCTGTATGCCTCTCTCGGATGTGACTCAGGTAAGTCTGATTGTCTGACCGGCTTCTGCAGATGGACCGGATTCACTGACCTGCGGCTCAACACAGGAATCTGCAACAACATTGGGTGATGCTGATGGGAACTGTTTTTCAGTCGTCCTGAGGTGTTTTCTGTTTCTATAGGTTCTTCCATCTTTAAACCACACCTAACGTCTCACATGTCTCACATCCTACTATTGATGGTACATCTCTGTCAACAATGTGAAATTCAATCTTGCATTTTTGATTTGAGTTTTGTTTCAAACCTGATTTGTAGATCTGTGCTGCGATGACATTGTCTTCAAGTTGGACACTGGTGCTGAATTCAAAGTTCTTGTTTTATTTTCAGGGCAGTTATTCTATTGACTTTTGTTGTTACAGTGTTGATGTTTATCTAATACTCCTGTTTTTTTTCTTATTTCAACTGTTCCAATGAAGAAATCTTCCTGCTCTGCCTTTTTGTTCAACTGCATGATTTTTTTCCCCCCGTCATTCTGTTCTGATTTGTTTTGTTAAACAGAAACAATGTCCTGCTTATGGACAAGTGTGCAAATCCTGTAACAGCAAAATCACTTTACCGAAAATGTGTCTATGTTCATAACCACATCTGGAGAAGGACAGGAACTTGAACTGTGTCCTGTGAATGTGTGTTCTGTTTCTCCTATAGGTTCTTTCATCTGGCGTCTGGACTGTGAAGAATCGTGGCTGATCATGATAGCAGGTTGCCCTTCTCTGAATTTTCACCTTGTCTCACATGTATATGCTTGGTGGGCTCTTTGTCTGTCTGTCATAATAGCTGTTCTGCTTGAGTTGTCTTCTCTACAGCTTGTCTTTAATCTGTATTTTGCTTTTCTGCTTTGAATGTCCAGTATGTTTGGATTTTTCTCATTGGGCCATCCTTCCATGGTCCTTGTGTGTAGTAGCTGCATCTCTGGATCAGTGCGCTGACTTCAGACAGGCTGAGAATAAACTTGGAAAGGTAATGAATCATGACCATGAATCTCATGAGTGCCTGCTTGTTTTCTGGTGTAGGCATGTGTGTTACAGCTCTCACTTTATCTCTATCTAGATTGAGTTCTGCAGAGAGCACATGGCCATGTACCAGATTTGTGATGTGATCTGAAGTTTGATCTGCCAAAATCCTCACCACTGTGACCCTGCTGCTTACCCAGTCGTTTGGTTCATGCTGTTTGGTGATTTACACCCCTTAATTTTGTGTAGCTCATCAATGATTGTTGTCTTTCAGGGCAATTAGGACTTTTCTTGGTGGATGAATTACTGGTGAGACCATGGGATCTACTTGAATGTGGTGATGCCCTGGTAGGAATCCAAGAACAGTGAACAGATGTTTAAACTCTTTAAACCACACCTAACATCTCCCATGTCTCACGTCCTAGTATTGCTGGTACATCACCGTCAACAATATGTGAAATTCAGTTTAGCATTTTTGGCTTTTGTGTTCACAGGTGAGTGGTAGCTTTCCCATCAGTGACATGCGGTGGCCAGAATATGTGAGTACTTTGCTGAATTCTACAGTTTCCGGTTCCCGAATTCTTCCCGTACGCTTTCAACTGGATCCTGAGCTCTCGTGAAGAACAAATGGCAAACATAGGGTAGGTTCTTTCTTGACACTCAGTAATCGCTGAACTTGTTTTTCAGCACATTTCTTGTTTGTTTCTTCCTCACTGAATTGTAACATGTTGTAGGCCTTCACTGCATCTTCCCCAGCGATGTGCGGAAAGGTGGCGCATTGGACTTTTTCAAACTCCTTAACAATCCCACTCTCTGTAAGAAACAGGTAAAACTTTTGCACCCACAGTCTCAATTTCCGAAGAGATTGCCTTGCCAGCACAGTGCTAAAGGTGGATGCAGCTGTGCCATTTGCTTGTGTTCTACTTGAACCGTGTTGGGCTGCTGTGTCCTGCTTGTGTTTTGCATGATCGCTGGTACGCTGCTGTGTTCTGCTTGAACGATATTTTACTGCTGTGCCACTTGCTTGTGTCCTGCTTGAACGATGTCAATGAATTGTGTTGTGTATAATAATTTTGCTGCTGTGTCCTGCTTGAACTGTGTTGGGCTGCTGTGTCCTGCTTGTGTCCTGCTTGTGTTCTGCGTCAAAATTGTTCCACTGCTGTGTTCTGCTTGATTTGGTATTTCGCTGCTGTGTTCTGCTTGAATAATGTTTCTCTACTAAGTTCTGCTTGATCCATGTTGCGTTGCTGTGTCCTGCTTGTGTTTTGCATCAAAATTGTTCTGCTACTGTGTCCTGCTTGAATAATATTTCGCTACTCTGTCCTGCTTGAACGGTGTTGGGCTGCTGTGTCTTGCTTGTGTTTTGCATGTAAATTGTTTTGCTGCTTTGTGGTGCTTGAGCGGTGTTACAGTGCTCTTCATATTTATATATAAACCTAAACCTTTTCTTCATTATTTTTATTTATTTATTTTCCTCACTGAATTGTAACATGTTGTAGACCTTTATTGCATCTTCCCCAGCGACGTGCAGAAAGGTGGCGCATTGTACTTTTCAGACTCCTCCACAATCTCCCTCTCAGTAAGAAACAGGTAAAACTTTTACACCCAGTCTCCAATTTTCCACGAGATTGCTTTGCCAGCACAGTGCTAAAAGTGGCTGCAGCTGTGCCACTTGCTTGTGCTCTGCTTGATCCATATTGGGCTGCTATGCCCTGCTTGTATTTTGCATGATCGGTGGTACGCTGCTATGTTCTGCTTGAACGAGATTTTACTGCTGTGCCACTTGCTTGTGTTCTGCTTGATTGGTATTTTGCTGCTGTGTCCTGCTTGTGTTTTTCATTAAAATTGTTACGCTGCTGTGTTCTGCTTGATCGATGTCAATTAACTGTGTTCTGTGTAATAATTATGCTGCTGTGTCTAAAAATCCAATTTCTCGAGATTGCCTTGCAAGCACAGTGCTAAAGGTGGCTGCAGCTGTGCCACTTGCTTGTGTTCAGTTTGATCCATGTTGGCCTGCTGTGTCCTGCTTGTGTTTTGCATGAAAATTACGCTGCTGTGTTCTGTATAAATTGTTGTGCTTGAGCGGTGTTAGTGTTGTTCATATTCATATATAAACCTAAACCTTTTCTTCATTATTACTTTTTCTTCATTTCATCTCTGGTCTCCATGTGCTAAGCTGCCCCCTGCTGTCTGCGGGTCCGAGTGCATTTGTGTTTGGCTGCTTTTGCCTACAATGTCCTGCTGCAACCATTTCTAAAAAGTTTTTGCTGTGATTCCACCCCTCCCATCCTAACCCTTTGTGTTTTTTTTTTTTCTCTCGTTTCCATGTGTTGAGATGCCCAGTTTCAACTGTTCCATCGACAGACCTCTCTCTCTCTCCACCACCCTCCTGCCCGCTGTCCGGTCCTGGGTCCTCGAATTGAGTCATCCTCCCCTCACTGCATGGCTGTGCTTATGACCGTGTACCTGCATGGACTTCATTTCACTCCTGTTTTCATCTTTTTATGGCTTGACGGCACATTGGCCATATTCCCTTATTTCCGTGTTTTATTGCTGTTTTGCTTTTCATTGTGCTATCCGGTGTCGACCAGAGGAGGATGGGTTCCCTTTTTGAGTCTTGGTTCCTCCTTTTTCCTTGCCACTGTTGCCACTGGCTTGCTCAAACGATCTCTGTAAAGCTGCTGTGTGA
This sequence comes from Salminus brasiliensis, assembly GCF_030463535.1. Classification (NCBI taxonomy): domain Eukaryota; kingdom Metazoa; phylum Chordata; class Actinopteri; order Characiformes; family Bryconidae; genus Salminus; species Salminus brasiliensis. The sequence goes on from NC_132888.1 coordinate 26,985,086, forward strand.
CCACATTTGTTGTGAAAGCGCTGTATAAATAAAATTCATTTGAATTGAATCCTGTATTCTGTGAGAGTTATTCTCCTCTATGCTGGTTGTGTAGTGTTATGCTACCATATTCTGGTTGAAAGAGAACTGGTACTGTATTCTGTATTAAAATAATTATTCTAATGTCTTCTGAATGAAAGCGTTATGCTACTCTGTTGTGAATGAACAGTTTCAGGCTACTGTGTTCTGTAAGACATTGTTACGCTACTCTATTCTGGTAGAACAGTGTTCTGTTTCTGTGGTCTGTAGGAAAGTTCTGCTACTTTTTATACAGAATTCAGTAGCATAGCTCTGAATACGGGATACAACAGTGTTGCGCTTCACATTCAACACAGAGCTTGTAGCGCCCCCTATGGATTCTATAAGAGGGTTAGCATAGCCCATTTTTCAGATAACATGATTCACCCCCTGAAATGTAATCCTAAAAATACTGTAAATATCAGAAATCAGACATTTCATACCCCACTGTATCTAGGTTAAAGTACCTGAAGCAGAATTTCACACAGTTGAAAAGACCTAAAATAAAATGTTTATTTTCCCCCATCCTGTAGTTTAAGTACCTGACCGAGAACGCCAAAAGTTTCACCCCACACAGGAGAAATGACCTGAAATTAAATGCTAAATTCTCCACTTCATATGTCTGATAGAACTTGACAAATGCTTCACTCCATAGTTAGGAGCTTGAACTTCAGAGAAACACAGCTAATCAGAACAAAGCTCATTTACATATATCTTAAAGGCACTGTAATAAACAAAAACAGCCAGTTTTAATTGTAAGGGCTAAAGTGTGATTCACAAACACTAAGTAGGACTGAAGAGAAAAGAGGGAAAATGGAGTTTATGGTCCTTTAACATAATATTTGGACATTTAGGCCCAGCCCTAGGTGTGTCTTAATCTTCACACATCACTGCTATTACATTATCAAAAATGTTAAAAAACAAAAAAATACATTTAAAATAATGACAGGATACAGGGTGGTAAAAGGTGCCTTGCACGCAGAGTTCAGTGGAGTCTCATCAAGTTCATGCACAGAGTGGATTCTGCTGGAGTTCTGTTTATATATAGATCATGTAGCTGGTAGAGAACTGCTCAAGCGCTGCTCCTGGATTTTCTCTTAAAGCAGTTCAAAACTATGCCTGACCATCAAGGTCTATACATGACCTTTTAAGAATAGTGGACACACTTCTTGATTCACTGAATAACTTCTTTGCTCAATACTTTTAAAATATGCTGGAATTTGTCACTTTTTTAACATAAAGGTGCTCTTTATCAGCTGCTCAGGGTAAATGCTGTGCTAATGCTACTGTTCCTCTCCTTCTTTCCCATTAAGAATAGAGCGTCTATGGCGAGACGTTTAGCTGAGTGTAAATGAGCTGTACTATTGTACAATTTCAGAATGTTCATTTGTCCCCTGCCACTGTCTACCTTAAGACTAGATTACTGTAATGCACTTTTATCAGGTTGTTCCAGCAGGAACCTCAATAAACTTCGACTAGTTCAAAATGCTGCAGCCAGGGTCCTTACTAAAACTAGAACATTTGACCATATCAGTCCAGTTCTATCAGCACTGCACTGGCTCCCAGTTAAATTCTGTACTGATTACTAAATTCTTCTATTAACATACAAAGCCCTACATGGCCTCACTCCTGAGTACCTGCGAGATCTTATTACATATTATGATCCATCAAGAATACTTAGATCTCAGGCTGCTGACTTCTTAGTAGTTCCCAAAATTCTGAAAACCTCAGTTGGTGGAAGAGCCTTTTCTTATAAAGCCCCCCAACTCTGGAAATAAATAAAGTATAACCTCGGTGATAGTCTTCTCTGCTCATGGCCAAATGTTGATCCTTTAGGTACTGATCTGTGGCCTCGACCAGACTCAAATATTCTCTCAGACTTCTTTGACAGTTACAAACAGGGCGGAAAGGTGTAGCGGGATAGGAAACGCCATCCACTGCCAAATGTTAAGATTCTACGTCATAGTGATGAAAATGAAAAGGGTTGCGAGTGTAAGAACCGCTAAAGGCCTGGTTATGGACGAATCCCAACGCTATAAATTTAGGCACTTGTTTCAGAAACAAATGATCTTGACTGGATCCGCGGTGACCGGCGGGGACACTGATCAGTGCAGCGGTCACGCGCTCCAGCGGATACTTGGTGTTTGAGCTCATCAGAGCGGAGGTGTGAGCGAGGTTCACGCCCGTTGACTTTTCTGACGTACAGCAGAGCCGACAGGATGCGTAGTTTATAGCCGGGTTTTGATCAGAAGACATCAAAACTAATACGTATTTATCACGCAGCAGTTTAACTCTCACGTCCACGGAATTTAAAAATGTCTGTGTCTGTGTCCCAGCAGTTCAAAAACCCGGCTCCGTTCGCTGAGTTCTCTCCTCTATGACAGGCCCTGGTTCTCTCCAGTGGGGTCAGCGTCGTCCATATGTCCCGCAGTATCCCTTCTAAACATGCCGGTGGGAAATTGAGATGCAGGGTCTCCTCAGAATAATTCAGCAAACACTCCATGGCGGCTCGGTAGCCGTAGGTCGAACTGCTCTGGGAAATCAGTTTATCGCCCAGAGAAACTTCCACCTGGCTAAAAAGGCTCGCGATGGGGTAGTTGATCAAACCGACCTTGGCGTCGCGCGCTAAATCAGAACCGTCCGGATTCGTCATTTTGCAGGTCAGGTACAACAGCCAACGACTCAAATCCAGATGCTCGTCTCCCGAACCTGCTACGAAGAAATGTATGGGACCGGTGTCTGTGATGGATGTGATGGGTGGCGTTTCACATATTTGTAAGATTGGATGCTGGTTTGTGTGATAGGCAGAGTAAATAAGCCCAACTCTGATTTCAAACACTCGGTAGAAGCGGCGTGTATCAGAGACATGCTTGTTTTTGTTTTGTTGTTTTTTTCTTCTTCTTCTTCTTTTTAAAATTTATCGGGACTCAGTCAAACTCTTTTCCTCTTCTTTGCGGTTTTGGTCTTTGTTTCTTTTGCTTTTTCTTCAAAGAATGTCCAAAGGTCAGCGCCTCAGTCACTTTCTGCTTTGTAAGGAGATCCTCTGATTTTATGGGGGTCAGACACGCGTTGCCCCGGAGGGCGCATGTGCACGCGACTGAGCGCGGACAGACCTGTGCCCTCTTGACTGTCCGTAAATCTTCGACCCGCTTTCCGAAATATTCGACTGAAAATGTTTGCCTTTGGTGAACGCCCTGCCTTCTTAGGAAATGTGAACCACGTCGTTCACTTTAAATGTAGATGCCAGATATTTTAACCACCAACCCGTTTACCTTATAAATGATGAACTTGAACTTGATTACGGCGCGACACCTCAACGGGTTTCATTCTGATAGATCTGTGAAACGTACGATTGTATGAATGCACCAGATCTAAATACCTGTAAGTGTTTAACCCCGTAAAATACCTAAACATACGACCCGTGAGAGTTGTGTTGAAACGCTCCACCACGAGGCCTTCAGTTCTCTAGCCGTAGTGAAATGTCTAATGTTAAATCTTTTCAAAGGGTTTTAAAAAGATTTGTTTAAAAACTCCTTACCTTTGTCGGATTGTAGAGTGATGGGTCGTCTGCCTTCCAAAAATATTTTATAAGCCCTAGTCAGGATTCGTGCTCATTTATTTTACCCAGGAGTTTTTAGAAAAAATGTCTATACACGTGAGAATATTTTTTTTCATCATTGTACTGAAAGATTGCTTAAATCCACCAAATCAATTCACCACTGAGCTTCCTTTTCCAAAACTAGAACCACGTTCCTTCTGAAATGAATTAGTCTGGGTTTATGTAAGGAATAGGTGTCTAAACTCCCAAGAAAAACATCAGCCTCATTTTATTATTATATTATTGTTTATATTATTATTATTATTATTATTTATTATTATTATTATTATTATTATTATTGAAGGAACCAGAGAACTTTAGACTACGGATAAAACCGCTCAAACTCCCCACCGTCCTAATAAAGTTCTTCTAAACGTTCGTTCGCTGCCATAACGTTTAGAAATAAAGCCCAAAACAAAACAAGCAAATTAACAAACCAAAAAAAACTCAAATGACAGACTGTGTGTGTGTATTTTTATACCTATATATATACATTTAAAGTCAAGGAAAAACCCACCCCCAGAAGAACCCGTTCCTCCTCCACCCTTTTATCAACAAAAAAGAATTGAATAAAAAGTTGTAGATTGTTTTTGTTTTTTTTAAATTTGGATGCAATTTTTTATATTTTGTTTTTTTTTTGTTGAAAAATAAAAAAAGAAGTAAAACTGAATAAGTAAAAAAAAGTTGTTAAACATCATACGTAATAATATGTTGTATTAATAATATGAAACATGCTATATATGTTTAATCAGTGTAGTTAAATACATTTAAGACAAAAACATGATAAATATGGATATGGAGTAATACTATGGGGATTTTTTTTTGTCTACATCAGGATATATATGTATAACATGAAATACATGAGAATGAGAAGAGGAACATGTTTAATAAATGAAATGACAGCGTGCAGAAAAACAAAGCGGTAACAGTAGCAGCAGCATTTCTTTCACCAACCTCAGACTTCATTAGAATTTATACAGGGATGCAGCAGCCTCTTTACACTGATCACTAAACTCCTCATTGTGAAAATAACGAATCAACGCCTCAAAGGGATTTTTGGAAAGATAGTCGGACGTAGATTAGTTGTGTAACACCTTATGATCCAGGTCCAGGTCGCTTCCTCGCCTCCACGGCTGCAGCTCGCTGTGTTTCCTTGCTGTTGTTTTTCCTTATCTGGCAACCCGGGGTGTGGCAGTAGGACTGGGGGGTGGGGGAGTGGGGCAATGGGCGGGATAGGAAGCTACAGCACAACCAGAGATCCGCTCCGTACCTGACCCCTCAAAGACCACCATACAGCTAGAAGCACTGCGGTCAAGAAACGCTGGAGCTGAAACCTGTGTGTTTCTTTAATATCTGGAGACAAATCCTGATCATTAGCTAGCTAATTACCATGTGTTCAGTGAAAGGTCAGCATTTTTATTAATGGGAACACAAATAACTAAAGAAAGAAATCCACAGTAAATAGAAAGTCATTTGCATGAAATCATACAGAATTTTCTCTGTGGAGGATATTTCATTATTTTTACTTAGAAAACAAAAGAAGAAGACTCTTGGAAGATTCTCAGGGGTAAGTGGAATAAAGTAATGGGAGGTGAAACAGTATAGCCATCAAATGTAATGTGATGAACCAACTTCATATGAATAATTGTGTCTTTTATAGTCGATTATAAGATATTTAAGATAAGATAAGATACTTTTATTGTCATTGCACAATGTACAACGAAATTGAGCAGCAATCCTTAAGGTGCTTAAGCATACAATAATTAACACGACTAAAAACAAAAATAGACACACAAATTTACACAGTGGATGATGAAAATATATACAATATAATTACAGTTAATAATTACAAAGTTAATAATAACAGATTATTGCACAAGTCCTGAGTAGTTAAGAGATTTTTTCAAAATAAATATGGAAAAGTGAAAGTGCGCATGGCTGGTGAAAGTGCAGCTATCAGTGTTGTTGTTGTTTTGTTTTTGTTTTTTTTGTTTTTTTTTAAATTGTTTTTAATTTTTTTAATTTAATTTTTTAGTTTTCAGTTCCTTGGTAGTGCTCTGTGAATGTGTGTGTGTTTTGCTGTGTTCAGTTCCCGTACAGCGCTGGGGTAAAAACTGTTTTTCAGTCTGTTTGTCCTGGATGTGATGGACCTGAAGCGTTTTCCAGAAGGCAGCTGTTGGAACAGATGATGTCCAGGGTGGGAGGAGTCCTTCAGGATGTTGGCTGCCCTGCTGAGGCAGCAGGAGCTGAACAGGTCCTCCAGACTGGGCAGTGGACAGCTGGTGATCTTCTGGGCTGAGTTGATCACTCTCTGTAGTGCTCTCCTTCCTGCTGCTGAGCAGCTGACGTACCATGTTGAGATGCAGTAGGTCAACACACTCTCAATGGCACAGCGGTAGTAGGACACCAGCAGCTTCTCATGGAGGTTATTTTTCCTGAGAATTCTCAGGAAATAGAGTCTCTGCTGTGCCTTCCTGACCGCAGCTGTGGTGTTGGTGTTCCAGGAGAGATCTTCAGAGATGTGCGTACATAGAAATCTGAAGGAAGGCACTCTTTCCACACAGTCCCCATTTATGAAGTGTGGTGTGGGATCGATGCGTCTCCTCCGTAAGTCTATAACCAGTTCCTTTGTTTTAGAGGAGTTCAAGTTGTTCTCTGCACACCACTCAGCCAGTCCCTGGACTTCATCCCTGTAGGCGGTCTCGTCTCCACCAGATATGAGTCCCACCACGGTCGTGTTGTCCGCAAACTTGATGATTGTGTTGCTGGAGTGGGTGGGGGTGCAGTCGTGGGTGTAGAGTGCGTAGAGAAGAGGACTCAGCACGCAACCTTGTGGAACTCCAGTGTTGAGTGTTACCCTAGAGGAGTGATGGCGGCCCAATCTAACAGACTGGGTGCGGCCTGTTAAAAAGTCCTTAATCCAGATGCAGGTGGGTTGGGAAAGTCCAAGGTCTGTGAGTTTGGTCACCAGTCTGCTGGGGATGACCGTGTTAAAGGCAGAGCTAAAGTCTATGAACAGCATCCTCACATAACTCCCCTGGTGATCCAGGTGTGTGAGTGCTGTGTGAAGGGCAGTGGCGATGGCATCCTCAGTGGACCTGTTTGCCTTAAAGGCAACCTGATGTGTGTCAAAGCTGAGTGGGAGACTGGCTCTGATGTGCTGTAGAACCAGTCTCTCAAAGCACTTAATTTATGACTGTTCTAGGTTTTTACTCTGCACTACTGCCTTCATCACTACACTTTATTGCAACATCATAATGAAGCTTTTGTGTATTTTCTGCTTTTGTCTTACAGTGTATGATGATGTTGGTACCATCCATCCTGTGGTGGGGAACATTTGTCACCGCTTTAGCTGAAACAGGGCTGCAAGTTTTCCTCTAAAGGACTCCCAGGTCATCTTCAAGAGATGCTCAGCAAAAGTGTAAGCACACCATTTTCATCTCCACCAGCAGACCTACAGAAGACTCTTAAATTCAGTGATGCTCTCAGAGGGAGAATTATGTAAGTATTCCCTTGATGATGTTGGTGTGACGGGCCGTCTGCATACTGAAGTGATTCCATTGTTTTGGAAAGTCACGTATATAAAAAACATAGACACTGTGTGGGTTCTGTGTGGTAAAATGTTGCTTGTGGTTTCTGGTGGGTGTCTTTTTAATAAGGCTGATATTCTCTTATATAAGTGAAACCTACATTATGTACATTTTGCCATGTCAGGATGAAATATGATTCTTTTAGCTGGTTTAATAAAACCTTTTTACTTAGTTTCATTGTCTGTTTGCTGTTAATGCCATATCGTAATGGTATGGAGTGCAATTTCTTTCAATTTAATCTCCATAAACATTGTTAATTCTTTTTCTGTTTCTGTTGCTCTTTCAATTAATGCTAAAGTTCAATATGTTTTTTTAAAAAATATTAAAATATGAAATAATAAGATAAAGCTAGTTTATTGTTGTGCAAATTGGCAATAGTTTAGGGTTCTGATGGACTTTAGTTTAGTTCATGAAGTAATGTGAAGGAAAGGACACTCTCCCTCTCTATGGAGTTCACTTTTATAAAGCAAAAACACACAACAACGGCTTCTGCACTCGAGAGTCTAATACAGTGTCTTTAATATTCTTTAATATTCACATAATATTAACTCCAATCACTCACTATTAAGGACACAGAAGCCGTTCACTCGAATAGAAGAGTGCACTTCTACATAGTGAGAAGGAATCCCTTTGGAATTGACCTCATGGATGGAGCTTGGATGTCACCGTGTGGTCAAACTGATGAACTGCAAGAGTTATAAATAGATGCACATATTGACAAAATCTGAATAAATGGAATACATTAAAATCTGTTTTAACAGCTTTTAATCTGTTAAGGCTTTTTAACAAAACTACCTGTAAAATAAAGTAATCTTTACTGACAAAAATAGCAGAATCATCTGCAATTTAACAAAAAGACTTTAGTTATGCTGATATATCTCTGCCAAATACATCAAATACTGTCAATAATGCATTTAAAAAATAAGAACTGCTAGAAAATATGTGAGCAAAGATTGTCTACCTTATGAGACGGTATAAATGATATTTGAACAGATTTGAACTTTGACTTTATTGATGCATTTGATTCATTTAAAGACTGAATTCTTCAGTAAGTGAAATTCATGTTTCTACAAACTGTAAAACCACAGAGTCAAAAGTTATTACCTGTGATTTATTCTTACATTTCTAATATTTAAATCAAGCATAAATGACCCATCCCCACATTCCCCAATACACACATAAAGGTATTACAGTCCAGCTGTGCAACATGTTGCGTGCAGATTCCTACCAGAGCCCCACAGATAGAAAATGATGACCCACCAGTTACAGCAGACATATGACTCTCCCATCATAAAGCTATGAACTGCAGATGTTTGCGGTTCCGGTGGACAGGTCGTACGCTCGCTCACCTGCTGTTTGTTTGTTTGCTCTCTTATTACTTGAAAAATGACTTGTTACTCCTAGTCCTCAGTTGATATCCCTTCATCTTTGCTTTTGCTTATTTGCTTCTTATTTCTCTTAGCTGGTTGGTATTGTAATCTTTGTGCCAACTGCGACCTCTTACTTCACGTTACTTTGTCTTACCATCTGTTGATTGTGCTTCTGTGTGTTTGTTTACCTCAAGGAACATGGCGACCACAGAGGAACGTGCTCTTCGGACGCTCAGCAAGGAGCTTGCTCTGCTGGACCAGAAGATCCAGTGGCTTTTGGAGAAGCAGGCCGAGGGAAATAGTAATTTACCAGTATCACTCTCATATAGCTTATCAGATAAACCCTGCAGTATTGAGACTCTGTCTGTCCCTCATATAGTCCACAATTGTAGACGTTCAAAAATCAATTTTAACAACCTGATTAGAATCAACGTTAGCGCTTCGTGATTTCCGAGTACTAGCAACTCCCACATTAAGTTTGGGCTGTTAAACATACGTTCTCTAGCATGTAAAGTAGTCATTGTCAATGAAATTATTACTGTAAACCCCCTCAGTTCACTGTGTCTTTGTGAAATGTGGGTTAAACCTACTGAATTATTGCTCTGAATGAATCGACTCCCCCAGGCTTTAACTACTGCAGTTATCCACTAAGGTCCGGTCATGGCGGCGGCGTAGCCTCAATCTATGATTCAGTTCTAGGCATAATCCAAAACTCAGGTTATGAAGCTAAATCGTTTGAAGTGCTTAGTCTTAAAGTGGGAGGCTTTTCTCCGGCTTCTAGAAAGCAGCACTGTGTTCTGCTTATTACAGTCTATCGTCCTCCTGGACCGTATACAGATTTTCTTAGTGAAATTGCTGACTTCTTTTCAGAAGTAGCTGTCTCTACTGATGAGGCTTTGATTGTTGGAGATTTCAATATTCACTTTAAAAAAGACTCAGGACCCCCTTAGAACTGGGTTTAAAATTAATCTTGATGCTTTGGGATTTATTTAAAATGTTATAGGTCCAACTCATAAATATAGGTCCAACCATACACTAGACCTAGTTCTGACCCTGGGTATTGAAACAGAACATTTAGTAAGCATTTCTCAGCCTGACTCCATTTCTGACCATTACCTAATCATGTAGTCTTAAACCAGGATATCTGCCTGCTGCCTCGCTTTATGAGCAAAAACGTACCGTAACAATGTCTACAGCTAGTGTATTTATTAATAACCTTCCAGATTTTACCATCTCCAGCCCATCTCATCATATAGATCTTGAGCATGAAACAGATGATCTGCTGTCCGTGCTCCGCTCTAATCTTGACAATGTTGTGCCAATTAAGATCAAACAATTTAGGGAGAAAAAGCTAGCGCTCTGGTATAATGACCATACACGTACTCTCTACGGCTTGAATGGCATCATAGTCATGCAGAATGCAAAATAGCCTTAATTAAAGCCAAATCATCATAAATCGCATCACTAATAGACAATAACAAACACAACCCCAGATTCCTCTTTAATACTGTGATCAAACTTAACAGCAGTCACAGACACACTAACTCAGCCATTCCTGCTGACATTAGCAGGATAAAATGGAAAACATTGGACTAAAAATTCATAGTCAGTCGCTGACCACTGCAGTGAATGTTGATGAATGGTGCACCAGCTTTAATGCACACTCTGAATATTTCCATCCGGTTACTGAAAGGACTTGGTTAGCATTATTAGCTCATTAAAGTCATCCTCATGTGTACTAGATCCTGTTCCAACACAGTTGTTTAAACAGGTTCTGCCTAGGGTTATAGAAGCAGTACTGGCCATAGTTAACTCTTCCCTCAACATTGGCTACATACCTAAATCCCTTAATTCAGCAATTATCAAGCCTGTTCTCAAAAAACCTAACCTTGACCCCAATGAGCTTGGTAATTATAGACCCATCTCAAATCTCCCCTTCATAGCCGAGGTCCTAGAAAAAGCAGTGTTTCAGCTGCTGTGCACCTACCTACACAACAGTAGCATTTACAAGGTCTTTCCGTCTGGATTTAGACCCAACCACAGCACTGAAACAGCGTTACTAAGAGCCACAAATGACCTCCTCGTTTCATTTGATAGGGGCTGCTCTACTATTCTTGTGCTGCTTGACCTTGGTGCTGCATTTGACACCATAGATAATGCAGTTCTGCTTGACAGGCTTGAAAATACTGTAGGAATTAAAGGATCGGCCCTCACTTGGTTTAGATTGTATCTAACAGATCGCCACCAATGTGTTCACTTAAATAATGAAAATTCCTACTACTCAAAAGTAAAATATGCTGGATGCACACATCTGTTACATAATTAAAACAGCCTTCTTCCACCTACGTAATATTGCCAAACTGCATAAATTGGCAAATCATGTAAATCAATAAAAAAAACTCCAACTAGTTCAGAGTGCAGCTGCTAGAGTTCTCACTAGGAGCTCGAAAATGTGCCCATATTAGTCCCATTCTCTCGTCCCTGCACTGGTTACCATTTAAATTCTGCATTGATTATAAAACACTCCTTCTGACTAAGAAGTCACTAAATGGTTTGGCCTCACAATATCTCGGGGAACTTTTTAAACCATATAATCCATCACGTACACTTCGTTCACAGGATGCTGCCCTTCTGTCAGTTCCTCGCTTTAGAAGAATCAACGCTGGAGGATGAGCTTTCTCTTGTTTATCTTCTATCTCTTATTAAGGCTCCCCAACTCTGGAATAGACTTCCTATTGGTGTTCGGGACTCAGACACACTCTCTGTGTGTAAATCTAGATTAAAAACCTACCTTTTTGCTCAAGCTTTCGGATAATCCATCAATGCACTGTACTGTTCTCCTTGCTGATGCACTAGCTTGCTCAAAAGAGGCTTGGACCCGGATCTCTGTAAAGCTGCGTTGTGACATTTGTTGTAAAAAATGCTATATAAATAAAATAGAATTGAATTGAACTAGCTGACATCTCACCATTCCTTCCTCCCAGACAAACCTCATGTGAGCATTTTCACTAGGATTTCTAAATAGACCTACAAAGACAAATGAACTGCTGATCAGTTATCCACCTATAAAGTGTGCTGTATTTTTTACAGGTACAAATTGTCTGAATTTCGGGCTGCAGCTCTGGATAGAGTAAAGTAAGTTGAGCAGTTCTGCCTCATATAATGAAAATATAATATTAGGTTATTACTAAGACAGTCTAGAACACAGGTATAGCATGTTTAACATGGACTTGTGATGCAGGTATGCTGTGGGTCCTGTGAATAATGATTTCTTTTTATTAATTATATAAACTTAGGAGCATTATTGGGAAGTCCTGGGCATGTCCCTGTTCACTAAATAAGGGCTTTGTTCTATAGGTTGTGTACTGGCAGTAATGAGTTAACTGAGCTCATCAGTTAAGTGATCAAAAATCCATTCTCTCTCCATTAGCCGATCAGTTCAGACTGATCAGCTGCTCCTCAAACCATTGATGAGTTGGATCAGCTGTGCTAAAGCAAAGAGAGCTGGAAAGTAAGCAGAGAGGGTTGCTTCAATGAGGGGAGTTGGGAATCATCAGTCTAGGCTTATGACAGAAATCTGGCCTCATAGAGTAAAGCATCGTCCTTCTAGACTAAACGGAAACTCAGTTTTTCCTGGTTTTAAAGGTTCTGGTGGAACTGGATGTGGAGATGAAGCTGACTTACTGAGAAGCAATGTAGCTGCTCAACAAGGTGCTGTTTCTCAGGAGATGTTCAATGTTTATTTGTGGTAGAGGAGACTATTGTATTACACAACCTCAAAGATGTCCCGTGCAGCTTTGCTATTAATTGAGTAAATGTTGAGTAAATGAGTCCTCAAGCTAGGAAGTGTTCCTCTGAGTTTTTACAGTGAGTTGTGGTGAAGCTCACACCAGACCAAGGCTCTGCAGGAACACACGGATTAAGAAACATGATCAGAAGCTGCTGTAAAACATTTCTCCACGTGGTAGCCGTTAGCTATTAATGACTGAAATGGATATTTTAGGCTTTTGTTAGTTTTTTATGTAAATGTAATTTTAGGTTGGTCAGTCTACTTCATGTTTAATGTGTAGAGTATTTTGATCTGTGTTTGGTGTTTAAAGCGTATCTCTTATAGACTCTTCTAGTCTATGGTGTAATCTGTACTGCTGTACACACCAGACACACTAGATGGCAGCAAAGAGGACTAAACCGGGTGAGTGGGTGTGTGTTGGGTCAGGTGGGCACTGTTATTGAAATGGGCATGTAGCCACATTTCTGGACAGCAGGAAAATGGCAGGGATTGATGTATTTAGTGCTGTAGAGTGAACGACTGCACTCGTGTTCTGTTAACAGTCAACGTTAATGAGCTGAAGAGTTTCATCAGCAGTTTAACAGGTAAGGAAACAAGGTCTTTCTCTCCTTTCAGACGTAGCTTTAGTTTTATTAATAAAACCATAACTTTGATCAAAAATAATAAAAATAAAGTTGTTTTTATTTCATTTCATTTCATTGTTCTGCACAAACTAACGGTGGTACAGGCTAACCATGGTTATATGGTTATATTGATATATCAACATGGTTATATTGATCCCAATATTCTGCTGCTTAGTCAATAAGTGGAACTGGGCTCTTGGTCCTGCACTGGTGAAAGAAATAGACCAGTATGAATTGATTAGTGCTGGTTTAGTTCTTCTCCAGTGTTTAACACTAGAAGCTCCGCGCCGGTCTGATCTAGAAACACGGAGCTCTGGTCATCTGACCGCTCTGACTACTCGCCCAACTGTTTAAGAGCTACTTCTACAGGCAGTGAATGAAATAGAAACAGCAGCCTGGGCAGTGTCTTCATTTTTAGAGCATCTGTTCGCTTCAACTAATTCATTGGAAGCAGCGACCAACGATTTAGCTCTGCTTTAATATCAGCTAGTCCTCTTCACTTCAACATGAGGTCTAGAAATAATGCTCACTATGAGACTCGCTCCTGTGGCTGGATCAACTGCTAGGTACCGAGAGTTTTTACTGAACTGGGAAACTTGCTTTTAGTCTCAGAGCAGCAGCGAGCTGGAATTCACTACATGAAGAACTAAAGCTCAGCTCTCTGGAGTCAGTTTAAACCTTTCATTTCTAACCAACTCATTTATTAGTTTTTATTTTAGTTATTGTATTTAATTCATTTACTTCATATCATTCTTCTACTTTCATTTTCAGTTTCCTTTAATTCATTGCATTAGAAATATGATTCTTTTATTTGATCTTTTTAATTAATTAAGCTTTACTTAGTTTTCTTTTCTTATTATTCTGATATTTACATTTTATAATTCTGTTGATTGTTACTTTGATATACTTTATTTTTAAATGTTATTTTTAATAGTTGACTTGTACTGTCATATTTTCTATTTTCTCTCCATATTCTGGTTTTATTTGTGTCAGTTTTGTTTATAAAGCTTTTCTTTATTATTTTTTCTTAATATCTTAAGATTAATTCCTATTTTTATACCTTACTAATTAGATATTAGTGTGTTCATTTTATCATATAATTTACTCTTAATCTTCTATTATCTTGATTTTCTTTTTATGTTTTTAATTTTTTCATTTACCTTCGTTCCTTTTAGATAAAATCAAATAAAAAATATTTTCCTCTTTCAATCCTCATCTATTGTAAAACTCTGTATTTTCCGAGTGGAAATAAAGGTTGATTGGTTGATTGATTGATTGATTAGTTGATTGTATTTTGTTTCAGCGGCCACCCAGAATGTAATAGCTGAATCAAGAATGGCACCAGCAGACCAAAAAGCGCAGCTGTGCTGTTCGGCCCATTTCTAAACGAATGACCCTCCAAAAACCCTCACGCTTAAAAATAAAGATTCCTAAAGAGGTTCTTTGGAGTGATTCCATAGAAAACCCAAAAGAACCCATCAATGGTTGTTTCTTTAAAGAACTATTTTAATAAATGAGAGGAGTTCGACCCAAAAACCTTAACATTTAAAGAACCTCCACATAATCTAAAGGTTCTGGATCAGTTTATGACTCCAGTCAGGAACCATGTTAGAACCTTTATTGTAGGTTATTTGGTTCTTCAAGATTTAGGTTCCTAACATCCACATCTCTTCTACAAAAGAACAATTCATTAAAAGAACCACCTGTTTTCTCCACTTTTAGGGATCACAATCACCAGCAGGGGGTTTCAGTCATGAACAGGGAATAGCTAGAAAAAAGGAGAGACTGAAGTCTGTCCAGAATAAGCGCATGTGTTGTCCAGTGCAGCAGCTTGAACGTCTACCTGTAGAAGGTGTCCATCAGCTAATGTTTGGCAGGTCACTCTTTTCCAAGCATTACATACATATCCTTAGCTTTAAAATTTATTTTTTATTAACTTAATTGCCTGAGATTTTATTTGAATTGAAGTGTTTGTCATTATTGAACAGTATGAATATTACTCCATTGAGTGTCATTTTAGTAAGAGAAGGGCATTAATATGTCATGTTTAATATCTCAAGCAAGTTTGTTAATGAACATTAAAGCACATACATTTACTCATTTAACAAAACTAATAAATATCCTTACTCTGCTTACAGGGCCAAATCATATCCTTTCAGTCCAACTCTTTTACTTTTACACCTTTTACTTTACGTTTTTTTACAGATTCATGTCAATGTAAAATATATAAACAAATTCCTAAATAAAATAAAAACTCAGATACAGAAAAGCTCATTTGTGTTTATTTACATTTGGGTTTTAGGCTGTGGCCAATCGACTGTGGTGAGAAGCAGTTTGACCAATGGTTGATGTAGACGCCCGTACATCTAGACCAATCGTGTTGGTGAGAAGGCGGGGCTTCAGCGGGCTGTTTAAAGCTGTATAAATCCACACAGACTGAGTAGCGACTGTAGAAAGAGACGCAGACGTGAAATAAATGAGCACAGTTTTCACATCCCAAAAAGAGAACATGTCTGGTAAAAAGAGGACGTCTGCTCACCCTGCTTAACCAACCTCCACTTAGTCTGTCCTGATCATTTATATGATCATTAAATCAGGATTTCTACTGGAGCTTTCCAGCTGCTGGTCTTCTAACACAGCTTTAACTCAGGCTGATATTAAACGCCATCTGCTGGTCACTTCACCACATTACATCAGCGCCGTATTTCCAACTTACAGCGTCATTTTTAACATTTTTAAATTATACTGATATTGAATTATCACGGATTTTAAATGAATGTAAATGTATTAACAGTGGTGGCTTTTTAACAGATGTTTTTAAATTAAATTAAATTAAATTAATGTATTTTGTACAGACGATAGACGGCGCCCCTGAGTGAGTCCAAACAATGGGTCTATATGAAGCTGTTCAAATTTATAATTTATAAATGATTCATCATTTTTATACAGATAACAGCTCTCACTGTAACACAGAACAGAGGAAAACAACTCAACACACGTTTAATCAACAATTATAGGACTTCAGTGGTTTCAGTGGTTAAAAATGTTTTAATGTTTTTCTGGTCTTTCAGGCAGGAATTATCTTTAATAACTAAAGCAGAAGAAATCGTTACAGAAATTAATAATAAAAAAATGTAACAGCGTACACATCCTGCCCTACAGGAAACAGATTTAGAGCAGAAACCGCTTCCATTCTGGCTACTGAGTGCTGATTGACTGGTGAACTGATCTGCTTATCGGCTGGTCAGACTCACTGACGTCTTGAATTCTGTCTCATAAAAGATTAAAATGTGTGTTGAGCTGTTTTATGATGTATTGTGTCGAGAACGTGAGCAGTTATCTGTATCAAAATGTAGGATCCTTATTATTTTTGCACAAAAGCTCCTTATGAACCCATTCATTTTGGACTTGCGATTGAGCGCCCTCTAGTGTCCAAACAAAACAGAGGGCATAATCAAGTGGTTAATCCCTTTAGAATAATGTCTAAAGGTTAAAGGTGCACGTATTCGTCACTGTACAGTGTGGACTGTACAGCGAAATGTGTCCTCCGCATTTAACCCATCTGGTAGTGAACACACACTCACACACACACACGTGTTAGGGGCAGTGAGTACACACACACACCCAGAGCGGTGGGCAGCCAACTCCAGCGCCCGGGGAGCAGAGAGGGTAAAGGGCCTTGCTCAAGGGCCCAACAGTGGCAGCTTGCCGAGCCCGGGAATCGAACCCACAACCCTGTTATCGATATCCCGGCGCTCTAACCGCTGAGCCACCACTGCCCAATACTGTAGGTCAGATAAAGTCCACAATGGGGAACTAAAGGTTCTCTGGAACAGCAGCAGCAGAGTCACTGGACCTCCTCATTTATCCCATGATTAGCTTTGGTCAGTTACAGATGCCGGCTGCTAGACGGCGACAAAGCGACAATTACACTGGCCGTACTCTAACAGACATACTGGGTGCGGTTCCCAAAAGCGTTAGCTAATTAGGCCGCTGTCGCACCCGTGACGGGACACATCCTATCCCCTCTGACGTCATCTTACAGAGGGACCATTTAGGACGTAGTATGTTTGCCAGTCGATGTAGCTAACATACCACTGGTTAGCCAGCTGAGCTGGTCCACCCCCGCCTGTATTAGCTATAATGCTACTAGTTAGCCAGTCGGGCTGATCCCCCTTGGATTGTATTAGCTAGCATGCTACTGGTTAGCCAGTCGAGTGAAGCTAAATCCAGTTTGGTTTAGTGAAATTTTGAAGTTCAGTTCAGTTTTAGAATAGGTTTATAGATTAGGGTGTGAACCCTAGTGTAACATTTACAGTTCTATTATTAAGCTCATATTTCACAATTGCACGTTTCTGTGCCAAAGTTCATGACAAAAAGTACATTTTAATAACAATAACAATAAGAAAAGTAGTTAAAATAGTAAAAAGAAGTTAAAAAGGCTGCTTTTCCTGATCTCAGTGTCTTCGCCTCCTCCTCTTCCTCTTGGGCTGCTTAGGCATTGGCTCTCTGCTTGTATCCAGTTCAAAGTGAGGGGCGAAGCTTGTCCCAGTGGGTGAGCTGAAGACCTGATATGGACCTATGGAGGCTGGACCTCCATACTCAGAGTAGGACAGCGGAGCTCCTCCCACAGACGCTGCTTGATTTCTCGGCCTAGCTGCAGGCTGTAGGGACGGAGATGTCCTGAGGGAGTTCTGAGCAGCGGGTCCACCACAGAGTGATACACATTCTGGTAGTCCCTCACACTGAGGCCATGGACCAGCAGGGAGGTCTCGCCACCAGTGGAGCTCGTCTCTGGGACTGAGTCAGGAGCAGTAGGTAGACTAACGACAGTCTGAATCAAGAAGCACAACAAGAAGGTTCAGAATCTGTTTGTTTTAGGACCTAAATCTACATCTACAGAGGAACCTTAGTAATTTAATTTACTAAGTTTAATTTACCAGTTTAATTTAATTTAATTGAAAAACATCTGTTACAAAGTCACCACTATTAATACATTTAAAAGCATTTACAATAATTGGTTTAATAATTCAATATCAGTATAATTTAAAAATGATAAACGGTATAAGAGGAAAATACCGCACTGATGTAATGTGGTGAAGTGACCAGCAAATATACCGTTTAATATCAGAGTTAAACCTGTGTTAGAAGATCAGCAGCTGGAAAGCTTCAGTACAAATCCTGATCTCAGTAACCTACAGGGTCTAGACCAGCTGTGTGTATGTGTGCATTTACACAGAAGCAATGGGTGCAACATACAGTAACTGAATGCATTGTTTAGAAGGGCTGTCCACAAACATTTGGACTTATAGTGTGAGTTAAGTGAAACGCTTGGTAGGTTTGAAAGTAGGTGCATTTTAGACATTTGAAAAAGAACTTACAGAACAATTGAACAATATCTGCTGTCCACTGTACAATTCTTCATGCAGCTCGTAATTAAACATCTGTTCTGAGAGAAAAAGTATGTTTATTTACAGGAGAAGTGATCCTTAAAGTGCAGTGGTTGAATGTTCTTTACCAGAGTCTTCACCTCAGGCATCGGCTCTCCACTGGCGTCCAGTTCAATATAGAGGGAAAGGTTGTCCCAGTGGGTGAGCTGAAGGCCTCAGTGATACGCACCTGAACCCCCACACTTAAGGACAGTGGACTTTCTTCCACAGACACTGTTTGATTTGGAGCTGTCCTGAGAGATCCACACTCTGGTAGGCCCTTATACTGAGGCCATGGACCAGCAGCTCGTCTCTGGGACTGAGTCAGGAGCAGTAGGTAGACTGACGACAGTCTAAATCAAGAAGCACAACAAGAAGATTCTGAACCTGTTTGTTTTAGGACCTAAATCTACATCTACAGAGGAACCTTACTACCTCTGATCTGAAGGAGGAGTCTATTAAATAAACGAGAATTAATGAAGAGATTCTAGGTTACAGAGAGGTTTCTAGGTTGTGCTGGTGTGTGGTTTACCTGCTGAGGAGTACTGATAGACGTGGAGATGCAGCTGTAAGTGTGGTCCAGCCTGGAGCTTAACACCTGTAATGAGATCTCTGGAGCTTTGGGCTCTGGAGCTCTACTTTTAGCTGCAGACACTTCCTCCAAGTACTCTCTCAGCCATCTAGTAGGTACTAGTTTCCTCCTGAGGCCGCACTGACCTGCAGAGGAACGATTCCTCGAATCCTGAAACTAAAATATGAATATTTAATAAGTATGCACAGTTACAATAATTAGTCTAATTTAATAAAAATACACCTATACAGTAGGACCAAGAGTCCCGTCCAACTTATTGATTAAGCAGCAGAATATTGGGATCAGATAGCAGAGTTACTGGCAGATCAGTCCTCACCAAAGCTTCTGGAGACCTGCTTTCTTGGATGGTTGATGTTCAACTTATCTATAAATACTTTATTCAGTGAATTTAAGCAGCCAAAAATGAGATCAGTCAGATGGAGTCTGCAAGACAGTAACACACTAAAACACAAGTACTGAGCTCAGAACTGGCTGAACTGTCATGAGAGTTGGGTCAGGTGTGTTGGAAACTGTTCTAACAGAGCAGGTCCAAGATCAAGAGTTAAGAACTGCTGTGTGGAGCAGAGAGAACCCTGAAATGTAGAGAACAGGCATTATCCAGAACACAGGTTAAATACACTGAGGTAAAAGTACAAAACTGAAGACAACTACGGCTGATCTCAGCACCTCATGGTTAGCCGTTACCACCATTAGTTTGTGCAGAACAATGAAATGAAAACAACACTTTATCAAAGTTATCGTTCTATTAATAAAACTAAAGCTATGTCTGAAAAGAGAGAAAGACCTTGTTTCCTTACCTGTTAAACTGCTGATGAAACTCTTCAGTTCATTAATGCTGTTAACAGAACACGAGTGCAGTCATTCACTCTACAGCACTAAATACATAAATCCCTGCCATTTTCCTGCTGTCCAGAAATGTGGCTACATGCCCATTTCAATAACAGTGCCCACCTGACCCAACACACACCCACTCACCCGGTTTAGTCCTCTTTGCTGCCATCTAGTGTGTCTGGTGTGTACAGCAGTACAGATTACACCATAGACTAGAAGAGTCTATAAGAGATATGCTTTAAACACCAAACACAGATCAAAAGACTCTATAAATTAAACATGAAGTAGACTGACCAACCTAAAATTACATTTACATAAAAAACTAACAAAAGCCTAAAATATCCATTTCAGTCATTAATAGCTAACGGCTACCACGTGGAGAAATGTTTTACAGCAGCTTCTGATCATGTTTCTTAATCCATGTGTTCCTGCAGAGGCTTGGTCTGGTGTGAGCTTCACCACAACTCACTGTAAAAACTCAGAGGAACACTTCCTAGCTTGTGGACTCATTTACTCAACATTTACTCAATTAATAGCAAAGCTGCACGGGACATCTTTGAGGTTGTGTAATACAATAGTCTCCTCTACCACAAATAAACATTGAACGTCTCCTGAGAAACAGCACCTTGTTGAGCAGCTACATTGCTTCTCAGTAAGTCAGCTTCATCTCCACATCCAGTTCCACCAGAACCTTTAAAACCAGAAAAAACTGAGTTTCCGTTTAGTCTAGAAGGACGATGCTTTACTCTATGAGGCCACATTTCTGTCATAAGCCTAGACTGATGATTCCCAACTCCCCTCATTGAAGCAACACTCTCTGCTTACTTTCCAGCTCTCTTTGCTTTAGCACAGCTGATCCAACTCATCAATGGTTTGAGGAGCAGCTGATCAGTCTGAACTGATCGGCTAATGGAGAGAGAATGGATTTTTGATCACTTAACTGATGAGCTCAGTTAACTCATTACTGCCAGTACACAGCCTATAGAACAAAGCCCTCATTTAGTGAACAGGGACATGCCCAGGACTTCCCAATAATGCTCCTCTATAGTTTATATAATTAATAAAAAGAAATTATTCACAGGACCCACAGCATATCTGCATCACAAGTCCATGTTAAACATGCTATACCTGTGTTCTAGACTGTCTTAGTAATAACCTAATATTATATTTTCATCATATGAGGCAGAACTGCTCAACTTACTTTATCCAGAGCTGCAGCCTGAAATTCAGACAATTTGTACCTGTAAAAATTACAGCACACTTTATAGGTGGATAACTGATCAGCAGTTCATTTGTCTTTGTAGGTCTATTTAGAAATCCTAGTGAAAATGCTCACATGAGGTTTGTCTGGGAGGAAGGAATGGTGAGATGTCAGCTAGTTCAATTCAATTCTATTTTATTTATATAGCATTTTTTACAACAAATGTCACAACGCAGCTTTACAGAGATCCGGGTCCAAGCCTCTTTTGAGCAAGCTAGTGCATCAGCAAGGAGAACAGTACAGTGCATTGATGGATTATCCGAAAGCTTGAGCAAAAAGGTAGGTTTTTAATCTAGATTTACACACAGAGAGTGTGTCTGAGTCCCGAACACCAATAGGAAGTCTATTCCAGAGTTGGGGAGCCTTAATAAGAGATAGAAAATAAACAAGAGAAAGCTCATCCTCCAGCGTTGATTCTTCTAAAGCGAGGAACTGACAGAAGGGCAGCATCCTGTGAACGAAGTGTACGTGATGGATTATATGGTTTAAAAATTTCCCCAAGATATTGTGAGGCCAAACCATTTAGTGACTTCTTAGTCAGAAGGAGTATTTTATAATCAATGCAGAATTTAAATGGTAACCAGTGCAGGGACGAGATAATGGGACTAATATGGGCACATTTTCGAGCTCCTAGTGAGAACTCTAGCAGCTGCACTCTGAACTAGTTGGAGCTTTTTTTTATTGATTTACATGATTTGCCAATTTACGCAGTTTGGCAATATTACGTAGGTGGAAGAAGGCTGTTTTAATTATGTAACAGATGTGTGCATCAAATGAGAGGACAGAGTCAAAAACAACTCCTAGGGTTTTTACAGTGCTACTAGGTATGACTGAGAATCCATTTAAATCTACAGCAATATTTGCATTTTTGGATCAATAAGTAAGACCTTTTTTTCTGGATTTAGCAAAAGAAAGTTGTGAGTCATCCAGTTCTTTATGTCTTTAAGACAGTCTTTGGCTGATAAGTAGAGCTGGGTGTCATCAGCACAGCAATGAAAGTCAATACCATGTTTACGGATTATTTTGTTCAGCGGCAGCATATAAAGAGTAAACAGTAGCGGACCCAAAATTGATCCTTGAGAACCAGCATATTTTACTTTTGAGTAGTAGGAATTTTCATTATTTAAGTGAACACATTGGTGGCGATCTGTTAGATACAATCTAAACCAAGTGAGGGCGATCCTTTAATTCCTACAGTATTTTCAAGCCTGTCAAGCAGAACTGCATTATCTATGGTGTCAAATGCAGCACCAAGGTCAAGCAGCACAAGAATAGTAGAGCAGCCCCTATCAAATGAAACACGGAGGTCTTTTGTGGCTCTTAGTAACGCTGTTTCAGTGCTGTGCTTGGGTCTAAATCCAGACGGAAAGACCTTGTAAATGCTACTGTTGTGGAGGTAGGTGCACAGCAGCTGAAACACTGCTTTTTCTAGGACCTCGGCTATGAAGGGGAGATTTGAGATTGGTCTATAATTACCAAGCTCATTGGGGTCAAGGTTAGGTTTTTTGAGAATAGGCTTGATAATTGCTGAATTAAGGGATTTAGGTATGTAGCCAATGTTGAGGGAAGAGTTAATTATGGCCAGTACTGCTTCTATAACCCTAGGCAGAACCTGTTAAAACAACTGTGTTGGAACAGGATCTAGTACACATGAGGATGACTTTAATAAGCTAATAATGAGTAATAATAAGTCCTTTCAGTAACCGGATGGAAATATTCAGAGTGTGCATTAAAGCTGGTGCACCATTCATCAACATTCACTGCAGTGGTCAGCGACCACCAGGAATGGCTGAGTTAGTGTGTCTGTGACTGCTGTTGAGTTTGATCACAGTATTAAAAAGGAATCTGGGGTTGTGTTTGTTATTGTCTATTAGTGATGCGATTTATGATGATTTGGCTTTAATTAAGGCTATTTTGCATTCTGCATGACTATGATGCCATTCAAGCCGTAGAGAGTACGTGTATGGTCATTATACCAGAGCGCTAGCTTTTTCTCCCTAAATTGTTTGATCTTAATTGGCACAACATTGTCAAGATTAGAGCGGAGCACGGACAGCAGATCATCTGTTTCATGCTCAAGATCTATATGATGAGATGGGCTGGAGATGGTAAAATCTGGAAGGTTATTAATAAATACACTAGCTGTAGACATTGTTACGGTACGTTTTTGCTCATAAAGCGAGGCGGCAGGCGGATATCCTGGTTTAAGACTACATGATTAGGTAATGGTCAGAAATGGAGTCAGGCTGAGAAATGCTTACTAAATGTTCTGTTTCAATACCCAGGGTCAGAACTAGGTCTAGTGTATGGTTGGACCTATATTTATGAGTTGGACCTATAACATTTTAAATAAATCCCAAAGCATCAAGATTAATTTTAAACCCAGTTCTAAGGGGGTCCTGAGTCTTTTTTTTAAAGTGAATATTGAAATCTCCAACAATCAAAGCCTCATCAGTAGAGACAGCTACTTCTGAAAAGAAGTCATCAATTTCACTAAGAAAATCTGTATACGGTCCAGAAGGACGATAGACTGTAATAAGCAGAACACGGTGCTGCTTTCTAGAAGCCGGAGAAAAGCCGCCGCCATGACCTGACCTCAGTGGATAACTGCAGTAGTTAAAACCTGGGGGAGTCGATTCATTCAGAGCAATAATTCAGTAGGTTTAACCCACATTTCACAAAGACACAGTGAACTGAGGGGGTTTACAGTAATAATTTCATTGACAATGACTACTTTACATGCTAGAGAACGTATGTTTAACAGCCCAAACTTATATGAGGGACAGACAGAGTCTCAATACTGCAGGGTTTATCTGATAAGCTATATGAGAGTGATACTGGTAAATTACTATTTCCCTCGGCCTGCTTCTCCAAAAGCCACTGGATCTTCTGGTCCAGCAGAGCAAGCTCCTTGCTGAGCGTCCGAAGAGGACATTCCTCTGTGGTCGCCATGTTCCTTGAGGCAAACAAACACACAGAAGCGCAATCGACAGATGGTAAGACAAAGTAACGTGAAGTAAGAGGTCGCAGTTGGCACAAAGATTACAATACCAACCAGCTAAGAGAAATAAGAAGCAAATAAGCAAAAGCAAAGATGAAGGGATATCAACTGAGGACTAGGAGTAACAAGTCATTTTTCAAGTAATAAGAGAGCAAACAAACAAACAGCAGGTGAGCGAGCGTACGACCTGTCCACCGGAACCGCAAACATCTGCAGTTCATAGCTTTATGAACTGGGATGGGAGAGTCATATGTCTGCTGTAACTGGTGGGTCATCATTTTCTATCTGTGGGGCTCTGGTAGGAATCTGCACCCAACATGTTGCACAGCTGGACTGTAATACCTTTATGTGTGTATTGGGGAATGTGGGGATGGGTCATTTATGCTTGATTTAAATATTAGAATGTAAGAATAAATCACAGGTAATAACTTTTGACTCTGTGGTTTTACAGTTTATAGAAACATGAATTTCACTTACTGAAGAATTCAGTCTTTAAATGAATCAAATGCATCAATAAAGTCAAAGTTCAAATCTGTTCAAATATCATTTATACCGTCTCATAAGGTATTATTTTTTAAATGCATTATTGACAGTATTTGATGTATTTGGCAGAGATATATCAGCATAACATGATTGGAGGCTGAATATTAAAGACACTGTATTAGATTCTCGAGTGCAGAAGCCGTTGTTGTGTGTTTTTGCTTTATAAAAGTGAACTCCATAGAGAGGGAGAGTGTTCTTTCCTTCACATTACTTCATGAACTAAAGTCCATCAGAACCCTAAACTACTGCCAATTTTCACAGTGCTGGTGAGGAACGTCTCTCATGGAAGGGGACCTTGTGCAAGATGTGATGTCCTGAGCATTTTGCAGTCTGTCACAGTGGAGCTGCCGTATTCCACTGTCACACAGAGAGCCTGGAGGACACAGAACTACACAAACGCACATACTGGGGTCATTTTTATTTGGATGTCCCAAGACACAATTACAAATGCAGGTGTTGAGGGCTTCTCCCTTATATAGTGCACATACACACTAAGAATATTTTGGACTTAAGAGAGTACAAAGGCTTGTCCCTGCAGCTGTACCCTATTGAGGTACTGTAGAGAACATTTCAGCACAAGTACGTTTTTGTACCAATGTTTCCTTTACCAGTTAAGGTACTATTAAGTTCTCCAAGAGGCTAAAATGCACCTTTAAACTATGTTACAACTGTATCCCCTCTCCAAAAGGTACCAGCATGTGCTTTTAGAGGTACCACACCAGTGACAAGCCATTCTGGACCCTATAGTGACTAAAGAGAACCAGAAATATCCACTCATGTTCAAAATGTATTTCTATACTGTTTATTTATAACAAGTAAATAGTAAACATATTGAACTTTAGCATTAACTGAAAGAGCAACAGAAATAGAAATAAAATTAACAATGTTTATGGAGATTAAATTGAAAGAAATTGCTAAAAGCTAAAAGAATCATATTTCATCCTGACATGGCAAAATGTACGTAATGTAGGTTTCACTTATATAAGAAAATATCAGCCTTATTAAAAAGAAAAACACCCACCAGAAATCACAAGCAACATTTTACCACACAGTGTCTATGTTTTTTTATATACGTGACCTTCCAAAACAATGGAATCACTTCAGTATGCAGACGGCCCGTTACACCAACATCATCAAGGGAATACATAATTCTCCCTCTGAGAGCATCACTGAATTTAAGAGTCTTCTGTAGGTCTGCTGGTGGAGATGAGAATGGTGTGCTTACACTTTTGCTGAGCATCTCTTGAAGATCACCCTGGAGTCCTTTAGAGGTAAACTTTCAGCCCTGTTTCAGCTAAAGCGGTGACAAATGTTCCCCATCACAGGATGGACGGCATCAACGTCATCATACACTGTAAGACAAAAGCAGAAAATACACAAAAACCATTATGATGTTGCAATAAAGTGTAGAGATGAAGGCAGTAGAGCAGAGTAAAAAACCTAGAACAGTCATAAATATCTTATAATCGACTATAAAAGACACAATTATTCATATGAAGTTGGTTCATCACATCACATTTGATGGCTATACTGTTTTACCTCCCATTACTTTATTCCACTTACCCCTGAGAATCTTCCAAAAGTATTCAAAGGTCTTCTTCATGTGGTCCTTCACAATCAACAAATCAGATTGGGTCTCCCTGTACTTTTCATGAGATACCTCAATGTGGGCCTCAGACGTAGCATCCTCTCCAACAACGCATGAGTCCTTCATCTAAGATACCATAAGTTATCAGTCACAACCAAAAAAAGAAAATTACTCAAATCTCTCCACCAATATTACACCAACTACTCTTCTGTGATCAACCATAATAAACAAACTTCTTAAACAAACTTACATAACCGTCCTCCTCAACACCCCTCAGGAAAGAGCTCTTCACCATTAAAACTTTGCAACTTGGACATACTCTGCATTGGTGGGATACCTGCAGACCAAGAGCAACAAAATCAATCAAATGTGTCAGTAATTCTGTTCATCTAACAAAATCAGATGTATCCTATGTAAACATTCAGTCACTCCTGGGAGGAATTTCACAAAGCAGGATTTCTCAGATTAGCAGGATAACTTTAGCCCAAAGTCAAGCTTATCCAGTAGACAAAGAGCTGAGGCACATTTTTATTAGAAAATCCTCCTCTATGATCTTAAGCTCCCTGACTGAGAAATCCTGCTTTGTTTTCTAAGTAAAAATAATGAAATATCCTCCACAGAGATAATTCTGTATGATTTCATACAAATGACTTTCTATTCACTGTTGATTTCTTTCTTTAGTTATTTGTGTTTCCATTAATAAAAATGCTGATCTTTCACTGAACACATGGTAGTTAGCTAGCTAGTCCTCAAGCTCAGCTGCTCTCACAGAGATGAAGAGCCCTCACCTGCATTAGCAGCTCAGCACCATTTCTCCAATGAAACAACTGTTTCAACATCATACAGAAAAATGCTGGAAATAACTAAATGTCTTTGGACATATCGAAGAATCCTGAAACACTAAAGCTTACCTCTATCCTCTATTTACAAAAAAGTTCAATATCACAGGGTTTTGTTCCTTTGCACCAGTTTTAAAGCAGTTTATTCTAAACTAAATGTTTTAATTTCATTCATTTATTATCTTCTTACTGCTGAAAAACAGACTCATTAAAAGAGTTAGTGCTGCTGAAGGAGACAAAATCTACATTTTGAGACTCGTATAAAACTCTGATGGAAGGGCGTGGATTTGTTGTCTAAAAGCTCTCTGACCTGAATAAACTGTGAGGGAAGAAAAGCTGGAGTTCAGTGAAAGCTAACAGCTAATTAGCCGAGCTACCCAACTATCTAGCTAGATCTGCCAAGTCCTTCTTAATTATCAATCTACAACAACAATAAACTAATGAGAGCTTTATCTTATTATTTCATATTTTAATATCATGGAAGTGATTATTGTAGCCTACATACACTGAAGTGCTGGGATTCAGACTAGTTTCCTCCACCGTTGATAAAGCCTCACTCTCCTCTCTCTGATAGCGGACCTTCTCCCTCCAGCCTGGTTGAGCTGAACTTCATCAGCGGGTCCTCAAAATGTAGTCATCCGCCGCCTGGTCTAGTTCCTTTAGGTTACTTGTTCTTCTGCTGATCTCAGTGTTTCACTTAGAATTCTCTATATTATTAATTAGTATTGTTTGAGGAATATCTGTAAGATGATGTATTTTACCAGAAAGGATCAATATATTACTCATTTGTTGTGTCTAAAAAAAAAGCGCTCCTCCTGTGGCGCATTAATACAGAGACACACAGCCGGACTGTTAGACACAGCCATAGCTCACAGTGTGAAGTTCATCTGACTCCAAATGTCCACTTCATTAAACTCATTTAGAGACCTGAGTTTAAGGGCTGACGACTTCTAAACTCTAGTGGAAATCACAAACCTCCATTTGATCAGTTAAAGGTCATTAAGTGTTAAATGTTCTGAACTAACTGATAAAATGACCAGGATTTGTCTCCAGATATTAAAGAAACACACAGGTTTCAGCTCCAGCGTTTCTTGACCGCAGTGCTTCTAGCTGTATGGTGGTCTTTGAGGGGTCAGGTACGGAGCGGATCTCTGGTTGTGCTGTAGCTTCCTATCCCGCCCATTGCCCCACTCCCCCACCCCCCAGTCCTACTGCCACACCCCGGGTTGCCAGATAAGGAAAAACAACAGCAAGGAAACACAGCGAGCTGCAGCCGTGGAGGCGAGGAAGCGACCTGGACCTGGATCATAAGATGTTACACAACCTAAAAAGCCTCGGCATTCGTCTAAAAAGCTCCATGACCAGAGACGGAGTAACACGAGAGGTTTGATAGATGGAGACAGCTTAGAGCCCAGAAGGACTTCAAAACGGACGAACTGGCTGATTGTCCTGAACAGGTGAGCACTGAGCTTCAGCTAAGTTTAGCTAACCTCATCTAGATCATTTATTACAGCCACTAGTAGAGATGGGCTTTTTAAGTCCTTTAAACATTGGAGGGCTTCATTTCTACCCAGTGGTCCGAGTGCAGCTGGGTTATGAAGACAGTGCGTGTTTGAGAGAGCTAGGTAGCTAAAGTGCTCCAGACTAGTGCTGCCCCCCTACTGTCCTACAGAGGCTTACTGCGCATGCGCTCTTCAATATTACGTCATGATTCATGTGCTTGGCGGTCCGGCCATAATTTCCTCCTACCTGGACTTTCTGCATTTCATCAGTGCAGTCAGATAACTTGGTATTTATAATGTTTTATTGTGTTTTTAATGTTAATTGCTTGGTTTAAGTGTATTATATAATCCCATCTACATCTTATTGTTTATTCCATCGTTTAAATTGTGCTCGTTTGTTCAGAATCGTGGAAAATAATCTTTCAATCGTGTGCACAGTAGTCTATCAGACGTTAGCTGTTTATCCGTCGTATCTAAAAGAATCCATGAACCCCTTTTTAGTAGAGATCACTCAGGTTTGATATTGTGGTGAAATGATGTTCACTTTTCTGTGTAAATAAGTTGATTATGGGATTTTCTTTTTAGCTTTAGTGTCCATCAAGTGGAGCACTTTCAGACCGGTCAGTATTCAGGATCTGAACTAATATGATTTCAGACCACATTGTAAATTATAGATCCTAATATCAATACAGAAGTACAGTATTACTGGTGGCCTACATTTTCACAAACAGAACAGTTTTATCTCTATAGAGAAGATCTACCACATATAGAAGAAGGGATTGAAGCTCTGGAGAGCACCATGGATGTCTCTGAAGCTTTGGAGAAGAGGTAACTATAGTTTATTACTAAACATGACACAGAGAAAATAGTAGCTGCAGTCCACACCTATGCTGACAGTGTGTAATTCTTTATCATATTGTCTTCAGAATAGGAGAGTCCAAGACAACGAAAACCTGAACATGAATGAAGATGAGATCAGTGACCTCAGGAAGTTGTGATTATTGTTTTGAGTAGTAATGTAGAAGTAAATGTACTTGTAGTATGATTCCTAGTATTTACTCATCTCACATTTGACAGTTTTGATTGTGGAACAGATTATCAGGGAGAAAATGGAAAGGTGATGACAGCCCAGATGAGGAATATGTTCCTGGTCTTTGTAAACAGTTTGTTAGAATTTGATTCTTACAGCTGCTGCTTCATGACTGGCAGGGGAAGACCCAGACTGAGGTCGCTTCGCCCTGATGACCCCAGAAGGTTTGGCCTGCTTCTACCCGTCCCGGCACCAACCATAGAGGAACTCGGGCAAACCCAGGCTTGATCGTATGCTCCACAGCTATAAACTATCCTTTCTTTTCTACATCACACTGTGCTGAAGAACTAGCCCACAAAACAATAACTACATTTTTTGTGTAATAACTTCAGTTATTCTCCACAGCGCAGCGTTCCAGACAGACTAATGAGCTCTCAAGTCCCTTTAAAGTCCATTTTACATATTTTTCTGTATTTTATTTATTCATATCTGTTGTTATACCTTGTTTTGCATTATTTTTACAATAAGGTCGTTGCACTGATTGGAGTTTGTATACTGATCTGAGCATTTCTGGTTTTATTAATGATATACTATGAAATTTTCACTTTTCAATACTGTAAATCATGTTCATCATAACCATTTTAAACAATGTGATTACCATTTTGTTACGTACTTACCCTTATAAACCCTTATTACTCTGTAAATAGATAATGTATAGAACTGTTTAATAAAGTTGTTCATTTTCATCTTGTCTTTTTCATCAACTCATAAGTCATACTTTGTTACAACAGCATTGTTCATTAATAATTAGACTTTATTTTAACAACAAACAACAATGTTAGAAGTGTAAATCAGGGTAAAGACAGTCTGAAATAAACTGATGTGTAACAGTAACTACATGAAATGGAGGGAGCTGGTGATGAATGAAAGCTGAAGAGCTGGAAGCCCTGATGATCTTCCTGCGTCCAGAAGGTTTGTGTGGTGAAGCTCCAGTGAGGGCCCTTCATAACTGAGGTCTACAGCAGCTACTACTCGGAGAAAAGTGTGTATATTATCTGTTAAACTGAGCAGTATGTTGTCAGGATGTGTAAATGAGTAACTCCAGCTCCAGAGTGGATTTTAGGAGCAGTGGGCTTTTGTGTTCAGGAGAAGGAGCTTGGCTCTGGATAAAGCCGGCAGCGCTGCATCCAGCTCGCTAACAGTTGACAGAGTTGTATAAAATCCTCATGAGCTGGTTTATAATGAACAGACAATAAAAACAGATCAAGCGAGTATATTTACTGATCATCTTACAGAATATGACTCGTCGTCGCTTGTCATTGTAAAAGTTATTGAACTCGTCTCGCGCTCGTTCCTGCAGGTTCAGTGTCCTCAACCTGGCAACCCGCTCGAGCTGCGGGTCTGGGGTTGAGGGGGCGGGGCAGACCCCTCTCTCCAGTGTTTGGAAATTGGACTGCGGTAGACATTTTAAACGATTGCTGTCATTTAGTCCTTATTGTTCCTTTTAATGTTTTATTAGAGGACATTTCACATCTCCAGTTAAAACCCTCGAATACGGAGGTTTGTCAAGGACTTTTATCTCTTTTGTCGGTTTGGAAACAACACCTGATGTTCAAATATTTCTCTTAAAATGAAAGTCAACCAAATTCATTAATTTTATACATTTATATTTTATTTAAGTTCATATTTCAGTTTATATTCAGCTCCTTGTGCTCGGGTCTACAGCGGGACCGGGGAACTGATGCGCGTTGGCACGTGATTTGTTTCAGTGACGTAACGAAGCTTCGCTTCCAGCGATCACGTGATTTCCGGTATTTTGAGCGAGACTCTGAACCGCTGTTCGAGACGTGAGTCGACTCAGAGCGTCGAGCGACCGACTCTCCTTTATAGTCTTTACTCTCAGCTCTGTCTCACTGATCTTAGGGAGCAGAGAGCTCGAGGATTACAGCAGCTGGCTGTGTTACTGTACAGTCCTCTGTCTCGCTGACCGTCTGTGTTTCTGTCTGTTTACTGTGGAGGAACATGGAGACCGCGGAGGAACGAGCTCTCCAGACGCTCAGCTTGGAGCTCGTCCAGCTGGACCGGCAGTCCGAGTTCCACCGACGGAAGACGAGGCCAGAGGCAGCCCGCGACGTCTCCAACGCGGCGGTCTCAGTTCCAGCGCTACCGGAGCGGAAGACCCCGAGGATCGTCACATCCACTCCCGCACCGGAGAGGGTCTGGGGGCGTCGGCGTGGTCGAAAAAGTCGAGGGCTCCTCCACCACCACAGCTCTTCGACTTCTCCTTCACCTGCTCCGGCTCCGAGTACAGCTCCTCAGGGCGGTGCTCTCATTGCTGGAGACTCTACTGTAAAACTCCTCAGAGTATCGGAGCCCAAAGAGCAGCGCCACGGTCTCCTGTTCTCCAGGTGTTCGTGTTCTGGACGTCGGCAGGCGGCTTCCCTCAGCGGCAGCGTCGCGGCTTCTGGCCCTTCCCAGTCCCACCAGTCAGGTTAGTTTAAGAGGATTTCCTCGATTTTATCAGCATTAATTCTGTGATTTCTCTGCTTGTATTAAAAGTAATATATCAGTGTCACTCATAGTGTTTCAGACTAACCTGCAGTATGGAGACTGTGTCTGTGTCCCCGCATGATTTATAATCGTAACGTCAGAAAATCGTCTTTATCAACTTTATTAGAATTGATCCAGATTCATTCAGCTTTCCGAGTACAAGCAGCTCCTGTATTGAATCTGGGCTGTTAAATATACGATCTCTAGCCCCTAAAGAAATCACGGTCAGTGAAGTTCTGACTGATCAGCTCCTTAGTTCACGATGTCTCTGTGAAACTTGATCAAAACCTAGTGAATACAGAGCTCTGAATCAAGGCCTAGGAGTGGGTTTCACATTGGTGGGGGACATAGAATCAGCCCCTCTGGAAGTTTGTGGAGGCTTTTAGCGTTCATGATGGTCTTCTGACCTCAATGTCATGTTATATAGAGCCTTTATGTACAGATACTGTAGCAACACACTCGTAAAGGAGCCAGTCTGTTCCTGAGACAATAAATACACTCCTGTGATCATGATAACCAACAGCATCACAGCTAGCTTACTGTACTTCATGATGAACATCTAACCCTGTTTTCAGGGGGTTTGTTGTAGACCCAGTGATCATCTAGCTTCTGTGTAAAGTTATTTTCATCAGGATAATCAGGTAACATGTTACAGGTTCTTCCAGACTGTTTGAGAGCATACAGTGACTTATTCAGTGACTTATTTCAGCATACAGCAGACCTTTTCACCTGTATTTTCCTCTGGTTGCTCCATATACATCTCACAGTTAATTGAAGCATTGAAGTAGGATGTTGTAGCGTCAACCTGGTGGAGCTGAAGGTCATCTGCATCAACTCAAACTGTGATTTTGTTGAACACCTCTTTGAAGATCTGTGGTACATTACAGACCCTGTAACAGTAGTCAGTATTGGTCAGTATCTGGTCTTTAATATCTGACACACGGTCAGCTGAATACTGAGTCCTGTCTCTCTTTGAATAGTGTGTCTGTCTTTAGCATCAGTTTGAGACTCTTGAACCTCTTCAGGAATCTGATCACCACAGTTAGCTGTTTTCAAGGGGCTACACATCTCTCTCCATGAAAATAATCATCTGCTATTGACTGGTCAGTCTGGGTTTGGTGTTCAGTAACACACTCTGTAAGAAATTTCACCAGTCTGTGTTTATGGACTTTCTCTGTGTCTGGATAGTAGACTAGGTATGATGGACTGTTCTTACCCTACAAAGATTCCCTTTAACACTTTGAGTCTAGGTTAGGCTTTCTCCCTGTCAGCATGTTGTATGGAGGTGGTTTCAAACTGCTGTTTAAGCTCCTGTTGTGAAGAGTTCTTTAGGTAAATTGCTGTGTAAAATGGTTAGTGTGTAACCCATCAGTTGATTCGAGCCTCACTTGCTCTCACACTGTACATGGCATTCCACAGCACAACACTTACCTGTTTACATCCCAAACACAAAGCTCTTAACTAACTCCAGCTTCAGCTTAGTTGCAGGTATTGTCATAACATCTGCCACCATATCTGCTGTGGGACAGGGTTCAGTTATTTTACACTTATGAAGCGCTGATCTAATGAAGTGGTGTCTAATGTGGACGTGTCTTCATCTTTGTCACCATACAGGGTTCATGGAAAGAGCAATTGCGTCTTGGTTGTCTTCAGGTATTATCAGAGATGTATCTTGGTGATCACTGTTCACGGGATTTAGTAGCTGTGTGAGGTACAAGCTTTCCTAAGTTGGAACAGCGAGTGCCATATATTCTCCTTCACATGTAGACCGAGCAGAGAGTTAGAGGACCGTCTTTAGTGCTGGAGTCTGTTGTGCTTCGCCTGTCTTCTGTATTTGAAGCCAAATCTGCATCACTGTGTGCCTCAAGCTTCAGTTCCTCTCCTCTCTTCTGGTAACACAGTCCATGATCAGTTGAAGGCTATAAGTACCTCCTTTCATGCTTGACTGCAGTCCAGTGTTGTTGTTGTCTGAGCCAAATGAACAGCGACAATTTACTGACGGTCCAACTTGGATCAGGTCTTGTACACGTTGTAACGGTTATGGCTTTGTAAGTCGTCTTGAAATCAAAAATAAAAAAATGCAGAGTGAACCATCCACGTGTTATTTTGTTTACTGCACCACAAACCCACTGAAAACACAACAAAACATACAAACATCCACCAGTTCTTTTAATGGTTCTTTCATACTTTGTCTATTGGAATAATCCAAAAACAGGAGTTAGATAGCTCTCACTGAGGTGTTTATACTTTAGATGTCCTAATGACCTAACACCCCCCTTTTGTCTCTTCACATAAGTCAATCTACCTGCTGCTTTGTGAGATCTTGTAGGATCAACAGAATCACTACTTGTTACACTGTGACTTTTGTCCACATGGGGTTGACCTTAGCAGACATACCAAATTGTTCTAGTACTTTTGATGTGTACTTCTTTTGACTCCTCTTTACCTCTCCTTGACTTTGATCCAAATCAGTACCTAGAAAATGGTTCTGATTTCCTAGATCCTTCATCTTGAATGTTGTTGATCTCTTTTTCACCTTCATGAGTAAGTCATTGTCTCTGGCAGCAATGATGAGATCCTCAACCCAGATTATCAGTATCATCCTCCTGTTTTCAGGGTGTGTGTTGTAGACACGATGGTCAGCTGGGTTCTGTGTAAATGGTCATGTTGTTTCAGGTTTCTCCAGATGGTTTGAGAGCATTCAGTGACTTATTCAGTTTACAGAAAACCTTTTCACCTGTATTTGTGTTTCCTTTAAATTTGTGTTCCCTCTGTTTGTTCCATATACATCTCCATCAATCTGTGCATGCTAGTAGGCTGTTGTAACGTCCATCTGGTGGAGCTCAAGGTCATCTGCTTCAACCCAATACTGTGATTTTGTTGAACACCTCTTTGAAGATCTGTGGTACATTACAGACCCTGTAACAGTAGTCAGTATTGGTCAGTATCTGGTCTTTAATATCTGACCCACAGTAAGCTAAATACTGAGGTGCTGTCCTGTCTCTCTTTGAATAGTGTGTACCATGTCCTTAGCATCAGTTTGAGACTCTTGAACTTCTTCAGGAATCTGATCACCACGGTTAGCTGTTTGCAAGGGGGTACACATCTCTCCCCATGGAAATAATCATTCCCTTTCTCATTTTGAGTCTCGCTTCTATCTGTCATGTTTGTAAGTGTTGTATGCTGATCCAAATACTCTCATCTTTAAAAGGTTTGGCTTTCAGAGTACAAGCAGCTCCCACACTGAACGTGGGCTGTTAAATATATGATCTATAGACTCTAAAGAAGTCACTGGCCAGAGAGCATACAATGATTTATTCAGTTTACAGAAAACCTTTTCACCTCTTGATTTTCCTTCAAATTCCTCTGGTTGCTCCATATGCATTTCACAATCCGTCTGTGCAAGTGGCTGTTGTAATGTCCATCTGGTGGAGCTGAAGGTCATACTGTGCTGTCATCTGCATGAACCCAAAACAGACCCTGTAACAGAAGTCAGTATCTGTGATGATCTGGTCTTTAATATCTGACACAGTCAGCTGAATACTGAGGTGCTTTCCTCTCTCTTTTTAGATGGCGTGCACTATGTCTGTCTCCTTCTATTTAAGCGCCATCCCTGATCATGAGGTTGAAACTCTTGAACCTCTTCTGGGGTGGGTTAACATGGTTAGCTGTTGGCATTACCTCTTCTGGAGTCTGAACACGGTTAGCTGTTGGCATTGGGGTACGCATCTCTCCCCATGGAAAAAATCAGCTGCTATTACCTGTTCAGTCTGGGTTTGGGGTTCTGTAACACACTCTGTAAAAAAATGTCACAAGCCTGTGTTTGAGGACTTTCCCTGTGTCTGGATAGTAGACTAGGTATGATGGACTGTTCTTGTCCTACCTAACAAAGATTCCCTTTAACATTTTGAGTCTAACTTCTATCTGTCACATTTGTAAGGGTTGTATACTGATCAAATACTGGCGTCTAATGTCTACATACATCTTTCCATCTTTATCAACATACAGGGTTCATGGAAAGAGCGATTGCTTCTTGGTTGTCTTCCAATATTTTCACAGGTGCATATTGGTGATCACATGTTCATGGCATTTAGTAGCTGTGAGGTACAAGCTTTCCTTAGTGGTTGCAGACAGTGCCATATATTCTCCTTCACATGTAGAGAACAGAGAGTAAGAGGACTGTCTTTAGTTGGACTAAAACCGGAGTCTGTTGTGCTTCGTCTGTCTTCTGTATTTGATGCTGAATGCATCACTGTGTGCCTCAAGTGTCAGTTTCTCCCCACCCTCCCTTATACATGCTTGACTGCAGTCCAGTGTTGTTCATTTGGCTCAGACACGTACTGCGACAATTTACTGACGGTCCAACTTGGATCAGATCTTGTACACATTGTAACTGTTGCAGCTTTAAGTCGTCTTTAAATTAAAAAGAAAAGAATCCACCAAGTGTTTGTATTTTTTTTTCTGTACCACAAACCCAGTAAAAACACAAAACACACAAACATCCACCAGTTTTTTTTAACCGTTCTTTCATACTTGGTGTCCATTGGAACAATTGAAAACAGTAGCTCTCACCGAGGTGTTTTTTACTTCAGATGTCCTTCTCTCTGAAGACAGTTTATAAATCTTGGGTGTTTCCTTATGAAAGGAAAGTCTAAACCAGGGAAGTCCTTGGTTTGAGTTTCTGTGGTTCCATTCAGGAATGCTGCCGTTGTCCCACAGAGTCCTCTGTGTAAAGTTTATCCCAATAGCCATATGGGGAGCAAGTTAATTGTAAGGAGTAAAACCTACACACAACATGAATATATAAAAAATGGAACCATGTAAAAACTTGCAATGAGTATTAGAACCTTATGTTCCTTAAATAAGGGTCTTCAATACAGTGAGGCCTGAATTTGTCCACATTACTAAGCTTCCTTGCTACCTAATGCCCCCCCACACCTTTGGCTCTTCACATACATCAATCTACCTGCTGCTTTGTGAGATCTTGTAGGATCAACAGAATCACTTCTTGTTACACTGTGACTTTTGTCTACATGGGGTTGACCTTAGCAGACATACCAAATTGTTCTAGTACTTTTGATGTGTACTTCTTTTGACTCCTCTTTACTGCTCCTTGACTTTGATCCAAATCAGTACCTAGAAAATAGTTCAGTTTTCCTTCATCTTGAATGTTGTTTGCCTTTTTTTCACCTCCATGAGTAAGTCATTGTTTCTGGCAGCAATGATGAGATCCTCAATGCAGATTATCAGTATCATCCTGCTGTTTTCAGGGTGTTTGTTGAAGACACGATGGTCATCTAGGTTCTGTGTAAAGCCATTTTCATCTTAATAATCATGTTTCAGGTTCTTCCAGATGGTTTGAGAGCATACAGTGACTTATTCAGTTTACAGAAAACCTTTTCACCTGTATTTGTCTTTCCTTTAAATCCCTCTGGGTGCTCCATACACATCTCACCATCAATCTGTGCATACAAGTAGGATGTTGTAACGTCCACCTGGTGGAGCTCAAGGTCACCTGCATCAACTCAAACTGTGATTTTGTTGAACACCTCTTTGAAGCTCTGTGGTACATTACAGACCCTGTAACAGTAGTCAGTATTGGTCAGTATCTGGTCTTTAATATCTGACACACAGTCAGCTTAAATACTGAGGTGCTTTCCTGTCTCTCTTTGAATAGTGTTTGTTATGTCAACCTTTGTTTAAACGCCATCTTAAGCGTCAGTTTGAAACCCTTTTACCTCTTCTGGAGTCTGAACACGGTTAGCTGTTGGCATGGGGGTACACATCTCTCCCCATGGAAGTCATATGCTATTGCCTGGTCAGTCTTGGTTTGGTGTTCAGTAACACACTCTGTAAGAAATTTCACCAGTCTGCGTTTGAGGACTTTCCCTGTGTCGGTATGATGGACTGTTCTTGTTGTACCCTACAAAGATTCCCTTTCTCATTTTGACTCTAGCTTCTATCTGTCGTGTTTGTAAGTGTTGTATACTGATCCAAATACTCTCCTCTTTAAAAGGTTTGGCTTTTTCATAACCATATCTGCTGTGGGACAGTGTTCAGTTATTTAACACTCATGGAGCACTGATCGAATGAAGTGGTGTCTAATGTGGTCGTGTCTTCATCTTTGTGAGGTACAAGCTTTCCTGAATGGTAACAGCGAGTGCCATATATTCTCCTTCACATGTAGACCGAGCAGAGAGTAAGAGGACCATCTTTAGTTGGACTAAAACCGGAGTCTGTTGTGCTTCGCCTGTCTTCTGTATTTGAAGCCAAATCTGCATCACTGTGTGCCTCAAGCTTCAATTTCTCTCCTCTCTTCTGGTAACACAGTCCATGATTAGGTACTTTAAGTACCTACTTTAAGTACCTCCTTACATGCTTGACTGCAGTCCAGTGTTCTTGTCTGACCCAAATGAACTGTGACCAATTTAGTGACTGTCCAACTTGCATCAGGTCTTGTACATGTTGTAATGGTTGCGGCTTTGTAAGTTGTCTTCAAACTAATAAGAAAAAAATGCAGAGCGAACCATCCACTAAGTGTTTTTTTTTGCTTACTGCACCACAAACCCACTGAAAACACAACAAAACATACAAACATCCACCAGTTCTTTTAATGGTTCTTTTATACTTTGTCTATTGGAACAACCCAAAAACAGTAGTTGGATAGCTCTCATCAGAGTGTATCTATAACCCTCTTTTGCACACTGGATCTATAGGACCAGCTAGTATTTTGAGCAAGACTCCAAATTGCTGTTTCGATGCGGTCCTGCTTTGAAAGCTTGTGACGTAATTGGACTCCGAGTCGAGCAACTATCCCTACTTTTATAGCCTTAATATTGGCTTTGTCTTATTTATCTTGTAATCCCTGTGCTATCTGCTACCTGTGTTACTGTACAGTACTTTTTCTCACTAACTGACTTTTGCATTTCTGTCTTTGTGTTTACACTCGAGGAACATGGCGACCGCGGAGGAACAGACGCTCTGCATGGAGCTCGTCCTGCTTGAACCGCAGATCTAGTTGCTGTTGTAGAGACAGACCAAACTCCACAGATGGAAGACTAGGCCGGAGGCAGCCTGGGAGAGTCGTCGTGTTCTCATTGTTGGAGATTCCACTGTGAAACACTTACATTTTGGGCCCAAAGAGTAACGCCGCTGTCTCCTGTTTTCTAGGTGCCTGTGTCCTGAACAGGCTTCCATTGGTGCTTCGGCAGTGTGACACCTTCAGCATCATCTTTCTCCACTGTTCTCCACCTGACTCAGCGAGGCCCTGAAGGAGCACTGCCGCACACTTCTGGACACCTTTCCGAAAAAGACAGACTCAAGGATCGAAGAGGCCGCCTGGGGTCCGTCGTTCATTCTTGGTGATTTGGACAGTTGGCAGGTGTGTGTGTGTGTGTGTGTGTGTGTGTGTGTGTGTGTGTGTGTGCGATATTACTTTTTGATACAAGCAGAAAAAATAATATCAGTGTCACTCAATGTTTCAGACAAATCTTGCAGTATCGAGACTGTCTGTCCCTTGCATGATTTGTAATTAGAATGTCAGAAAATCGAACAACCTTATTAGAATTAATCCAGATTCTTCATCCTCAGGGTAGGAAAACTGGTAAATTATCCTTAATCCAGATTATTAGTATTATCCACCTGAGTTTAGTGTGCTTGTTTTGGACACAATGGTCATCTAGGTTCTGTGTAAAGCCATTTTCATCTAGATCATAATGCACCCCCTAGGTTCTTCCAGACTGTTTGAGAGCATACAATGACTTAATCATTTTACAGAAAACCTTTTCACCATGTTTTATTTTCGCTTAAATCTCTCTGGTTGCTTCTTACAGATCTCACAATTAATTAAAGCATTCAAGGAGGCTGTTGTAACGTCCATCTGCTGGAGCCGAAGGTCGTACTTTGCTGTCATCTGCGTCAAAGTGTGTATTGGTGTAATGACTGTATGTTTGTTTGAATGTTAGGGTTTTTGATTGGGTTTGGGGGTTTGTGGTGTAGTAAACCAAATAACTTTTAGTGGATTGTTCTATTCTCACTCTTTCTCTTTTACCTGAGGATGAGCTACAAAGCCATGGTCTACATATAGGTCTACATGTAAATAAAGGAGTGATTGCAGACAATTGAACCCCCCTCCAAGTGCTAGTGAGCAGCACACAATTTTTCTAATATAGGTTCATCTTAATCTCCTCTGTCCACAAGACCTCTCATGTTGCTTGTTACTCCTAGGCATTTCTTTATTTTCTTTAATATTAGCATTGGCTTGTTTCTTAGCCAGTTTTAATCCTTGTGTTATCTAGTGTGTTACTTTATATTATTTTGCTTTACTAACTTACTAACCCCTGTGTTTACTCAAGGAATACGGTGGCAGTGGAGAGGCCCTGGGAGAGTCAGCGTGACCAGGGAAACCGGTAAAATGTCCTCGGCACTTTGTCTTCAGCGAAGGACAACTACTCAGGGTGGTGTTCTCGTTTTTGGAGACTTCTTCTAAAACACTAATTAATATCTGTCACAAAGGGTAACTCCAAGGTGCCAGTGTCCAGGAGGACCACTACTGCAGGCTCCCAGACAACATATGGAAGAAGACCGCTGCCAGGATCGTCATTTCTAGCCCCATGCCCATCTACTGATGAGGGAGCAAGCCGTTCAGCCAACTCTTCACGCTCCACCACTGGCTGCAGGTTTGACGTCCGGTCCCCTTCTGCAAAGAAAGGCTTCATCTGTGCTCCCTGGGGTTTGTTGATCTCTCCGGGAACATCAAGAAGGTACTATGCTAGGACTGACTTGCCTGACTGGTGTGACTGGGTAGGGCCAGTGATTTACATGATTTACTTTATTCCAATCATTAATTCTGCCATTGCTCTGCTTGTGTTAAAAATTGTCTCTAGCTCATATTTCTGACAAACCCTGCATTATCTAACCTGTGTTGGTCCCACACATTGTAACCAAACATTATCAATGACTTTATTAGGGATAATTACCTTAGTTCACCATGTCTAATGAATACATGGCCCTGAATGAATCCACTCCCCCAGGTTTTAACTATTACAGTTTTCTTTACAGGTCTGGTCGTGGCGGCATATTTATGATAAAAAGCTAAGTCTTTTTATCTATTCCATCTGCAACAGTGTGTGACTGTCTGTATATCTTTATCTCTTTGTCCATCTGTAACTCTGGCTGGTTGTCCATCCATCTGCAACTTTCAGTGTCTGTGTGTCAGTCCAACTTTTAATCTGAGGTAGCTCTCTTTACATATAAGGCATATAATCTCCCTACCGACTCACCGTAAAGATCTGATTCATGTAACAGATGATCTAGCCTGCACATCACTCTCTAACCACAGCTTTTTGTGTTAATCAATGGTGCACCAGCTCCAAAGCAGACCTGCTTCAGTTACTGAAAAGGACTTGTTTAGCATAGTTCCATCACAGTTTTTAAAACTGGTTTTGCCTAGGCTCTGTCTGTCTATTCCTGTGCAACTCTGTGACTGGCTGTCTTCCTGACTGTGCGTCTGTAACTATATTTGGCTGTGTGAATGTCCATCAACACTTTCTGGCTTGTCTGTCCATCAGCACTCTCTGGCTGTCTATGAATCTGCAATTTTGTTGCGTTCTGTTTAAACTCTGATGGCTGGCTGTCAGTCCATGTGCAGTTCAATGGCTTGCTGTCTAACAATGTGCAACTCTATGGCTGGCTGTCTTTCTGACTGTGACGGTTTCTGACTGTTTGGCAGTGTGTATTTCGATCCACAACTCTGGCTGTTTGTCCATCTACAACTCTCTGGCTGTTTATAAATCTGCAATTGGTTCTGTTTAGACTCTGGCTACAACTCTGACTGGCTGTATATCCAACTGCAACAGGTTGACTGGGTGGCTGTCCATTTTAAACTGTGTCTGTCTGCAACTGTGTGTGGCGCTGTTTGCATGTCCATGTGCAACTTTGTGGCTGGCTGGCTTTCTTTCCATATGTGATTCTGTGGCTGGACTGGCTGTCTGTGTGCAACTCTGGCTGGCTCGCTGGCTGCTTACCGTTCTGCATCTCTGTCTGTCTCCATCTAAAACTCTGCAATTCATCCTGCTAAGGCTCTGGCAGCAACTCTGGCTGTGTCTATCCATATGAAACTGTCTGACTATCTGCATCTCTGGCTGGTTGTATCCATCTGCAACTGTGTGGCAATTCAGTGGCTAACTTTCTTTCAATGTGCAGTTCTGGTTGGCTGGCTGTTTTTCCGACTATGCATCTGCAACTCTGTTTGACTGTATGTATGTCCCTCTTCTCAGTCTGCAACTGTCTGTCTATAAATCTGTATCTCTGTATTTGTTCTTCAGTCCATCTGCAACTTGTTCTGTTTTATCTGTCTACAAGACGATAGCTTGCTGTCTGTCCATCTGCAGCTCTGGCTGGCTGTCTCTGTGTTGTGGTAGAGTGTACTTTACCAGAAGTACACGGCTGAATACATCCAGTGATTATTGAATTCGTGCAAAAAAGTCAATGGAAAGTATAGACAAAGTCAAAACGGAACATGAAAGAGACAAGTCGCACACTCTTTACATAAGGCGCTCGTTCTTTGCTTAGCCTGGAGTGAACCAAGTGCTTGCTATAGGGGTGGTCATCACATCCTAAAATGACAATACGACATTATTTACATGTCTTGTTTACATGGCCTTGTTGATGTATACTGGTAAGCTAAGCTAGATGTAAGTAATTGCTTTATCCTAATGCTATTGGTGTGTTCCCCCCCCCCCCTTATAGGTTAACTGTGGCTCCTAGAAGACCCACTCACCAGCGCCCTCATTCCTTTAGGATCTGCAACTCTGGCAGGCTGGTTGGCTGTCACTCCATCTGCAACTGTCTATGGCTGTCTGCATGTCCATGTGCAACGCTTGCTGCCTGGCTATTCATGTGTATCTCTGGTTGGCTGCCTGTTCTTTAGCATCTCTAGCTGTCTCTCCATTTAAAACTCTGGTTGCCTTTTCATTTACACCTGTGTGGCTGTCTGCTTGGCCATTTGTTTGCAATTCAGTGTCTGTCTGTCAATGTGCAACTCTGGCAGTCTTTCTGACTATGCATTTGCAACCATGTTTGACTGTATGTTCCTTTGTCCATCTACACCTCTCTCTGGCTGTCTATAAAGCTGCAGTTCATTCTGTTTAGATTCTGGCAGCTACTCTGACTGGCTGTCTATGCATGTGAAACTCCCTATCCGTCTGCAAATGTATGATAATCCCTCTGCAACTTTGTTTGGCTGGCTGTCAGGTGCAGTGATGGCTTTCTTTCTGACTATGTGTCTGCGTCTCTGTTGTTGTGTGCTGCTTTGACTGTTTATCCATGTGCAACTCTGTGGCTGGCTGTCTTTCTGACTGTGCGTCTGTAACTATATTTGGCTGTGTGAATGTCCATCAACACTCTCTGGCTTGTCTGTCCATCAGCACTCTTTGGCTGTCTATGAATCTGCAATTTTGTTGCGTTCTGTTTAAACTCTGATGGCTGGCTGTCTATCCATGTGCAGTTCAATGGATGGCTGTCTTTCTGACTGTGTGACTGTTTCTGACTGTTTGGCAGTGTGTATTTCGCTGTTTGTCCATCTACAACTGGTTGACTGGGTGGCTGTCCATTTTAAACTGTGTCTGTCTGCAACTGTGTGTGGCGCTGTTTGCAACTTTGTGGCTGGCTGGCTTTCTTTCCATGTGTGATTCTGTGGCTGGACTGGCTGTCCTTGTGCAACTCTGGCTGGCTCGCTGGCTGCTTACCGTTCTGCATCTCTGTCTGTCTCCATCTAACACTCTGCAATTCATCCTGCTAAGGCTCTGGCAGCAACTCTGGCTGTGTTTATCCATATGAAACCCTGTATCCATGTGAAACTGTCTGACTATCTGCATCTCTGGCTGGTTGTGTCTATCTGCAACTGTGTGGCAATTTAGTGGCTAATTTTCTTTCAATGTGCAGTTCTGGCTGGCTGGC
The DNA here is from genome assembly GCF_030463535.1 of Salminus brasiliensis. Classification (NCBI taxonomy): domain Eukaryota; kingdom Metazoa; phylum Chordata; class Actinopteri; order Characiformes; family Bryconidae; genus Salminus; species Salminus brasiliensis. The sequence continues at coordinate 27,029,238 of NC_132888.1, forward strand.
TGGCTGGCTGTTTTTCCGACTATGCATCTGCAACTCTGTTTGACTGTATGTATGTCCCTTGGCTTTCGGTCCTTCTGCATCTCTGTCTGTCTGTCTGTCTGTCTGTCAATCTATACCTCTCTGGTTATAAATCTGCAGTTCATTCTGTTTAGACTCTGGTTCCAACTCTGACTGTCTGCAACTGTGTTTGTCTTTAAATCTGCAGCTCTGTGGTTGTTTTTCTGTTCATCTGCAGCTCGTTCTATTTTACCATCTACAAATCTGTAGCTCGCTGTCTGTCCACCTGCAACTCTGGCTGGCTGGCTGTGATGTGGTAGTGTGGCTTCAAGCAGATGTGAAGGACGCTTCACCACAAGCACACAGCTGAATACTTCCAGGTAAGTTACAGTGATATTGAATTTATGAAACAAGTCAAAGGAAAATGTATATAAAAAATAAAACAGAACAGAACACAAATGAGCTCACTCAGTCGCGCACTCTATTAAATTTATATAGATTTATAACCTCAAGATTGGATTAATGTAATGCTGCTATGGTAGGAAGTTTATGTAAATCTTTAAATAAGCTCAGGGTCATTAAATAAGTTCAGAATGCAGCGGCTTGACTGCTCACTAGAGCTTGAAATTGTGACCACATGTGTCTATTCTCTCGTCCCTGCACTGGATTCCAGTTAAATTCCATGTTGATTATAAAATACTTCTTCTGAAATGAGTCTCTCGATTGTTTGTCCCCACAGCATCTTGGAGAACTTCTTAAACCCTACAACCAGTAACGTACATTTCTTTTGCAGGATTCTGGACTACTATCAGTTTCCCACTTCAGAAGAAGCAACTCTGGGGGTATTCTAATCATGCTGCTGTAGCCTGTTTTCATACTAACACTGTTCTGTCCTGATCTGATTACAGGTTCTGATTATTTTTGTCTTTCTAATCTACGTTTACAGGTCGTACACCAGTCTACTCATACTCCTAAATCCCTTTCTTAATTTTCTTCTTGAAAATGGCCCAGAACATTGTGCACCCTTGACCTCCTTTCAGGCCCCCAGGAATCTGGTTCCTATCCTTTTTCACACACAAGGACAATGCACCACCTAATGTTTAGTTAGTCAATCATATCGATGTCTCTTGTGAGTTTCTGTGTTCAAAACAAAGTGTTTCATCCAAACTGGCTGAGCTGCTGCTGAAATGACCGCATGTGGTTGTCCTATGTAGCTTTTACAGCCACAGTGCTTCAGGACTGAAATAAGGGGGTGAGGACACCAGTCTTACGGGATGATAGAAATCCATGTTTGGTAAATGGAAAATGTTTATGGACTCTGAGCTGATCATATGGATTGCAGTGCTTGTGCTCGAGACTGCTGTATTATCCTGTTCATTCGAGGCCTTTTTCTCGGAGTGGTAGATATGTCTGTTTCTTTGCAAATGTATTTTGGCCACAATTCTGTCTCTACTGTTATGACCTTGATCAATTCTACCCGTGTCATTTGTACAGTAAGTCCTGTGGCAAAAGAGGCCTGAGTTTAGGGAAGGACATTTTTATTGTATCCAATCCTTTGAGTATGTTTATGTAGTTAGGACTTTCCCTGTGAATCAAGGCCTTGTTTTATCTAAGATGTGTTTTAAATGTGCTTGAAACCTTTACTGTTTTTTTTTGTTTGTTTTTTTTTGTTGTTGTTGATGTTTTAAGCTTGCCGTGATCTGACTCCCACCCTACCCATTGGATCTCCTAACCCCTTGTTTTCCCCCCTCCTTTCTGTTTTCTCTCTCTCTCTCTCTCTCTATACCATGTATTGAGATGCCCAGTTCCAGCTATTCCATCCTTGTACCACCAGACCTGGCTCTCGACTATCCTACAGCCCACTGTCCTGATCTAGAGCCTCGTGTTGATTCATCCTCACCTCACTGCATGACCATGCATACCTGCCTGGACTTCAACATTTCACTCACGTTTTCATCTTTTATGGCTTGACGGCGCATTTCCATATTCTCTTAATTCAGTATTGATTTATTGTTTTTATTCCTGGGTTTTATTCTAGGTATTTATACCCAGATCTCTGTTAAATGCTTTGTGATGACATTCGTTGTTTTATAAATAAACTTGAATTGATTTTATAAGGCTTTTTTCCCCTTTTATCTATTTTGATTTTTTGCCAATGTTTCAATACCACTCCCTTTTCCTATTATTTATTACATGTTGACACTTTGAACATATAGTCGAGTGATGACGCCAACTGCTCGTACTTTCCTGCTTTAGAGAAACTAGGGCTATCAGCTTGTATATCATATATACTCTTCTATATTCTGAAAGCAGTGTGTGCAGTCTTTAATCCCTTATTTTTCACGAATAATAATAATCATAATACATGTAACAGTTGCTGTTACTTTACTTTGTGTGTTATTATAGTAGTCTAGTGGTTATAGATTTAGTCTCTATGTATACCAGGCTATGTAGAAGTCAAAACAGTAAAAGTCAATACAAAAAACAACTGAACTGTTCACTAATGCTGATTAGAGGTTTTTACTCACGAGGTTATACTCACGACAGGAAGATCTTACTCTGGCCAAAGGCCAGTATATTAATTATGAATTACTTCAGGTGACCATATATATGTAAATTCAGTATGTGAGTAAAAGGGGAACACACATTTACTTTCACTGTTAGGGTAAATTTATCTTTACCCCTTATCTCGTGTACATTACGTCCTCTCTGTAATCTCATCCTGCACTGGATTTAGAGCATCTATTGACCGATACTTGGAAAATACTTGAACATGGACTCCCAGGTGGTAGGTGGGATGAGAAGAATCATATCTTAAAATAAAAAAATATGTGAAAAAACTGGATGTAGTTCAGTTCATGACCGTCATGAAAAGGGAGAGTGACGGTCTGTAAACAGAAGAATTGATAAATCTGTAGAATCCTCACTTGAACTGAATGTTTAAATGCACTGGAACTAAAGAAACAAACTGTAGCTGGTCTCTGTGGCCTAGACCTTGCAAAGGCTTGTGGGAGGGTGCGGGGAGATTGCCTCTCCAAGGCCAAGTGAGGTGAGGGTCCCGGAGAGCAGGAGATAAGAACTAATAAACTGCTGTTATATTTAATATATGCCGGAGTTAATCGTTTAGACACTACAGTCTATTAGACGTCTAAATTAAACAGCCCATAATGTTGCATATTAATGGTTTTCAAATGCTGCCATGGAGTTTCAGTTCATAGTTTCTCAAATGAATCTGGGTCTGGGTTCATGTTGGGAAATAAGGACTGTTTACACTCATTATGGAACTTAAAGGTGAAGGTCACTTTAGGTCAGTCTGAAACCACGTTAAGGTCATTTTTTCCAGGCCTCCTCATACTGTGGTTATTAGCACAACAAAACGGAAACAGTTCAGGGTAAAGAGACATAAGTAGACAATTCAGTCCAGTTTCACAGAGATTACACTGATTCAGGATGAAAAGCGACACAGTAGCGCCACCTACAGGTCAGATATCATATCTGCAGCAGCAGCTCCAGTCATAGACTGAGAAGAAGAAGCCAGCGATCATTTCCTCACTTATTAACGAGGCTAATCGTCTCATCTTAAGGCATTTTAGCACATTAAATATGTAAATATTACCATTGTTATTATTGTTAATAAATAATGACAACCACAATAATAATTTTCTTTATGTATTACAGATGTGATGTTTTCATTATACAGTTGTTTTCAATAATAATAATAATAAATAAATAATAATGATAATAAATAATTTATTAGTTACTGTCATACCTGGTCAGACGTGGCAGTGAACACAAGGAAACACTTGCAGGGATGGACGATGCAGGACTTTAATGTAACCTGGGCAAAAGTAAACAGACACAACAAAGCAAAGCACAACTGGGGGAACAGCAATCTAATGCACAGAACCAGAAACAAAATCAAAACCTCACAACTCAAACTGGACACAGTAACACAGCTGGGACTGGGAGGAAGCTGAGCAGTATTCAGGAAAACGAGAAACACATCAAACAAAAGCAGAACACTAGACGGAGCTTGGGCCAGGAGAAAGAACACAAGTGAGGTGTTGAAAAAACATTGAACAGAAACCTGGAAGCAGAAAAACCAACAAACCAAAACAATGAAGGAAAAACAGAGAAGCAAGACTTCAGTGAAACAGGGAGGCATCAGGGCTTAGATTAGCAGAGCAGACAGAGCAACAAGGATAACAGACATAAGACCAAACAGGCAACGTCAGGATCGGTCCACTTCCTCTTTGAGCAGAGCGTAGAGCGCAGTGCTACAGAGGTCTGTAACAGAGCTGATTCACGACAACGAGAGAAAACAAAGCCACGGCTTAAGAAGCTCCAGTCCCAGCTGACCTTGATCCGCTTAATGAGGGAAGCCGGCTGCTGAGCGCGTGCCAAGGGCCTGACAGTTACAGGTATTACACTGTATTAATTCATTTATATCATTTATTTTACTATTAATAATAACGGTTATGTTTACAGTTTTAAATATTTGAATATATTTATATTGCCATTATTGTTAATTATAAATGAACAACAACAACAGTAATAATAATGATGTCCTTTATTCATTACTTGAAATTCCTTGCACTGGTCCTTGGCGAATAAAGAATTCTGATGGAGCTGGTTAGCAACGGTAACTAAGGGGCGGGGCAGGTTGACTGTGACATCACTATGTTCCAGTGCTTTTTTCAGCGTGGAGAGCGTGAGAGACAGACGTCACCTCTTCAGTTAGACTGGAAATGGAGGAGAAGGAGAAAGATGTGAGTGGAGCTCAGAGCTCATAAACACAACACTACTGATCAACATGGGTAATTAAGATCATCGTTAAGCTAATTATAATATACAGTGTTTACCATCAATACATTTATTCATCGTTAACTAGAGAGTGATTGTGGCTCAGTAATGTTGCTGTGTTTGTTGCTAAGGTGTTGCTATGGCATATAGTTGGTACATTAGCTCATTCAAAATGTCTGGCTAATAGATCTCTGTCCACAAACTTTTGTCCACTTGATGCTTGGTCCAGAAGCTCCTCCATGCACAGACAGGACTGGAGAGCAGTGGAGATAAAGGGCACCGCTCCCGTTCTCTCAGCTGTGTGTGGGAGAGCTGCCCATTGTGACATCATCTCTGAACATTCCGCCATTCATTCCTTTTTTATGCCCTTAACATTGAGGACATTCAAAGAGATGACTTACCCCATAGAACCTCCCCATAGAACCTCCCCTTATAGAACCTCCCCTTATAGAACCTCCCCATAGAACTTACTCCATAGAACCTCCCCATAGAACTTACCCCATAGATCCTCCCCATAAAACCTTTTAGAATCTCACCTTAGAACCTCCCCTTAAAACCTTATAGAACTCACCCCATAGAACCTTATAGAACATCCCCATAGAACCTCCCTGTAGAACCTTTTCCTGCTCTGGTCTCTGTGAGGAGTTTGGTGTGTTCTCCCCATCTCTGTGTGGTTTTCCTCCGGTTGCTCTGGTTTCCTCCCACAATACATGGTAAGTGAATTGGCTATGCTAAATTGGCTATGGTGCCCCCTAGGTGTGAGTGTGTGTATTACAGTGTATTACAGTGGACACTCGTAATAAACAGATTACTAGTGTCCACTGCCATTCTCTCAGCATTAGTAATACGTAGTGGCCTTAAGGTTAAACTGCTGTCTGTGCCGACTTTAAAAACTCTTATTTTACCCACTTGCTGCTCCTGTTCTCACCCTTCCTTTCTATAGTGGAGGTGAGAAGGAGAGGACAAGACTGAACAAGCACTGAACAGGGATATTGGAGCTGATTCAGATCAGAACTGATTTTGACTGTTGATGAACTCAGACAATCACAGCAATCACTTGCAGACATGCCCCTAGTTCTCCAGGTAGCCAACTGGAGGGCCAGCTGATTTGTATTTGTGTGGCCTTTCCTTAATGTTTTACACCGAGCATCAACAACATAGCAGCACATGCAAAGCTCAGAAGGGAAACCACAGCCGGCCTCCTCCACATTGTCCCCCCTGTCTGAATGTGTCAGCAGTGACGCTGCCCTAGTTACTCACATCTGTCACTAGAAAGTGTTTCAGCAGGTGCTCGAAGAAGCTTTCCTCACCTCTTCTGGAATTGAGACAGTCAGAGATTTAATAAAGAAAACACATCCAGTTCAGCAGACGGAAACACGTTGTTACTAGGAGAGGGTCAACAGAGGATGGTCAGACTGGTTGGAGCTGACAGAAAGGCTACAGTGACTCAGAGAATCACTCTGTACAGCTGTGGAGAGCAGAACAGTGTCTCAGGTGAGGTGGATGGAGGAGCTACAGCAGAAGATTACGTCAGGTTCCTCTTCTGTCAGCCAAGAACAGAAAGCTGAGGCTGCAGTGGCTCAGCACAGGCTCACCAACACTGCACCACTGGAGTAACGTAGCCTAGTCTGAGGAGTCTGGAATTCTGCTGAGGAACACTACAGATAGGAGGGTCAGAATTTAGCACAAACAGGATGAATCCATAGACCCAACCTACCTTGTGTGAACATTCTAGGCTGGTGGAGGAGGTGTAATGGTGTGGAGAAGGTTTTTTTGGTTGACTTTGGGCCGTTCATACCAATCAATATTCTCTTGAATGTGTTGTTGCATCCCCATGTTGACCATGTGCATCCCTTCATGACCACAGTTTCCCATCTTCTAAAGGCTACCTCCAGCAAGACGTCTCTCAAACTGGTTTCATGACAATGGGTTCTGTGTTCTTCACTACTGGTTCTTCCCAGTCACAAGACCTGAATCCAGGGGAACACCTTTGGTTGAGATGGTTTTAGGACAGCCAGAAAGATAGCGTCATAAAAGCAGTCTCCAGGAGAGGAGCTGGATGGGTAGGAAGAAGCAGCAACATTCAAGGTTTCTGCACTCAGCTGGAGAGGGACAGGAAGAGGGTCTAATCAACTCTGCTGCTCCTCTGAGCTTAGTGGCTGAATGTGTATGAAGGCCTCCTGACTTTTCTGGTCAGAGTACGTCATCACCACTATCTAGTTTACATTAATGTAGTCCTCATCAGAGAACTCTGAATCCTCTGAGTTCTCATAATAATCTTCATCATCCATCTCAATCTCCACATGGGCAGTCGTGTGTGTGTTTGGCATCTACAGGATGATCATATAAGAACACACAAATGAAAAACTGGTTTACGACACAATTTTAGCCACAAAATGTCAATGTTATGTGAACTACAAAGTGGGCAGGAACCTGAAAGATGGGAAAATAAGTCCATTTCCAATATTATAACCAGTACTGACTCAAATGACTATGATCTACACAGCTTACATAAACATTCACCTGCTGCTGATTTTCCAATGCTGTTTTTCCCACATCAGCATCTACATTGATGTAGTCATCATCAGAGTCACCGAATCTTTTTTTTTCTGGAAGAATTGTTTCTCCACTTTCATTATTATCATCTTCATCTTCACCTCCATCTTCTTCCTCAAACAGGTGATCCTGATCCTGTGTTTTTTCTCCTACAGAATAATTGAGTCACAATACAGTTAAAATATGAGAAATATGAAAAAGCTTAAAACCACCTTATGTAGCAATTCTACCTTAAAACAGCAGCTTCAGCATAATGTTGGGAGAATGGCATCTCCCTATTATTTACATGTTCATGACAGTTTCCACAACCCACTACCACCCCGTCACTTTCCTTTAACTCTGCCACATCTCTCAGTCCTAGCTTCACTTTTCAGAGGAGGGTCTGGTCTTCTCCCACAAAGCAAAAGCCACCAGAATTCCACCCTTCTCTAATTCCAGAGTTCTTTAATTCTCTTACACCTGGTTCAGTACAACCCCAACTCCTCCCAGTACAACCCCAACTCCTCCCAGTACAACCAGAATTCCTCCCAGTACAACCCAAACTCCTCCCAGGACAACCAGAATTCCTTCCAGTACAATCAGAACTCTTCCCAGTACAATTAAAAGTCTTGCGAGTACAAACAAAACCACCACCAGTACAAGCGTAACTCCTCTCCGTACATCCAAAGTCCCTCCTAGTAGAACCAAATCCCCTCCCTTTACTGGGAAAAGAGTGAATTAGCAGATTTCATCCCACTAAGCAATCAGATTCCAGTCTGACGAACCAGAGAGGCAGTGTAACAGGATGCACCAGATTAGAGTCCTCTCTTTGTTTAAGAGCGATTTCTGCTTTTTCATAATCATCATCCTCCTCCCCCTTCAGTCTCCTCATTTTCCGCCGGGGCTCTGGCACCTGAAGAATTGTGTGGAGAGATAAATTAATAAATAAATAAATACATCTTTTCAGTGGTTAACCATCTTTTACAGCAGCACATTTCTCTACACTTTAAACAAGGGTTTTCTTAAAGGCCTCTTTATAAAGCCATGACACCATTTTACATGGTTCCTTGCCTGGTTAAATTTATTTATTTATTTATTTATTTATTTATAGTTTTTCAGTATATTTTTACCAAAAGGCATTCTACACAGTACCTAGGTACACTATATGGACAAAGGTATTGGGACACCTGCTCATGCTCATTGTTTCTTCTCAATATAGAGATCCACAACAACTCAACAAAGTAGTCTGCAAGAAGAATGTTTCTTTTTGTGATTTCTTATAGATTTTGTAAAATGTCTTCAAAATATAATGGATGATGCTTCATCCATTAGTTTTGGGATGAGTTGGGGAGTTTGGGATGAGGTGGAGTGGTAATCCTCACATCCATGCTCGTTCTGCAGAGAAGAAAATAAGATACTTTTTAATACCCTTGATTTCAGAAGAAATAATGAATGAGCAGGTGTCCACAAACATTTGGACACGTGTATCTACTCTCTGTTTACCTTCTGTGAGTTTCAATGTACCTCAGTAAACTGTCCTCTGAACAGAAAGTACTCACAGTGTCTACGATACGTCTTCTCAGCTTTCTGCAGTTTTTGCTTATTTCTCCCTTTGAGGAAAACAATGATCGGCACTGATACGAGTAACAGTCCTGCTGCTGCTGCTGAAAAACTGATGATGGGAACCAACGATACTGAGGGAGAAATTACTGTCAGAACATTTACACTTCAGGAGAACTAGTCCAGAAAAACGATGAGCTCATCTTATTACTGTAACTTTCACAGTGACGGCCAAGAGTTCCGTGTTGGAGGATCTAAAAGAGCGTGAAGACACAGTTACTTCATAAACACAGCTGTAGTTTCCCTGGTGGACATAATCAGCCTCAGGGAAGGAGAAGGTGGTTGAGTGGTTAACAGCTGACTGAGTTTTGGTGATGCTGGATTCACCACTGAACTCCAGGTGGAAGGAGCCTCCTGTATACTGCGGTTGAACGGAGCAGATGATGGAGCTGTAGCTCCTGGTCACTTCAGGCCCTTCAAGCCACCAGTGAAACACTGGTGAAGCACTGAAGGAGATGTTGGGCTGCAGCAAATTCACTGGAAAAGAAGAGGAACTGGTATCAGTAGCTGTAAACTGGTACAACATTCACACAGGCCACATTGTGATTGCAGCAGCTCACCCACAGTGGCTGTTCACACATACAGCAGTTCTCTGTGGAAGCTACTGTTTGTGAGCTGATGACAGCCAGATACCAGTTAAGTTGCTCTACTAAAAATAGATAATGGCCAATGACCAAATGTTTGTTGACACACCTTCTAATGACTGAATTCAGCATCTTTAAGGTGCACCCATTTCTGACACAGATGTGCAAACAGCACGCAGCTTGTCTAGTGCTTGTAGAAAAGTACTGCCATTAGAATAGGACACTTTTTATGGAGCAGATAGTAAACATGAACCTTCTTGCGCCATGCCTGATGTCAGGCGTGGGTTAGAGGGGTATAAAACCACCCAGCATTGAGCTGAATTATGGTGGTGCTCCATCTAATAGTTGAGGTGGTGGGGTGGTGATCATCCAACATCCTGACCTCACTAACGCTCTTGTCACTGAATCCAATCAAATCCTCACAGCAATGCTCCTCCAAACTCTAGTAGAAAGCCTTCTTCCCTGAACAGTAGAGACAGTTACTCCAACAAAAGCAGGATAAATACTTTTTTATATCCTTCATTTAGAAGAAACAATGAATGAGCAGGTGTCCAAATACTTTTGTCCATATAGTGTAAATCACAGAATTCTTGATATATATATAATATTCTCTTTAATTTTCATTGGTTCTTATAACTTCATATAGTCCATACCTGTTCTCTAAACAGAGCAGCACATGCTAAGCACAAAACTGGCCGGGTGTGAATCCGGTAGTGGCACACTTTTTTTTATGGACGTTTTTAGACAGCCAGTAGCAATCCGTGCTGCTCACATATGATTACAGAATGCTGCTACTACTACTGCAGTCAGATGAGCTTATTATAAAGCCATTCTCTGTGCTCTTACCCACAGTGATGCTGATGGAGTTGCTCCTGTCTGATTTGTATAAGATGTTACAGTGGTCACAGCTGTACTGGACTGCTTCCCCAGGTGAGACGAGTTTGAGGTGTTTAGGGTGAGGTTTGGGCTCTCCAGGGCGTCTGTTAAAGGAATGTGATTAGTCTCTGATCATTGATGGTGCCAGTTAGTTTTTGTTATTAAGAAACCTCTGACTTCTGACTTATAAAGACTACATGTACTACAGTAAAGTTCCCAGTGTTAAATCAGCACTTAAGTAATCAATACAGTTCAGCTCACCCTTCTAACACTATGCAGTGTAATAGTACAGTCTAATAACAGAAGTTAATGGAAGCTCTGTGCGTCTTATTGACCAGGATGCTTCTTGGTCTGCTAGCTTGCATGACATCCAGGTAATCCAAGTACATCCTGGATACATGTGGTTTTTTAATCATGCTGAATATACCAGCTACAGTGTGTGCAAACCTGGTGAAGACAGGAAACATTTGACCTGTCATTGCCAACAAAGGTTATGTTACAAAGTTTTGAGTTGAACCTTTGTTATTGACCAAATACTTATTTTCCACCAAAATTTACAAATAAATTCTTTACACACATGTGATTTCCTGGATTATAGTTGAAGTGTACCTATGATGAAAATGACAGGCCTCTCTCATCTTTCTTAAATAAATTATTATAAATTAATTATTAAATACAACAAATGAAAATCTAAATAAATAAGCTAAAAAAAAGAATGACATTCACCTGTTAATGTTATTGTCATGGCGTGTACGGCCAGACCTGAAGGGATGAACACTCGCAGAGATGGAAATCAAAGCATGATACTTTATTAACCAAATACAAAACAAAGAGATATGAACAGCAAAGTGCAGCAACATGGGCAAAACCATGAACAGAACCAAAACACCACAAATCAGATGGCGAACAAAACAAACCCGGGACTGGGAGGAGCAGGGAGCTGAACGAGAGTGAAACGAGGGGAGAACTAAAGGGGAGATAAACACAAAACCACAAGCCTCGCTTGGGCAGAGAGGGGAGAAACAAAACTAAGGACAGAGCTGAGCTCTGTGTACAAACGAAGGTAGCTGGGGAACTAGCCGCTAGACCAGCAAGCAAGGCCGACCTAACTGGAACCTGCAGAGTACTAAAACGTAGGTCGCCTTGGAACCTGAGCAGGAAGCGAATGTAACACGCTTGCCTCTCGAAACAGACTATGATATCGTAAACACACAGGGGTAGCTGGAGAGCCAGCTGCCAGACTAGAAAGCAGGGCAGACCTAACCTGAACCTGCAGAGTACTGCCTAAAATGTAGGTCGCCTTGGAACCTGAGCAGGAAGCGAACGTACCTCGCTTGCCTCCGAGTCAGATGGAGAATCTCTCCTAAACATGGACTGCAAAACTAGAGCTGAGCTGAACACGGCCGTAACGCGTGATGAATCCCAGAGCGTCACAGGGATTCCAGTCGAGTCAATTCACGGCAGAGAACAAAGGGAACTACACTCCTTTAGTACACCCAGTCCCAGGTGAAACACATGAACAATGAATCAACACAAATAAACAGACACGATCAGGAAGTCCCTATTTGGGCCTGTGGGCAGCGGCTCGGGATCGCCCCGGGGGAGGGCACGATAACGAGGGCTTGACAGTTATAGCTTTATGGTAACAGTAGGGGGCATTGGCATCTTTCAGAACCAATATTCTGTAGACAACGGTAAACAATTATTTAATACTTAAATATACTTTTGTAATTTGTAATTACACTGATTATTCTTATGTATATGATTATTATTATTTTTTTATTACTATGATTATTTAATATATTTTTAATTATAATAATATTTTTGAACATCCAGTGAACAGTTTAAACTCACCCGGCATATCGAGAGTCTCTACACCCAACTGAATGATGCGTGGAAGAATCGCCATCTAGCGATCATTATATGTCAGTAACAGCTTCCTTGTATAAAGACTCGCTTCCCGGCGCTTCTCGTGACATTCAGGGTGAGATGGTAAATATTTGTTGTCGTTCCTTGTGTAACATTTCCTATATTTAATTTAACATAAAACACGACTCATATGAGGGGTTAGGTTGGGTGGTGTGAGCAGTTTAACTGAACCCTACGCCACTGTTTCCTTCAAATGTTTCTTTAACTAGAAGCTGAGTGAATATTTACTGCTGGAAAGTCTAATTTACACTGGAGAGTAATATCATTTTCCTTTATGCTTTAAAAATGAAATTCTTTAGAAATTTTGATTGTTTTTATTACACACTGTGCTGTAATGGCTCCCGCGAGTTTAAGACTCTCCACAGGGGGCGCCATTAGCGCAGCGATGTACTTGAAGTACTTGAGCAGCTTTGGTGTAGAGATGCTCACTGAGAAGCTTTTCAGAGTATTAACACAGTTCAGTGCTGTTGAAGCATTTGACTCCTGACTCCATGCTGCCACCTAGCGTCTAGTTTAATCTCCTACAATGACCGTTTCTGTCGTTTAATACAACTACACCTTTAATACAACGGAAATGTCAATTTGATATTTTCAAAATTAAATTAATAGACCACTGATATAATTCTCATTCTTATTAACCACCGATAAAAATAATAAAATGAACTTTATTTGACCTAAAAATGTCTCTCTCTTCTTTCTGTTTTACACACTTTCACACATTCTGGAAAGTGGGCATCAGAGGGACTGAGACAAAAGTATTAAGTTATTCAGACAAAATCTAAGATAAAAGTCTTGATTAATGGATCAGTGTATAAATGTAGCCGGTCCTCTTTACATCCGGGATACCCGTCCACGACTCTGTGTTGTGTCCAGCTGCACAGAGAAACAGGCTGGACTCCGTCTGCTGGTTCAGCCTGGTTCTTCTCCTCGACCGTGCTCCAGCCCGTCTAAATGAAATGAAGAGATGCAGTTCACTAAAGAGTCTCCTCAGTCATGCTGCAGCACAGACTAGCTGAGCTACAGGCTAAGCTTAATACACTGCATTCAACCCATATTCACTTCCTAATCAATGCTGAACGAGTCTGTGTGTGTCTGTTGTGAGTGTTGGACCCTCATCTGTTTAGAAGCATACTGTCCTAATTGCTGCTGCTCCAACATTGCATTTAAACCACTCCCATTTGTTCAAAGGTGAAATTTCCAGTAGTGAAATATCTTCAATTAAGCAAAAGGTTACTATTAAATTTCCTAATTGAATTCAAAGGTGATTTACATTTGTTCAAAGAGAGGAAGAAGGGAACTGAACAGTGATCAGTTAAAGGAGATGCTGAAATTTCACAACTTTAAATACTATCCGTCATATTGTGAGAGATTAACCAGTAGTGTAGCCTTGAACACTGAGCATTATTGGAAGCATTAAACCAGGTGTACTGTCTGGCATTGGGGTTTCTTGTCCTCCAACAGTTTGTCAGATTAGTATTGGAGACTAAGTTATTGAAAATATAATCAAAAAGATGCTGCTGCCCTCTAGAGGGAAGATGGTCAACTGAGTCGTCTGGAACTACAATAAAGTCTTCTCCTATAACCACCTGATCTGTCCAGTATTTTACCTCCCATTACTTTATAACAAAAGGGCGTTAACATACGTGCATAATTAATGTAGAGGAAGGAAGCTCAAATATGTTTTTTAGAAGCCCCTCACACCTGGAGATACCCAAACGAGTTGGTATGCAACTTCGAGGTCACTTGAACAATAACTCACTGTGGCCAGCATAGAGAAAACAGATAAGGTCTACACTTGGGATCGGAGGAGTAGCTAGTTTGTTCCACTCCGGCTGAAGGGGAGTAACTGATTTGTGGTCTCCTTCATATGGAGCAGTAAAAGTCCACCCGAAAGTTTTGATTAAGTGCGTAAGTCTAGTAGTATGTTAGCCTGGATATAATTTACTAAGAGAATGATGATGAAATGAAATACATATGGTATATGTGAGAGATAATAGATCACCTGACTATGTACTACTATGATCTCAAAACCACATTTCCTCCCTTTAAACATAAAATGTCAAACAAAGATTCTAACTGTTCAGAACTAGTTGATCTGAATTTAGATCTATGTCCACGATTCCAATGACCTCTACATGTCATAAAATCTAATACAATTGTTCATAAAGATAGGAGAGAGCAAAGTATAAGTAAGAACAAGTGTAACACAAAGGTCAAAGTCCTGTCTGTTTCCCTAAAGAAAATTTTAACACACTAGACGGAAAACAGTGGAAACAACAGCAAACTTGTCGACAAGCATCTGCTTCTGGGTATCAATTTCGCCAAAAAGGGAAAGCAAAAGCTTGGAAGTGCCATGCGGCCCCTTCAGATTCACACCACAATCCTGATTGTGCATCATTCTCGACACAATACATCATATTCATTTATGTAACAATTTCTTCTGCTAATTAAAGATTATTCCTGCCTGAAAGACCAGAAAACAACATTCAAACATTTTTAACCACTGAAGTCCTATAATTATTGATTAAAAGTGTGTTGAGTTGTTTTCCTCTGTTGCCCGCCAAGTGACGGCATTTCACCACTAGATTACAGTGTATCCTTTTTGATGTGATTTTTTTCAACAAGTGGAATTAAGAAATAGCTACAAATATTGATCCCAAAATGTCCAGGAAAAGAAAAATTGATGCCGATGGAAGACAGTTTCAAGAGAGATGGGAAGGCGAATACATGTTTGTGCTTCAAGGAGAAAAAAAACGGTATGTCTTTTGTGTTATGAGGCGGTGGCAGGAAACCTGGCAACACAGCTGGCCGCAGAGACGCGCAACTACATCACCTTTTCATTAGCGCTTGATGAAAGCACAGACAGCACGGATACAGCGCAGCTATCCATTTTCATTAGAGGCGTGAAGTCGGACCTCTCTGTCACTGAGGAGCTGTTGGATATAGCTGGCATGCATGGGACCACAACAGTATGGGACATTTTTGTAATATTACATTTATCTCAGCAGTGTTAATATTAAATATATCTCAGCAGTGTTAATATTAATTTTATCTCAGCAGGGTTAATATTAAAAATATCTCAGCAATATTAATATTAAATTTATCTCAGTAGTGTTAATATTATTTTTTTTCTCAGCAGTATTAATATCACATTTATCTCAGCAGTATTAATATTACATTTATCTCAGCAGTATTACTATTAAATATATCTCAGCAGTATTAATATTAAATATATCTCAGCAGTGCTTTGTCAGGTCCACAGGCTTCAAGGTCCAGGACTTTTATGTTGACAGTCATTTATGTTGGACTCCATGTTTTCTGTCTAGTCCAGGTGGGCTTCATTATCCTGTGTAATGTGTTGTGATTAGGGTCACCTGGGAGCTGGGGGGTTTATAGGGAGCTAAAGCGAGCTCCTCCTCTCCGAGAATTATACTCGCTTCTTCAAGCTGTCTGGTTGTCTTCATGTTCATGTTCATGTTCATGGTCGTCTATGGTGATGGAGTCTGGATGAGAGTCTGTCCTCGTTCAGGAGTAGATCTCTTCAGGGTCTGCAGGTTGGGGGTCTTGAGGATTCGGCTAATCCGAGCGCGGTGCTCCGTCTGATCTGTCCTTCACTATCTCGCCTGACTCCCTGACTCCCAACCGGCCCTCAGGTGGCTTTCAGGTTCAGCTCATGTTAGTTTGTCTCGTTTGTTTGGTTTATTCATTCGTTCTTGTTATTGCTGCATTCTTGTTTCCCCTGTTTGGTTTAATAAAGTCTTGCATCGCACCGCGAGTGTTCACCCGTCATTGTCCTAACCAGTCCTGACCCAGCAGTGTTAATAATCTTACATTAATCTCAGCAGTTCAAGTAATAAATGTATCTCAATAGTGCTAATCCTAAATTTATGATTATGATTAGCACTATTGAGATACATTTATTATTTGAACTGCTGAGAGAAATTTAGGATTAGCACTGCTGAGAAATTTATCTCAGCAGTGTTAATGTTAAATTTCTCAATAGTGCTAAATATTAAATTATCTCAGCAGTGTTAATATTAAATTTATCCCAGCAGTGCTAATCATAAGTTGATCTCAGCAGTGTTAATATTAAATTTATCTCCGCAGTGTTAATGTTAAATTTCTCAATAGTGCTAAATATTAAATTCTCAGCAGTGCTAACCATAAGTTGATCTCAGCAGTGCTAATCATACATTTACCACAGCAGTGCTAATCTGATATTTCTCAGCAGTGCTAATCTGAAATTAATCTAATCAGTGTTAATATTAAATTCATCTGAGCAGTGATCATAACTTTCTCAGCAGTGCTAATCTTATATTTACCTCAGCAGTGTTGATCAGAAATTTACCTCAGCAGTGCTAATCCTAAATTTATCTCAGCAGTGTTAATCTGAAATTTCTCAGCCATGTTAATATTAATTTAATTATTAATTTTCTCAGCAATGCTAATCATAATTTTATCTCAATAGTGTTAATAAAAATAAATTCATCTTAGCAGTGCTAATCAGAAATTTACCTCACCAGAGCTTATTTTAATTTTCTCAGCAATGTTAATTTGACATTTATTTAAGCGGTGTTAATAATAAATTTATCCCAGCAGTGCTAATCATAAGTTGATCTCAGCAGTGCTAATCATAAATTTATCTCAGCAGTGTTAATATTAAATTCATCTGAGCAGTGATCATAAATTTACCTTAGCAGTGCTAATCATAAGTTTACCTTAGCAGTGCTAATCATCAGTTTACCTCAGCAGTGCTAATCATAAATTAATCTCAGCAGTGTTAATATTAAATTGATCTGAGCAGTGATCATAACTTTCTCAGCAGTGCTAATCATAAATTTATCTCAGCAATGTTAATATTAAATGCGTCTCACCATCTTAAATGTACCTTAGCGGTATTAATCTTACATTTATTTAAGCAGTGTTAATATTAAACTCACCTCAGCAGTGCTAATCAGAAATTCACCTCAGCAGAGCTAATCTTAATTTTATGTCAGCAATGTTAATATGACATTTATTTAAGCAGTGTTAATATTAAATTTACCCCTTTTCCACCCTCCACTCAGCAGTGTTAATCTTAAATTTACCTCAGCAGGATTAATCTTAAATTTATCTCAGCAATGTTAATGTTAAATTTACCTCAGCAGTGTTAATCTTAAATTGATCTCAGCAGTGCTAATCTTAAATTGATCTCAGCAGTGCTAATCTTAAATTGATCTCAGCAGGGCTAATCTTAAATTGATCTCAGCAGGGCTAATCTTAAATTTACCTCAGCAGTGCTAATCTGACATTTATCTCAGCAATGTTAGAAATAAATTTACCTCAGCAGTGTTAATCCTAAATCTTTCTCAGCAGTGTTAATCTTAAATTTGTCTCAGCAATGTTAATATTAAATGTATCTCGGCAGTTCTTATCATAAATTTATCTCAGAAGACTTAATATTACAATTATCTCACCAGTGCTAATCTTAAAAGTACCTTAGCGGTATTAATTTTACATTTATTTAAGCAGTATTAATATGAAATTTATCTCAGCAGTGCTAATCATACATTTACCACAGCAGTGTTCATCTTAAATTTATCTCAGCAGTGCTAATCATAAATTTATCTCAGCAATGCTAATCATAATTTTATCTCAGCAATGTTAATATGACATTTATTTAAGCAGTGTTAATATTTAATCTCAACAGTGTTAATATTACATTTATCTGAGCAGTGATCATAACTTTATCTTAGCAGTGCTAATCATAGGTTTACCTCAGCAGTGTTAATATTAAATTTCTCAAGTGTTAATATTAAATTTATCTCAGCAGTGTTAATATTAAATTAATCTCAGCAGTGTTATTAAATTCATCTGAGCAGTGATCATAACTTTCTCAGCAGCGCTAATCCTAAATTTCTCTCAGCAGTGCTAATCAGAAATTCACCTCAGCAGAACTAATCTTAATTTTATCTCAGCAATGTTAATATGACATTTATTTAAGCAATGTTAATATAAAATTAATCTCAGCAATGTTAATATTAAATTCATCTGAGCAGTGATCATAACTTTCTCAGCAGCGCTAATCCTAAATTTCTCTCAGCAGTGCTAATCAAAAATTCACCTCAGCAGAACTAATCTTAATTTTATCTCAGCAATGTTAATATGACATTTATTTAAGCAATGTTAATATAAAATTAATCTCAGCAATGTTAATATTAAATTCATCTGAGCAGTGATCATAACTTTCTCAGCAGCGCTAATCCTAAATTTCTCTCAGCAGTGCTAATCAAAAATTCACCTCAGCAGAACTAATCTTAATTTTTTTTTCAGCAATGTTAATATGACATTTATTTAAGCAATGTTAATATTAAATTCATCTGAACAGTGTTAATATGACATTTACCTCAACAGTGATCATAAATTTACTTCAGCAGTGTTAATATTAAATTTCTCAGCAGTGTTAAAATTAAATTCATGTCAGCAGTGATAATCATACATTTATCTCAGCAGTGTTATTAAATTCATCTCAGCAGTTCAAATAATAAATGTCTCAATAGTGCTAATCATAATCCTAAATTTATCTCAGCAGTGTTAATAATAAATTTATCTCAGCAGTGTTAATATAAAATTAATCTGAGCAGTGATCATAAATTTACCTTAGCAGTGCTAATCATAAGTTTACCTCAGCAGTGTTAATATTAAATTTATCTCAGCAGTTCAAATAATAAATGTATCTCAATAGCGCTAATCATAAATTTCTCAGCAGTGTTAATATTAAATTTATCTTAGCAGTGCTAATCATAAGTTTACCTCAGCAGTGTTAATATTACATTTTTCTCAGCAGTGCCAATCCAAAATGTCTCTCAACAGTGCTAATCTGAAATTTATCTGAGCAGTGTTAATCTTAAATGTATCTCAGCAATGTTAATATTACATTTATTTAAGCAGTGCTATTAAATTTATCTCAGAAGTGATAATCATAACTTTGTCAGCAGTGTTAATATTAAATTTCTCAGCAGTGCTAATCCTAAATTTATCTCAGCAGTGTAAATCATAAATTCTCAGTAGTGTTAATGTTAAATTTGTCAGCAGTGTTAATATTAAATTTATGTCAGCAGTGATAATCCAGAATTTCTCAGCAGTGTTAATCATAAATTTATCTCAACGATGTTGATCAGAAATTTATCTCAGCAGTACTAAAATTACATTTATTTAAGCGGTGTTATTAAATTTATCCCAGCAGTGCTAATCATAAATTTATCTCAGAAGAGTTAATATTGCAATTATCTCACCAGCGCTAATCTTAAATGTACCTTAGCGATATTAATCTGAAATTTATCTCAGCAGTGTTATTAAATTTATCTCAGCAGTGTTAAATATTAAATTTATTTCAAAAGTGTTAATATTACATTTATCTCACCAGTGCTAATCTTAAATTTACCTCAGCAGTGCTAATCATACATTTACCTCAGCAGTGCTAATCATACATTTACCTCAGCAGTGCTAAAATTAAATGTATCTCAGCAGTGCTAATAATAAATTTATTTCAGCAGTGCCAATCATAAATTTATCTCCGCGGTGCCAATCATAAATTTCTCATAAGTTAATCTTAAATTTATCTCTGCAATGTTAGTATTACATTTATCTCAGCAGTGATAATCCTAAATTTATCTCAGCAATGCTAATCTGGAATTTATCTCAGCAGTGTTAATCTTAAATTTATCTCAGCAATGTTAATATTACATTTATTTAAGCAGTGTTAGAAATAAATTTACCTCAGCAGTGTTAATCCTAAATCTTTCTCAGCAGTGTAAATGAGAAATGTATCTCAGCAATGTTAATATTAAATGCATCTCAGCAGTGCTAATCTTAAATGTACCTTAGTGGTATTAATCTTACATTTATTTAAGCAGTGTTAATATTAAATTAATCTCAGCAGTGCTAATCAGAAATTCACTTAAGCAGAGCTAATCTTAATTTTATTTTAGCAATGTTAATATGACATTTATTTAAGCAGTGTTAATATTAAATTTGTCTCAGCAGGGTTAGTCATAAATGAATCTCAGCAGTGTTAATATTAAATTAATCTCATCAGTGTTAATATTAAATTTATCTGAGCAGTGATCATAACTTTATCTCAGCAGTGCTAATCATAAATGTATCTTAGCAGTGCTAATCCAACATTTTTCTCAGCAGTGCTAATCCTAAATTTATCTCAACAATGTTAATCCTAAATTTATCTCAGCATTGTTAATCTGAAATTTATCTCAGCCATGTTAATATTACATGTATTTAAGCAGTGTTATTAAATTTATTTCAGCAATCATAATCATAATTTTCTCAGCAGTGTTATTATTAAATTAATCTCAGCAGTGTTAATCAGAAAATTACATTTTAAAAATCATACATTAACCGCAGCAGTCCTAATCTTAAACTTGTCAGCAGTGTTCATATTAATTTTCTCAGCAATGCTAATCATAATTTTATCTCAATAGTGTTAATAAAAATACATTTATCTTAGCAGTGTTAATTATACATTTCTCAGTAGTGTTAATATTACATTCATCTCATCAGTGCTAATCATAAATGAATCTCAGCAGTGTTAATATTAAATTAATCTCAACAGTGTTAATATTAAATTTCTCAGCAGTGTTAATATTAAGTTCATCTGAGCAGTGCTAATCCAAAATTTTTCTCAGCAGTGTTCATCCTAAATGTATTTCAGCAATGTTATTAAATGCATTTAAGCAGTGCTAATCATATATTTATCTTAGCAGTGCTAATCTTAAATTTATTTCAGAAGTTAATCTTAAATTTATCTCAGCAATGTTAATATTACATTTATTTAAGCAGTGTTATTATTAAATTAATCTCAGAAGTGTTAATAAATTTCTCAGAAGTGTTAATCCTAAATCTTTCTCAGCAGTGCTAATCATAAATTTCTCTCAGCAATGTTAATATTAAATGTATCTCAGCAGTGCTAATCATAAATTTATCTCAGAAGAGTTAATATTACAAATATCTTACCAGTGCTAATCTTAAAAGTACCTTAGCGGTATTAATCTTACATTTATTTAAGCAGTGTTTATATTAAATTTCTTAGCAGTGCCAATCATACATTTACCACAGCAGTGTTAATCATCTTGAATTAACCTCAGCCGTGCTAATCTTAAATTTATCACAGCAGTGTTAATCTTAAATTTCTCAGCAGTGATAATCATAATTTTATCTCAATAGTGTTAATATTAAATTCATCTGAGCAGTGATCATAAATTTACCTCAGCAATGCTAATCATAAATTTACCTCAGCAATGCTAATCATAAATTTATCTTAGCAGTGCTAATCCTAAATTTGTCTCAGCAGTGCTAATCCTAAATTTGTCTCAGTAGTATTAATAATAAATTTCTCAGAAGTTAATCCTAAATTTTTTAGCAATGTTATTAATAAATGTATCTTACCAGTGCTAATCATAAATTTCTCAGCAATGTTAATATTACGTTTATTTAAGCAGTGTTGATTTTAAATTGATCTCAGCAGTGCTTATCTAAAATTTATCTCTGTAGTGTTAATATTAAATTTCTCAGCAGTGATAAACATAGGTTTACCGCAGCAGTCTTATTCTTAAATTTATGTCAGCAGTGATAATCATATCTTTACCTCAGCAGTGTTAATACATTTATGTCAGCAGTATTAATATTACATTTCTCAGCACTGCTAATCATAAGTTTATCTCAATAGTGTTAATAAAAATAAATTTATCTCAGCAGTGCTAATCAGAAATTCACCTCAGGAGGGTTATTCTTAAATTTATCTCAGCAATGTTGTTACATTTATTTCAGCAGCGTTATTCTTAAATTTATCTCAGCAGTGTTAATCCCAAATATTTCTCAGCAGTGTAAATAATAAATTTCTCAGCAGTGTTAATAATAAATTAATCTTAGCAGTGCTAATTATACATTTCTCAGCAATGTTAATATTAAATGTATCTCAGCAGTGCTAATCATAAATTTATCTCAGAAGAGTTAATTTTACAATTATCTCACCATTGCTAATCTTAAATGTACCTTAGCGGTATTAATCTTACATATATTTAAGCAGTGTTAATATTAAATTTATCTCAGCAGTGCTAATCATACATTAACCACAGCAGTGTAAATCTTATTTATCTCAGCAGTGCTAATCATAATTTTCTCAATAGTGTTTATTAAATTTATCTCAGAAATTTTAATATTAAATTCACCTCAGCAGAGCTAATCTTAAATGTAATAATAACACTGCTGAGATGAATTTAAGATTAACACTGCTGAGATGAATTTATCTCAGCAGTGATAATCATACGTTTACCACAGCAGTCCTAAGCTTAAATTTGTCAGCAGTGATAATCATAACTTTCTCAGCAGTGATAATCATACATTTACCACAGCAGTGTTAATAATAAATTTATTTCAGCAGTGCTAATCCTAAATTTCTCAGCAATGCTAATCATAATTGTATCTCAATAGTGTTAATAAAAATAAATTTCTTAGCAGTGTTAATATTAAATTCATCTCAGCAGTGCTAATCAGAAATTCACCTCAGCAGAGCTAATTTTAATTTTATCTCAGCAATGTTAATATGACATTTATTTAAGCAGTGTTAATCTTAAATTTATCTCAGCAGTGTTAATCTTAAATTTATCTCAGCGGTGTTAATCATAAATTTACCTCAGCAGTGCTACTATTAAATTAATCTCAGAGGTGCTAATCATAAATTAATCTCCGCAGTGTTAATCTTAAATTTACCACAGCAGTGTTCATTTTAAATTTACCACAGCAGTGTTAATATAAAATTTTTCATCACTGATAATCATAACATTATCTCAGCAGTGTTAATATTAAATTTACCTCAGCAGTGCTAATTCTAAATTTTTCTCAGAAGTGTTGGTCTCAAATTTATTTCAGCAATGTTAATATTAAATGCATCTTTGCAGTGCTAATCATAAATTCATCTCATCAATGTTAATATTACATTTATTTAAGCAGTGTTCATTTTAAATTTATCTCATCAGTGATAAATCTAAATTTATCTCCGCAGTGTTAATATTAAATTTCTCTGCAGCGTTAGTATTAAATTTCTCAGCAGTGTTAGTATTAAATTTATCTCAGCAATGTTAATATAACATTTATCTCAGCAGTGCTAATCATGAATGTTAATATTTATAAAATATTACATTTATTTAAGCAGTGTTAATATTAAATTTATCTTAGCAGTGATGTTCATACATGTACCATAGCAGTGCTAATCTTAATTTTATGTCAGCAGTGATAATCATAACTTTCTCAGCAGTGTTAATCATACATTAACCATAGCAGTGTTGATATCACTTTCATCTCAGCAGTGTTAATATTACATTTATCTCAGCAGTGCTAATCTTAAATGTATCTCAGCAGTGCTAATCATAAATGTATCTCAGAAGTGTTAATATTACAATTCTCACCAGTGCTAATCTTAAATGTACCTTAGCAGTGTTAATCCTAAAAAAAATTTCAGCAGTGTAAATAAGAAATGCATCTCAGCAGTGCTAATCATAAATTTACCTCAGCCTTGTTAATATTAAATTTCTCAGCAATGCTAATCATATTTTTATCTCAATAGTGTTAATATTAAATTTACCTCAGCAGTGTTATTATAAAATTTCTCAGCAGTGCTAATCAGAAATTTCTCAAAAGTGTTCATATTAAAATTCTCAGCAGTGCCTCGTCCCACCTTCACTGAAACCACAGTCTACCTTTAGGAGAAACCCAGAAGATCCTTAATGCCATTCTGCCACCAAGGTATGACCTTCCTCACCTGCTCACCATGTAGCAGTTTTAGCTGCTACTGAAATTACCAGTGTTACCATCTCCATCTTTTCTTCTATGAACATGTAATACTGATAATGCTACAACGGCTTTCTTTAGTCACTGTTCTGCCAGATAACACCCTGAATACACCTCTACTCCATGAACAGGTTAAAAAAAGCTTTTACTGATCTAGTTTAAACTGAATGTAAAGAGGCTAAAAGCATGAACCTAATGCAGGAAACATCTTTCTAATGTGAATAACTGTGATTGATCAGTCAGTCAATCAACCTTCATTAAGCTAGACTAACTAAAGTAACTTTAATATATATAAAAAAATATTAAATAATAATAATAATTAAAGTCATACATGTCACTAAAATTATAATAACAATAAAGACCAATAAATAAATGAATATTGTATAATAAAGAACTAAAATGTTTATTAATGAAAATCCTGTAAATCAGATTCAGGCAGAGTGGAGGTGGTTAGAAATGAAAAGGTTAAATGATTGAGTGACTCCAGTGAGCTGAGCTTTAGTGTTTCCTGTAGTGAAGTCCAGCTCACTGCTCATTGAAAGCAGATGTAGTTGATCAATCCACTGGAGTGCAGAAATAAAGAAATGTTGAAATAAGTGGTGAATTCTCCTGGTAAGATACAATGTGAGCACACTGCTCACTTACACATTGACTGTCTTTCCCTTAGATGAGCTGATCAGGCAGGTCACTGTCAGCTGTGCTGAGAGGGGGATGCTGCTTCTACGAGTGCGAGATGAGAGTCTGACTGAAGCTGGCTGTCAGACCCTGTATGAGAGCAGTATGACCTTTGGAGTGAGGAAAACTCTGCTGGCTGAGCATCAGAAATTGTTCATGAACAAGAGGGTGAGAACTGCTGTCTGCCTTACAGTTGTCTCTCGATTCCTTTTCAGTGGTCTCTTCTACCTTCCTCTTATTCTTAGTAGCTTAACCTGAGACTCTGAGTCTTCTGTAAACAGAGCTGTAGCTGAGCTGTACTCATACTCAGCTGTACCGTCGAGATTTTGGGAAGCAGTGCAATTTTAAGGGGTCAAAGCACTACTCTTAAACAATTATGCCCAGAACCACGGTTGCAGGTGGGTTTCTCTGGTGCATCTGCCTGGTTCACGGAGCTGTATTGCTCCAGCCTCACTGCCCCGGCCCCTTCCACGGCTCTTCCCACAGTCCCGGCTTCTGTTTCGTTCCTGGCTTGGTTCCTGGCTTTGGCTTGGGTCCCTGCCTGGTTCCTAACTTCATCCTGTGTCAAGGCTTGGTTCCAGGCTTCGGTCTGGGTCCCAGCTTGGTTCCAGGCTTCGGTCTGGGTCCTGGCTTGGTTCCAGACTTTGGCCTGGGTTCCGGCCAGGCAACCACCTAGTGACTCCAGAGCAACACCATTGCAACCACCTAGCAACATCCTATCAACCATCTGGCGACACCATAGCAACCAACCAATGCCAGCGTAGCAACCACCTTGCAATCACTTAGGGACACCATTGCAACCACATGCAACACCGTAGCAACTACAAACAAAATCCATAGCAACCACCTGGGACACCATAGCAAGCACCTAGCAACAGTATATCAACCACCTAGCAACACTATAGCAACCACCTAGCAACCACTTAGGGACACTATTGCAACCACCTAGTAATATCATAGAAACTGCTTGTGACATCCTAGCAACCGCCTAGCAACATCTTAGAAACCATCTAGCAAAAACATAGCAACCACTTCTGACACCCTAGCAATCACCTGTGACACCATAGCAACCACCTACAAAATCCATGGTAACAACCTGGAACACCATAGCAACTACCTAGCAACTGCATAGGAACAACCTTGAGGCAAAAAGGTGGGTCATGGGATCCTGTGTGACAAAAAAGAAAATCAATATATGTATAAAAACTGAATTAACACGTACCTGTTACACAGTTGCAGATTAATTGCAAGCCAGTCAGACACCATTCCAGATGGAGACAACCACTCACAGCTGAAGATGGATTGCCCCTTGTTGGCCAGAACCACTTTCAGGTAAAAAGCTGGGTCATGAGATCCTGAAAATAAGAAAGTCAATATATGTATAAAAACCGAATGTTCACTTACCCGTTACTCAGTTGCAGATTAATTGCAAGCCAGCCAGAGACTGTTACAGATGCAGACAACAACTCACAGCTGAAGATGGATTGCCCCTTGTTGGCCAGATTCACTTTCAGGTAAAAAGGTGCGTCAGGTGGGTCATGAGATCCTGAAAATAAGAAAGACAAAAAAGAAAGTCAACACAGTTGCAGATGAAAAGAAAGCCAGTCAGACACCGTTCCAGACGCAGACAAACTCACAGCTGGAGCTGGATAGCCCCTTGTTGGCCAGATCCACTTTCAGGTAAAAAGCTGGGTCATGAAATCCTGAAAATAAGAAAGATAAATGAAGTCAATATATGTATAGAAACCGAATGTTCACTTACCTGTTGCAAATAAGAAAGCCAGGCAGACAGACTTCCAGATGCAGACAACCTCTCTCAGTTGGAGATGGATAGACACTTGTTGGCCAGATCCACTTTCAGGAAAAAGGGTGCGTCAATTGGGTCATGACATCCTGAAAATAAGAAAGACAAAAAAGAAAGTCAACACAGTTGCAGATTAATTGCAAGCCAGTTAGACACTGTTCCAGATGCAGACAACCTATCACAGCTGAAGATGGATTGCCCCTTGTTTGCAAGATCCACTTTCAGGTAAAAAGGTGCGTCATGAGATCCTGTGTGACAAGAAAAAAGAAAATCAATATATGTATAAAAACTGAATTAACACGTACCTGTTACCCAGTTGCAGATTAATTGCAAGATCCACTTTCAGGTAAAAAGATGCGTCAGGTGGGTCATGAGATCCTGAAAATAAGAAAGACAAAAGA
The DNA here is from genome assembly GCF_030463535.1 of Salminus brasiliensis. Lineage (NCBI taxonomy): Eukaryota > Metazoa > Chordata > Actinopteri > Characiformes > Bryconidae > Salminus > Salminus brasiliensis. The sequence continues at coordinate 27,056,303 of NC_132888.1, forward strand.
AAGTCAACACAGTTGCAGATTAATTGCAAGCCAGCCAGACACCTTTCCAGATGCAGACAACCACTCACAGCTGATGATGGATTGCCCCTTGTTGGCCAGATCCACTTTCAGGTAAAAAGGTGCGTCAGGTGGGTCATGACATCCTGAAAATAAGAAAAACAAAAAAGAAAGTCAATATAAGTATAGAAACTGAATGTTCACTTACCTGTAACTCAGTTGCAAATGAAAAAAAAGCCAGTCAGACACCATTCCAGATGCAAGCAACCTCTCACAGCTGGACATGGATAGCCCCTGGGTGGCCGGTTCCACTTTCAGGTAAAAAGGTCCGTGATGGGATCCTGTGAGACAAAAAAAAAGAATCAATATATGTATAAATTCCAAATTAACACGCACGTGTTACACAGTTGCAGATTAATTGCAAGATCCACTTTCAGGTAAATAGATGCATCAGTTGGGTCAAGAGATCCTGAAAATAAGAAAGAGAAAAGAAAGTCAACACAGTTGCAGATTAATTGCAAGCAAGCCAGAAACCGTTCCAGATGCAGACAACCACTCGCAGCTGAAGATGGATTGCACCTTGTTGGCCAGATCCACTTTCAGGTAAGAAGTTGCGTGATGGGATCCTGTGTGACAAAAAAAAAGAAAATCAATATATGTATGGAAACCGAATTAACACGTACCTGTTACACAGTTGCAGATTAATTGCAAGCCAGCCAGACACCGTTCCAGATGCAGACAACCACTCGCAGCTGAAAATGGATTGCCCCTTTTTGGCCAGGTCCACTTTCAGGTATAAAAGTTGCGTCATGAGATCCTGTGTGACAAGAAAAATGAAAATCAATATATGTATAAAAACCGAATTAACACGTACCTGTTACACAGTTGCAGATTAACTGCAAGATCCACTTTGAGGTAAATAGATGCGTCAGGTGGGTCATGAGATCCTGAAAATAAGAAAGACAAAAGAAAGTCAACACAGTTGTAGATTAATTGCAAGATCCACTTTCAGGTAAATAGATGCGTCAGGTGAGTCAAGAGATCCTGAAAATATGAAAGAGAAAAGAAAGTCAACACAGTTGCAGATTAATTGCAAGCAAGCCAGACACCGTTCCAGATGCAGACAACCACTCGCAGCTGAAGATGGATTGCACCTTGTTGGCCAGATCCACTTTCAGGTAAAAAAGTGCGTCATGAGATCCTGTGTGACAAGAAAAAAGAAAATCAATATATGTGTAAAAACCGAATTACCACGTACCTGTTACACAGTTGCAGATTAATTGCAGGATCCACTTTCAGGTAAAAAGGTGCATCAGGTGGGTCATGAGATCCTGAAAATAAGAAAGACAAAAAAGAAAATCAACACAGTTGTAGATTAATTGCAAGCCAGCCAGAACCTGATCCAGAAAAAAGAAATCAATATATGTATAAAAAATGAATTAACAAGTACCTGTTACACAGTTGCAGATTAATTGCAAGCCAGCCAGACACTGTTCCAGATGCAGACAACCACTCGCAGCTTAAGATGGATTGCCCCTTGTTGGCCAGATACACTTTCAGGTAAAATGGTGCGTCATGAGATCCTGTGTGACAAGAAAAAAGAAAATCAATATATGTGTAAAAAACGAATTAAAACGTACCTGTTACACAGTTGCAGATTAATTACAAGCCAGCCAGACACCGTTCCAGATGCAGACAACCACTCACAGCTGAAGATGGATTGCCCCTTGTTGGCAAGATCCACTTTCAGGTAAAAAGGTGCATCAGGTGGGTCATGACATCCTGAAAATAAGAAAGACAAAAAAGAAAGTCAATATAAGTATAGAAACTGAATGTTCACTTACCTGTAACTCAGTTGCAGATGAAAAGAAAGCCAGTCAGACAACGTTCCAGATGCAGGCAACCTCTCACAGCTGGACATTGATAGCCCCTTGTTGGCCGGATCTACTTTCAGGTAAAAAGGTCCGTGATGGGATCCTGTGAGACAAAAAAAAGAATCAATATATGTATAAAAACCGAACTAACACGTACCTGTTGCACAGTTGCAGATTAACTGCAAGATCCACTTTCAGGTAAAAAGATGCGTCAGGTGGGTCATGAGATCCTGAAAATAAGAAAGACAAAAAAGAAAGTCAATACAGTTGCAGATTAACTGCAAGCCAGCCAGACACTGTTCCAGATGCACACAACATATCACAGCTGAAGATGGATTGCACCTTGTTGGCCAGATCCACTTTCAGGTAAAAAGGTGTGTGATGGGATCCTGTGTGACAAGAAAAAAGAAAATCAATATGTGTATAAAAACCGAATTAACACGTACCTGTTACACAGTTGCAGATTAATTGCAAGCCAGCCAGACACCGTTCCAGATGCAGACAACCACTCGAAGCTGAAGACGGATAGCCCCTTGTTTGCCAGATCCACTTTCAGGTAAAAAGGTGCGTCAGGTGGGTCATGAGATCCTGAAAATAAAAAGACAAAAAAGAAAGTCCACACAGTTGCAGATTAATTGCAAGCCAGCCAGACACTGTTCCAGATGCAGACAACCTATCAAAGCTGAAGATGGATTGCACCTTGTTGGCCAGATCCACTTTCAGGTAAAAAGGTGTGTGATGGGATAGTGTGTGACAAGAAAAAAGAAAATCAATATATGTATAAAAAACGAATTAACACGTACCTGTTACACAGTTGCAGATTAATTGCAAGCCAGCCAGACACCGTTCCAAATGCAGACAACCACTCGTAGCTGAAGATGGATTGCCCCTTGTTTGCCAGATCCACTTTCAGGTAAAATGGTGCGTCATGAGATCCTGTGTGACAAGAAAAAAGAAAATCAATATATGTATAAAAACCGAATTAACACGTACCTGTTACACAGTTGCAGATTAATTACAAGCCAGCCAGACACCGTTCCAGATGCAGACAACCACTCACAGCTGAAGATGGATTGCCCCTTGTTGGCAAGATCCACTTTCAGGTAAAAAGGTGCATCAGGTGGGTCATGACATCCTGAAAATAAGAAAGACAAAAAAGAAAGTCAATATAAGTATAGAAACTGAATGTTCACTTACCTGTAACTCAGTTGCAGATGAAAAGAAAGCCAGTCAGACAACGTTCCAGATGCAGGCAACCTCTCACAGCTGGACATTGATAGCCCCTTGTTGGCCGGATCTACTTTCAGGTAAAAAGGTCCGTGATGGGATCCTGTGAGACAAAAAAAAGAATCAATATATGTATAAAAACCGAACTAACACGTACCTGTTGCACAGTTGCAGATTAACTGCAAGATCCACTTTCAGGTAAAAAGATGCGTCAGGTGGGTCATGAGATCCTGAAAATAAGAAAGACAAAAAAGAAAGTCAATACAGTTGCAGATTAACTGCAAGCCAGCCAGACACTGTTCCAGATGCAAACAACATATCACAGCTGAAGATGGATTGCACCTTGTTGGCCAGATCCACTTTCAGGTAAAAAGGTGTGTGATGGGATCCTGTGTGACAAGAAAAAAGAAAATCAATATGTGTATAAAAACCGAATTAACACGTACCTGTTACACAGTTGCAGATTAATTGCAAGCCAGCCAGACACCGTTCCAGATGCAGACAACCACTCGAAGCTGAAGACGGATAGCCCCTTGTTTGCCAGATCCACTTTCAGGTAAAAAGGTGCGTCAGGTGGGTCATGAGATCCTGAAAATAAAAAGACAAAAAAGAAAGTCCACACAGTTGCAGATTAATTGCAAGCCAGCCAGACACCGTTCCAGATGCAGACAACCACTCGTAGCTGAAGATGGATTGCCCCTTGTTTGCCAGATCCACTTTCAGGTAAAATGGTGCGTCATGAGATCCTGTGTGACAAGAAAAAAGAAAATCAATATATGTGTAAAAACCGAATTACCACGTACCTGTTACACAGTTGCAGATTAATTGCAAGCCAGCCAGACACTGTTCCAGATGCAGACAACCACTCGCAGCTGAAGATGGATTGCCCCTTGTTGGCCAGATACACTTTCAGGTAAAATGGTGCGTCATGAGATCCTGTGTGACAAGAAAAAAGAAAATCAATATATGTGTAAAAACCGAATTACCACGTACCTGTTACACAGTTGCAGATTAATTGCAAGATCCACTTTCAGGTAAAAAGGTGCATCAGGTGGGTCATGAGATCCTGAAAATAAGAAAGACAAAAAAGAAAATCAACACATTTGTAAATTAATTGCAAGCCAGCCAGACACTGATCCAGAAAAAAGAAATCAATATGTATAAAAAATGAATTAACAAGTACCTGTTACACAGTTGCAGATTAATTGCAAGCCAGCCAGACACTGTTCCAGATGCAGACAACCACTCGCAGCTTAAGATGGATTGCCCCTTGTTGGCCAGATACACTTTCAGGTAAAATGGTGCGTCATGAGATCCTGTGTGACAAGAAAAAAGAAAATCAATATATGTGTAAAAAACGAATTAACACGTACCTGTTACACAGTTGCAGATTAATTGCAAGATCCACTTTCAGGTAAAAAGGTGCGTCAGGTGGGTCATGAGATCCTGAAAATAAGAAAGACAAAAAAGAAAATCAACACAGTTGTAGATTAATTGCAAGCCAGCCAGACACTGATCCAGAAAAAAGAAATCAATATGTTTAAAAAATGAATTAACACGTATCTTTTACACAGTTGCAGATTAATTGCAAGCCAGCCAGACATCGTTCCAGATGCAGACAACCACTCACAGCTGAAGATGGATTGCCCCTCCACATGGATTGCCAGATCCACTTTCAGGTAAAAAGGTGCGACAGGTGGGTCATGACATCCTGAAAATAAGAAAGACAAAAAAGAAAGTCAATACAAGTATATAAACTGAATGTTCACTTACCTGTAACTCAGATGCAGATGAAAAGAAAGCCAGTCAGACACCATTCCAGATGCAGGCAACCTCTCACAGCTGGACGTTGATAGCCCCTTGTTGGCCGGATCCACTTTCAGGTAAAAAGGTCTGTGATGGGATCCTGTGTGACAAAAAAAAAGAAAATCAACACCTGTGTAAAAACCGAATTAACACGTACCTGTTACACAGTTGCAGATTAATTGCAAGCCAGCCAGACACCGTTCCAGATGCAGACAACCACTCGTAGCTGAAGATGGATTGCCCCTTGATTGCCAGATCCACTTTCAGGTAAAATGGTGCGTCATGAGATCCTGTGTGACAAGAAAAAAGAAAATCAATATATGTATAAAAACCGAATTAAAAAGTACCTGTTACACAGTTGCAGATTAATTGCAAGCCAGCCAGACACTGTTCCAGATGCAGACAACCACTCGCAGCTGAAGATGGATTGCCCCTTGTTGGCCAGATACACTTTCAGGTAAAATGGTGCGTCATGAGATCCTGTGTGACAAGAAAAAAGAAAATCAATATATGTGTAAAAACCGAATTACCACGTACCTGTTACACAGTTGCAGATTAATTGCAAGATCCACTTTCAGGTAAAAAGGTGCATCAGGTGGGTCATGAGATCCTGAAAATAAGAAAGACAAAAAAGAAAATCAACACAGTTGTAGATTAATTGCAAGCCAGCCAGACACTGATCCAGAAAAAAGAAATCAATATGTATAAAAAATGAATTAACAAGTACCTGTTACACAGTTGCAGATTAATTGCAAGCCAGCCAGACACTGTTCCAGATGCAGACAACCACTCGCAGCTTAAGATGGATTGCCCCTTGTTGGCCAGATACACTTTCAGGTAAAATGGTGCGTCATGAGATCCTGTGTGACAAGAAAAAAGAAAATCAATATATGTGTAAAAAACGAATTAACACGTACCTGTTACACAGTTGCAGATTAATTGCAAGATCCACTTTCAGGTAAAAAGGTGCGTCAGGTGGGTCATGAGATCCTGAAAATAAGAAAGACAAAAAAGAAAATCAACACAGTTGTAGATTAATTGCAAGCCAGCCAGACACTGATCCAGAAAAAAGAAATTAATATGTTTAAAAAATGAATTAACACGTATCTTTTACACAGTTGCAGATTAATTGCAAGCCAGCCAGACATCGTTCCAGATGCAGACAACCACTCACAGCTTAAGATGGATTGCCCCTCCACATGGATTGCCAGATCCACTTTCAGGTAAAAAGGTGCGACAGGTGGGTCATGACATCCTGAAAATAAGAAAGACAAAAAAGAAAGTCAATACAAGTATATAAACTGAATGTTCACTTACCTGTAACTCAGATGCAGATGAAAAGAAAGCCAGTCAGACACCATTCCAGATGTAGGCAACCTCTCACAGCTGGACGTTGATAGCCCCTTGTTGGCCGGATCCACTTTCAGGTAAAAAGGTCTGTGATGGGATCCTGTGTGACAAAAAAAAAGAAAATCAACACCTGTGTAAAAACCGAATTAACACGTACCTGTTACACAGTTGCAGATTAATTGCAAGCCAGCCAGACACCGTTCCAGATGCATACAACCAATCGTAGCTGAAGATGGATTGCCCCTTTTTGGCCAGGTCCACTTTCAGGTATAAAGGTGCGTCATGAGATCCTGTGTGACAAGAAAAAAGAAAATCAATATATGTATAAAAACCGAATTAACACGTACCTGTTACACAGTTGCAGATTAATTGCAAGATCGACTTTCAGTTAAAAAGATGCGTCAGGTGGGTCATGAGATCCTGAAAATAAGAAAGACAAAAAAGAAAGTCAATATTAGTATAGAAACTGAATGTTCACTTACCTGTAACTCAGTTGCAGATGAAAAGATAGCCAGTCAGACACCATTCCAGATGCAGGCAACCTCTCACAGCTGGACGTTGATAGCCCCTTGTTGGCCGGATCCACTTTCAGGTAAAAAGGTCCGTGATGGGATCCTGTGAGACAAAAAAGGAATCAATATATGTATAAAAACCAAATTAACACGTACCTGTTACACAGTTGCAGATTAATTGTAAGATCCACTTTCAGGTAAAAAGATGCAACAGGTGGGTCATGAGATCCTGAAAATAAGAAAGACAAAAAAGAAAGTCAACACAGTTGCAGATTAATTGCAAGCCAGCCAGACATTGATCCAGAAAAAAAATCAATATGTTTAAAAAACGAATTAACACGTATCTTTTACACAGTTGCAGATTAATTGCAAGCCAGCCAGACACCGTTCCAGATGCAGACAACCACTCACAGCTGAAGATGGATTGCCCCTTGTTGGCCAGATCCACTTTCAGGTAAAAAGGTGCGTCAGGTGGGACATGACATCCTGAAAATAAGAAAGACAAAAAAGAAAGTCCACACAGTTGCAGATTAATTGCAAGCCAGCCAGACACTGTTCCAGATGCAGACAACCTATCAAAGCTGAAGATGGATTGCACCTTGTTGGCTAGATCCACTGTCAGGTAAAAAGGTGTGTGATGGGATAGTGTGTGACAAGAAAAAAGAAAATCAATATATGTATAAAAAACGAATTAACACGTACCTGTTACACAGTTGCAGATTAATTGCAAGCCAGCCAGACACCGTTCCAGATGCAGACAACCACTCGTAGCTGAAGATGGATTGCCCCTTGTTGGCCAGATCCACTTTCAGGTAAAATGGTGCGTCATGAGATCCTGTGTGACAAGAAAAAAGAAAATCAATATATGTATAAAAACCGAATTAACACGTACCTGTTACACAGTTGCAGATTAATTACAAGCCAGCCAGACACCGTTCCAGATGCAGACAACCACTCACAGCTGAAGATGGATTGCCCCTTGTTGGCCAGATACACTTTCAGGTAAAATGGTGCGTCATGAGATCCTGTGTGACAAGAAAAAAGAAAATCAATATATGTGTAAAAACCGAATTAACACGTACCTGTTACACAGTTGCAGATTAATTGCAAGATCCACTTTCAGGTAAAAAGGTGCATCAGGTGGGTCATGAGATCCTGAAAATAAGAAAGACAAAAAAGAAAATCAACACAGTTGTAGATTAATTGCAAGCCAGCCAGAGACTGATCCAGAAAAAAGAAATCAATATGTATAAAAAATGAATTAACAAGTACCTGTTACACAGTTGCAGATTAATTGCAAGCCAGCCAGACACTGTTCCAGATGCAGACAACCACTCGCAGCTTAAGATGGATTGCCCCTCCACATGGATTGCCAGATCCACTTTCAGGTAAAAAGGTGCGACAGGTGGGTCATGACATCCTGAAAATAAGAAAGACAAAAAAGAAAGTCAATACAAGTATATAAACTGAATGTTCACTTACCTGTAACTCAGATGCAGATGAAAAGATAGCCAGTCAGACACCATTCCAGATGCAGGCAACCTCTCACATCTGGACATGGATAGCCCCTTGTTGGCCGGATCCACTTTCAGGTAAAAAGGTGCGTGATGGGATCCTGTGTGACAAAAAAAAAAATCAATATATGTATAAAAACCGAATTAACACGTACCTGTTACACAGTTGCAGATTAATTTCAAGATCCACTTTCAGGTAAAAAGATGCGCCTGGTGGGTCATGTGATCCTGAAAATAAGAAAGACAAAAAAGAAAGTCAACACAGTTGCAGATTAATTGCAAGCCAAACAGACACTGATCCAGAAAAAAGAAATCAATATGTATAAAAAACGAATTAACACATATCTTTTACACAGTTGCAGATTAATTGCAAGCCAGCCAGACACCGTTCCAGATGCAGACAACCACTCGTAGCTGAAGATGCATTGCCCCTTGTTGGCCAGGTCCACTTTCAGGTAAAAAGGTGCGTCATGAGATCCTGTATAACAAGAAAAAAGAAAATCAATATATGTATAAAAACCGAATTAACACGTACCTGTTACACAGTTGCAGATTAATTTCAAGATCCACTTTCAGGTAAAAAGATGCGCCTGGTGGGTCATGTGATCCTGAAAATAAGAAAGACAAAAAAGAAAGTCAACACAGTTGCAGATTAATTGCAAGCCAGCCAGACACTGATCCAAAAAAAACAAATCAATATGTATAAAAAACGAATTAACACATATCTTTTACACAGTTGCAGATTAATTGCAAGCCAGGCAGACACCGTTCCAGATGCAGACAACCACTGACAGCTGAAGATGGATTGCCCCTTGTTGGCCAGATCCACTTTCAGGTAAAAAGTTGCATCAGGTGGGTCATGACATCCTGAAAATAAGAAAGACAAAAAAGAAAGTCAATATAAGTATAGAAACTGAATGTTGGCTTACCTGTAACTCAGTTGCAGATGAAAAGAAAGCCAGTCAGACACCATTCCAGATGCAGGCAACCTCTCACAGCTGGATATGGATAGCCCCTTGTTGGCCGCATCCACTTTCAGGAAAAAAGGTGCGTAATGGGATCCTGTGTGACAAGAAAAAAGAAAATCAATATATGTATAAAAACCGAATTAACACGTATCTTTTACACAGTTGCAGATTAATTGCAAGCCAGCCAGACACCGTTCCAGATGCAGACAACCACTCGCAGCTGAAGATGGATTGCCCCTTGTTGGCCAGATCCACTTTCAGGTAAAAAGGTGCGTCATGAGATCCTGTGTGACAAGAAAAAAGAAAATCAATATATGTATAAAAACCTAATTAACACGTACCTGTTACACAGTTGCAGATTAATTGCTAGATCCACTTTCAGGTAAAAAGGTGCGTCAGGTGGGTAATGACATCCTGAAAATAAGAAAGACAAAAAAGAAAGTCAACAAAGTTGCAGATTAATTGCAAGCCAAACAGACACTGATCCAGAAAAAATAAATCAATATGTATAAAAAACGAATTAACACGTATCTTTTACACAGTTGCAGATTAATTGCAAGCCAGCCAGACACCGTTCCGGATGCAGACAACCACTCGTAGCTGAAGATGCATTGCCCCTTGTTGGCCAGGTCCACTTTCAGGTAAAAAGGTGCGTCATGAGATCCTGTATAACAACAAAAAAGAAAATCAATATATGTATAAAAACCGAATTAACACGTACCTGTTACACAGTTGCAGATTAATTTCAAGATCCACTTTCAGGTAAAAAGATGCGCCTGGTGGGTCATGTGATCCTGAAAATAAGAAAGACAAAAAAGAAAGTCAACACAGTTGCAGATTAATTGCAAGCCAGCCAGACACTGATCCAAAAAAAACAAATCAATATGTATAAAAAACAAATTGACACATATCTTTTACACAGTTGCAGATTAATTGCAAGCCAGGAAGACACCGTTCCAGATGCAGACAACCACTGACAGCTGAAGATGGATTGCCCCTTGTTGGCCAGATCCACTATCAGGTAAAAAGTTGCATCAGGTGGGTCATGACATCCTGAAAATAAGAAAGACAAAAAAGAAAGTCAATATAAGTATAGAAACTGAATGTTGGCTTACCTGTAACTCAGTTGCAGATGAAAGGAAAGCCAGTCAGACACCATTCCAGATGCAGGCAACCTCTCACAGCTGGATATGGATAGCCCCTTGTTGGCCGCATCCACTTTCAGGAAAAAAGGTGCGTAATGGGATCCTGTGTGACAAGAAAAAAGAAAATCAATATATGTATAAAAACCGAATTAACACGTACCGGTTACACAGTTGCAGATTAATTGCAAGCCAGCCAGACACCGTTCCAGATGCAGTCAACCACTCGCAGCTGAAGATGGATTGCCCCTTGTTGGCCAGATCCACTTTCAGGTAAAAAGGTGTGTCATGAGATCCTGTGTGACAAGAAAAAAGAAAATCAATATATGTATAAAAACCTAATTAACACGTACCTGTTACACAGTTGCAGATTAATTGCTAGATCCACTTTCAGGTAAAAAGATGAGTCAGTTGGGTCATGACATCCTGAAAATAAAAAAGAAAAAAAAGAAAGTCAACACAGTTGCAGATTAATTGTAAGCCAGCATGACACTGATTCAGAAAAAAGAAATCAATATGTATAAAAAACGAATTAACACATATCTTTTACACAGTTGCAGATTTATTGCAAGCCAGCCAGACACCGTTCCAGATGCAGACAACCACTCACAGCTGAAGATGGATTGCCCCTTGTTGGCCAGATCCACTTTCAGGTAAAAAGGTGCATCAGGAGGGTCATGACATCCTGAAAATAAGAAAGACAAAAAAGATAGTAAATATAAGTATAGAAACTGAATGTTCACTTACCTGTAAGTCAGTTGCAGATGAAAAGAAAGCCAGTCAGACACCATTCCAGATGCAGGCAACCTCTCACATCTGGACATGGATAGCCCCTTGTTGGCCGGATCCACTTTCAGGAAAAAAGGTGTGTAATGGGATCCTGTGTGACAAGAAAAAAGAAAATCAATATATGTATAAAAACCGAATTAACACGTACCTGTAACACAGTTGCAGATTAATTGCAAGCCAGCCAGACACCGTTCCAGATGCAGACAACCACTCGCAGCTGAAGATGGATTGCCCCTTGTTGGCCAGATCCACTTTCAGGTAAAAAGGTGCGTCATGAGATCCTGTGTAACAAGAAAAAAGAAAATCAATATATGTATAAAAACCGAATTAACACGTACCTGTTACACAGATGCAGATTAATTGCAAGATCCACTTTCAGGTAAAAAGATGCGTCAGGTGGGTCATGAGATCCTGAAAATAAGAAAGACAAAAAAGAAAGTCAACACAGTTGCAGATTAATTGCAAGCCAGCCAGACACTGATCCAAAAAAAGAAATCAATATGTATAAAAAACGAATTAACACGTATCTTTTACACAGTTGCAGATTAATTGCCAGCCAGCCAGACACCGTTCCAGATGCAGACAACGACTCACAGCTTAAGATGGATTGCCCCTTGTTGGCCAGATCTACTTTCAGGTAAAAAGTTGCATCAGGTGGGTCATGACATCCTGAAAATAAGAAAGACAAAAAAGAAAGTCAATATAAGTATAGAAACTGAATGTTCACTTACCTGTAACTCAGTTGCAGATGAAAAGAAAGCCAGTCAGACACCATTCCAGATGCAGGCAACCTCTCACAGCTGGACATGGATAGCCCCTTGTTGGATGGATCCACTTTCAGGTAAAAAGGTGCGAGATGGAATCCTGTGTGACAAGAAAAAAGAAAATCAATATATGTATAAAAACCGAATTTACACGTACCTGTTACACAGTTGCAGATTAATTGCTAGATCCACTTTCAGGTAAAAAGGTGCGTCAGGTGGGTAATGACATCCTGAAAATAAGAAAGCCAAAAAAGAAAGTCAACACAGTTGCAGATGAAAAGAAAGCCAGTCAGACACCATTCCAGATGCAGGCAACCTCTCACAGCTGGAAATGGATAGCCCCTTGTTGGCCGGATCCACTTTCAGGAAAAAAGGTGCATAATGGGATCCTGTGTGACAAGAAAAAAGAAAATCAATATATGTATAAAAACCGAATTAACACGTACCTGTTACACAGTTGCAGATTAATTGCAAGCCAGCCAGACACCGTTCCAGATGCAGACAACCACTCGCAGCTGAAGATGGATTGCCCCTTGTTGGCCAGATCCACTTTCAGGTAAAAAGATGCGTGATGAGATCCTGTGTGACAAGAAAAAAGAAATTCAAAATATGTATAAAAACCGAATTAACACGTACCTGTTACACAGTTGCAGATTAATTGCAAGCCAGCCAGACACCGTTCCAAATGCAGACAACCAATCGTAGGTGAAGATGTATTGCCTCTTGATGGCCAGGTCCACTTTCAGGTAAAAAGGTGCGTCATGAGATCCTGTGTAACAAGAAAAAAGAAAATCAATATATGTATAAAAACAGAATTAACACGTACCTGTTACACAGATGCAGATTAATTGCAAGATCCACTTTCAGGTAAAAAGATGCGTCAGGTGGGTCATGACATCCTGAAAATAAAAAAGACAAAAAAGAAAGTCAACACAGTTGCAGATTAATTGCAAGCCAGCCTGACACTGATTCAGAAAAAAGAAATCAATATGTATAAAAAACGAATTAACACATATCTTTTACACAGTTGCAGATTTATTGCAAGCCAGCCAGACACCGTTCCAGATGCAGACAACCACTCACAGCTGAAGATGGATTGCCCCTTGTTGGCCAGATCCACTTTCAGGTAAAAAGGTGCATCAGGTGGGTCATGACATCCTGAAAATAAGAAAGACAAAAAAGAAAGTCAATATAAGTATAGAAACTGAATGTTCACTTACCTGTAACTCAGTTGCAGATGAAAAGAAAGCCAGTCAGACACCATTCCAGATGCAGGCAACCTCTCACATCTGGACATGGATAGCCACTTGTTGGCCGGATCCACTTTCAGGTAAAAAGGTGCGTGATGGGATCCTGTGTGACAAAAAAAAAATCAATATATGTATAAAAACCGAATTAACACGTACCTGTTACACAGTTGCAGATTAATTGCAAGCCAGCCAGATACCGTTCCAGATGCAGACAACCACTCGCAGCTGAAGATGGATTGCCCCTTGTCGGCCAGATCTACTTTCAGCTAAAAAGGTGCGTCATGAGATCCTGTGTAACAAGAAAAAAGAAAATCAATAAATGTATAAAAACCGAATTAACACATACCTGTTACACAGATGCAGATTAATTGCAAGATCCACTTTCAGGTAAAAAGATGCGCCTGGTGGGTCATGTGATCCTGAAAATAAGAAAGACAAAAAAGAAAGTCAACACAGTTGCAGATTAATTGCAAGCCAGCCAGACACTGATCCAAAAAAAAGAAATCAATATGTATAAAAAACGAATTAACACATATCTTTTACACAGTTGCAGATTAATTGCAAGCCAGCCAGACACCGTTCCAGATGCAGACAACCACTCACAGCTTAAGATGGATTGCCCCTTGTTGGCCAGATCTACTTTCAGGTAAAAAGTTGCATCAGGTGGGTCATGACATCCTGAAAATAAGAAAGACAAAAAAGAAAGTCAATATAAGTATAGAAACTGAATGTTCACTTACCTGTAACTCAGTTGCAGATGAAAAGAAAGCCAGTCAGACACCATTCCAGATGCAGGCAACCTCTCACAGCTGGACATGGATAGCCCCTTGTTGGATGGATCCACTTTCAGGTAAAAAGGTGCGAGATGGAATCCTGTGTGACAAGAAAAAAGAAAATCAATATATGTATAAAAACCGAATTTACACGTACCTGTTACACAGTTGCAGATTAATTGCTAGATCCACTTTCAGGTAAAAAGGTGCGTCAGGTGGGTAATGACATCCTGAAAATAAGAAAGCCAAAAAAGAAAGTCAACACAGTTGCAGATGAAAAGAAAGCCAGTCAGACACCATTCCAGATGCAGGCAACCTCTCACAGCTGGAAATGGATAGCCCCTTGTTGGCCGGATCCACTTTCAGGAAAAAAGGTGCATAATGGGATCCTGTGTGACAAGAAAAAAGAAAATCAATATATGTATAAAAACCGAATTAACACGTACCTGTTACACAGTTGCAGATTAATTGCAAGCCAGCCAGACACCGTTCCAGATGCAGACAACCACTCGCAGCTGAAGATGGATTGCCCCTTGTTGGCCAGATCCACTTTCAGGTAAAAAGATGCGTGATGAGATCCTGTGTGACAAGAAAAAAGAAATTCAAAATATGTATAAAAACCGAATTAACACGTACCTGTTACACAGTTGCAGATTAATTGCAAGCCAGCCAGACACCGTTCCAAATGCAGACAACCAATCGTAGGTGAAGATGTATTGCCTCTTGATGGCCAGGTCCACTTTCAGGTAAAAAGGTGCGTCATGAGATCCTGTGTAACAAGAAAAAAGAAAATCAATATATGTATAAAAACAGAATTAACACGTACCTGTTACACAGATGCAGATTAATTGCAAGATCCACTTTCAGGTAAAAAGATGCGTCAGGTGGGTCATGACATCCTGAAAATAAAAAAGACAAAAAAGAAAGTCAACACAGTTGCAGATTAATTGCAAGCCAGCCTGACACTGATTCAGAAAAAAGAAATCAATATGTATAAAAAACGAATTAACACATATCTTTTACACAGTTGCAGATTTATTGCAAGCCAGCCAGACACCGTTCCAGATGCAGACAACCACTCACAGCTGAAGATGGATTGCCCCTTGTTGGCCAGATCCACTTTCAGGTAAAAAGGTGCATCAGGTGGGTCATGACATCCTGAAAATAAGAAAGACAAAAAAGAAAGTCAATATAAGTATAGAAACTGAATGTTCACTTACCTGTAACTCAGTTGCAGATGAAAAGAAAGCCAGTCAGACACCATTCCAGATGCAGGCAACCTCTCACATCTGGACATGGATAGCCACTTGTTGGCCGGATCCACTTTCAGGTAAAAAGGTGCGTGATGGGATCCTGTGTGACAAAAAAAAAATCAATATATGTATAAAAACCGAATTAACACGTACCTGTTACACAGTTGCAGATTAATTGCAAGCCAGCCAGATACCGTTCCAGATGCAGACAACCACTCGCAGCTGAAGATGGATTGCCCCTTGTCGGCCAGATCTACTTTCAGCTAAAAAGGTGCGTCATGAGATCCTGTGTAACAAGAAAAAAGAAAATCAATAAATGTATAAAAACCGAATTAACACATACCTGTTACACAGATGCAGATTAATTGCAAGATCCACTTTCAGGTAAAAAGATGCGCCTGGTGGGTCATGTGATCCTGAAAATAAGAAAGACAAAAAAGAAAGTCAACACAGTTGCAGATTAATTGCAAGCCAGCCAGACACTGATCCAAAAAAAAGAAATCAATATGTATAAAAAACGAATTAACACATATCTTTTACACAGTTGCAGATTAATTGCAAGCCAGCCAGACACCGTTCCAGATGCAGACAACCACTCACAGCTGAAGATGGATTGCCCCTTGTTGGCTAGATCCACTTTCAGGTAAAAGATGAGTCAGGTGGGTCATGACATCCTGACAATAAGAAAGACAAAAAAGAAAGTCAATATAAGTATAGAAACTGAATGTTCACTTACCGGTTACTCAGTTGCAGATGAAAAGAAAGCCAGTCAGACACCATTCCAGATGCAGGCAACCTCTCACAGCTGGATATGGATAGCCCCTTGTTGGCCGGATCCACTTTCAGGAAAAAAGGTGCGTAATGGGATCCTGTGTAACAAGAAAAAAGAAAATCAATATATGTATAAAAACCGAATTAACACGTACCTGTTACACAGTTGCAGATTAATTGCAAGCCAGCCAGACACCGTTCCAGATGCAGACAACCACTCACAGCTGAAGATGGATTGCCCCTTGTTGGCCAGATCCACTTTCAGGTAAAAAGTTGCATCAGGTGGGTCATGACATCCTGAAAATAAGAAAGACAAAAAAGAAAGTCAATATAAGTATAGAAACTGAATGTTCACTTACCTGTAACTCAGTTGCAGATGAAAAGAAAGCCAGTCAGACACCATTCCAGATGCAGGCAACCTCTCACATCTGGACATGGATAGCCACTTGTTGGCCGGATCCACTTTCAGGTAAAAAGGTGCGTGATGGGATCCTGTGTGACAAAAAAAAAATCAATATATGTATAAAAACCGAATTAACACGTACCTGTTACACAGTTGCAGATTAATTGCAAGCCAGCCAGATACCGTTCCAGATGCAGACAACCACTCGCAGCTGAAGATGGATTGCCCCTTGTCGGCCAGATCTACTTTCAGCTAAAAAGGTGCGTCATGAGATCCTGTGTAACAAGAAAAAAGAAAATCAATAAATGTATAAAAACCGAATTAACACATACCTGTTACACAGATGCAGATTAATTGCAAGATCCACTTTCAGGTAAAAAGATGCGCCTGGTGGGTCATGTGATCCTGAAAATAAGAAAGACAAAAAAGAAAGTCAACACAGTTGCAGATTAATTGCAAGCCAGCCAGACACTGATCCAAAAAAAAGAAATCAATATGTATAAAAAACGAATTAACACATATCTTTTACACAGTTGCAGATTAATTGCAAGCCAGCCAGACACCGTTCCAGATGCAGACAACCACTCACAGCTGAAGATGGATTGCCCCTTGTTGGCTAGATCCACTTTCAGGTAAAAGATGAGTCAGGTGGGTCATGACATCCTGACAATAAGAAAGACAAAAAAGAAAGTCAATATAAGTATAGAAACTGAATGTTCACTTACCGGTTACTCAGTTGCAGATGAAAAGAAAGCCAGTCAGACACCATTCCAGATGCAGGCAACCTCTCACAGCTGGATATGGATAGCCCCTTGTTGGCCGGATCCACTTTCAGGAAAAAAGGTGCGTAATGGGATCCTGTGTAACAAGAAAAAAGAAAATCAATATATGTATAAAAACCGAATTAACACGTACCTGTTACACAGTTGCAGATTAATTGCAAGCCAGCCAGACACCGTTCCAGATGCAGACAACCACTCACAGCTGAAGATGGATTGCCCCTTGTTGGCCAGATCCACTTTCAGGTAAAAAGTTGCATCAGGTGGGTCATGAGATCCTGAAAATAAGAAAGACAAAAAAGAAAATCAACACAGTTGTAGATTAATTGCAAGCCAGCCAGAGACTGATCCAGAAAAAAGAAATCAATATGTATAAAAAATGAATTAACAAGTACCTGTTACACAGTTGCAGATTAATTGCAAGCCAGCCAGACACTGTTCCAGATGCAGACAACCACTCACAGCTGAAGACGGATTGCCCCTTGTTGGCTAGATCCACTTTCAGGTAAAAGGTGCGTCAGGTGGGTCATGACATCCTGACAATAAGAAAGACAAAAAAGAAAGTCAATATAAGTATAGAAACTGAATGTTCACTTACCGGTTACTCAGTTGCAGATGAAAAGAAAGCCAGTCAGACACCATTCCAGATGCAGGCAACCTCTCACAGCTGGATATGGATAGCCCCTTGTTGGCCGGATCCACTTTCAGGAAAAAAGGTGCGTAATGGGATCCTGTGTAACAAGAAAAAAGAGAATCAATATATGTATAAAAACCGAATTAACACGTACCTGTTACACAGTTGCAGATTAATTGCAAGCCAGCCAGACACCGTTCCAGATGCAGACATCCACTCGCAGCTGAAGATGGATTGCCCCTTGTTGGCCAGATCCACTTTCAGGTAAAAAGATGCGTGATGAGATCCTGTGTGACAAGAAAAAAGAAAATCAATATATGTATAAAAACCTAATTAACACGTACCTGTTACACAGTTGCAGATTAATTGCTAGATCCACTTTCAGGTAAAAAGGTGCGTCAGGTGGGTAATGACATCCTGAAAATAAGAAAGAGAAAAAAGAAAGTCAACACAGTTACAGATTAATTGCAAGCTAGACAGACACTGATCCAGAAAAAAGAAATCAATATGTATAAAAAACGAATTAACACGTATCTTTTACACAGTTGCAGATTAATTGCAAGCCAGGCAGACACCGTTCCAGATGCAGACAACCACTGACAGCTGAAGATGGATTGCCCCTTGTTGGCCAGATCCACTTTCAGGTAAAAAGTTGCATCAGGTGAGTCATGACATCCTGAAAATAAGAAAGACAAAAAAAAAAAGGCAATATAAGTATAGTAACTGAATGTTCACTTACCTGTAACTCAGTTGCAGATGAAAAGAAAGCCAGTCAGAAACCATTCCAGATGCAGGCAACCTCTCACAGCTGGACATGGACAGCCCGTTGTTGGACGGATCCACTTTCAGGTAAAAAGGTGCGTGATGGGATCCTGTGTGAAAAAAAAAAAGAATATCAACATATGCATATAAACCGAATTAACATGTATCTTTTACACAGTTGCAGATTAATTGCAAGCCAGCCAGACACCATTCCAGATGCCGACAACCACTCACAGCTTAAGATGGATTGCTCCTTGTTGGCCAGATCCACTTTCAGGTAAAAAGGTGCATCAGGTGGGTCATGACATTCTGAAAATAAGAAAGACAAAAAAGAAAGTAAATATATGTATAGAAACTGAATGTTTATTTACCTGTAACTCAGTTACAGATGAAAAGAATCCAGTCAGACACCATTCCAGATGCAGGCAACCTTTCACAGCTGGACATGGATAGCCACTTGTTGGCCGGATCCACTTTCAGGTAAAAAGGTGCGTGATGGGATCCTGTGTGACAAAAAAAAAATCAATATATGTATAAAAACCGAATTAACACGTACCTGTTACACAGTTGCAGATTAATTGCAAGCCAGCCAGATACCGTTCCAGATGCAGACAACCACTCGCAGCTGAAGATGGATTGCCCCTTGTCGGCCAGATCTACTTTCAGCTAAAAAGGTGCGTCATGAGATCCTGTGTAACAAGAAAAAAGAAAATCAATAAATGTATAAAAAACGAATTAACACATACCTGTTACACAGATGCAGATTAATTGCAAGATCCACTTTCAGGTAAAAAGATGCGCCTGGTGGGTCATGTGATCCTGAAAATAAGAAAGACAAAAAAGAAAGTCAACACAGTTGCAGATTAATTGCAAGCCAGCCAGACACTGATCCAAAAAAAAGAAATCAATATGTATAAAAAACGAATTAACACATATCTTTTACACAGTTGCAGATTAATTGCAAGCCAGCCAGACACCGTTCCAGATGCAGACAACCACTCACAGCTGAAGACGGATTGCCCCTTGTTGGCTAGATCCACTTTCAGGTAAAAGGTGCGTCAGGTGGGTCATGACATCCTGACAATAAGAAAGACAAAAAAGAAAGTCAATATAAGTATAGAAACTGAATGTTCACTTACCGGTTACTCAGTTGCAGATGAAAAGAAAGCCAGTCAGACACCATTCCAGATGCAGGCAACCTCTCACAGCTGGATATGGATAGCCCCTTGTTGGCCGGATCCACTTTCAGGAAAAAAGGTGCGTAATGGGATCCTGTGTAACAAGAAAAAAGAGAATCAATATATGTATAAAAACCGAATTAACACGTACCTGTTACACAGTTGCAGATTAATTGCAAGCCAGCCAGACACCGTTCCAGATGCAGACAACCACTCGCAGCTGAAGATGGATTGCCCCTTGTTGGCCAGATCCACTTTCAGGTAAAAAGATGCGTGATGAGATCCTGTGTGACAAGAAAAAAGAAAATCAATATATGTATAAAAACCTAATTAACACGTACCTGTTACACAGTTGCAGATTAATTGCTAGATCCACTTTCAGGTAAAAAGGTGCGTCAGGTGGGTAATGACATCCTGAAAATAAGAAAGAGAAAAAAGAAAGTCAACACAGTTACAGATTAATTGCAAGCTAGACAGATACTGATCCAGAAAAAAGAAATCAATATGTATAAAAAACGAATTAACACGTATCTTTTACACAGTTGCAGATTAATTGCAAGCCAGGCAGACACCGTTCCAGATGCAGACAACCACTGACAGCTGAAGATGGATTGCCCCTTGTTGGCCAGATCCACTTTCAGGTAAAAAGTTGCATCAGGTGAGTCATGACATCCTGAAAATAAGAAAGACAAAAAAAAAAAGTCAATATAAGTATAGTAACTGAATGTTCACTTACCTGTAACTCAGTTGCAGATGAAAAGAAAGCCATTCAGAAACCATTCCAGATGCAGGCAACCTCTCACAGCTGGACATGGACAGCCCGTTGTTGGACGGATCCACTTTCAGGTAAAAAGGTGCGTGATGGGATCCTGTGTGAAAAAAAAAAAGAATATCAACATATGCATATAAACCGAATTAACATGTATCTTTTACACAGTTGCAGA
This sequence comes from Salminus brasiliensis, assembly GCF_030463535.1. Taxonomy (NCBI): domain Eukaryota; kingdom Metazoa; phylum Chordata; class Actinopteri; order Characiformes; family Bryconidae; genus Salminus; species Salminus brasiliensis. The sequence continues at coordinate 27,076,993 of NC_132888.1, forward strand.
TTAATTGCAAGCCAGCCAGACACCATTCCAGATGCCGACAACCACTCACAGCTTAAGATGGATTGCTCCTTGTTGGCCAGATCCACTTTCAGGTAAAAAGGTGCATCAGGTGGGTCATGACATTCTGAAAATAAGAAAGACAAAAAAGAAAGTAAATATATGTATAGAAACTGAATGTTTATTTACCTGTAACTCAGTTACAGATGAAAAGAATCCAGTCAGACACCATTCCAGATGCAGGCAACCTTTCACAGCTGGACATGGAGAGCCCCTTGTTGGCCGGATCCACTTTCAGGTAAAAAGGTGCGTGATGGGATCCTGTGTGACAAGAAAAAAGAAAATCAATACATGTATTAAACCCGATTTAACACGTACCTGTTATACAGTTGCAGATTAATTGCAAGCCAGCCAGATACCGTTCCAGATGCAGACAACCACTCGCAGCTGAAGATGGATTGCCCCTTGTCGGCCAGATCTACTTTCAGGTAAAAAGGTGCGTGATGGGATCCTGTGTGCAAAAAAAAAAAATCAATATATGTATAAAAACCGAATTAACACGTACCTGTTACACAGTTGGAGATTAATTTCAAGATCCACTTTCAGGTAAAAAGATGCGCCTGGTGGGTCATGTGATCCTGAAAATAAGAAAGACAAAAAAGAAAGTCAACACAGTTGCAGATTAATTGCAAGCCAAACAGACACTGATCCAGAAAAAAGAAATCAATATGTATAAAAAACGAATTAACACATATCTTTTAAACAGTTGCAGATTAATTGCAAGCCAGCCAGACACCGTTCCAGATGCAGACAACCACTCGTAGCTGAAGATGCATTGCCCCTTGTTGGCCAGGTCCACTTTCAGGTAAAAAGGTGCGTCATGAGATCCTGTATAACAAGAAAAAAGAAAATCAATATATGTATAAAAACCGAATTAACACGTACCTGTTACACAGTTGCAGATTAATTTCAAGATCCACTTTCAGGTAAAAAGACACGCCTGGTGGGTCATGTGATCCTGAAAATAAGAAAGACAAAAAAGAAAGTCAACACAGTTGCAGATTAATTGCAAGCCAGCCAGACACTGATCCAAAAAAAAACAAATCAATATGTATAAAAAACGAATTAACACATATCTTTTACACAGTTGCAGATTAATTGCAAGCCAGGCAGACACCGTTCCAGATGCAGACAACCATTGACAGCTGAAGATGGATTGCCCCTTGTTGGCCAGTTCTACTTTCAGGTAAAAAGGTGCGTCATGAGATCCTGTGTGACAAGAAAAAAGAAAATCAATATATGTATAAAAACCTAATTAACACGTACCTGTTACACATTTGCAGATTAATTGCTAGATCCACATTCAGGTAAAAAGGTGCGTCAGGTGGGTCATGTGATCCTGAAAATAAGAAAGACAAAAAAGAAAGTCAACACAGTTGCAGATTAATTGCAAGCCAGCCAGACACTGATCCAAAAAAAACAAATCAATATGTATAAAAAACGAATTAACACATATCTTTTACACAGTTGCAGATTAATTGCAAGCCAGGCAGACACCGTTCCAGATGCAGACAACCACTGACAGCTGAAGATGGATTGCCCCTTGTTGGCCAGATCCACTTTCAGGTAAAAAGTTGCATCAGGTGGGTCATGACATCCTGAAAATAAGAAAGACAAAAAAGAAAGTCAATATAAGTATAGAAACTGAATGTTGGCTTACCTGTAACTCAGTTGCAGATGAAAAGAAAGCCAGTCAGACACCATTCCAGATGCAGGCAACCTCTCACAGCTGGATATGGATAGCCCCTTGTTGGCCGCATCCACTTTCAGGAAAAAAGGTGCGTAATGGGATCCTGTGTGACAAGAAAAAAGAAAATCAATATATGTATAAAAACCGAATTAACACGTATCTTTTACACAGTTGCAGATTAATTGCAAGCCAGCCAGACACCGTTCCAGATGCAGACAACCACTCGCAGCTGAAGATGGATTGCCCCTTGTTGGCCAGATCCACTTTCAGGTAAAAAGGTGCGTCATGAGATCCTGTGTGACAAGAAAAAAGAAAATCAATATATGTATAAAAACCTAATTAACACGTACCTGTTACACAGTTGCAGATTAATTGCTAGATCCACTTTCAGGTAAAAAGGTGCGTCAGGTGGGTAATGACATCCTGAAAATAAGAAAGACAAAAAAGAAAGTCAACACAGTTGCAGATTAATTGCAAGCCAAACAGACACTGATCCAGAAAAAAGAAATCAATATGTATAAAAAACGAATTAACACGTATCTTTTACACAGTTGCAGATTAATTGCAAGCCAGCCAGACACCGTTCCAGATGCAGACAACCACTCGTAGCTGAAGATGCATTGCCCCTTGTTGGCCAGGTCCACTTTCAGGTAAAAAGGTGCGTCATGAGATCCTGTATAACAAGAAAAAGAAAATCAATATATGTATAAAAACCGAATTAACACGTACCTGTTACACAGTTGCAGATTAATTTCAAGATCCACTTTCAGGTAAAAAGATGCGCCTGGTGGGTCATGTGATCCTGAAAATAAGAAAGACAAAAAAGAAAGTCAACACAGTTGCAGATTAATTGCAAGCCAGCCAGACACTGATCCAAAAAAAACAAATCAATATGTATAAAAAACGAATTAACACATCTTTTACACAGTTGCAGATTAATTGCAAGCCAGGCAGACACCGTTCCAGATGCAGACAACCATTGACAGCTGAAGATGGATTGCCCCTTGTTGGCCAGATCCACTTTCAGGTAAAAAGGTGCGTCATGAGATCCTGTGTGACAAGAAAAAAGAAAATCAATATATGTATAAAAACCTAATTAACACGTACCTGTTACACATTTGCAGATTAATTGCTAGATCCACATTCAGGTAAAAAGGTGCGTCAGGTGGGTAATGACATCCTGAAAATAAGAAAGACAAAAAAGAAAGTCAACACAGTTGCAGATTAATTGCAAGCCAGACAGACACTGATCCAGAAAAAAGAAATCAATATGTTTAAAAAACGAATTAACACATATCTTTTACACAGTTGCAGATTAATTGCAAGCCAGGCAGACACCGTTCCAGATGCAGACAACCATTGACAGCTGAAGATGGATTGCCCCTTGTTGGCCAGATCCACTTTCAGGTAAAAAGTTGCATCAGGTGGGTCATGACATCCTGAAAATAAGAAAGACAAAAAAGAAAGTCAATATAAGTATAGAAACTGAATGTTGGCTTACCTGTAACTCAGTTGCAGATGAAAAGAAAGCCAGTCAGACACCATTCCAGATGCAGGCAACCTCTCACATCTGGACATGGATAGCCCCTTGATGGCCGGATCCACTTTCAGGTAAAAAGGTGCGTGATGGGATCCTGTGTGACAAAAAAAAAAAATCAATATATGTATAAAAACCGAATTAACACGTACCTGTTACACAGTTGCAGATTAATTTCAAGATCCACTTTCAGGTAAAAAGATGCGCCTGGTGGGTCATGTGATCCTGAAAATAAGAAAGACAAAAAAGAAAGTCAACACAGTTGCAGATTAATTGCAAGCCAAACAGACACTGATCCAGAAAAAAGAAATCAATATGTATAAAAAACGAATTAACACATATCTTTTACACAGTTGCAGATTAATTCCAAGCCAGCCAGACACCGTTCCAGATGCAGACAACCACTCGTAGCTGAAGATGCATTGCCCCTTGTTGGCCAGGTCCACTTTCAGGTAAAAAGGTGCGTCATGAGATCCTGTATAACAAGAAAAAAGAAAATCAATATATGTATAAAAACCGAATTAACACGTACCTGTTACACAGTTGCAGATTAATTTCAAGATCCACTTTCAGGTAAAAAGACGCGCCTGGTGGGTCATGTGATCCTGAAAATAAGAAAGACAAAAAAGAAAGTCAACACAGTTGCAGATTAATTGCAATCCAGCCAGACACTGATCCAAAAAAAACAAATCAATATGTATAAAAAACGAATTAACACATATCTTTTACACAGTTGCAGATTAATTGCAAGCCAGGCAGACACCGTTCCAGATGCAGACAACCATTGACAGCTGAAGATGGATTGCCCCTTGTTGGCCAGATCCACTTTCAGGTAAAAAGGTGCGTCATGAGATCCTGTGTGACAAGAAAAAAGAAAATCAATATATGTATAAAAACCTAATTAACACGTACCTGTTACACATTTGCAGATTAATTGCTAGATCCACATTCAGGTAAAAAGGTGCGTCAGGTGGGTCATGTGATCCTGAAAATAAGAAAGACAAAAAAGAAAGTCAACACAGTTGCAGATTAATTGCAAGCCAGCCAGACACTGATCCAAAAAAAACAAATCAATATGTATAAAAAACGAATTAACACATATCTTTTACACAGTTGCAGATTAATTGCAAGCCAGGCAGACACCGTTCCAGATGCAGACAACCATTGACAGCTGAAGATGGATTGCCCCTTGTTGGCCAGATCCACTTTCAGGTAAAAAGGTGCGTCATGAGATCCTGTGTGACAAGAAAAAAGAAAATCAATATATGTATAAAAACCTAATTAACACGTACCTGTTACACATTTGCAGATTAATTGCTAGATCCACATTCAGGTAAAAAGGTGCGTCAGGTGGGTCATGTGATCCTGAAAATAAGAAAGACAAAAAAGAAAGTCAACACAGTTGCAGATTAATTGCAAGCCAGACAGACACTGATCCAGAAAAAAGAAATCAATATGTTTAAAAAACGAATTAACACGTATCTTTTACACAGTTGCAGATTAATTGCAAGCCAGGCAGACACCGTTCCAGATGCAGACAACCACTGACAGCTGAAGATGGATTGCCCCTTGTTGGCCAGATCCACTTTCAGGTAAAAAGTTGCATCAGGTGGGTCATGACATCCTGAAAATAAGAAAGACAAAAAAGAAAGTCAATATAAGTATAGAAACTGAATGTTGGCTTACCTGTAACTCAGTTGCAGATGAAAAGAAAGCCAGTCAGACACCATTCCAGATGCAGGCAACCTCTCACAGCTGGATATGGATAGCCCCTTGTTGGCCGCATCCACTTTCAGGAAAAAAGGTGCGTAATGGGATCCTGTGTGACAAGAAAAAAGAAAATCAATATATGTATAAAAACCGAATTAACACGTATCTTTTACACAGTTGCAGATTAATTGCAAGCCAGCCAGACACCGTTCCAGATGCAGACAACCACTCGCAGCTGAAGATGGATTGCCCCTTGTTGGCCAGATCCACTTTCAGGTAAAAAGGTGCGTCATGAGATCCTGTGTGACAAGAAAAAAGAAAATCAATATATGTATAAAAACCTAATTAACACGTACCTGTTACACAGTTGCAGATTAATTGCTAGATCCACTTTCAGGTAAAAAGGTGCGTCAGGTGGGTAATGACATCCTGAAAATAAGAAAGACAAAAAAGAAAGTCAACACAGTTGCAGATTAATTGCAAGCCAAACAGACACTGATCCAGAAAAAAGAAATCAATATGTATAAAAAACGAATTAACACGTATCTTTTACACAGTTGCAGATTAATTGCAAGCCAGCCAGACACCGTTCCAGATGCAGACAACCACTCGTAGCTGAAGATGCATTGCCCCTTGTTGGCCAGGTCCACTTTCAGGTAAAAAGGTGCGTCATGAGATCCTGTATAACAAGAAAAAAGAAAATCAATATATGTATAAAAACCGAATTAACACGTACCTGTTACACAGTTGCAGATTAATTTCAAGATCCACTTTCAGGTAAAAAGATGCGCCTGGTGGGTCATGTGATCCTGAAAATAAGAAAGACAAAAAAGAAAGTCAACACAGTTGCAGATTAATTGCAAGCCAGCCAGACACTGATCCAAAAAAAACAAATCAATATGTATAAAAAACGAATTAACACATCTTTTACACAGTTGCAGATTAATTGCAAGCCAGGCAGACACCGTTCCAGATGCAGACAACCATTGACAGCTGAAGATGGATTGCCCCTTGTTGGCCAGATCCACTTTCAGGTAAAAAGGTGCGTCATGAGATCCTGTGTGACAAGAAAAAAGAAAATCAATATATGTATAAAAACCTAATTAACACGTACCTGTTACACATTTGCAGATTAATTGCTAGATCCACATTCAGGTAAAAAGGTGCGTCAGGTGGGTAATGACATCCTGAAAATAAGAAAGACAAAAAAGAAAGTCAACACAGTTGCAGATTAATTGCAAGCCAGACAGACACTGATCCAGAAAAAAGAAATCAATATGTTTAAAAAACGAATTAACACATATCTTTTACACAGTTGCAGATTAATTGCAAGCCAGGCAGACACAGTTCCAGATGCAGACAACCATTGACAGCTGAAGATGGATTGCCCCTTGTTGGCCAGATCCACTTTCAGGTAAAAAGTTGCATCAGGTGGGTCATGACATCCTGAAAATAAGAAAGACAAAAAAGAAAGTCAATATAAGTATAGAAACTGAATGTTGGCTTACCTGTAACTCAGTTGCAGATGAAAAGAAAGCCAGTCAGACACCATTCCAGATGCAGGCAACCTCTCACATCTGGACATGGATAGCCCCTTGTTGGCCGGATCCACTTTCAGGTAAAAAGGTGCGTGATGGGATCCTGTGTGACAAAAAAAAAAAAATCAATATATGTATAAAAACCGAATTAACACGTACCTGTTACACAGTTGCAGATTAATTTCAAGATCCACTTTCAGGTAAAAAGATGCGCCTGGTGGGTCATGTGATCCTGAAAATAAGAAAGACAAAAAAGAAAGTCAACACAGTTGCAGATTAATTGCAAGCCAAACAGACACTGATCCAGAAAAAAGAAATCAATATGTATAAAAAACGAATTAACACATATCTTTTACACAGTTGCAGATTAATTCCAAGCCAGCCAGACACCGTTCCAGATGCAGACAACCACTCGTAGCTGAAGATGCATTGCCCCTTGTTGGCCAGGTCCACTTTCAGGTAAAAAGGTGCGTCATGAGATCCTGTATAACAAGAAAAAAGAAAATCAATATATGTATAAAAACCGAATTAACACGTACCTGTTACACAGTTGCAGATTAATTTCAAGATCCACTTTCAGGTAAAAAGACGCGCCTGGTGGGTCATGTGATCCTGAAAATAAGAAAGACAAAAAAGAAAGTCAACACAGTTGCAGATTAATTGCAAGCCAGCTAGACACTGATCCAAAAAAAACAAATCAATATGTATAAAAAACGAATTAACACATATCTTTTACACAGTTGCAGATTAATTGCAAGCCAGGCAGACACCGTTCCAGATGCAGACAACCATTGACAGCTGAAGATGGATTGCCCCTTGTTGGCCAGATCCACTTTCAGGTAAAAAGGTGCGTCATGAGATCCTGTGTGACAAGAAAAAAGAAAATCAATATATGTATAAAAACCTAATTAACACGTACCTGTTACACATTTGCAGATTAATTGCTAGATCCACATTCAGGTAAAAAGGTGCGTCAGGTGGGTCATGTGATCCTGAAAATAAGAAAGACAAAAAAGAAAGTCAACACAGTTGCAGATTAATTGCAAGCCAGCCAGACACTGATCCAAAAAAAACAAATCAATATGTATAAAAAACGAATTAACACATATCTTTTACACAGTTGCAGATTAATTGCAAGCCAGGCAGACACCGTTCCAGATGCAGACAACCATTGACAGCTGAAGATGGATTGCCCCTTGTTGGCCAGATCCACTTTCAGGTAAAAAGGTGCGTCATGAGATCCTGTGTGACAAGAAAAAAGAAAATCAATATATGTATAAAAACCTAATTAACACGTACCTGTTACACATTTGCAGATTAATTGCTAGATCCACATTCAGGTAAAAAGGTGCGTCAGGTGGGTCATGTGATCCTGAAAATAAGAAAGACAAAAAAGAAAGTCAACACAGTTGCAGATTAATTGCAAGCCAGCCAGACACTGATCCAAAAAAAACAAATCAATATGTATAAAAAACGAATTAACACATATCTTTTACACAGTTGCAGATTAATTGCAAGCCAGGCAGACACCGTTCCAGATGCAGACAACCATTGACAGCTGAAGATGGATTGCCCCTTGTTGGCCAGATCCACTTTCAGGTAAAAAGGTGCGTCATGAGATCCTGTGTGACAAGAAAAAAGAAAATCAATATATGTATAAAAACCTAATTAACACGTACCTGTTACACATTTGCAGATTAATTGCTAGATCCACATTCAGGTAAAAAGGTGCGTCAGGTGGGTCATGTGATCCTGAAAATAAGAAAGACAAAAAAGAAAGTCAACACAGTTGCAGATTAATTGCAAGCCAGACAGACACTGATCCAGAAAAAAGAAATCAATATGTTTAAAAAACGAATTAACACGTATCTTTTACACAGTTGCAGATTAATTGCAAGCCAGGCAGACACAGTTCCAGATGCAGACAACCATTGACAGCTGAAGATGGATTGCCCCTTGTTGGCCAGATCCACTTTCAGGTAAAAAGTTGCATCAGGTGGGTCATGACATCCTGAAAATAAGAAAGACAAAAAAGAAAGTCAATATAAGTATAGAAACTGAATGTTGGCTTACCTGTAACTCAGTTGCAGATGAAAAGAAAGCCAGTCAGACACCATTCCAGATGCAGGCAACCTCTCACATCTGGACATGGATAGCCCCTTGTTGGCCGGATCCACTTTCAGGTAAAAAGGTGCGTGATGGGATCCTGTGTGACAAAAAAAAAAAATCAATATATGTATAAAAACCGAATTAACACGTACCTGTTACACAGTTGCAGATTAATTTCAAGATCCACTTTCAGGTAAAAAGATGCGCCTGGTGGGTCATGTGATCCTGAAAATAAGAAAGACAAAAAAGAAAGTCAACACAGTTGCAGATTAATTGCAAGCCAAACAGACACTGATCCAGAAAAAAGAAATCAATATGTATAAAAAACGAATTAACACATATCTTTTACACAGTTGCAGATTAATTCCAAGCCAGCCAGACACCGTTCCAGATGCAGACAACCACTCGTAGCTGAAGATGCATTGCCCCTTGTTGGCCAGGTCCACTTTCAGGTAAAAAGGTGCGTCATGAGATCCTGTATAACAAGAAAAAAGAAAATCAATATATGTATAAAAACCGAATTAACACGTACCTGTTACACAGTTGCAGATTAATTTCAAGATCCACTTTCAGGTAAAAAGACGCGCCTGGTGGGTCATGTGATCCTGAAAATAAGAAAGACAAAAAAGAAAGTCAACACAGTTGCAGATTAATTGCAAGCCAGCTAGACACTGATCCAAAAAAAACAAATCAATATGTATAAAAAACGAATTAACACATATCTTTTACACAGTTGCAGATTAATTGCAAGCCAGGCAGACACCGTTCCAGATGCAGACAACCATTGACAGCTGAAGATGGATTGCCCCTTGTTGGCCAGATCCACTTTCAGGTAAAAAGGTGCGTCATGAGATCCTGTGTGACAAGAAAAAAGAAAATCAATATATGTATAAAAACCTAATTAACACGTACCTGTTACACATTTGCAGATTAATTGCTAGATCCACATTCAGGTAAAAAGGTGCGTCAGGTGGGTCATGTGATCCTGAAAATAAGAAAGACAAAAAAGAAAGTCAACACAGTTGCAGATTAATTGCAAGCCAGCCAGACACTGATCCAAAAAAAACAAATCAATATGTATAAAAAACGAATTAACACATATCTTTTACACAGTTGCAGATTAATTGCAAGCCAGGCAGACACCGTTCCAGATGCAGACAACCATTGACAGCTGAAGATGGATTGCCCCTTGTTGGCCAGATCCACTTTCAGGTAAAAAGGTGCGTCATGAGATCCTGTGTGACAAGAAAAAAGAAAATCAATATATGTATAAAAACCTAATTAACACGTACCTGTTACACATTTGCAGATTAATTGCTAGATCCACATTCAGGTAAAAAGGTGCGTCAGGTGGGTCATGTGATCCTGAAAATAAGAAAGACAAAAAAGAAAGTCAACACAGTTGCAGATTAATTGCAAGCCAGACAGACACTGATCCAGAAAAAAGAAATCAATATGTTTAAAAAACGAATTAACACGTATCTTTTACACAGTTGCAGATTAATTGCAAGCCAGGCAGACACCGTTCCAGATGCAGACAACCACTGACAGCTGAAGATGGATTGCCCCTTGTTGGCCAGATCCACTTTCAGGTAAAAAGTTGCATCAGGTGGGTCATGACATCCTGAAAATAAGAAAGACAAAAAAGAAAGTCAATATAAGTATAGAAACTGAATGTTGGCTTACCTGTAACTCAGTTGCAGATGAAAAGAAAGCCAGTCAGACACCATTCCAGATGCAGGCAACCTCTCACAGCTGGATATGGATAGCCCCTTGTTGGCCGCATCCACTTTCAGGAAAAAAGGTGCGTAATGGGATCCTGTGTGACAAGAAAAAAGAAAATCAATATATGTATAAAAACCGAATTAACACGTATCTTTTACACAGTTGCAGATTAATTGCAAGCCAGCCAGACACCGTTCCAGATGCAGACAACCACTCGCAGCTGAAGATGGATTGCCCCTTGTTGGCCAGATCCACTTTCAGGTAAAAAGGTGCGTCATGAGATCCTGTGTGACAAGAAAAAAGAAAATCAATATATGTATAAAAACCTAATTAACACGTACCTGTTACACAGTTGCAGATTAATTGCTAGATCCACTTTCAGGTAAAAAGGTGCGTCAGGTGGGTAATGACATCCTGAAAATAAGAAAGACAAAAAAGAAAGTCAACACAGTTGCAGATTAATTGCAAGCCAAACAGACACTGATCCAGAAAAAAGAAATCAATATGTATAAAAAACGAATTAACACGTATCTTTTACACAGTTGCAGATTAATTGCAAGCCAGCCAGACACCGTTCCAGATGCAGACAACCACTCGTAGCTGAAGATGCATTGCCCCTTGTTGGCCAGGTCCACTTTCAGGTAAAAAGGTGCGTCATGAGATCCTGTATAACAAGAAAAAAGAAAATCAATATATGTATAAAAACCGAATTAACACGTACCTGTTACACAGTTGCAGATTAATTTCAAGATCCACTTTCAGGTAAAAAGATGCGCCTGGTGGGTCATGTGATCCTGAAAATAAGAAAGACAAAAAAGAAAGTCAACACAGTTGCAGATTAATTGCAAGCCAGCCAGACACTGATCCAAAAAAAACAAATCAATATGTATAAAAAACGAATTAACACATCTTTTACACAGTTGCAGATTAATTGCAAGCCAGGCAGACACCGTTCCAGATGCAGACAACCATTGACAGCTGAAGATGGATTGCCCCTTGTTGGCCAGATCCACTTTCAGGTAAAAAGGTGCGTCATGAGATCCTGTGTGACAAGAAAAAAGAAAATCAATATATGTATAAAAACCGAATTAACACGTACCTGTTACACAGTTGCAGATTAATTTCAAGATCCACTTTCAGGTAAAAAGATGCGTCAGGTGGGTAATGACATCCTGAAAATAAGAAAGACAAAAAAGAAAGTCAACACAGTTGCAGATTAATTGCAAGCCAGACAGACACTGATCCAGAAAAAAGAAATCAATATGTTTAAAAAACGAATTAACACGTATCTTTTACACAGTTGCAGATTAATTGCAAGCCAGGCAGACACCGTTCCAGATGCAGACAACCACTGACAGCTGAAGATGGATTGCCCCTTGTTGGCCAGATCCACTTTCAGGTAAAAAGTTGCATCAGGTGGGTCATGACATCCTGAAAATAAGAAAGACAAAAAAGAAAGTCAATATAAGTATAGAAACTGAATGTTGGCTTACCTGTAACTCAGTTGCAGATGAAAAGAAAGCCAGTCAGACACCATTCCAGATGCAGGCAACCTCTCACAGCTGGATATGGATAGCCCCTTGTTGGCCAGATCCACTTTCAGGTAAAAAGTTGCATCAGGTGGGTCATGACATCCTGAAAATAAGAAAGACAAAAAAGAAAGTCAATATAAGTATAGAAACTGAATGTTGGCTTACCTGTAACTCAGTTGCAGATGAAAAGAAAGCCAGTCAGACACCATTCCAGATGCAGGCAACCTCTCACAGCTGGATATGGATAGCCCCTTGTTGGCCGCATCCACTTTCAGGAAAAAAGGTGCGTAATGGGATCCTGTGTGACAAGAAAAAAGAAAATCAATATATGTATAAAAACCGAATTAACACGTACCTGTTACACAGTTGCAGATTAATTGTAAGCCAGCATGACACTGATTCAGAAAAAAGAAATCAATATATTTAAAAAACGAATTAACACATATCTTTTACACAGTTGCAGATTTATTGCAAGCCAGCCAGACACCGTTCCAGATGCAGACAACCACTCACAGCTGAAGATGGATTGCCCCTTGTTGGCCAGATCCACTTACAGGTAAAAAGGTGCATCAGCAGGGTCATGACATCCTGAAAATAAGAAAGACAAAAAAGATAGTAAATATAAGTATAGAAACTGAATGTTCACTTACCTGTAAGTCAGTTGCAGATGAAAAGAAAGCCAGTCAGACACCATTCCAGATGCAGGCAACCTCTCACATCTGGACATGGATAGCCCCTTGTTGGCCGGATCCACTTTCAGGTAAAAAGGTGCGTGATGGGATCCTGTGTGACAAAAAAAAATCAATATATGTATAAAAACCGAATTAACACGTACCTGTTACACAGTTGCAGATTAATTCCAAGATCCACTTTCAGGTAAAAAGGTGTGTCAGGTGGGTCATGAGATCCTGAAAATAAGAAAGACAAAAAAGAAAGTCAATACAGTTGCAGATTAATTGCAAGCCAGCCAGACACTGTTCCTGAAAAAAGAAGTCATTATGTATAAAAAACGAATTAACACGTATCTTTTACACAGTTGCAGATTAATTGCAAGCCAGCCAGACACCGTTCCAAATGCAGACAACCACTCGTAGGTGAAGATGTATTGCCTCTTGATGGCCAGGTCCACTTTCAGGTAAAAAGGTGCGTCATGAGATCCTGTGTAACAAGAAAAAAGAAAATCAATATATGTATAAAAACAGAATTAACACGTACCTGTTACACAGATGCAGATTAATTGCAAGATCCACTTTCAGGTAAAAAGATGCGTCAGGTGGGTCATGACATCCTGAAAATAAAAAAGACAAAAAAGAAAGTCAACACAGTTGCAGATTAATTGCAAGCCAGCCTGACACTGATTCAGAAAAAAGAAATCAATATGTATAAAAAACGAATTAACACATATCTTTTACACAGTTGCAGATTTATTGCAAGCCAGCCAGACACCGTTCCAGATGCAGACAACCACTCACAGCTGAAGATGGATTGCCCCTTGTTGGCCAGATCCACTTTCAGGTAAAAAGGTGCATCAGGTGGGTCATGACATCCTGAAAATAAGAAAGACAAAAAAGAAAGTCAATATAAGTATAGAAACTGAATGTTCACTTACCTGTAACTCAGTTGCAGATGAAAAGAAAGCCAGTCAGACACCATTCCAGATGCAGGCAACCTCTCACATCTGGACATGGATAGCCCGTTGTTGGCCGGATCCACTTTCAGGTAAAAAGGTGCGTGATGGGATCCTGTGTGACAAAAAAAAAATCAATATATGTATAAAAACCGAATTAACACGTACCTGTTACACAGTTGCAGATTAATTGCAAGCCAGCCAGATACCGTTCCAGATGAAGACAACCACTCGCAGCTGAAGATGGATTGCCCCTTGTCGGCCAGATCTACTTTCAGCTAAAAAGGTGCGTCATGAGATCCTGTGTAACAAGAAAAAAGAAAATCAATAAATGTATAAAAACCGAATTAACACGTACCTGTTACACAGATGCAGATTAATTGCAAGATCCACTTTCAGGTAAAAAGATGCGCCTGGTGGGTCATGTGATCCTGAAAATAAGAAAGACAAAAAAGAAAGTCAACACAGTTGCAGATTAAGTGCAAGCCAGCCAGAAAATGATCCAAAAAAAAGAAATCAATATGTTTAAAAAACGAATTAACACATATCTTTTACACAGTTGCAGATTAATTGCAAGCCAGGCAGACACCGTTCCAGATGCAGACAACCACTGACAGCTGAACATGGATTGCCCCTTGTTGGCCAGATCCACTTTCAGGTAAAAAGTTGCATCAGGTGGGTCATGACATCCTGAAAATAAGAAAGACAAAAAAGAAAGTCAATATAAGTATAGAAACTGAATGTTGGCTTACCTGTAACTCAGTTGCAGATGAAAGGAAAGCCAGTCAGACACCGTTCCAGATGCAGTCAACCACTCGCAGCTGAAGATGGATTGCCCCTTGTTGGCCAGATCCACTTTCAGGTAAAAAGGTGTGTCATGAGATCCTGTGTGACAAGAAAAAAGAAAATCAATATATGTATAAAAACCTAATTAACACGTACCTGTTACACAGTTGCAGATTAATTGCTAGATCCACTTTCAGGTAAAAAGATGCGTCAGTTGGGTCATGACATCCTGAAAATAAAAAAGAAAAAAAAGAAAGTCAACACAGTTGCAGATTAATTGTAAGCCAGCATGACACTGATTCAGAAAAAAGAAATCAATATGTATAAAAAACGAATTAACACGTATCTTTTACACAGTTGCAGATTTATTGCAAGCCAGCCAGACACCGTTCCAGATGCAGACAACCACTCACAGCTGAAGATGGATTGCCCCTTGTTGGCCAGATCCACTTACAGGTAAAAAGGTGCATCAGGTGGGTCATGACATCCTGAAAATAAGAAAGACAAAAAAGATAGTAAATATAAGTATAGAAACTGAATGTTCACTTACCTGTAAGTCAGTTGCAGATGAAAAGAAAGCCAGTCAGACACCATTCCAGATGCAGGCAACCTCTCACATCTGGACATGGATAGCCCCTTGTTGGCCGGATCCACTTTCAGGTAAAAAGGTGCGTGATGGGATCCTGTGTGACAAAAAAAAATCAATATATGTATAAAAACCGAATTAACACGTACCTGTTACACAGTTGCAGATTAATTCCAAGATCCACTTTCAGGTAAAAAGGTGTGTCAGGTGGGTCATGAGATCCTGAAAATAAGAAAGACAAAAAAGAAAGTCAATACAGTTGCAGATTAATTGCAAGCCAGCCAGACACTGTTCCTGAAAAAAGAAGTCATTATGTATAAAAAACGAATTAACACGTATCTTTTACACAGTTGCAGATTAATTGCAAGCCAGCCAGACACCGTTCGAGATGCAGACAACCACTCACAGCTGAAGATGGATTGCCCCTTGTTGGCCAGATCCACTTTCAGGTAAAAAGGTGCATCAGGTGGGTCATGACATTCTGAAAATAAGAAAGACAAAAAAGAAAGTCAATATAAGTATAGAAACTGAATGTTCGCTTACCTGTAACTCAGTTGCAGATGAAAAGAAAGCCAGTCAGACACCATTCCAGATGCAGGCAACCTCTCACAGCTGGATATGGATAGCCCCTTGTTGGCCGGATCCACTTTCAGGAAAAAAGGTGTGTAATGGGATCCTGTGTGACAAGAAAAAAGAAAATCAATATATGTATAAAAACCGAATTAACACGTACCTGTTACAAAGTTGCAGATTAATTGCAAGCCAGCCAGACACCGTTCCAGATGCAGACAACCACTCGCAGCTGAAGATGGATTGCCCCTTGTTGGCCAGATCCACTTTCAGGTAAAAAGGTGCGTCATGAGATCCTGTGTAACAAGAAAAAAGAAAATCAATATATGTATAAAAACCGAATTAACACGTACCTGTTACACAGATGCAGATTAATTGCAAGATCCACTTTCAGGTAAAAAGATGCGTCAGGTGGGTCATAAGATCCTGAAAATAAGAAAGACAAAAAAGAAAGTCAACACAGTTGCAGATTAATTGCAAGCCAGCCAGACACTGATCCAAAAAAAAGAAATCAATATGTATAAAAAACGAATTAACACGTATCTTTTACACAGTTGCAGATTAATTGCCAGCCAGCCAGACACCGTTCCAGATGCAGACAACGACTCACAGCTTAAGATGGATTGCCCCTTGTTGGCCAGATCCACTTTCAGGTAAAAAGGTGCATCAGGTGGGTCATGACATTCTGAAAATAAGAAAGACAAAAAAGAAAGTCAATATAAGTATAGAAACTGAATGATCGCTTACCTGTAACTCAGTTGCAGATGAAAAGAAAGCCAGTCAGACACCATTCCAGATGCAGGCAACCTCTCACAGCTGGATATGGATAGCCCCTTGTTGGCCAGATCCACTTTCAGGTAAAAAGGTGCGTCATGAGATCCTGTGTAACAAGAAAAAAGAAAATCAATATATGTATAAAAACCGAATTAACACGTACCTGTTACACAGATGCAGATTAATTGCAAGATCCACTTTCAGGTAAAAAGATGCGTCAGGTGGGTCATAAGATCCTGAAAATAAGAAAGACAAAAAAGAAAGTCAACACAGTTGCAGATTAATTGCAAGCCAGCCAGACACTGATCCAAAAAAAAGAAATCAATATGTATAAAAAACGAATTAACACGTATCTTTTACACAGTTGCAGATTAATTGCCAGCCAGCCAGACACCGTTCCAGATGCAGACAACGACTCACAGCTTAAGATGGATTGCCCCTTGTTGGCCAGATCCACTTTCAGGTAAAAAGTTGCATCAGGTGGGTCATGACATCCTGAAAATAAGAAAGACAAAAAAGAAAGTCAATATAAGTATAGAAACTGAATGTTCACTTACCTTTAACTCAGTTGCAGATGAAAAGAAAGCCAGTCAGACACCATTCCAGATGCAGGCAACCTCTCACAGCTGGACATGGATAGCCCCTTGTTGGACGGATCCACTTTCAGGTAAAAAGGTGCGAGATGGAATCCTGTGTGACAAGAAAAAAGAAAATCAATATATGTATAAAAACCGAATTAACACGTACCTGTTACACAGTTGCAGATTAATTGCTAGATCCACTTTCAGGTAAAAAGGTGCGTCAGGTGGGTAATGACATCCTGAAAATAAGAAAGCCAAAAAAGAAAGTCAACACAGTTGCAGATGAAAAGAAAGCCAGTCAGACACCATTCCAGATGCAGGCAACCTCTCACAGCTGGAAATGGATAGCCCCTTGTTGGCCGGATACACTTTCAGGAAAAAAGGTGCGTAATGGGATCCTGTGTGACAAGAAAAAAGAAAATCAATATATGTATAAAAACCGAATTAACACGTACCTGTTACACAGTTGCAGATTAATTGCAAGCCAGCCAGACACCGTTCCAGATCCAGACAACCACTCGCAGCTGAAGATGGATTGCCCCTTGTTGGCCAGATCCACTTTCAGGTAAAAAGATGCGTGATGAGATCCTGTGTAACAAGAAAAAAGAAAATCAATAAATGTATAAAAACCGAATTAACACGTACCTGTTACACAGTTGCAGATTAATTGCAAGCCAGCCAGACACCGTTCCAGATGCAGACAACCACTCGCAGCTGAAGATGGATTGCCCCTTGTTGGCCAGGTCCACTTTCAGGTAAAAAGGTGCGTCATGAGATCCTGTGTAACAAGAAAAAAGAAAATCAATATATGTATAAAAACCGAATTAACACGTACCTGTTACACAGATGCAGATTAATTGCAAGATCCACTTTCAGGTAAAAAGATGCGTCAGGTGGGTCATAAGATCCTGATAATAAGAAAGACAAAAAAGAAAGTCAACACAGTTGCAGATTAATTGCAAGCCAGCCAGACACTGATCCAAAAAAAAGAAATCAATATGTATAAAAAACGAATTAACACGTATCTTTTACACAGTTGCAGATTAATTGCCAGCCAGCCAGACACCGTTCCAGATGCAGACAACCACTCACAGCTGAAGATGGATTGCCCCTTGTTGGCCAGATCCACTTTCAGGTAAAAAGGTGCATCAGGTGGGTCATGACATCCTGAAAATAAGAAAGACAAAAAAGAAAGTCAATATAAGTATAGAAACTGAATGTTCACTTACCTGTAACTCAGTTGCAGATGAAAAGAAAGCCAGTCAGACACCATTCCAGATGCAGGCAACCTCTCACAGCTGGACATGGATAGCCCCTTGTTGGACGGATCCACTTTCAGGTAAAAAGGTGCGAGATGGAATCCTGTGTGACAAGAAAAAAGAAAATCAATATATGTATAAAAACCGAATTAACACGTACCTGTTACACAGTTGCAGATTAATTGCTAGATCCACTTTCAGGTAAAAAGGTGCATAATGGGATCCTGTGTGACAAGAAAAAAGAAAATCAATATATGTATAAAAACCGAATTAACACGTACCTGTTACACAGTTGCAGATTAATTGCAAGCCAGCCAGACACCGTTCCAGATGCAGACAACCAATCGTAGCTGAAGATGCATTGCCCCTTGTTGGCCAGGTCCACTTTCAGGTAAAAAGGTGCGTCATGAGATCCTGTGTAACAAGAAAAAAGAAAATCAATATATGTATAAAAAACGAATTAACACATACCTGTTACACAGTTGCAGATTAATTTCAAGATCTACTTTCAGGTAAAAAGATGCGCCTGATGGGTCATGTGATCCTGAAAATAAGAAAGACAAAAAAGAAAGTCAACACAGTTGCAGATTAATTGCAAGCCAGCCAGAAAATGATCCAAAAAAAACAAATCAATATGTATAAAAAACGAATTAACACATATCTTTTACACAGTTGCAGATTAATTGCAAGCCAGCCAGACACCGTTCCAGATGCAGACAACCACTCACAGCTTAAGATGGATTGCCCCTTGTTGGCCAGATCCACTTTCAGGTAAAAAGTTGCATCAGGTGAGTCATGACATCCTGAAAATAAGAAAGACAAAAAAAGAAAGTCAATATAAGTATAGTAACTGAATGTTCACTTACCTGTAACTCAGTTGCAGATGAAAAGAAAGCCAGTCAGAAACCATTCCAGATGCAGGCAACCTCTCACAGCTGGACATGGATAGCCCGTTGTTGGACGGATCCACTTTCAGGTAAAAAGGTGCGTTATGGGATCCTCTGTGACAAGAAAAAAGAAAATCAATATATGTATAAAAACCGAATTAACACGTACCTGTTACACAGTTGCAGATTAATTGCAAGCCAGCCAGATACCGTTCCAGATGCAGACAACCACTCGCAGCTGAAGATGGATTGCCCCTTGTCGGCCAGATCTACTTTCAGCTAAAAAGGTGCGTCATGAGATCCTGTGTGACAAGAAAAAAGAAAATCAATAAATGTATAAAAACCGAATTAACACGTACCTGTTACACAGTTGCAGATTAATTGCAAGCCAGCCAGACACCGTTCCAGATGCAGACAACCACTCGTAGCTGAAGATGCATTGCCCCTTTTGGCCAGGTCCACTTTCAGGTAAAAAGGTGCGTCATGAGATCCTGTGTAACAAGAAAAAAGAAAATCAATATATGTATAAAAACCGAATTAACACGTACCTGTTACACAGTTGCAGATTAATTTCAAGATCCACTTTCAGGTAAAAAGATGCGCCTGGTGGGTCATGTGATCCTGATAATAAGAAAGACAAAAAAGAAAGTCAACACAGTTGCAGATTAATTGCAAGCCAGCCAGACACTGATCCAAAAAAAAGAAATCAATATGTATAAAAAACGAATTAACACGTATCTTTTACACAGTTGCAGATTAATTGCCAGCCAGCCAGACACCGTTCCAGATGCAGACAACGACTCACAGCTTAAGATGGATTGCCCCTTGTTGGCCAGATCCACTTTCAGGTAAAAAGTTGCATCAGGTGGGTCATGACATCCTGAAAATAAGAAAGACAAAAAAGAAAGTCAATATAAGTATAGAAACTGAATGTTCACTTACCTGTAACTCAGTTGCAGATGAAAAGAAAGCCAGTCAGACACCATTCCAGATGCAGGCAACCTCTCACAGCTGGACATGGATAGCCCCTTGTTGGACGGATCCACTTTCAGGTAAAAAGGTGCGAGATGGAATCCTGTGTGACAAGAAAAAAGAAAATCAATATATGTATAAAAACCGAATTAACACGTACCTGTTACACAGTTGCAGATTAATTGCTAGATCCACTTTCAGGTAAAAAGGTGCGTCAGGTGGGTAATGACATCCTGAAAATAAGAAAGCCAAAAAAGAAAGTCAACACAGTTGCAGATGAAAAGAAAGCCAGTCAGACACCATTCCAGATGCAGGCAACCTCTCACAGCTGGAAATGGATAGCCCCTTGTTGGCCGGATACACTTTCAGGAAAAAAGGTGCGTAATGGGATCCTGTGTGACAAGAAAAAAGAAAATCAATATATGTATAAAAACCGAATTAACACGTACCTGTTACACAGTTGCAGATTAATTGCAAGCCAGCCAGACACCGTTCCAGATCCAGACAACCACTCGCACCTGAAGATGGATTGCCCCTTGTTGGCCAGATCCACTTTCAGGTAAAAAGATGCGTGATGAGATCCTGTGTGAGAAGAAAAAAGAAATTCAAAATATGTATAAAAACCGAATTAACACGTACCTGTTACACAGTTGCAGATTAATTGCAAGCCAGCCAGACACCGTTCCAAATGCAGACAACCACTCGTAGGTGAAGATGTATTGCCTCTTGATGGCCAGGTCCACTTTCAGGTAAAAAGGTGCGTCATGAGATCCTGTGTAACAAGAAAAAAGAAAATCAATATATGTATAAAAACAGAATTAACACGTACCTGTTACACAGATGCAGATTAATTGCAAGATCCACTTTCAGGTAAAAAGATGCGTCAGGTGGGTCATGACATCCTGAAAATAAAAAAGACAAAAAAGAAAGTCAACACAGTTGCAGATTAATTGCAAGCCAGCCTGACACTGATTCAGAAAAAAGAAATCAATATGTATAAAAAACGAATTAACACATATCTTTTACACAGTTGCAGATTTATTGCAAGCCAGCCAGACACCGTTCCAGATGCAGACAACCACTCACAGCTGAAGATGGATTGCCCCTTGTTGGCCAGATCCACTTTCAGGTAAAAAGGTGCATCAGGTGGGTCATGACATCCTGAAAATAAGAAAGACAAAAAAGAAAGTCAATATAAGTATAGAAACTGAATGTTCACTTACCTGTAACTCAGTTGCAGATGAAAAGAAAGCCAGTTAGACACCATTCCAGATGCAGGCAACCTCTCACATCTGGACATGGATAGCCACTTGTTGGCCGGATCCACTTTCAGGTAAAAAGGTGCGTGATGGGATCCTGTGTGACAAAAAAAAAATCAATATATGTATAAAAACCGAATTAACACGTACCTGTTACACAGTTGCAGACTAATTGCAAGCCAGCCAGATACCGTTCCAGATGCAGACAACCACTCGCAGCTGAAGATGGATTGCCCCTTGTCGGCCAGATCTACTTTCAGCTAAAAAGGTGCGTCATGAGATCCTGTGTAACAAGAAAAAAGAAAATCAATAAATGTATAAAAACCGAATTAACACGTACCTGTTACACAGTTGCAGATTAATTGCAAGCCAGCCAGACACCGTTCCAGATGCAGACAACCACTCGCAGCTGAAGATGGATTGCCCCTTGTTGGCCAGGTCCACTTTCAGGTAAAAAGGTGCGTCATGAGATCCTGTGTAACAAGAAAAAAGAAAATCAATATATGTATAAAAACCGAATTAACACGTACCTGTTACACAGTTGCAGATTAATTTCAAGATCCACTTTCAGGTAAAAAGATGCGCCTGGTGGGTCATGTGATCCTGATAATAAGAAAGACAAAAAAGAAAGTCAACACAGTTGCAGATTAATTGCAAGCCAGCCAGACACTGATCCAAAAAAAAGAAATCAATATGTATAAAAAACGAATTAACACGTATCTTTTACACAGTTGCAGATTAATTGCCAGCCAGCCAGACACCGTTCCAGATGCAGACAACGACTCACAGCTTAAGATGGATTGCCCCTTGTTGGCCAGATCCACTTTCAGGTAAAAAGTTGCATCAGGTGGGTCATGACATCCTGAAAATAAGAAAGACAAAAAAGAAAGTCAATATAAGCATAGAAACTGAATGTTCACTTACCTGTAACTCAGTTGCAGATGAAAAGAAAGCCAGTCAGACACCATTCCAGATGCAGGCAACCTCTCACAGCTGGACATGGATAGCCCCTTGTTGGACGGATCCACTTTCAGGTAAAAAGGTGCAAGATGGAATCCTGTGTGACAAGAAAAAAGAAAATCAATATATGTATAAAAACCGAATTAACACGTACCTGTTACACAGTTGCAGATTAATTGCTAGATCCACTTTCAGGTAAAAAGGTGCATAATGGGATCCTGTGTGACAAGAAAAAAGAAAATCAATATATGTATAAAAACCGAATTAACACGTACCTGTTACACAGTTGCAGATTAATTGTAAGCCAGCCAGACACCGTTCCAGATCCAGACAACCACTCGCAGCTGAAGATGGATTGCCCCTTGTTGGCCAGATCCACTTTCAGGTAAAAAGATGCGTGATGAGATCCTGTGTGAGAAGAAAAAAGAAATTCAAAATATGTATAAAAACCGAATTAACACGTACCTGTTACACAGTTGCAGATTAATTGCAAGCCAGCCAGACACCGTTCCAAATGCAGACAACCACTCGTAGGTGAAGATGTATTGCCTCTTGATGGCCAGGTCCACTTTCAGGTAAAAAGGTGCGTCATGAGATCCTGTGTAACAAGAAAAAAGAAAATCAATATATGTATAAAAACAGAATTAACACGTACCTGTTACACAGATGCAGATTAATTGCAAGATCCACTTTCAGGTAAAAAGATGCGTCAGGTGGGTCATGACATCCTGAAAATAAAAAAGACAAAAAAGAAAGTCAACACAGTTGCAGATTAATTGCAAGCCAGCCTGACACTGATTCAGAAAAAAGAAATCAATATGTATAAAAAACGAATTAACACATATCTTTTACACAGTTGCAGATTTATTGCAAGCCAGCCAGACACCGTTCCAGATGCAGACAACCACTCACAGCTGAAGATGGATTGCCCCTTGTTGGCCAGATCCACTTTCAGGTAAAAAGGTGCATCAGGTGGGTCATGACATCCTGAAAATAAGAAAGACAAAAAAGAAAGTCAATATAAGTATAGAAACTGAATGTTCACTTACCTGTAACTCAGTTGCAGATGAAAAGAAAGCCAGTTAGACACCATTCCAGATGCAGGCAACCTCTCACATCTGGACATGGATAGCCACTTGTTGGCCGGATCCACTTTCAGGTAAAAAGGTGCGTGATGGGATCCTGTGTGACAAAAAAAAAATCAATATATGTATAAAAACCGAATTAACACGTACCTGTTACACAGTTGCAGACTAATTGCAAGCCAGCCAGATACCGTTCCAGATGCAGACAACCACTCGCAGCTGAAGATGGATTGCCCCTTGTCGGCCAGATCTACTTTCAGCTAAAAAGGTGCGTCATGAGATCCTGTGTAACAAGAAAAAAGAAAATCAATAAATGTATAAAAACCGAATTAACACGTACCTGTTACACAGTTGCAGATTAATTGCAAGCCAGCCAGACACCGTTCCAGATGCAGACAACCACTCGCAGCTGAAGATGGATTGCCCCTTGTTGGCCAGGTCCACTTTCAGGTAAAAAGGTGCGTCATGAGATCCTGTGTAACAAGAAAAAAGAAAATCAATATATGTATAAAAACCGAATTAACACGTACCTGTTACACAGATGCAGATTAATTGCAAGATCCACTTTCAGGTAAAAAGATGCGTCAGGTGGGTCATAAGATCCTGATAATAAGAAAGACAAAAAAGAAAGTCAACACAGTTGCAGATTAATTGCAAGCCAGCCAGACACTGATCCAAAAAAAAGAAATCAATATGTATAAAAAACGAATTAACACGTATCTTTTACACAGTTGCAGATTAATTGCCAGCCAGCCAGACACCGTTCCAGATGCAGACAACGACTCACAGCTTAAGATGGATTGCCCCTTGTTGGCCAGATCCACTTTCAGGTAAAAAGTTGCATCAGGTGGGTCATGACATCCTGAAAATAAGAAAGACAAAAAAGAAAGTCAATATAAGTATAGAAACTGAATGTTCACTTACCTGTAACTCAGTAGCAGATGAAAAGAAAGCCAGTCAGACACCATTCCAGATGCAGGCAACCTCTCACAGCTGGACATGGATAGCCCCTTGTTGGACGGATCCACTTTCAGGTAAAAAGGTGCGAGATGGAATCCTGTGTGACAAGAAAAAAGAAAATCAATATATGTATAAAAACCGAATTAACACGTACCTGTTACACAGTTGCAGATTAATTGCTAGATCCACTTTCAGGTAAAAAGGTGCATAATGGGATCCTGTGTGACAAGAAAAAAGAAAATCAATATATGTATAAAAACCGAATTAACACGTACCTGTTACACAGTTGCAGATTAATTGCAAGCCAGCCAGACACCGTTCCAGATGCAGACAACCAATCGTAGCTGAAGATGCATTGCCCCTTGTTGGCCAGGTCCACTTTCAGGTAAAAAGGTGCGTCATGAGATCCTGTGTAACAAGAAAAAAGAAAATCAATATATGTATAAAAAACGAATTAACACATACCTGTTACACAGTTGCAGATTAATTTCAAGATCTACTTTCAGGTAAAAAGATGCGCCTGATGGGTCATGTGATCCTGAAAATAAGAAAGACAAAAAAGAAAGTCAACACAGTTGCAGATTAATTGCAAGCCAGCCAGAAAATGATCCAAAAAAAACAAATCAATATGTATAAAAAACGAATTAACACATATCTTTTACACAGTTGCAGATTAATTGCAAGCCAGCCAGACACCGTTCCAGATGCAGACAACCACTCACAGCTTAAGATGGATTGCCCCTTGTTGGCCAGATCCACTTTCAGGTAAAAAGTTGCATCAGGTGAGTCATGACATCCTGAAAATAAGAAAGACAAAAAAAGAAAGTCAATATAAGTATAGTAACTGAATGTTCACTTACCTGTAACTCAGTTGCAGATGAAAAGAAAGCCAGTCAGAAACCATTCCAGATGCAGGCAACCTCTCACAGCTGGACATGGATAGCCCGTTGTTGGACGGATCCACTTTCAGGTAAAAAGGTGCGTTATGGGATCCTCTGTGACAAGAAAAAAGAAAATCAATATATGTATAAAAACCGAATTAACACGTACCTGTTACACAGTTGCAGATTAATTGCAAGCCAGCCAGATACCGTTCCAGATGCAGACAACCACTCGCAGCTGAAGATGGATTGCCCCTTGTCGGCCAGATCTACTTTCAGCTAAAAAGGTGCGTCATGAGATCCTGTGTGACAAGAAAAAAGAAAATCAATAAATGTATAAAAACCGAATTAACACGTACCTGTTACACAGTTGCAGATTAATTGCAAGCCAGCCAGACACCGTTCCAGATGCAGACAACCACTCGTAGCTGAAGATGCATTGCCCCTTTTGGCCAGGTCCACTTTCAGGTAAAAAGGTGCGTCATGAGATCCTGTGTAACAAGAAAAAAGAAAATCAATATATGTATAAAAACCGAATTAACACGTACCTGTTACACAGTTGCAGATTAATTTCAAGATCCACTTTCAGGTAAAAAGATGCGCCTGGTGGGTCATGTGATCCTGATAATAAGAAAGACAAAAAAGAAAGTCAACACAGTTGCAGATTAATTGCAAGCCAGCCAGACACTGATCCAAAAAAAAGAAATCAATATGTATAAAAAACGAATTAACACGTATCTTTTACACAGTTGCAGATTAATTGCCAGCCAGCCAGACACCGTTCCAGATGCAGACAACGACTCACAGCTTAAGATGGATTGCCCCTTGTTGGCCAGATCCACTTTCAGGTAAAAAGTTGCATCAGGTGGGTCATGACATCCTGAAAATAAGAAAGACAAAAAAGAAAGTCAATATAAGTATAGAAACTGAATGTTCACTTACCTGTAACTCAGTTGCAGATGAAAAGAAAGCCAGTCAGACACCATTCCAGATGCAGGCAACCTCTCACAGCTGGACATGGATAGCCCCTTGTTGGACGGATCCACTTTCAGGTAAAAAGGTGCAAGATGGAATCCTGTGTGACAAGAAAAAAGAAAATCAATATATGTATAAAAACCGAATTAACACGTACCTGTTACACAGTTGCAGATTAATTGCTAGATCCACTTTCAGGTAAAAAGGTGCATAATGGGATCCTGTGTGACAAGAAAAAAGAAAATCAATATATGTATAAAAACCGAATTAACACGTACCTGTTACACAGTTGCAGATTAATTGCAAGCCAGCCAGACACCGTTCCAGATGCAGACAACCAATCGTAGCTGAAGATGCATTGCCCCTTGTTGGCCAGGTCCACTTTCAGGTAAAAAGGTGCGTCATGAGATCCTGTGTAACAAGAAAAAAGAAAATCAATATATGTATAAAAAACGAATTAACACATACCTGTTACACAGTTGCAGATTAATTTCAAGATCTACTTTCAGGTAAAAAGATGCGCCTGATGGGTCATGTGATCCTGAAAATAAGAAAGACAAAAAAGAAAGTCAACACAGTTGCAGATTAATTGCAAGCCAGCCAGAAAATGATCCAAAAAAAACAAATCAATATGTATAAAAAACGAATTAACACATATCTTTTACACAGTTGCAGATTAATTGCAAGCCAGCCAGACACCGTTCCAGATGCAGACAACCACTCACAGCTTAAGATGGATTGCCCCTTGTTGGCCAGATCCACTTTCAGGTAAAAAGTTGCATCAGGTGAGTCATGACATCCTGAAAATAAGAAAGACAAAAAAAGAAAGTCAATATAAGTATAGTAACTGAATGTTCACTTACCTGTAACTCAGTTGCAGATGAAAAGAAAGCCAGTCAGACACCATTCCAGATGCAGGCAACCTCTCACAGCTGGACATGGATAGCCCCTTGTTGGACGGATCCACTTTCAGGTAAAAAGGTGCGAGATGGAATCCTGTGTGACAAGAAAAAAGAAAATCAATATATGTATAAAAACCGAATTAACACGTACCTGTTACACAGTTGCAGATTAATTGCTAGATCCACTTTCAGGTAAAAAGGTGCATAATGGGATCCTGTGTGACAAGAAAAAAGAAAATCAATAAATGTATAAAAACCGAATTAACACGTACCTGTTACACAGTTGCAGATTAATTGCAAGCCAGCCAGACACCGTTCCAGATGCAGACAACCACTTGTAGCTGAAGATGCATTGCCCCTTTTGGCCAGGTCCACTTTCAGGTAAAAAGGTGCGTCATGAGATCCTGTGTAACAAGAAAAAAGAAAATCAATATATGTATAAAAACCGAATTAACACGTACCTGTTACACAGTTGCAGATTAATTGCAAGCCAGCCAGACACCGTTCCAGATGCAGACAACCAATCGTAGCTGAAGATGCATTGCCCCTTGTTGGCCAGGTCCACTTTCAGGTAAAAAGGTGCGTCATGAGATCCTGTGTAACAAGAAAAAAGAAAATCAATATATGTATAAAAAACGAATTAACACATACCTGTTACACAGTTGCAGATTAATTTCAAGATCTACTTTCAGGTAAAAAGATGCGCCTGATGGGTCATGTGATCCTGAAAATAAGAAAGACAAAAAAGAAAGTCAACACAGTTGCAGATTAATTGCAAGCCAGCCAGAAAATGATCCAAAAAAAACAAATCAATATGTATAAAAAACGAATTAACACATATCTTTTACACAGTTGCAGATTAATTGCAAGCCAGCCAGACACCGTTCCAGATGCAGACAACCACTCACAGCTTAAGATGGATTGCCCCTTGTTGGCCAGATCCACTTTCAGGTAAAAAGTTGCATCAGGTGAGTCATGACATCCTGAAAATAAGAAAGACAAAAAAAGAAAGTCAATATAAGTATAGTAACTGAATGTTCACTTACCTGTAACTCAGTTGCAGATGAAAAGAAAGCCAGTCAGAAACCATTCCAGATGCAGGCAACCTCTCACAGCTGGACATGGATAGCCCGTTGTTGGACGGATCCACTTTCAGGTAAAAAGGTGCGTTATGGGATCCTCTGTGACAAGAAAAAAGAAAATCAATATATGTATAAAAACCGAATTAACACGTACCTGTTACACAGTTGCAGATTAATTGCAAGCCAGCCAGATACCGTTCCAGATGCAGACAACCACTCGCAGCTGAAGATGGATTGCCCCTTGTCGGCCAGATCTACTTTCAGCTAAAAAGGTGCGTCATGAGATCCTGTGTGACAAGAAAAAAGAAAATCAATAAATGTATAAAAACCGAATTAACACGTACCTGTTACACAGTTGCAGATTAATTGCAAGCCAGCCAGACACCGTTCCAGATGCAGACAACCACTCGTAGCTGAAGATGCATTGCCCCTTTTGGCCAGGTCCACTTTCAGGTAAAAAGGTGCGTCATGAGATCCTGTGTAACAAGAAAAAAGAAAATCAATATATGTATAAAAACCGAATTAACACGTACCTGTTACACAGTTGCAGATTAATTTCAAGATCCACTTTCAGGTAAAAAGATGCGCCTGGTGGGTCATGTGATCCTGATAATAAGAAAGACAAAAAAGAAAGTCAACACAGTTGCAGATTAATTGCAAGCCAGCCAGACACTGATCCAAAAAAAAGAAATCAATATGTATAAAAAACGAATTAACACGTATCTTTTACACAGTTGCAGATTAATTGCCAGCCAGCCAGACACCGTTCCAGATGCAGACAACGACTCACAGCTTAAGATGGATTGCCCCTTGTTGGCCAGATCCACTTTCAGGTAAAAAGTTGCATCAGGTGGGTCATGACATCCTGAAAATAAGAAAGACAAAAAAGAAAGTCAATATAAGTATAGAAACTGAATGTTCACTTACCTGTAACTCAGTTGCAGATGAAAAGAAAGCCAGTCAGACACCATTCCAGATGCAGGCAACCTCTCACAGCTGGACATGGATAGCCCCTTGTTGGACGGATCCACTTTCAGGTAAAAAGGTGCAAGATGGAATCCTGTGTGACAAGAAAAAAGAAAATCAATATATGTATAAAAACCGAATTAACACGTACCTGTTACACAGTTGCAGATTAATTGCTAGATCCACTTTCAGGTAAAAAGGTGCATAATGGGATCCTGTGTGACAAGAAAAAAGAAAATCAATATATGTATAAAAACCGAATTAACACGTACCTGTTACACAGTTGCAGATTAATTGCAAGCCAGCCAGACACCGTTCCAGATGCAGACAACCAATCGTAGCTGAAGATGCATTGCCCCTTGTTGGCCAGGTCCACTTTCAGGTAAAAAGGTGCGTCATGAGATCCTGTGTAACAAGAAAAAAGAAAATCAATATATGTATAAAAAACGAATTAACACATACCTGTTACACAGTTGCAGATTAATTTCAAGATCTACTTTCAGGTAAAAAGATGCGCCTGATGGGTCATGTGATCCTGAAAATAAGAAAGACAAAAAAGAAAGTCAACACAGTTGCAGATTAATTGCAAGCCAGCCAGAAAATGATCCAAAAAAAACAAATCAATATGTATAAAAAACGAATTAACACATATCTTTTACACAGTTGCAGATTAATTGCAAGCCAGCCAGACACCGTTCCAGATGCAGACAACCACTCACAGCTTAAGATGGATTGCCCCTTGTTGGCCAGATCCACTTTCAGGTAAAAAGTTGCATCAGGTGAGTCATGACATCCTGAAAATAAGAAAGACAAAAAAAGAAAGTCAATATAAGTATAGTAACTGAATGTTCACTTACCTGTAACTCAGTTGCAGATGAAAAGAAAGCCAGTCAGACACCATTCCAGATGCAGGCAACCTCTCACAGCTGGACATGGATAGCCCCTTGTTGGACGGATCCACTTTCAGGTAAAAAGGTGCGAGATGGAATCCTGTGTGACAAGAAAAAAGAAAATCAATATATGTATAAAAACCGAATTAACACGTACCTGTTACACAGTTGCAGATTAATTGCTAGATCCACTTTCAGGTAAAAAGGTGCATAATGGGATCCTGTGTGACAAGAAAAAAGAAAATCAATAAATGTATAAAAACCGAATTAACACGTACCTGTTACACAGTTGCAGATTAATTGCAAGCCAGCCAGACACCGTTCCAGATGCAGACAACCACTTGTAGCTGAAGATGCATTGCCCCTTTTGGCCAGGTCCACTTTCAGGTAAAAAGGTGCGTCATGAGATCCTGTGTAACAAGAAAAAAGAAAATCAATATATGTATAAAAACCGAATTAACACGTACCTGTTACACAGTTGCAGATTAATTGCAAGCCAGCCAGACACCGTTCCAGATGCAGACAACCAATCGTAGCTGAAGATGCATTGCCCCTTGTTGGCCAGGTCCACTTTCAGGTAAAAAGGTGCGTCATGAGATCCTGTGTAACAAGAAAAAAGAAAATCAATATATGTATAAAAAACGAATTAACACATACCTGTTACACAGTTGCAGATTAATTTCAAGATCTACTTTCAGGTAAAAAGATGCGCCTGATGGGTCATGTGATCCTGAAAATAAGAAAGACAAAAAAGAAAGTCAACACAGTTGCAGATTAATTGCAAGCCAGCCAGAAAATGATCCAAAAAAAACAAATCAATATGTATAAAAAACGAATTAACACATATCTTTTACACAGTTGCAGATTAATTGCAAGCCAGCCAGACACCGTTCCAGATGCAGACAACCACTCACAGCTTAAGATGGATTGCCCCTTGTTGGCCAGATCCACTTTCAGGTAAAAAGTTGCATCAGGTGAGTCATGACATCCTGAAAATAAGAAAGACAAAAAAAGAAAGTCAATATAAGTATAGTAACTGAATGTTCACTTACCTGTAACTCAGTTGCAGATGAAAAGAAAGCCAGTCAGAAACCATTCCAGAGGCAGGCAACCTCTCACAGCTGGACATGGATAGCCCGTTGTTGGACGGATCCACTTTCAGGTAAAAAGGTGCGTTATGGGATC
Source organism: Salminus brasiliensis (assembly GCF_030463535.1). Classification (NCBI taxonomy): domain Eukaryota; kingdom Metazoa; phylum Chordata; class Actinopteri; order Characiformes; family Bryconidae; genus Salminus; species Salminus brasiliensis. Next base: position 27,108,078 of record NC_132888.1, read on the forward strand.
CTCTGTGACAAGAAAAAAGAAAATCAATATATGTATAAAAACCGAATTAACACGTACCTGTTACACAGTTGCAGATTAATTGCAAGCCAGCCAGATACCGTTCCAGATGCAGACAACCACTCGCAGCTGAAGATGGATTGCCCCTTGTCGGCCAGATCTACTTTCAGCTAAAAAGGTGCGTCATGAGATCCTGTGTGACAAGAAAAAAGAAAATCAATAAATGTATAAAAACCGAATTAACACGTACCTGTTACACAGTTGCAGATTAATTGCAAGCCAGCCAGACACCGTTCCAGATGCAGACAACCACTTGTAGCTGAAGATGCATTGCCCCTTTTGGCCAGGTCCACTTTCAGGTAAAAAGGTGCGTCATGAGATCCTGTGTAACAAGAAAAAAGAAAATCAATATATGTATAAAAACCGAATTAACACGTACCTGTTACACAGTTGCAGATTAATTTCAAGATCCACTTTCAGGTAAAAAGATGCGCCTGGTGGGTCATGTGATCCTGATAATAAGAAAGACAAAAAAGAAAGTCAACACAGTTGCAGATTAATTGCAAGCCAGCCAGACACTGATCCAAAAAAAAGAAATCAATATGTATAAAAAACGAATTAACACGTATCTTTTACACAGTTGCAGATTAATTGCCAGCCAGCCAGACACCGTTCCAGATGCAGACAACGACTCACAGCTTAAGATGGATTGCCCCTTGTTGGCCAGATCCACTTTCAGGTAAAAAGTTGCATCAGGTGGGTCATGACATCCTGAAAATAAGAAAGACAAAAAAGAAAGTCAATATAAGTATAGAAACTGAATGTTCACTTACCTGTAACTCAGTTGCAGATGAAAAGAAAGCCAGTCAGACACCATTCCAGATGCAGGCAACCTCTCACAGCTGGACATGGATAGCCCCTTGTTGGACGGATCCACTTTCAGGTAAAAAGGTGCGAGATGGAATCCTGTGTGACAAGAAAAAAGAAAATCAATATATGTATAAAAACCGAATTAACACGTACCTGTTACACAGTTGCAGATTAATTGCTAGATCCACTTTCAGGTAAAAAGGTGCATAATGGGATCCTGTGTGACAAGAAAAAAGAAAATCAATATATGTATAAAAACCGAATTAACACGTACCTGTTACACAGTTGCAGATTAATTGCAAGCCAGCCAGACACCGTTCCAGATGCAGACAACCAATCGTAGCTGAAGATGCATTGCCCCTTGTTGGCCAGGTCCACTTTCAGGTAAAAAGGTGCGTCATGAGATCCTGTGTAACAAGAAAAAAGAAAATCAATATATGTATAAAAAACGAATTAACACATACCTGTTACACAGTTGCAGATTAATTTCAAGATCTACTTTCAGGTAAAAAGATGCGCCTGATGGGTCATGTGATCCTGAAAATAAGAAAGACAAAAAAGAAAGTCAACACAGTTGCAGATTAATTGCAAGCCAGCCAGAAAATGATCCAAAAAAAACAAATCAATATGTATAAAAAACGAATTAACACATATCTTTTACACAGTTGCAGATTAATTGCAAGCCAGCCAGACACCGTTCCAGATGCAGACAACCACTCACAGCTTAAGATGGATTGCCCCTTGTTGGCCAGATCCACTTTCAGGTAAAAAGTTGCATCAGGTGAGTCATGACATCCTGAAAATAAGAAAGACAAAAAAAGAAAGTCAATATAAGTATAGTAACTGAATGTTCACTTACCTGTAACTCAGTTGCAGATGAAAAGAAAGCCAGTCAGAAACCATTCCAGATGCAGGCAACCTCTCACAGCTGGACATGGATAGCCCGTTGTTGGACGGATCCACTTTCAGGTAAAAAGGTGCGTTATGGGATCCTCTGTGACAAGAAAAAAGAAAATCAATATATGTATAAAAACCGAATTAACACGTACCTGTTACACAGTTGCAGATTAATTGCAAGCCAGCCAGATACCGTTCCAGATGCAGACAACCACTCGCAGCTGAAGATGGATTGCCCCTTGTCGGCCAGATCTACTTTCAGCTAAAAAGGTGCGTCATGAGATCCTGTGTGACAAGAAAAAAGAAAATCAATAAATGTATAAAAACCGAATTAACACGTACCTGTTACACAGTTGCAGATTAATTGCTAGCCAGCCAGACACCGTTCCAGATGCAGACAACCACTCGTAGCTGAAGATGCATTGCCCCTTTTGGCCAGGTCCACTTTCAGGTAAAAAGGTGCGTCATGAGATCCTGTGTAACAAGAAAAAAGAAAATCAATATATGTATAAAAACCGAATTAACACGTACCTGTTACACAGTTGCAGATTAATTTCAAGATCCACTTTCAGGTAAAAAGATGCGCCTGGTGGGTCATGTGATCCTGATAATAAGAAAGACAAAAAAGAAAGTCAACACAGTTGCAGATTAATTGCAAGCCAGCCAGACACTGATCCAAAAAAAAGAAATCAATATGTATAAAAAACGAATTAACACGTATCTTTTACACAGTTGCAGATTAATTGCCAGCCAGCCAGACACCGTTCCAGATGCAGACAACGACTCACAGCTTAAGATGGATTGCCCCTTGTTGGCCAGATCCACTTTCAGGTAAAAAGTTGCATCAGGTGGGTCATGACATCCTGAAAATAAGAAAGACAAAAAAGAAAGTCAATATAAGTATAGAAACTGAATGTTCACTTACCTGTAACTCAGTTGCAGATGAAAAGAAAGCCAGTCAGACACCATTCCAGATGCAGGCAACCTCTCACAGCTGGACATGGATAGCCCCTTGTTGGACGGATCCACTTTCAGGTAAAAAGGTGCGAGATGGAATCCTGTGTGACAAGAAAAAAGAAAATCAATATATGTATAAAAACCGAATTAACACGTACCTGTTACACAGTTGCAGATTAATTGCTAGATCCACTTTCAGGTAAAAAGGTGCATAATGGGATCCTGTGTGACAAGAAAAAAGAAAATCAATATATGTATAAAAACCGAATTAACACGTACCTGTTACACAGTTGCAGATTAATTTCAAGATCTACTTTCAGGTAAAAAGATGCGCCTGATGGGTCATGTGATCCTGAAAATAAGAAAGACAAAAAAGAAAGTCAACACAGTTGCAGATTAATTGCAAGCCAGCCAGAAAATGATCCAAAAAAAACAAATCAATATGTATAAAAAACGAATTAACACATATCTTTTACACAGTTGCAGATTAATTGCAAGCCAGCCAGATACCGTTCCAGATGCAGACAACCACTCACAGCTTAAGATGGATTGCCCCTTGTTGGCCAGATCCACTTTCAGGTAAAAAGTTGCATCAGGTGAGTCATGACATCCTGAAAATAAGAAAGACAAAAAAAGAAAGTCAATATAAGTATAGTAACTGAATGTTCACTTACCTGTAACTCAGTTGCAGATGAAAAGAAAGCCAGTCAGAAACCATTCCAGATGCAGGCAACCTCTCACAGCTGGACATGGATAGCCCGTTGTTGGACGGATCCACTTTCAGGTAAAAAGGTGCGTTATGGGATCCTCTGTGACAAGAAAAAAGAAAATCAATATATGTATAAAAACCGAATTAACACGTACCTGTTACACAGTTGCAGATTAATTGCAAGCCAGCCAGATACCGTTCCAGATGCAGACAACCACTCGCAGCTGAAGATGGATTGCCCCTTGTCGGCCAGATCTACTTTCAGCTAAAAAGGTGCGTCATGAGATCCTGTGTGACAAGAAAAAAGAAAATCAATAAATGTATAAAAACCGAATTAACACGTACCTGTTACACAGTTGCAGATTAATTGCAAGCCAGCCAGACACCGTTCCAGATGCAGACAACCACTCGTAGCTGAAGATGCATTGCCCCTTTTGGCCAGGTCCACTTTCAGGTAAAAAGGTGCGTCATGAGATCCTGTGTAACAAGAAAAAAGAAAATCAATATATGTATAAAAACCGAATTAACACGTACCTGTTACACAGTTGCAGATTAATTTCAAGATCCACTTTCAGGTAAAAAGATGCGCCTGGTGGGTCATGTGATCCTGAAAATAAGAAAGACAAAAAAGAAAGTCAACACAGTTGCAGATTAATTGCAAGCCAGCCAGACACTGATCCAAAAAAAACAAATCAATATGTATAAAAAACGAATTAACACATATCTTTTACACAGTTGCAGATTAATTGCAAGCCAGGCATACACCGTTCCAGATGCAGACAACCACTGACAGCTGAAGATGGATTGCCCCATGTTGGCCAGATCCACTTTCAGGTAAAAAGTTGCATCAGGTGGATCATGACATCCTGAAAATAAGAAAGACAAAAAAGAAAGTCAATATAAGTATAGAAACTGAATGTTCGCTTACCTGTAACTCAGTTGCAGATGAAAAGAAAGCCAGTCAGACACCATTGCAGATGCAGGCAACCTCTCACAGCTGGACATGGATAGCCCGTTGTTGGCCAGATCCACTTTCAGGTAAAAAGGTGCGTAATGGGATCCTGTGTGACAAGAAAAAAAGAAAATCAATATATGTATAAAAAACGAATTAACACGTATCTTTTACACAGTTGCAGATTAATTGCAAGCCAGCCAGATACCGTTCCAGATGCAGACAACCACTCGCAGCTGAAGATGGATTGCCCCTTGTTGGCCAGATCCACTTTCAGGTAAAAAGGTGCGTCATGAGATCCTGTGTGACAAGAAAAAAGAAAATCAATATATGTATAAAAACCTAATTAACACGTACCTGTTACACAGTTGCAGATTAATTGCTAGATCCATTTTTTAGGTAAAAAGGTGCGTCAGGTGGGTAATGACATCCTGAAAATAAGAAAGACAAAAAAGAAAGTCAACACAGTTGCAGATTAATTGCAAGCCAAACAGACACTGATCCAGAAAAAAGAAATCAATATGTATAAAAAACGAATTAACACGTATCTTTTACACAGTTACAGATTAATTGCAAGCCAGCCAGACACCGTTCCAGATGCAGACAACCACTCGTAGCTGAAGATGCATTGCCCCTTGTTGGCCAGGTTCACTTTCAGGTAAAAAGGTGCGTCATGAGATCCTGTATAACAAGAAAAAAGAAAATCAATATATGTATAAAAACCGAATTAACACGTACCTGTTACACAGTTGCAGATTAATTTCAAGATCCACTTTCAGGTAAAAAGATGCGCCTGGTGGGTCATGTGATCCTGAAAATAAGAAAGACAAAAAAGAAAGTCAACACAGTTGCAGATTAATTGCAAGCCAGCCAGACACTGATCCAAAAAAAACAAATCAATATGTATAAAAAACGAATTAACACATATCTTTTACACAGTTGCAGATTAATCGCAAGCCAGGCAGACACCGTTCCAGATGCAGACAACCACTGACAGCTGAAGATGGATTGCCCCTTGTTGGCCAGATCCACTTTCAGGTAAAAAGGTGCGTCATGAGATCCTGTGTGACAAGAAAAAAGAAAATCAATATATGTATAAAAACCTAATTAACACGTACCTGTTACACATTTGCAGATTAATTGCTAGATCCACATTCAGGTAAAAAGGTGCGTCAGGTGGGTAATGACATCCTGAAAATAAGAAAGACAAAAAAGAAAGTCAACACAGTTGCAGATTAATTGCAAGCCAGCCAGACACTGATCCAAAAAAAAGAAATCAATATGTATAAAAAACGAATTAACACATATCTTTTACACAGTTCCAGATTAATTGCAAGCCAGCCAGACACCGTTCCAGATGCAGACAACCACTCACAGCTGAAGATGGATTGCCCCTTGCTGGCCAGATCCACTTTCAGGTAAAAAGGTGCGTCAGGTGGGTCATGACATCCTGAAAATAAGAAAGACAACAAAGAAAGTCAATATAAGTATAGAAACTGAATGTTCACTTACCTGTGACTCAGTTGCAGATGAAAAGAAAGCCAGTCAGACACCATTCCAGATGCAGGCAACCTCTCACATCTGGACATGGAAAGCCCCTTGTTGGCCGGATCCACTTTCAGATAAAAAGGTGCGTGATGGGATCCTGTGTGACAAAAAAAAGAATGTCAACATATGTATAAAAACCGAATTAACACGTATCTTTTACACAGTTGCAGATTAATTGCAAGCCAGCCAGACACCGTTCTAGATGCAGACAACCACTCGAAGCTGAAGATGGATTGCCCCTTGTTGGCCAGATCCACATTCAGGTAAAAAGTTGCATCATGAGATCCTGTGTGACAAGAAAAAAGAAAATCAATATATGTATAAAACCCAATTTAACACGTACCTGTTACACAGTTGCAGATTAATTGCAAGCCAGCCAGACACCGTTCCAGATGCAGACAACCACTCACAGCTTAAGATGGATTGCCCCTTGTTGGCCAGATCCACTTTCAGGTAAAAAGTTGCATCAGGTGGGTCATGACATCCTGAAAATAAGAAAGACAAAAAAGAAAGTCAATATAAGTATAGAAACTGAATGTTCACTTACCTGTTACTCAGTTGCAGATGAAAAGAAAGCCAGTCAGACACCATTCCAGATGCAGGCAACCTCTCACAGCTGGACATGGAGAGCCCTTTGTTAGCCGGATCCACTTTCAGATTAAAAGGTGCGTGATGGGATCCTGTGTGACAAGAAAAAAGAAAATCAATATATGTTTTAAAACCGAATTAACACGTACCTGTTACACAGTTGCAGATTAATTGCAAGCCAGCCAGACACCGTTCTAGATGCAGACAACCACTCGTAGCTGAAGATGGATTGCCCCTTGTTGGCCAGATCCACTTTCAGGTAAAAAGGTGCATCATGAGATCCTGTGTGACAAGAAAAAAGAAAATCAATATATGTATAAAACCCAATTTAACACGTACCTGTTACACAATTGCAGATTAATTGCAAGATCCACTTTCAGGTAAAAAGGTGTGTCAGGTGGGTCATGAGATCCTGAAAATAAGAAAGACAAAAAAAAAGTCAATACAGTTGCAGATTAATTGCATGCCAGCCAGACAACTTTCCAGATGCAGACAACCACTCGCAGCTGAAGATGGATTGCCCCTTGTTGGCCAGATCCACTTTCAGGCAAAAAGGTGCGTCATGAGATCCTGTGTGACAAGAAAAAAGAAAATCAATATATGTATAAAAAACGAATTAACACGTACCTGTTACACGGTTGCAGATTAATTCCAAGATCCACTTTCAGGTAAAAAGATGCGTCAGGTGGGTCATGACATCCTGAAAATGAGAAAGACAAAAAAGAAAGTCAACACAGTTGCAGATTAATTGCAAGCCAGCCAGACACTGATCCAGAAAAAAGAAATCATTATGTATTAAAAAAACGAATTAACACGTATCTTTTACACAGTTGCAGATTAATTGCAAGCCAGCCAGACACCGTTCCAGATGCAGACAACCACTCACAGCTGAAGATGGATTGCCCCTTGTTGGCCAGATCCACTTTCAGGTAAAATGTTGCATCAGGTGAGTCATGACATCCTAAAAATAAGAAAGACAAAAATGAAAGTCAATATAAGTATAGTAACTGAATGTTCACTTACCTGTAACTCAGTTGCAGATGAAAAGAAAGCCAGTCAGACACCATTCCAGATGCAGGCAACCTCTCACAGCTGGACATGGATAGCCCCTTGTTGGCCAGATCCACTTTCAGGTAAAAAGGTGCGTCATGAGATCCTGTGTGATAAGAAAAAAGAAAATCAATATATGTATAAAAACCGAATTAACACTTACCTGTTACATAGTTGCAGATTAATTGCAAGCCAGCCAGACACCGTTCCAGATGCAGACAACCACTCGCAGCTGAAGATGGATTGCCCCTTTTTGGCCAGATCCACTTTCAGGTAAAAAGATGCGTGATGAGATCCTGTGTGACAAGAAAAAAGAAATTCAAAATATGTATAAAAACCGAATTAACACGTACCTGTAACACAGTTGCAGACTAATTGCAAGCCAGCCAGACACCGTTCCAGATGCAGACAACAACTCGTAGGTGAAGATGGATTGCCCCTTGTTGGCCAGATCCACTTTCAGGTAAAAAGATGCGTGATGAGATCCTGTGTGACAAGAAAAAAGAAAATCAATATATGTATAAAAACCGAATTAACACGTACCTGTTACGCATTTGCAGATTAATTGCAAGCCAGCCAGATACCGTTCCAGATGCAGACAACCACTCGCAGCTGAAGATGGATTGCCCCTTGTCGGCCAGATCTACTTTCAGGTAAAACGGTGCATCATGACATCCTCTGTGACAAGAAAAAAGAAAATCAATATATGTATAAAAACCGAATTAACACGTACCTGTTACACTGTTGCAGATTAATTGCAAGATCCACTTTCAGGTAAAAAGATGCACCTGGTGGGTCATGTGATCCTGAAAATAAGAAAGACAAAAAAGAAAGTCAACACAGTTGCAGATTAATTGCAAGCCAGCCAGACACTGATCCAAAAAAAAGAAATCAATATGTATAAAAAACGAATTAACACATATCTTTTACACAGTTGCAGATTAATTGCAAGCCAGCCAGACACCGTTCCAGATGCAGAAAACCACTCACAGCTGAAGATGGATTGCCCCTTGTTGGCCAGATCCACTTTCAGGTAAAAAGGTGCGTCAGGTGGGTCATGACATCCTGAAAATAAGATAGACAACAAAGAAAGTCAATATAAGTATAGAAACTGAATGTTCACTTACCGGTTACTCAGTTGCAGATGAAAAGAAAGCCAGTCAGACACCATTCCAGATGCAGGCAACCTCTCACAGCTGGACATGAATAGCCCCTTGTTGGCCGGATCCACTTTCAGGTAAAAAGGTGCGTGATGGGATCCTGTGTGACAAAAAAAAGAATGTCAACATATGTATAAAAACCGAATTAACACGTATCTTTTACACAGTTGCAGATTAATTGCAAGCCAGCCAGACACCATTCCAGTTGCAGACAACCACTCACAGCTGAAGATGGATTGCCCCTTGTTGGCCAGATCCACTTTCAGGTAAAAAGGTGCATCAGGTGAGTCATGACATTCTGAAAATAAGAAAGACAAAAAAGAAAGTAAATATAAGTATAGAAACTGAATGTTCATTTACCTGTAACTCAGTTGCAGATGAAAAGAAACCAGTCAGACACCTTTCCAGATGCAGGCAACCTCTCACAGCTGGACATGGAGAGCCCTTTGTTAGCCGGATCCACTTTCAGATTAAAAGGTGCGTGATGGGATCCTGTGTGACAAGAAAAAAGAAAATCAATATATGTATAAAAACCGAATTAACACGTACCTGTTACACAGTTGCAGATTAATTGCAAGCCAGCCAGACACCATTCCAGATGCAGACAACCACTCGCAGCTGAAGATGGATTGCCCCTTGTTGGCCAGATCCACTTTCAGGTAAAAAGATACGTGATGAGATCCTGTGTGACAAGAAAAAAGAAATTCAAAATATGTATAAAAACCGAATTAACACGTACCTGTAACACAGTTGCAGACTAATTGCAAGCCAGCCAGACACCGTTCCAGAAGCAGACAACAACTCGTAGGTGAAGATGGATTGCCCCTTGTTGGCCAGATCCACTTTCAGGTAAAAAGATGCGTGATGAGATCCTGTGTGACAAGAAAAAAGAAAATCAATATATGTATAAAAACCGAATTAACACGTACCTGTTATGCATTTGCAGATTAATTGCAAGCCAGCCAGATACCGTTCCAGATGCAGACAACCACTCCCAGCTGAAGATGGATTGCCCTTTGTCGGCCAGATCTACTTTCAGGTAAAACGGTGCATCATGAGATCCTCTGTGACAAGAAAAAAGAAAATCAATATATGTATAAAAACCGACTTAACACGTACCTGTTACACAGTTGCAGATTAATTGCAAGCCAGCCAGACAAAGTTCCAGATGCAGACAACCACTCGCAGCTGAAGATGGATTGCCCCTTGTTGGCCAGGTCCACTTTCAGGTAAAAAGGTGCGTCATGAGATCCTGTGTGACAAGAAAAAAGAAAATCAATATATGTATAAAAACCGAATTAACACGTACCTGTTACACAATTGCAGATTAATTGCAAGATCCACTTTCAGGTAAAAAGGTGTGTCAGGTGGGTCATGAGATCCTGAAAATAAGAAAGACAAAAAAAAAAGTCAATACAGTTGCAGATTAATTGCAAGCCAGCCAGACACTGTTCCAGAAAAAAGAAATTATCATGTATAAAAAACGAATTAACACGTATCTTTTACACAGTTGTAGATTAATTGCAAGCCAGCCAGACACCGTTCCAGATGCAGAATACCACTCACAGCTGAAGATGGATTGCCCCTTGATGGCCAGATCCACTTTCATGTAAAAAGGTGCATCAGGTGGGTCATGACATCCTGAAAACAAGAAAGACAAAAAAGAAAGTCAATATAAGTATAGAAACTGAATGTTCACTTACCTGTGACTCAGTTGCAGATGAAAAGAAAGCCAGTCAGACACCATTCCAGATGCAGGCAACCTCTCACATATGGACATGGAAAGCCCCTTGTTGGCCGGATCCACTTTCAGGTAAAAAGGTGCGTGATGGGATCCTGTGTGACAAAAAAAAGAAAATCAATATATGTATAAAATCCGAATTAACACGTACCTGTTACACAGTTGCAGATTAATTGCAAGCCAGCCAGACACCATTCCAGATGCAGGCAACCTCTCACAGCTGGACATGGATAGCACCTTGTTGGCCGGATCCACTTTCAGGTAAAAAGGTGCGTGATGGGATCCTGTGTGATAAGAAAAAAGAAAATCAATATATGTATAAAAAACGAATTAACACGTACCTGTTACACAGTTGCAGATTAATTGCAAGCCAGCCAGACACCGTTCTAGATGCAGACAACCACTCGCAGCTGAAGATGGATTGCCCCTTGTTGGCCAGATCCACGTTCAGGTAAAAAGTTGCATCATGAGATCCTGTGTGACAAGAAAAAAGAAAATCAATATATGTATAAAACCCAATTTAACACGTACCTGTTACACAGTTGCAGATTAATTGCAAGCCAGCCAGACAAAGTTCCAGATGCAGACAACCACTCGCAGCTGAAGATGGATTGCCCCTTGTTGGCCAGATCCACTTTCAGGCAAAAAGGTGCGTGATGGGATCCTGTGTGACAAAAAAAACTCAATATATGTATAAAAACCGAATTAAGACGTACCTGTTACACAGTTGCAGATTAATTGCAAGCCAGCCAGACACCGTTCTAGATGCAGACAACCACTCGCAGCTGAAGATGGATTGCCCCTTGTTGGCCAGATCCACGTTCAGGTAAAAAGTTGCATCATGAGATCCTGTGTGACAAGAAAAAAGAAAATCAATATATGTATAAAACCCAATTTAACACGTACCTGTTACACAGTTGCAGATTAATTGCAAGCCAGCCAGACAAAGTTCCAGATGCAGACAACCACTCGCAGCTGAAGATGGATTGCCCCTTGTTGGCCAGATCCACTTTCAGGCAAAAAGGTGCGTGATGGGATCCTGTGTGACAAAAAAAACTCAATATATGTATAAAAACCGAATTAACACGTACCTGTTACACAGTTGCAGATTAATTGCAAGCCAGCCAGACACCGTTTCAGATGCAGACAACCACTCGCAGCTGGAGATGGATTGCCCCTTGTTGGCCAGATCCACTTTCAGGTAAAAAGGTGCGTCATAAGATCCTGTGTGACAAGAAAAAAGAAAATCAATATATGTATAAAAGCCGAATTAACACGTACCTGTTACACAGTTGCAGATTAATTGGAAGCCAGCCAGACAACGTTCCAGATGCAGACAACCACTCGCAGCTGAAGATGGATTGCCCCTTGTTGGCCAGATCCACTTTCAGGTAAAAAGGTGCGTCATGAGATCCTGTGTGACAAGCAAGAAGAAAATCAATATATGTATAAAAACCGAATTAACACGTACCTGTTACACAATTGCAGATTAATTGCAAGATCCACTTTCAGGTAAAAAGGTGTCAGGTGGGTCATGAGATCCTGAAAATAAGAAAGACAAATAAGAAAGTCAATACAGTTGAAGATTAATTGCAAGCCAGCCAGACACTGTTCCAGAAAAAAGAAATCATTATGTATAAAAAACGAATTAACACGTATCTTTTACACAGTTGCAGATTTATTGCAAGCCAGCCAGACACCGTTCCAGATGCAGACAACCACTCACAGCTTAAGATGGATTGCCCCTTGTTGGCCAGATCCACTTTCAGGTAAAATGTTGCATCAGGTGAGTCATGACATCCTAAAAATAAGAAAGACAAAAATGAAAGTCAATATAAGTATAGTAACTGAATGTTCACTTACCTGTAACTCAGTTGCAGATGAAAAGAAAGCCAGTCAGACACCATTCCAGATGCAGGCAACCTCTCACAGCTGGACATGGATAGCCCCTTGTTGGCCGGATCCACTTTCAGGTAAAAAAGTGCGTGATGGGATCCTGTGTGACAAAAAAAAAATCAATATATGTATAAAAACTGAATTAACACGTACCTGTTACACAGTTGCAGATTAATTCCAAGATCCACTTTCAGGTAAAAAGATGCGTCAGGTGGGTCATGAGATCCTGAAAATAAGAAAGACAAAAAAGAAAGTCAACACAGTTGCAGATTAATTGCAAGCCAGCCAGACACTGATCCAAAAAATAAGAAATCAATGTGTATAAAAAACGAATTAACACGTATCTTTAACACAGTTGCAGATTAATTGCAAGCCAGCCAGACACCGTTCCAGATGCAGACAACCACTCACAGCTTAAGATGGATTGCCCCTTGTTGGCCAGATCCACTTTCAGGTAAAAAGGTGCGTCAGGTGGGTCATGACATCCTGAAAATAAGAAAGACAAAAAAGAAAGTCAATATAAGTATAGAAACTGAATGTTCACTTACCGGTTACTCAGTTGCAGACGAAAAGAAAGCCAGTCAGACACCATTCCAGATGCAAGCAACCTCTCACAGCTGGACATGGATAGCCTCTTGTTGGCCGGATCCACTTTCAGGTAAAAAGGTGTGTCAGGTGGGTCATGAAATCCTGAAAATAAGAAAGACAAAAAAGAAAGTCAATACAGTTGCAGATTAATTGCAAGCCAGCCCGACACTGTTCCAGAAAAAAGAAATCATTATGTATAAAAAACGAATTAACACGTATCTTTTACACAGTTGCAGATTAATTGCAAGCCAGCCAGACACCGTTCCAGATGCAGACAACCACTCACAGCTTAAGATGGATTGCCCCTTGTTGGCCAGATCCACTTTCAGGTAAAAAGGTGCATCAGGTGGGTCATGACATCCTGAAAATAAGAAAGACAAAAAAGAAAGTCAATATAAGTATAGAAACTGAATGTTCACTTACCTGTGACTCAGTTGCAGATGAAAAGAAAGCCAGTCAGACACCATTCCAGATGCAGGCAACCTCTCACATCTGGACATGGATAGCCCCTTGTTGGCCGGATCCACTTTCAGGTAAAAAGGTGCGTGATGGGATCCTGTGTAACAAAAAAAAAAAAATCAATATATGTATAAAAACCGAATAAACACGTACCTGTTACACAGTTGCAGATTAATTGCAAGCCAGCCAGACAACGTTCCAGATGCAGACAACCACTCGCAGCTGAAGATGGATTGCCCCTTGTTGGCCAGATCCACTTTCAGGTAAAAAGGTGCATCAGGTGGGTCATGACATCCTGAAAATAAGAAAGACAAAAAAGAAAGTCAACACAGTTGCAGATTAATTGCAAGCCAGCCAGACACCGTTCCAGATGCAGACAACAACTCGTAGGTGAAGATGGATTGCCACTTGTTGGCCAGGTCCACTTTCAGGTAAAAAGGTGCGTCATGAGATCCTGTGTAACAAGAAAAAAGAAAATCAATATATGTATAAAAACTGAATTAACACGTACCTGTTACACAGTTGAAGATTAATTGCAAGATCCACTTTCAGGTAAAAAGATGCGTCAGGTGGGTCAAGACATCCTGAAAATAAGAAAGACAAAAAAGAAAGTCAACACAGTTGCAGATTAATTGCAAGCCAACCAGACACCGTTCCAGATGCAGACAACCACTCACAGCTGAAGATGGATTGCCCCTTGTTGGCCAGATCCACTTTCAGGTAAACAGTTGCATCAGCTGGGTCATGACATCCTGAAAATAAGAAAGACAAAAAAGAAAGTCAATATAAGTATAGAAACTGAATGTTCACTTACCTGTAACTCAGTTGCAGATGAAAAGAAAGCCAGTCAGACACCAATTCAGATGCAGGCAACCTCTCACAGCTGAACATGGATAGCCCCTTGTTGGCCAGATCAACTTTCAGGTAAAAAGGTGCGTGATCGGATCCTGTGTGACAAGAAAAAAGAAAATCAATATATGTATAAAAACCGAATTAACACGTACCTGTTACACAGTTGCAGATTAATTGCAAGATCCACTTTCAGGTAAAAAGGTGCATCAGATGGGTCATGACATCCTGAAAATAAGAAAGACAAAAAAGAAAGTCAATATAAGTATAGAAACTGAATGTTCACTTACCTGTAACTCAGTTGCAGATGAAAAGAAAGCCAGTCAGACACTATTCCAGATGCAGGCAACCTCTCACAGCTGGACATGGATAGCCCCTTGTTGGCCGGATCCACTTTCAGGTAAAAAGGTGCCTCATGAGATCCTGTGTGACAAGAAAAAAAGAAAATCAATATATGTATAAAAACCGAATTAACACGTACCTGTTACACAGTTGCAGATTAATTGCAAGCCAGCCAGACAACGTTCCAGATGCAGACAACCACTCGTAGCTTAAGATGGATTGCCCCTCGTTGGCCAGGTCCACTTTCAGGTAAAAAGGTGCATCATGAGATCCTGTGTAACAAGAAAAAAGAAAATCAATATATGTATAAAAAACGAATTAACACGTACCTGTTACACAGTTGCAGATTAATTGCAAGATCCACTTTCAGGTAAAAAGATGCGTCAGGTGGGTCATGAGATCCTGAAAATAAGAAAGACAAAAAAGAAAGTCAACACAGTTGCAGATTAATTGCAAGCCAGCCAGACACTGATCCAGAAAAAAGAAATCAATGTGTATAAAAAAAAAATTAACACATATCTTTTACACAGTTGCAGATTAATTGCAAGCCAGCCAGACACCGTTCCAGATGCAGACAACCACTCACAGCTGAAGATGGATTGCCCCTTGTTGGCCAGATCCACTTTCAGGTAAACAGTTCTATCAGGTGGGTCATGACATCCTGAAAATAAGAAAGACAAAAAAGAAAGTCAATATAAGTATAGAAACTGAATGTTCACTTAGCTGTAACTCAGTTGCAGATGAAAAGAAAGCCAGTCAGACACCATTCCAGATGCAGGCAACCTCTCACAGCTGAACATGGATAGCCCCTTGTTGGCCAGATCAACTTTCAGGTAAAAAGGTGCGTGATCGGATCCTGTGTGACAAGAAAAAAGAAAATCAATATATGTATAAAAACCGAATTAACACGTACCTGTTACACAGTTGCAGATTAATTGCAAGCCAGCCAGACACCGTTCCAGATGCAGACAACCACTCGTAGCTGAAGATGGATTGCCCCTTGTTGGCCAGGTCCACTTTCAGGTAAAAAGATGCGTCAGGTGGGTCATGAGATCCTGAAAATAAGAAAGACAAAAAAGAAAGTCAACACAGTTGCAGATTAATTGCAAGCCAGCCAGACACTGTTCCAGAAAAAAGAAATCATTATGTATAAAAAACGAATTAACACGTATCTTTTACACAGTTGCAGATTTATTGCAAGCCAGCCAGACACCGTTCCAGATGAAGACAACCACTCACAGCTTAAGATGGATTGCCCCTTGTTGGCCAGATCCACTTTCAGGTAAAATGTTGCATCAGGTGAGTCATGACATCCTAAAAATAAGAAAGACAAAAATGAAAGTCAATATAAGTATAGTAACTGAATGTTCACTTACCTGTAACTCAGTTGCAGATGAAAAGAAAGCCAGTCAGACACCATTCCAGATGCAGGCAACCTCTCACAGCTGGACATGGATAGCCCCTTGTTGGCCGGATCCACTTTCAGGTAAAAAGGTGCGTGATGGGATCCTGTGTGACAAAAAAAAATCAATATATGTATAAAAACCGAATTAACACGTACCTTTTACACAGTTGCAGATAAATTCCAAGATCCACTTTCAGGTAATAAGATGCGTCAGGTGGGTCATGAGATCCTGAAAATAAGAAAGACAAAAAAGAAAGTCAACACAGTTGCAGATTAATTGCAAGCCAGCCAGACACTGATCCAAAAAATAAGAAATCAATATGTATAAAAAACGAATTAACACGTATCTTTAACACAGTTGCAGATTAATTGCAAGCCAGCCAGACACCGTTCCAGATGCAGACAACCACTCACAGCTTAAGATGGATTGCCCCTTGTTGGCCAGATCCACTTTCAGGTAAAAAGGTGCGTCAGGTGGGTCATGACATCCTGAAAATAAGAAAGACAAAAAAGAAAGTCAATATAAGTATAGAAACTGAATGTTCACTTACCGGTTACTCAGTTGCAGACGAAAAGAAAGCCAGTCAGACACCATTTCAGATGCAGGCAACCTCTCACATCTGGACATGGATAGCCCCTTGTTGGCCGGATCCACTTTCAGGTAAAAAGGTGCGTGATGGGATCCTGTGTCACAAAAAAAAAAAAAATCAATATATGTATAAAAACCGAATAAACACGTACCTGTTACGCAGTTGCAGATTAATTGCAAGCCAGCCAGACAACGTTCCAGATGCAGACAACCACTCGCAGCTGAAGATGGATTGCCCCTTGTTGGCCAGATCCACTTTCAGGTAAAAAGGTGCGTGATCGGATCCTGTGTGACAAGAAAAAAGAAAATCAATATATGTATAAAAACCGAATTAACACGTACCTGTTACACAGTTGCAGATTAATTGCAAGATCCACTTTCAGGTAAAAAGGTGCATCAGGTGGGTCATGACATCCTGAAAATAAGAAAGACAAAAAAGAAAATCAATATAAGTATAGAAACTGAATGTTCACTTACCTGTAACTCAGTTGCAGATGAAAAGAAAGCCTGTCAGACACCATTCCAGATGCAGGCAATCTCTCACAGATGGACATGGATAGCCCCTTGTTGGCCAGGTCCACTTTCAGGTAAAAAGGTGCGTCATGAGATCCTGTGTGACAAGAAAAAAGAAAATCAATATATGTATAAAAACCGAATTAACACGTACCTGTTACACAGTTGCAGATTAATTGCAAGCCAGCCAGACAACGTTCCAGATGCAGACAACCACTCGCAGCTGAAGATTGATTGCCCCTTGTTGGCCAGATCCACTTTCAGGTAAAAAGGTGCGTCATGAGATCCTGTGTGACAAGAAAAAAGAAAATCAATATATGTATAAAAACCGAATTAACACGTACCTGTTACACAGTTGCAGATTAATTGCAAGCCAGCCAGACAACGTTCCAGATGCAGACAACCACTCACAGCTGAAGATGGATTGCCCCTTGTTGGCCAGATCCACTTTCAGGTAAACAGTTCTATCAGGTGGGTCATGACATCCTGAAAATAAGAAAGACAAAAAAGAAAGTCAATATAAGTATAGAAACTGAATGTTCACTTACCTGTAACTCAGTTGCAGATGAAAAGAAAGCCAGTCAGACACCATTCCAGATGCAGGCAACCTCTCACAGCTGAACATGGCTAGCCCCTTGTTGGCCAGATCAACTTTCAGGTAAAAAGGTGCGTGATCGGATCCTGTGTGGCAAGAAAAAAGAAAATCAATATATGTATAAAAACCGAATTAACACGTACCTGTTACACAGTTGCAGATTAATTGCAAGCCAGCCAGACACCGTTCCAGATGCAGACAACCACTCGTAGCTGAAGATGGATTGCCCCTTGTTGGCCAGGTCCACTTTCAGGTAAAAAGATGCGTCAGGTGGGTCATGAGATCCTGAAAATAAGAAAGACAAAAAAGAAAGTCAACACAGTTGCAGATTAATTGCAAGCCAGCCAGACACTGTTCCAGAAAAAAGAAATCATTATGTATAAAAAACGAATTAACACGTATCTTTTACACAGTTGCAGATTTATTGCAAGCCAGCCAGACACCGTTCCAGATGAAGACAACCACTCACAGCTTAAGATGGATTGCCCCTTGTTGGCCAGATCCACTTTCAGGTAAAATGTTGCATCAGGTGAGTCATGACATCCTAAAAATAAGAAAGACAAAAATGAAAGTCAATATAAGTATAGTAACTGAATGTTCACTTACCTGTAACTCAGTTGCAGATGAAAAGAAAGCCAGTCAGACACCATTCCAGATGCAGGCAACCTCTCACAGCTGGACATGGATAGCCCCTTGTTGGCCGGATCCACTTTCAGGTAAAAAGGTGCGTGATGGGATCCTGTGTGACAAAAAAAAATCAATATATGTATAAAAACCGAATTAACACGTACCTGTTACACAGTTGCAGATAAATTCCAAGATCCACTTTCAGGTAATAAGATGCGTCAGGTGGGTCATGAGATCCTGAAAATAAGAAAGACAAAAAAGAAAGTCAACACAGTTGCAGATTAATTGCAAGCCAGCCAGACACTGATCCAAAAAATAAGAAATCAATATGTATAAAAAACGAATTAACACGTATCTTTAACACAGTTGCAGATTAATTGCAAGCCAGCCAGACACCGTTCCAGATGCAGACAACCACTCACAGCTTAAGATGGATTGCCCCTTGTTGGCCAGATCCACTTTCAGGTAAAAAGGTGCGTCAGGTGGGTCATGACATCCTGAAAATAAGAAAGACAAAAAAGAAAGTCAATATAAGTATAGAAACTGAATGTTCACTTACCGGTTACTCAGTTGCAGACGAAAAGAAAGCCAGTCAGACACCATTCCAGATGCAGGCAACCTCTCACATCTGGACATGGATAGCCCCTTGTTGGCCGGATCCACTTTCAGGTAAAAAGGTGCGTGATGGGATCCTGTGTCACAAAAAAAAAAAAATCAATATATGTATAAAAACCGAATAAACACGTACCTGTTACGCAGTTGCAGATTAATTGCAAGCCAGCCAGACAACGTTCCAGATGCAGACAACCACTCGCAGCTGAAGATGGATTGCCCCTTGTTGGCCAGATCCACTTTCAGGTAAAAAGGTGCGTGATCGGATCCTGTGTGACAAGAAAAAAGAAAATCAATATATGTATAAAAACCGAATTAACACGTACCTGTTACACAGTTGCAGATTAATTGCAAGATCCACTTTCAGGTAAAAAGGTGCATCAGGTGGGTCATGACATCCTGAAAATAAGAAAGACAAAAAAGAAAATCAATATAAGTATAGAAACTGAATGTTCACTTACCTGTAACTCAGTTGCAGATGAAAAGAAAGCCTGTCAGACACCATTCCAGATGCAGGCAATCTCTCACAGATGGACATGGATAGCCCCTTGTTGGCCAGGTCCACTTTCAGGTAAAAAGGTGCGTCATGAGATCCTGTGTGACAAGAAAAAAGAAAATCAATATATGTATAAAAACCGAATTAACACGTACCTGTTACACAGTTGCAGATTAATTGCAAGCCAGCCAGACAACGTTCCAGATGCAGACAACCACTCGCAGCTGAAGATTGATTGCCCCTTGTTGGCCAGATCCACTTTCAGGTAAAAAGGTGCGTCATGAGATCCTGTGTGACAAGAAAAAAGAAAATCAATATATGTATAAAAACCGAATTAACACGTACCTGTTACACAGTTGCAGATTAATTGCAAGCCAGCCAGACAACGTTCCAGATGCAGACAACCACTCGCAGCTGAAGATTGATTGCCCCTTGTTGGCCAGATCCACTTTCAGGTAAAAAGGTGCGTCATGAGATCCTGTGTGACAAGAAAAAGAAAATCAATATATGTATAAAAAACGAATTAACACGTACCTGTTTCACAATTGCAGATTAATTGCAAGATCCACTTTCAGGTAAAAAGGTGTGTCAGGTGGGTCATGAGATCCTGAAAATAAGAAAGACAAAAAAGAAAGTCAACACAGTTGCAGATTAATTGCAAGCCAGCCAGACACTGTTCCAGAAAAAAGAAATCATTATGTATAAAAAACGAATTAATACGTATCTTTTACACAGTTGCAGATTAATTGCAAGCCAGCCAGACACCGTTCCAGATGCAGACAACCACTCACAGCTGAAGATGGATTGCCCCTTGTTGGCCAGATCCACTTTCAGGTAAAAAAGGTGCGTCAGGTGGGTCATGACATCCTGAAAATAAGAAAGACAAAAAAGAAAGCAATATAAGTATAGAAACTGAATGTTCACTTACCTGTAACTCAGTTGCAGATGAAAAGAAAGCCAGTCAGACACCATTCCAGATGCAGGCAACCTTTCACAGATGGACATGGATAGCCCCTTGTTGGCCGGATCCACTTTCAGGTAAAAAGGTGCGTGATCGGATCCTGTGTGACAAGAAAAAAAGAAAATCAATATATGTATAAAAACCGAATTAACACGTACCTGTTACACAGTTGCAGATTAATTGCAAGATCCACTTTCAGGTAAAAAGGTGCATCAGGTGGGTCATGACATCCTGAAAATAAGAAAGACAAAAAAGAAAGTCAATATAAGTATAAAAACTCAATGTTCACTTACCTGTAACTCAGTTGCAGATGAAAAGAAAGCCAGTCAGACACCATTCCTGATGCAGGCAACCTCTCACAGCTGGACATGGATAGCCCCTTGTTGGCCGGATCCACTTTCAGGTAAAAAGGTGCGTCATGAGATCCTGTGTGACAAGAAAAAAAGAAAATCAATATATGTATAAAAACCGAATTAACACGTACCTGTTACACAGTTGCAGATTAATTGCAAACCAGCCAGACAACGTTCCAGATGCAGACAACCACTCGCAGCTGAAGATGGATTGCCCCTTGTTGGCCAGATTCACTTTCAGATAACAAGGTGTGTCAGGTGGGTCATGAGATCTTGAAAATAAGAAAGACAAAAAATAAAGTCAATATGCGTATAGAAACCGAATGTTCACTTACCCATTAAACATCTGCAGATTAATTTAAAGCCAGTCAATCATAACATGCATGTATCACATTTTTAATAATGAATAAATCACTATATTGACACTGTCATAATATATGCCTATTTTAACATTTTTTTATGTAAGTCTGCAGAAAGGTCTTGTGGACAGATGAGACTAAGATTAACCTATATGAGACTGAAGGAAAGAAAAATGTGGACTGCCTCAATAGTGCTTGAAGTGCTTGGTCTGCACTCACCCTTTAATTAACAGTACATACTTTGAGTTCTTAAAAACAATTCAAAACATAGGAGTTGAAAAGCTCTCACAATGGTCTTTGTACTTCGGACATCCTTCTTTCTGAAGACATTTTATAATCCTGATCCATGCCTCAACCATGCACGTCCTTGGTTTGAGTTGCTCAGCAACTCATAAATTGACTCTCAGCAACTAGTATATTTATTGGCTATGCAGATGTTCATAGGCCTAAAGGAATGGTATGGAGTTGAGAAATAATATAGTGAGGCCCATGGGTTACACTTGGGAAAGGAGATTGGGATCTGCTCCCAGACCAAATTTGATAAACTGAACATGAACTGAACGAACATAAAATGTTTAGATTAGACATACTTTCGGATTTACGTGACAGAGATGTTAAAAGGTCCAGCTGTGTCTGCAGCACATAGACCACATAAGTAATTGTGGGGGCTAATGAATATTCCTGGATGAAATGCAGACATCCTGCATATGGGAACAGTACAACAACATATGACGTGTAGTAGAGAATAAAACACAATGTGTTCCTTTGTCTGGGAGTGAGAGCAGAGGGGCACCCTGAATTGGCAGACTCTCTCCACACTGTACTTTTGACTGGAATAAAATGTTTCATTGTTACAACTGAAAGACTGTGGTCACGAGTCTCCTTTCCAAAAGAAGTCCTCCAAAAAGAAGACCACGACAGTAACCCATGTACAGGTCATTGCAACCAGCTTTAAGGGTCTCCTCAGAAACGCTAGTCATTCAAACTTTAACAGAGTGAATCATGCTGTCTTACTAAGGAGCCAAAAAAAACAAAAAAAAAAAACAGTTCTTCGCTTGTATATCGAAGCACATTTTCACTGGAGTTTGGGGAGCTCAGTCAAGTTAGTTTGATGTTGGATCTGCTGATTTACTTCACCCCTCCTCTCACTCACAATGTCCTAAAAGACCTTTTTTTTTTAAAACAATAGAGATCTAAACATGCATGTAGGGCATTTTTATAACAAATAAATCACTATTTTGACACAGTCATAATATATGCCTATTTTAACATGTTTTACGTAATATTGTTCCAGTGAAACATCCATATCAAATACAAATCCAAATTCAGCTGTAGTATACAGAGAAACATCTGATAAATATATTACTACTCTTAGAAAAGACAATTTGCAAACAAGTACTTAAGAGAGCCAGCAGAATTCTGGAGAAAGGTCTTGCAGACAGATGAGACTAAGATTAACCTATATCAGAGTGAAAGAAAGACAGAATAATGTGGACTGACTCACTAGTGCTTGAAGGGGGGTAACATTTGGTCTGCACTCACCCTCTTATTACCAGTGCACAATGCAAACAAAGAAACAAAGAAACAAGAAAAAGAGAAGCTTTCTGCAAAAAAATCAGCTCAAAATCTCAAATAAAACACACAAGGCTTGGCTGAATATATAAAGAATTAAACTTACAATGTGTATTAGGACCTATAGTTCCACCAATTCATTACAGTGAGGCCTGAAATTAGCCACATGTAAACCTCTTTGCTACAGCATGGTTCCCTTCTTTTGGCTTGTAACCTGGCATACTTCCATTATACTGCCACATAGTGGATGGAGTAGGAATAACCATAAAAAAAAACATGCTATCTATCCCAACACTGGAGTCACATAGGTGTCAGCTATGGCTTCAAGTAGGCCTAAGTTGTAGAAATTTTTTTATGCCAATATAGAAAATAGACAATAGGCAAGTGGCTTAAAGTCCAACCACAACAGGCCCAATGAGACATAAACAACCGGCAAAACAGGCCCAATGAGACAAAGAACCAGCAAAACAGGCCCAATGAGACTAGGGATGCATCTTTCAGATATTAGGGTCGGATATTGATCCCGATATTAACAATGCAATGTTTGATCTCACTGACTTCATATTTCAGAATAAAAGCCAGGCAACACTGATGGGCACATGAGTTCCAAATAAATACACACAACTAAACATCAAAATTACTGCATTTTCAGCTAAAACACACTATTCTGGAGTAATTAACAACATGCAACTGAAGACCTATCATCCAGGATAGATAAACAGACAGAAAGAGCATTGTGGATGGATGGAGAGAGAAGAGCTTGCCAATGGAGCTCAATATAGATTAGATAGATTGTCAGTGTTGTTTATGTTGTAATATTTCACATAATATTGACACATTGAAAAAAAAAATAGCAGAATCTTAAAAAAACTGTCAATATATCACTGTCAAACACATCAAATACTGTCAATAAAGCACTTCAATATGTAGAATGTAAGGTAAAGCAAAAAATAATAAATGAATAAAAACAATCATTTATTTTTAAAATAATATAACAGCCATTAAAGCGGATAGAAAATTACTTACTGATAAGTAAAGTAAATAAATCGAGCCTAAAATGACAGCCAATAGCTTGTTGCCAAGGTCTGGTCTGCGTCAGAGTCGGCCAATCAGCGTTCGGGGGGTGTTACCTCAGCT
This sequence comes from Salminus brasiliensis, assembly GCF_030463535.1. Taxonomy (NCBI): domain Eukaryota; kingdom Metazoa; phylum Chordata; class Actinopteri; order Characiformes; family Bryconidae; genus Salminus; species Salminus brasiliensis. The sequence continues at coordinate 27,131,900 of NC_132888.1, forward strand.
CCTCTGCTAGAGATGTGCTGTGGATCAGAAAAAAAGAGAGAAACGCTGAAGTGAAACAGGATGGAGAGTTTTATTAAGACTTTTTTTGCATAAAATCGCAAGGCTTGGCTTAATATATAAATAATTAAACTTACAATGAGTAAAAGAACCTATAGTTCCACCAATAACAATCTTCATTACAGTGAGGCCTCAAGTTAGCCACATGTAAACCTCTTTGTTACAGCATGGGTTCCTTCTTTTGGCTTGTAACCTGGCGTACTTCCATTATACTGCCACATAGTGGATGGAGTAGGAATAACCATGAAAAAAAAAACATGCCATCTATCCCAACACTGGAGTCACATGGGTGTCAGCTATGGCTTCAAGTAGGCCCAAGTTGTAGGAATTTATGCCAATATAGAAAAATAGACAATAGGCAAGTGGCTTAAAGGCACAACCCCAACAGGCCCAATGAGACATAAAGAACCAGGCAAAACAGGCCCAATGAGACAAAGAACCAGCAAAACAGGCCCAATGAGACATAAACAACCAGCAAAACAGGCCCAATGAGACTAGGGATGCATCTTTCAGATATTACGATCGGATATTGATCCCGATATTAACAATGCAATGTTTGGTCTCACTGACTTCATATTTCAGAATAAAAGCCAGGCAACACTGATGAACACATGAGTTCCAAATAAATACACACAACCAATCATCAAAATTACTGCATTTTCAGCTAAAAAACACTGTTCTGGAGTAACAAGCAACATGAGAACTAGCAAACAGCGAGTAGGCAACTGAAGACCTATCATTTAGGATAGATAAACAGACAGAAAGAGCATTGTGGATGGATGGAGAGAGAAGAGCTTTTTAAAGGAACAGAAAGGAAAGCAACCCACAGAAACTTACTAAACTCCGTTAACATGGCTATGCCTAATCTCACCCCCATACCCAATCTCACCACTTTCACTGGTGGTACTATTTCCACATATCTTTGTGGAATTTTATAATCCTGAACCGTATCTGAACCTTGGTCCTTGGTTGGAGTTGCTGAGAGTAAATTCAGGAGTGATACCTTTATCCTACCTTTGTCCTCTGTGTGTAGGTATTCAAATATCCACATGAAGAGTAAGTTAGTTGTAGGAAGTGTAAACAAAAGAAATAAACAAATAAGAAAAAAGAGAAGCTTTCTGTCAAAGCAGAACAGGATCTTCATTACAGTGAGGCCTGAAGTTAGCCACATGTAAACCTCTTTGCTACAGCATGGTCTCTCCTTTTGGCTTGTAACCTGGCCTACCTCCATTATAGTGCCACATAGTGGATGGAGTAGGAATAACCATGAAAAAAAAAAACATGCCATCTATCCAAACACTGGAGTCACATGGGTGTCAGCTATGGCTTCAAGTAGGCCCAAGTTGTAGGATTTTTTTTTTATGCCAATATAGAAAAATAGACAATAGGCAAGTAGCTTAAATGCCCAACCACAACAGGCCCAATGAGACATAAAGAACCAGCAAAACAGGCCCAATGAGACATATAGAACCAGGCAAAACAGGCCCAATGAGACATAAAGAACCAGCAAAGCAGGCCCAATGAGACATAAAGAACCAGGCAAAACAGGCCCAATGAGACATAAAGAACCAGGCAAAACAGGCCCAATGAGACATAAAGAACCAGGCAAAACAGGCCCAATGAGACATAAAGAACCAGCAGAACAGACCCAATGAGACATAAAGAACCAGCAAAACAGGCCCAATGAGACATAAAGAACCAGCAAAACAGGCCCAATGAGACATAAAGAACCAGCAAAACAGGCCCAATGAGACATAAAGAACCAGCAAAACAGGCCCAATGAGACATAAAGAACCAACAAAGCAGGCCCAATGAGACATAAAGAACCAGCAAAGCAGGCCCAATGAGACATAAAGAACCATGCAAAACAGGCCTAATGAGACATAAACAACCAGCAAAACAGGCCTAATGAGACATAAACAACCAGCAAAACAGGCCTAATGAGACATAAACAACCAGCAAAACAGGCCAAATGTGTCTAGGGATGCATCTTTCAGATATTACGATCGGATATTGATCCCGATATTAACAATGCAATGTTTGGTCTCACTGACTTCATATTTCAGAATAAAAGCCAGGCAACACTGATAAACACATGAGTTCCAAATAAATACACACAACTAATCATCAAAATTACTGCATTTTCAGCTAAAAAAAAACACTATTCTGGAGTAACAAACAACATGAGAACTAGCAAACAGTGAGTAGGCAAATGAAGACCTATCATCCAGGATAGATAAACAGACAGAAAGAGCATTGTGGATGGATGAAGAGAGAAGAGCTTTTTAAAGGAACAGAAAGGAAAGCAACCCACAGAAACTTACTAAACTCTGTTAACATGGCTATGCCTAATCTCACCCCCATACCCAATCTCACCACTTTCACTGGTGTTACTACTTCCACATATTTTTGTGGAATTTTATTATCCTGAACCGTATCTGGACCTTGGTCCTTGGTTGGAGTTGCTGAGAGTAAATTCAGGAGTGATATCTTTATCCTACCTTTGTCCTCTGTGTGTAGGTATTCAAATATCCATATGAAGAGTAAGTTAGTTGTAGGAAGTGTAAACAAAAGAAATAAACAAATAAGAAAAAAGAGAAGCTTTCTGTCAAAGCAGAACAGGATCTTCATTACAGTGAGGCCTGAAGTTAGCCAAATGTAAACCTCTTTGCTGCAGCATGGTCTCTCCTTTTGGCTTGTAACCTGGCCTACATCCATTATAGTGCCACACAGTGGATGGAGTAGGAATAACCATGAAAAAAAACTTGCCCTCTATCACAACACTGGAGTCACATAGGTGTCAGCTATGGCCTTAAGGAGGCCTGAGTTGTAGGACTTTTATGCCAATATAGAAAACAGACAATAGGCAAGTGGCTTAAAGCCCAATGAGACAAAGAATCAGCACAACAGGCCCAATGAGACTAGGATGCACCTATCAGATATTAGGATCGGTTATTTGTCCCGATATTAACAATGCTCGCTCCCCTTTGGTCTCACTGACTTAATATTTCAGAATAAAAGCCAGAGAACACTGATAATTTCATGAGTAACAAATCAATAAACACAACTTATCATCAAAATTACTGCTTTTTCATCTAAAATCGTCTGTTGAGAGTCATATCTCATATGACATATTAGAATAGCCTACTATCTTTTGAAAACAAAATCTGGCATTTGTGGCTGTCTGATAAAATAATATGTAATTGTAGTGCAAACACTGTGCCAAGGTCCTGCACAATTGTTTCTTATTTTAGTGACAAATAAATAGTAATTTAATGCATTTACATCTGTGTGTTAATTTGTTGTATTTTATTTGACAAAGTTAGTGAGGTCAAATTTACATCAATCCTGATGCTTTAAGTCTCTCCCACATGGTGAGGTATACGGTTTATTTATTTAACAATGGTTTCAGATCAGTATTGCGTATCTATCGTTAAGTGTATGCATTGGTCTAGGAACTGAAAAAGGTTGGTGCATCCCTAAATATAACATATAGGAAACAGAAGATCACAGCACTGTTGTGGTGTGTTTTTTTTACTTCACTAGTACCTGTAGTTTTACTGCTGGAAGCACTTTCTAATAAATTAATCTAGTCTATCAGATTATCTTATGTGTAGTTTTACTGCTGGAAGCACTTTCTAATAAATTAATCTAGTCCAGGAGGAGACCAATGAGATGAGGTTGTCAGTGTTGTTTATGTTGTAATATTTCACATAATATTGACACATTGACAAAAATAGCAGAATCTTAAAAAAAAACTTTGTCAATATATTACTGCCAAATACATCAAATACTGTCAATAATGCACTTCAACATGTAGAATATAAGGTAAAAAATACAAAAGCAAAAAATAATAAATAAACAAAAGCAATAATTTCTTTTAAAAAATAATATAACAGCCATTAATGCAGATAGAAAATTACTTACTGATAAGTAAAGTAAATAAATCGAGCCTAAAATGACAGACAATAGCTTGTTGCCAAGGTCTGGTCTGCGTCAGAGTCGGCCAATCAGCGCTCAGGGGGGGTGTTACCTCAGCTCCTCTGCTAGAGATGTGCTGTGGATCAAAGAAAGAGAGAAACGCCGGAGTGAAACAGGATGGAGAGTTTTATTAAGACTTTTTTTACATAAAATCGCTCATAAAGGTGAACTTTGAGAAGTACGGCTGAAACGACGGTTTGGATTTAGTCTGCATTTGATTCGGTGAGTGTACTGGGTGAATCTTTTGGTGCATATAAATGAAAAAGAGTAAAAAGAAAAGCCGGTAGAGTTGAAGCTGACATGCTGAGCTGCACTGCAGTTTGTTTCAGGGGGTCATGTGCGAGTGGGCAGTGCTAGCCCCCATTTCATGCTGCTGATGAGTGTTTATATTGAAAGAGGGAAGAAAAAAAGCTTTACTTTGTACATTTATTTGTATTTTGTTAACAGGACAGTTATTTTCTGACTCTTCTGTGACTCTACTCTGCAGTTTGGCTGCACCTGCGTGAACACTTGATGGTGAACCGAGCCCTCGTCTAGAGGAACAGCTTAGAGAGTTCAGAAGCAGTGGACGGACCTTTCTTCTTCTCTGGGGGGACTACACTCAGCAGTGTGGGAGAAAAATAAAGAAAGTTAGACTTTTCAAGTGGATTGAACTCGAAGGAAAGGAAACATAGCCAAAGAAAGGAGACTGGTTTTATTATTTAATTTATTTACAACCTACTTACTGTTGAGCGGTTCTGTTGAGCTGCGAGAGTTTCAGCCTTTTCTGGAGTTGGTTGGTCTTCAGGTCGTTGGCTCTCACTCAGGGTTGTTTCTTTACCTCAATGGTGAGTCTCCGTTCTGCTCTTGGGGTCATTTTGACTGGGTGCCCACTTCCTGGCAGAGTAGCCATAGTCCCAGATTGTCTCCATTTGTAGGTTGTTTTGTAACCCTTTCCTGATAAAACAGTTTTTGACCGTAGATCCTCTGAAAGCTCTTTTTGGTGAGGCATGGCTCACATATGCATTTTCTTCTTGTGTATAGCGAAACTCAGAAGAGTAGAGAAGACTTCAGGTATGAGAACACCTGACTCCAGTTAGCTTTCTTTGAGATTCAGAATTTTTTTGTTCTTATTTTAGGCACATTATGTCAATACGCTTGACCTGGATTAGATCTCATTTTATGACAAATTAATGCAGAAAACCATAGAATTGCAAAGGGTTCACATACTTTTTCTTTTCACTGTAGAATAGGCTAAGCATGTAAAGCATGTAAAATTGTAGGATGTATGGATTTATGGTCTCTGTGAAACAGTTACTTAGCATAGGCCTCATCCCCTTTTTGGCATATGTCCACCAAACTTGACTTTCGGACGGTGCAGTGCCACTTCCTAGTGCCAGATGCTGATTAGGAACTGAACCCCCTTTCAAAACGTGCCTCAGCTCCTTACCTACTGGATAGGCTTGACTTTGGGCCCAGGTTACTAAACTGAGAAATCCTGCTTTGTGAAATGACCCCCAGGAGTGGCTACATGTTTACATAGGATTCAACTGATTTGTTAGATGAACAGAATTACTGACACATTTGATTCATTTTGTTACTCTTGGCATGCAGGTATCCCACCAATGCAGAGTATGTTCAGGTTGCTGATGCTTTAATTGGGAAGAGCCGTTTCCTGAGGGATGTTGAGGACGACGGTTATGTAAGTTTGTTTTTTTTAGAATAAATTTATTATTGTTGATCACAGAAGAGTAGTTCTTGTAATATTGGTGGAGAGATTTGCGTAATTTCTCTTTTTTGTTTGAGACTGATAACTTTGCTGAAGGAATCATGCATTGTTGGAGAGGATGCTACGTCTGAGGCCCACATTAAGGTGTTGCATGAAAAGTACAGGACGACACAACCTGATTTAATGATCGTGAATGACCACATGAAGAAGACCTTTGCATTGGCAGCATGGAGAACTAGCTGAGGGAATGGCCATTGAAAACCTTCTGCTGGAGGTTAGCCATCAAATGTGTCAATTGTGTCTTTAATAGTCTATTATAAGATATTTATGGCTGTTCTAGGTTTTTTACTCTTTGCTACTGCCTTCATCACTGCACTTTATTACAACATCATAATGAGTGTGTATTTTCTGCTTTTATCTTACAGTTGTATGATGAGGTCAATGCCATCCATTCCCTAATGATGTATGTTTGTCACTGCTTCAGCTGAAACAATGCTGGGAGTTTTCCACTAAAGGACTCCTAGGTACTCTTCAAGAGATGCTCGCCATGTGTAAGCATGCCATTTTTGTCTCTACCAGCAGACCTACAGAATACTCTTAAATTCATTGATACTCTCAGATGTATACAGTTTCAAGAAAAGGTGCTTCAGTGTGTATCTAATATTGCACACAATGATGTTTAGTATTCTCTTGGTGTTTGTGTAATGGGCCATCTGCATAGTAAAGTGATTCCATTGTTTTGGAAAATCTTACTTCCTAAACATAGAAACTCTGTGGGTTCTGTGTGGTAAAATGTTGCTTCTGGTGTCTGGTGGGTGCTTTTCTTTTTAATAAGGCTGATCAAAAGGAATAAATGTAACCTTTTGATATGGATTCTTTGAGTATGGCATACATTTGGCCATGTTAGAATAAAAGCTGGTATAATAAATATGTTTTTGCTTTATTTCATTGTTTTGTTTGCTGTTAAAGCCACATTTTAATGCTATTGAGTCAAATTGTTTTTGTTTGTTTTTTGTTTTTTGTCTTTTATATTTTCACCTCCATAAAAAAGTTCTGTTTCTAAAGCTCTTTCAATTAATGCTAAAGTTGAGTGTATGTTTACCACTAAATAAACAGCATAGAAAGACATTGTGAACATGTGTGGATATTTCAGGTACAAGGTACAAGAATGGCTATTAGGGCCAAGAATGGCTTGTCACTGGGATAGTGCCTCTTAAAGCACATTTTGGAAAGGGGACACAGTTGTACCATAGTTGGGTACTTATGCTGGCCAAAATCGGTCAAGGCCGGTGTGAAGGGGGTGCACTGGGGACGGAATGTGCCCGAACACTGCTAACAGGTAGCAAAAGAGTAAATGTTATACAGTGATGATTTTGCTTCTAGCTACATAAGGGAATGGACTGATAATTGTAGCATAACCAAGGTGGGGCTGAGGGTATAAAGACTCTGAGAAACTGTTCTGCACTGAGGAAGATTTTATGCATTGCATTGTCTTACTCCAATAAATTTGTTACTCACTTTGATCCTGACTCAGAGACTCAGCTTTTCATTTCTGTCACGGTTTTTCCATCACAATCTGGCATCACGAACAGGATGAGCAACGGAGTGCAGTGGAGGGGAGAGAAGTGAACACACACAGAGGATGCTCTCTGGCAGAGGCTGGACCCAAAAGCAGGGGAAAATCCCACAGAGCAAGGGAGAAGTACCGTGAGGTGAGTGTGACTGATCCCTCCGCTTGCAATCCAAGCCTCATCTACGAACATTGGTGGTGGTGAGTGACAGAATAATTACTTCCAAAAATTTAATTCCCCTCCACCTTTCCTTGAGCATTCCTCCTGAATGAAGTTTAGTTACATGACGGTGTAACAAGTGAAGACTAGCCTGGTCATAGTGAGGCCTCTATTGATAGACATATCACTAGAGCAATAGGTCCAGACCGTGGGAAAGAGTGCTAATAGTTTTGGTACAGGGTACCAAATATAGAATAAGTAGGCAAAGGGAGGTGAGACGTGGTTGTTGGGGCTAAATTACTAATTGAGTCACTAAATCGAGTGAGAGAACAAGATGGGATCCCAGTTAGCTAAGGAATAACGTTTTAACCCAAAGGTTAACACTGCAGCTCTCTTAAGTCAGATGATTATGGTACTGATAGTGTAATGTATGTCCCATTGTGGATAAAATATTTCGGATTCCCGACTACTGGGAGCCATATTTCACAGTGTGAAATATCTGCATAAGTTTAAGGATAGAGTGGGACAAGCACCGGTGGGGTGCCCACAAGCAGTGTTTAAACATTGTGCGAAACATAAAGCAAGTATGTTATGGGCGATTGGGTTTTGGATAGAAGAAGCAGAGCGCAGGCAGACAGAGAGAGGAAAGAGGGGTGGGGGTAAAACTAAACCAGTGTCTCAGTGTGTCTCAGTTGCTGCCGATCCTGACCTTGACGCTGCCCCGCCAGGAAGACCACCAGCAGCAGGAACACCAGAACTAGGCTGGAGCAGCACCCGATCAAGCGGCAGTGGAACAACCTCCTCCACCATATGGCCTACCACCAGACCCGGCATCGCAGGTCCCTATGCCGCAGCGCAACAGGCGCTTGAGGAACTGGACGCCAGACACGGGAAGGCCAGCCCACTCGCATCGCCAGTAGCTTCCCATACCCGAAGCCATGACACAGGAAAAGGACTTAACTTCCTGACCAGGGGAAGTCTTCACTGCACTGCAGTTCTTTTCCTATGGTAGAGGTGGCTGGACCAGAGGGTCCCCTCTTAGTACATCGATACTGGATTGAAAAGGACATGATGGAAGCTGCCTCCGGCCTGTCTGACCCCCGACAAGTAGGATGAAGCAAGTTTGGAGGAGAATTCGAGGACTTTGTTATATCATGTCGTCTGACCTCGAATGAGATGAAACGCATTCTGTTCCGAAAATTGGGCTCCAGCTACTGCAAGGTTGATCGAGGCTGGCCGGATGGAGATGTACGCCTGGCTGATCCCACCTACAACCACGGAGCTAACGTTCATCCGGACCCCAATGCCCCTTATCGAAACATGATAAGAGACTTGAGAACTCGATTGGAAGCTGCCTTTCCCCTACATGTGAACACAGGGAAAATAGCAGCATGCAAGCAGGAAGATGGAGAGACTGTTCAAGATTATCTAGTTCGCTTGACGAGAGTTCACACGGACTTTAGCAGACTGGAAGTACCTGCAGCGAGAGCAAACAATCCAGAAGATGTTACCCCATGGGAAGCACATCTGCGCAACAACTTCCTGATAGGTCTGAGATCTGACCTCTCCAACGCTATCAAGCAGCATTGCATGGGGTATACCAGACAGCCCATCGCCATCATAGAGGACCATGCCAAGCATCACAGGAACCTTCTCAACGCTCAGTCAAAGAAGAAAGAGAAAAAGCAGACAGACACATTGGATCAAGCCATGTTGATGATGGTACAGCAAGTTGCAGCCCTCCCCTCTAACGCTCCATGCGGGGGAGGCCGAGGAAGAGGACAAGGGAGGCAGAGGGGTCGAGGACGAGGCAGGGGCATAGGAAGAGGATTTGCAGGCAATGGGCCAGCTTTCCAGCCAAACCAACCAAATGCGGATCAGGGTGAATCATGGGTGAATCGATGCTATAATTGTGGCCAGTATGGACATTTTACCAGGGTTTCGAGCAGTATGTCCAGGAGGAGGGAAAACCAGCAGCAACGCATCAGGAGCAGTGACGGGCGGTGGAGGGGCAGGACGGTGGAACGGGACTGACACAGCAACTGACAGCAAAAAGGGAAGTGCCTTCTTCTTCTCCCTATCTTTCATTAGTGCAACAGCTTACAACATGCTCATTAAGTATGCCAAAATTTACTTTGATTGTAGAAGGGAGGATAGCGGGGTGGGCCACTCAGTGATTAGGACTAATGAGCTTCATTGTGAAAACCCCAAGCATTAATAGGGGTAGAGGGAGAAGTGGTCAGAGAAAAGATGTCTGTGCCCCTCCAATGTTCCCTAGATGGAAAAACTTTTCCGCATTGTTTCCTGATGTCTTCTGTTTGTCCTGTGAATTTACTGGCCAGAAATTTGATGTGTAAACTAGGGTGTACCCTAATTAGCTCCCCGGGGGGATTAGCTGTAGATTTATCAGAACAACCATGCATGGTACAGGTAGCATCAGGGGTTCTGGGGTATGAGAGGGTGGTGTCTAATCCTTTGTAGTGGAAGAAGAGTGATTTACATTGCACTTCACATATTAGCCAAGGCTCTGATAATAAATAAATAATTTACATCAGGAACAGAGCCTTTGTAAACCACAGCACTGATATGGAATGGTAAGATGGCAGCTGCTCTAGTCTCACTAACAAAACAGCAGGATGCGTTGTTCATAGGAAATTCTTACCCCCACATCACCCTGGCCAGATTTAAACACACCCACCCGTGGCGAGATACCGAGCACCCCAATGTGTATATTCCACAAAAATGTGGAAGTGTCCCTTTCAGTACAGGCTGAGAGCAGAGCAAACAGTGGAGCTGTTTGGCTAACCTCCACTGATTCAGGCTGCCACACTCACAGAAGGGGAGGAACTGGAGCTTGTTTCACTTCCCCCTCAGCTGTGGGATTGATTAAAAATTGTGAACCAGTATCCATTACACCAAAATCCACATATAGGCCCAGACAAGCTCAGTACCCCTTGAAACCTGAAGCAGTTGATGGTATTAGACCCGTGTTTCAAGCTTTGCTTGAGGCAGGGGTCATAGTGCCATGTCCAGATTCACCAGTTAGGACACCAAACCCGGCCTGGATGAGTGGAGGTTTGTTCAGGACCTGCAGGCAGTAAATGCTGCAGCTCAGGCTCGAGCACCTGAAGTACCAAACCCCCATACTATCTTATCTCAAATTCCTACAGACCACACTCATTACACAGTGGTAGATTTAGCGAATGCATCCTTCGGTGTACCTTCTAAGATTGCAGTTGTTAAATGCGCAGCGCACACCTCAGCAGATGATCCTGTCATCAAGGGAAACGCCTTTGCAGACCATGTGGCCAAATGCACAGCTCATGCAGCGCCTGTTGCCGCCGCTCAACTTCCTGTAACGGACCAAGAGAAACCCACCCTGCAAGAAATTCAATCTACTGCCACTGCAGCAGAAAAAGCTCAGTGGACCAAATCAGGGTGTGTCAAACAAAACAATGTGTGAATACACATTGCAACAAATAGACCATGTATCCCAAAGGCATACATTAAAGGGTTAATTGCTATTGCTCATGGGAGGAGTCACATGAGCAAAGGGGGGATAATGGATATGATAGCAAGACACTGGTATGCACCCGGACTCTCCACACTCACCCAAAATGTTTGTTCTAACTGTCTCACATGTGCACAAAACACACACAGACACACACAACCTCTGTCACAACAGCCTGTGGGTCACCCCCCAGCGACAGAGCCATTTCAGCACTGGCAGATCGACTTTGTGGAATTAACACCGGCAGAAGGGAAACGGTTTCTCCTGGTCTGTGTATGTATGTTCAGTAAATGGGTTGAAACTTTCCCCACAGGTACTCAGGATGGGAAAGCAGTGGCAAAAAACATTCCTCAAAGAAATAATCCCCAGATGGGGTCTGCCACAACGCATCTCAAGTGACAATGGCACACCATTTGTACACACAGGCCTAACCGGTCTAACCTAGTACTTGGGGATAGACATGAGAAAACATTGCAACTATCACCCCGCGAGCGCTGGGGCAGTCGAAAGGGTTAATGGGACCATTAAAAATGCAGTACTTTATCACCTCACTTACGTTTTCATCTTTCATGGCTTGATGTCACATTTACCATTTTTTCAGTTCATGTACAGGAGAGTCGAGATAGAACTTGTGCAGTGGCATCCCCGAGAGTGAGCTTTGTGTAATGACTCTGTCAAGTTACAAGTAAACCCAGTTTCTTTTCTGGTGTGACAGGACACCTGTGATATCCTATGGTTTTGACCATGCTGTCAAAGCATTGGTCTATTCAAACTGGTTAGTTCTGGTACTGATCTGTTTTTACTCTGGTGTGTAATAAACAGACCAGTAATATTGATCAGACATGTAATATTGATGAGATCTGTAAAAATGATCAGACCTGTAATAATGATGAAACCGGTCCGGCCAGCGCAGGAACAGAAATAGACTGTGATTATAATACAGATCTAACCAACACTTTAAACTTCCATAACACAGAGATCACAACACTGCTCAGTTCTCACTGGTTCTTAAACTGGTTTGTTCTAACACTGAACTGTCATAACAGTCGTCTGTTCTGAAAATAGATTGTTCCAACAATGCTCTGGTCTGGTCTGGTCTGTTCTGCTCTGAGTTGACCTCTACAACAACCAGTGCCCAAATCAATTGCAAGCGTAAGGTCCCTGCTTTATTATGGCTGTTGCTGGGCTTTTTGAGTGTATGAAGTGTTGCATGTACAGGCTATATCCTTTGGAAAAAGTAGACCAGTTAGAGGTGTGCATCATACTAAAGGATAGAGAGCAAGAGTCACTGGTAGCAGCCCTGGATGCCTTAAGGACAGCTAGCAAACCCGCCCCCCCCCCGCCCCACACACACACACACACATTACACAGCCTGGAGGTGTGTTTGGGGTCATTGTCCTGTTGAAAAATGATGGTTCAACTAAACGCAAACCAGATGGGATGGCATGTCACTGCAGGATGCTGGGGTAGCCATGCTGGTGCAGTGTGCCTTCAATTTTGAATAAATCCCCAACAGTGTCACCAGCAAAACACCCCCACACCATGACAGCTCCTCCTCCATGCTTCACAATGGGAACCAGGTATATGGAATCCATCCATTCACCTTTTCTGCGTCTCACAAAGACACGGCGGTTGGAACCAAAGATCTCAAATTTGGACTCATCAGACCAAAGCACAGATTTCCACTGGTCTAATGTCCATTCCTTGTGTTTTTTGGCCCAAACAAATCTCTTCTGCTTGTTGCCTCTCCTTAGCAGTGTTTTCCTAGCAGCTATTTGACCATGAAGGCCTGATTTGCGCAGTCTCCTAACAGTTGTTCTAGAGATGGGTCTGCTGCTAGAACTCTGTGTGGCATTCAACTGGTCTGTGATCTGAGCTGCTGTTAACTTGCGATTTCTGAGGCTGGTGACTCGGATGAACTTGTCCTGAGAAGCAGAGGTGACTCTTGGTCTTCCTTTCCTGGGTCGGTCCTCGTGTGTGCCAGTTTCGCTGTAGCGCTTGATGGTTTTTTTGACTCCACTTGGGGACACATTTAAAGTTTTTGCAATTTTCCAGACTGACTGACCTTTATTTCTTAAAGTAATGATGGCCACTCGTTTTTCTTTAGTTAGCTGATTGGTTCTTGCCATAATATGAATTTTAACAGTTGTCCAATAGGGCTGTTGACTTCTGCACAACACAACTGATGGTCCCAACCCCATTGATAAAGCAAGAAATTCCACTAATTAACCCTGATAAGGCACACCTGAAAACCATTTCAGGTGACTACCTCTTGAAGCTCATTGAGAGAATGCCAAGAGTATGCAAAGCAGTAATCAGAGCAAAGGGTGGCTATTTTGAAGACACTAGAATATAAAACATGTTTTCAGTTATTTCACCTTTTTTTTGTTAAGTACATAACTCCACATGTGTTCATTCATAGTTTTGATGCCTTCAGTGAGAATCTACAATGTAAATAGTCATGAAAATACACAAAACGCATTGAATGAGAAGGTGTGTCCAAACTTTTGGCCTGTAGTGTAGCTAGATAGCTAGGCCAGAGCAACGGACATTAGCAGCAACCTTAAGTGACTATCAAACGAGATATTCGAGGACAGTTATTCATTTAGTGAATGTAATACTTTATTTATTTACTTAACTAGCAACTTAGGGAAGCTGTACCCTTTCGAAATATGCTTGTTGAGAGAATTTTGCATGCAAAAATGACACAACAAACAGGTCTGGGATAAGTGGGTTAAGTGCCTCCCTGTGGTTCTCTGGCAAAGCAGAACCAGGCCACAAAAAAGAACTGGTCTCCGTGCCTTTGAGATAGTGTTTGGCAGGACTCCCAATACGGGATTAGGTCCACCATCACTGGATAACCAGTTACTTGACCACTCTCTCATGATGTATTGCGTCTGTGTCTAAGCAGGTGAAAGCAGTGCTGCCGCAACCAGCTGACCAGCCCTTTGACGACCACAAGCCAGGTGATCGGGTGCTGATACGGGACCTCCGCAGATGAAGGTGGAACCAGCCGAGCTGGTCATTATAGGGACACTGTATATCCTAACTGCTAAACATGATTCTGATGGCTCTGATGAAGTTTACTTCAGGCACCCAGGGAAGAATGACTTTTGGCAGTATGTTAATTTCACAGTCCATACATCAGGTGTAAATAATACTTTTAATAATACTCTTAATGCCACACGCCTCAGTTGATCCATTTGTTTTTGAAATACATCCAGACTCATATGAGACAGTGAATAGCACTTGGCTTAACCATACCTATGTGAGTGCAACTGAGACCTACCAGTTCCTTAAAGGGAAAGGGGCCACTGCGCCTTGGTGCATCTGAGTGCACATATAACCCTGTATTCCATGCATCCTTATCCTCATACTCGCCGTAATGCACTGAAGACCTTATCTGTACCCAACGAGCACAAATTAACCACTGAAGGAGAACGATTTGCTTAAGGTCTGAGTTGACAGCACTGCGACTAATGACCATCCAAAATTGCATGGCCCTTGATTTGCTCTTAGCCAAGAAAGGGGGAGTCTGTAGCATGCTTGGTAAACACTGCTGTACTTATATTCCCCCCAACGATGCTCAGGGGGGTAACATCAGCATGGTTTTGCGCCAAATGCGCACTGTAGCTGCCCAACTCAGAACGAGGGGTTGATTCATGGTCTTGGGGTTGGGGATCTATTCTAGCTGGCTTACGCAGTATATTCTTCGTGATCTTGCCCATTCTCATGTTATTGGTGCTTCTGCTTTGCTGTGGACCATTACTGTGTAATTGTATCACTGAAACTTTGTTTCACTGAGTTCAGGTGAGATATCAGCTCCTGCAGATTATGAAGGATCCTGAACTTGAAGAATTAGACAAAGAACTGGGGCTGGGGCTTTTGTTTGATGAAAGTAATCTGTAAACATGATTGATTAGAATCAAAGGGGGAAGTTGTAATGGAACTTGTTTATTAAAGTGATTCATAATCAGTAAGAGGGCATTATTAATTTCTTTTAATCAGTGATGATCATGTATGCTTGTGTAACTAGAACTGTTAGTTTTCTAACTCTCTGTACAGGCAGCAGTCTTATGTGGTGTTACTCTTTGGGACCCAAGTGGACTTTGAAGTGTTTTAGAGTAGAATATCCAACAATGAGAACACCGCGCTGAGGAGACATCCGCGGTGCCGGAGCAGGTGACGGCGAAGACGAAGAGCTGAAATATGCGAATCTGCATATTGCGTCCCACACAGAGATCCGATTTTGGAATACAGTCCAGATACAAGTCCCATGAAGTGACCAGGAGCAAAAGGGGTCTAAGTGACTACAGCTGTGGTCAGAATTAGATCCTGGTTGAAGGTGAAATGCTGGAAACATCCCTGCATTCAATAAATGAAGACATAAAAGGGTATAAATTCAGTGTATTCATGTTTAATGTACATGTGAAGATGTACACATCCCTTAAATGTTTCTAATGAAATAAAAAAAGCTGTATTAGAATGCAAAATAAACATAAATATAGTAAAAAACAAATCTTTAAGAATAACTGCAAACACAAATACAGTAAAAACATGTATTTTTATTAAATGCAGAATAAACACAAATACAGTAAAAAGAAAAAAAATTGAAAGTATATTAAAAGTTGTGTGTGTGTGTGTGTGTGTGTGTGTTATAAATCAAACGGCAAATTAAAATGTTTTACACATACAGCAAAGGTTCTAGTAGGTCTCCTGGGCAGTCTTCTGCATTGTTCATATTTGAATACAGAACAAAGGATAAATACATTACAAATGCATATACAGTGCCCTCCATAATTATTGGCACCCCTGGTTAAGATGTGTTCTTTAGCTTCTAATAAATTGAGTTTTTTTCTAAATAATATAGGGCCACGATGGAAAAAAGAGTAAAATCCAACCTTTAACTCATAAAATCACCTGTTCCACAATTATTGGCACCCCTAACATTTCTTAGGAAATAAATGTAATTAAAGTATTTCTGTCAATTCTACAGTAGTTTACGAAGTTGATCAGAGTATGTAGGAACATTTATTTGTAATTCACAACTTCCTGTTTCCCTGGGGTATAAATATGACGTGACACAGAGGCCATTTCTCTTCAACATGGGAAAGACAAACGAACATACCATTCAAGTAAGGCAGATGTGTGTTGACCTCCACAAGTCAGGCAATGGCTACAAGAAAATAGCCACTCACCTACACCTGTCCATATCTACTGTCAGAGGAACTATAAAGAAGTTTAAAACAACTGGAACAGTGGTAAACAAGCCTGGACGAGGACGCAAGTTTATTTTGCCACCACGCACAGTGAGGAGGATGATAAGAGAAATAAAAAGGTCTCCAAAGCTCACTGTTACAGAATTGCAACAAATGGTAGCTTCTTGGGGTCACAAAGTCTCCAAAACAACCATCAGGCGCTATCTGCATGCCAACAAGCTGTTTGGGAGGCATGCACGGAAAAAACCTTTTCTCACTCACAATCATAAACGCAAACGTTTGGAGTTTGCTAAGCAGTACTGGAACTTCAACTGGGACCGTGTGCTTTGGTCAGATGAAACTAAGATAGAGCTTTTTGGCAACAAATGCTCTAAGTGGGTCTGGCGTAACACAAGAGCTGAGTATGCAGAAAAGCACCTGATGGTTATGTACATTTAAAAATATGTTATCTGTATATTCTACGTGCCACAATGTCCTTAGCATGATACAGCCAGATTGCTTCACACCCAAACTGGACCAAACTGGTATAGAAGCCCTTGCCAAATGAGGCGGGGCTTGGTTGGGGTGAATCAGAGGTAATCTGATTGGAAAAAACCCAATGATTGGAAAAAAACCAAAATTCTGCAGTACTGCAAGAGTCAGTACAAACAGCCTGCCAAGAGTCAGCATTTTCTTGAAAAAGAAGTATGTCCTTGCAAGAACATAAGCAAAGAAGTGTGTCCTTGCAAGAACATAAGCGAGTGCAGCGGGTAAGTTCCTTAGTTAACGAGCAAGGGGCTCTAGATCTTGACATAAGCCGGTACAACCGAAAAATATCATGATAAAAGAAATATGCGTAGGAGGGACCACAGCAAGATAAGGACAGTATATAAGGCCCAGGCAGAACCATACTTTTTAGACTGCCTTGGGAGAGTGCTGGCTGTCTCAGACTAACGCATTATTTGTAATGCCTTAGTCTTCACCTTATTTTTGTACACTTTATGCAGAAATAAAGGTTGCACTCTGCCTTTCTATTGACTACGGAGCTGGATTCTTTTATGCACCATTTCTGAATGCTTATTAGCTGATTGGGGGAATTTATAGAGAAAAAGAGCCGACATTTTGGTGGCCCGTTGGTTGGCTTCGCTCTACGCGCCTTGCGTCCTGTTTGACTGAAACCGCACCTGTGCCCGGCCTGTTCCTGTCCTCCTGTCCTTTAGCGCGCCCATTTCATCTTTAAGGTAAGCCGATCTTTGTATTCAAAAATCTGCTTAAGGGGGGATAGGGCCTGGCTGTCCACAGGCTTCAGTGGTGTTCAGCTTTCAGTATATCTGGCTCCGAGTCAATGAGAAATGCTGATAACTGTTATTAGAAAACCAAATAAAAAGTAAATAACTTCAAGAAAACCTCAAAAAAGGAGTAAAACTCTTCAGAAAACCAAATAAAAAGTAAATAACTTCTAGAAAACCACAGAAAAAGGAGTAATATTCAGAAAACCAAATAAAAAAGTGATGATAAAATGGCATAGAGAAAAGCCGGCAGAGAGAAAAAAAGGGTTAAGGGAATAACCCTCAGAGATAAAGCCATTAAAGAAAAAGGCCTAGAGAAGAAAAAGGAAAAAGTGCACAAGTAATATTGGTACCAAAGTATATGTTACAAGTTTTTGTCTGTCCTAAATATTGTTTAGGACATGTTTTAATTGTGTTTTCTTTTGCTAAGTGCTTGCTATTCTTGAATTTTCTTGTTTAAAATGTTTAATGAAGTTTAAAAGATAATGGGAGGCACAGGCAATAGTATTATTATCTCTTATACTGTGGTCTCTATTGATATAATACCTTTAAGGACCTTTGTCCGTGTTGTTGTTAAGATCCTAACATGTATCAGGAGAGGGAATAAAGTGACAAAGCATAACTTGAAGTTTATTGGATATAGATAATTAGAGATATACGGAACCAGAGCTGGTCTTGCGGGCCCACAAGCCCAGTAATGTGTATCCTATATCAACTGATACTTAAAAAGCCTTAGAAGGCATGTTGATGGATGTATAGTAAATTGTGTTGATGGTTAGTAAGCACCAGGTTGGGTTAAAGAGTATTGGCTGTTATATACAGAAGTAGTAAAAGATATAACTGTAGGAGCTACATGTGGCCATGACCTATAACGGTTACAGAGGTAACTGTAGATGATAACGCATGTGTACTGTAAGGGTATTATTGTATGTGTCTGCTTGAATAAAGGCTCTATGAAGGAATATTAACGGTTATATTGTGTTAGAACACACAAGGTGGTGTGTGTAAAATTGTATTTGTCCTGTAGAGCAGAGCAACATCATGGACAGTGAGTTGCTTTTAGCTGAAACGCAGGGGATCTGAACTCATTTCTGGTTAGAGAGAACATACAAAAATGTGCAAGGTATTGAACGCAGCTTGTCAATCATAAATTGCTGAAGAGGTTTTTCCACACCTCAGATTAACTGAGAGAATTAGGTGTTTTTGGACCTCAAGACTATTGACTCCTGTCTTACATATACTCATGACTAGTTCTAGTGCAACAGGAGTCATATTGGGGTTAGAGAACCTGCCATGGGGATCATTTGAACCATTATCTGTGGCAGCAGACATTCAGGATAGACAGTGTAGGGAGCTACAAGTCTACCTGTCCATTAGTACATGCACTGTTTTGTGGGAGTGTGGCTCCGCGACAATGATTTTGGCAGATGGCTTCAATCCAATTGGGATGAAGTTTCACACAGAAGCGCTGAAGCGCACTGCTGAAACAGTACATAAGATCCATGCTAAAGTTAGTTGGAATGGGGCAGCCTTTCTGGACCCCAGAATAGCAGAAAGAAAAGTTAATAAAGGGACGTATGCCTTAGTCATTTAACCAAGCGCAAAAGACCAATAAAATATATGAAGTGTGAAGGTCAGACAACTACATAAATTATCTCATGAACGTTTTTCTAGTTATTCACGCACTCCACTAGTATGATAAGAGAACAGGTAGGGATTGAAACAGTAGAATTAACCAAAGCTATTCTATATTTAAATAAAGTACATTAAAGGAAAAAGAAACATGCTAAACCTAATGTTTTATTAGGTCTTTGTCTCCAGTGATCCACAGGGGACAATGAGAGAGAGCAGATAGCAATCCCTTTCCTGGCTGAAACCAAGGAGGGGACGAGAGAGAAAGCTCCACCTAGAGGCGGTGACCATTGGACTGACTCACCTCACATCCACCCACAGGTCAACTTGCACAGACCTAAACACACACATTCACACAGTCTGTTAGCAACCCTTTAATAGCACCCAAATTATTTTTAGATTACACAGACACTATCACTTAAGTAACACACATGATGGGATCACGAGCTTCAAAGATAGAAAAAAGGGAACCATCACCCATAGACTTAGTGGCATTAAAGAGGACTATGCGGAAGTGGAACAAACTGACCAAGAACCTCACACATCAGTGGCCCAAGAGAGGAACCTTTGATGAAGACCTGTGTCAAACTGTTACAGACCTAGAAGGGAAAAAGGTGGTTTCGTCCAAGAAAAAACATCAAGCAGCAAAGACGTATGACCATTCTCAAAGCCTTCATGGAGCAAGCCACACTTCTGAAAGAAAAAGAGAAGCTGTACAAGCAACATGGGGACCAATCAGAACGACCCCGACTGTACCCCAAACTCAAGAGTGAACGACCACCTCCATATGTTCCAGGCTCTAAGAACAAAGAATCAACTGCAACCCAGTGCCCACTGCAAGTAACCACGTGGACCGAGGCTGACATGGAGATGGAAATGCAAGGTATGGTCAAGTTCAAAGTCAAAGATCAACCAGATTCCACAAGCACACCTGCAGTCCCTGAGAGTCACTACCAGACTCCAACCCCATGTCCATCCAGAGAAGAGGTGAGGCAGCCCGAGAGGGGGGCTGAGAGACCAACAGCAGTTTCTCCGAGTCCACCCAAGCTGACACTACACAGCCTGTGCACAAGAGATGACTCACCAAAGAAAGACACCCCAGCAATAACTCTGAATGCACCTGATGACGAATGGCTGTATAACAATGGAGGTTCGCATCAAAAGCCTTCAATGCAGAGCACACCTCATGAACAAGAAGGCACAGCAAGTGGCTGGATGACCAAATCAACGCAAGAAAACACTGACATCATGATCCCTCGACGAGTGCACGGTGAACTGATGATTGAGTCAGAGCAGCATGCAAGACACAGACGTGAGGATGAACAAACACATTTCAACACTTTGATGAGGGAGACAGAAGAACTGGCAAAACGGACAGAAACGGAACTGAAGGTCCTGAATAAACAAAGAGACCAGACCTTATGTATCAAGACGATCAAGACGCATCAAGGACAAAAAGGGCAAGAAAGAAAAAGCTTCCCTGTATCCCATTCTTTACAAGGGACCTGAACAAACCTATGTCCCATGGTCCTTCCTAGATCTTAAAGGCCTGATTGACCAATTACCCAACATGCATGACGAAGGCATGCAGAGAAATCAACTGGGTGAAGACTGACAATAGGTTCATACATAGGTCAGCCGATGGTTCCTATTATAGGATAGCTGTAAAATCAGTTGATAGAACAGTTGCAGAAAAGGTCCTTGTTAACAGAACACTCACAGTTGGCCAATACACACTCACTCAAGAGCAGAAAGACATTTTAGCTAAAGTGCCAGAGAAATTGTGGACAACACATGATACTGACATAGGCCTAGTGACATCAGGAGGTGAAGTCGAAATTCAAGTCAAAACAAATGCTCGTCTACCGTATCAACAACAATATCCACTCAATCACAGCAGTGAAAAATGCACCTAGACCCACTACAGTCTCTGAAATGCTAACCTTTTTAGGTATGGCAGGCTACAGTAGTCAATAGATTTGTGACTTTGCACTAAAAACATCTCTTAGGAGGCTAATTCGAGCAGCAGGTCAGCAAAATTTGAAAGGGCAGTTAGAATGGGATGAAGAGGCATTGCAGGCCTTTGAGGCCATAAAAATGGACTTATGTACTGCTCCAGCACTAGCAAACCCAGATTATTCTAAACCATTTCAACAGTTTGTAGCAACCAAAAGTGGGTATGCAAATGCCGTATTGACGCAGGCATCTGATGGGGGGGTACCAGCCGGTTGCATACTTTAGTTCCCAGCTTGACAAAATTGAACAGGATATGCCCCCTTGTTACCAAGGCTTGGCTGCAGCAGCCTTTGCCTATGAAAAAGCTACTTCTATCACCCAGGGGCACAAGGTTGATTTGTATACCAACCATGCATTGCATTCGTTGTTAACGTCCAATTCATTTGTTTTAACTAATGCCAGACGAACTGGGTATCACATTATACTTTCTGCACCCTAATTGACCAAATTGGACCAGCCAGCTGAGCCTGCCTCACCACAAGTTGAAGCACAGCCAGGCGACACCCCTACGAAGGCACCCTCACCAACTGACGGAAGTGAGAAAGCCAGACCAAGTGGTGTGTCCAGACCGGTCACTAGAAGCATGACCAGACAGCAGTCACAATCTGAAGACTCAGACAGCAGTTAAGTAATTGTGCACTTACATCTACTCACAATTCTCTAAGAAGTCCCCCTCTCATCAGTCCTGATTAAAGCGGGGTCGGGCCTTAAGTAGGGGCCCTCGTCGCTTTCCAGGTGAAGAAATTGGGCAGCATCCAAAAACTTTGAGATTAGGAGGGTTGAGAATTGAGTAGAAAACAGAACAAACATGTCTATATGGATTGTCTTGCTGTACTTCCTAGCGGGAGATTTTGCTGAGATATCAATCACACCATTCCACGATGACCACAACAAGTCAAACCAGGAACCCGACTGGTTCCCTGGGCAAGAAATCTGGTTAAACAGAACTGAAGTTGTGACCAATGACACCAAGGTTATCTTACATGGAGGAAAATACAATATTATATCAATACATTCTATTTTCTGCTAAATCATTTACTAACCAACCTTGTATAGCTTGTCATAATATAGGCCTAAAATCTCAAGTAGCACCGCTAAGTAGCATTAGCATGTGTAGAGATCGGAGACACCCTCACAAGTATACTGAATATGTTGACTAAGCGTCAAGATCAATACCTAGCCAGTATTGATCCACAGGATAGCTCTTGGTGGGCCTGGATGAAATCGCAGCATTGGCAAACAATGCTGCCTCAAATTCTCGTTATAATTGTCACTATTCTCATACTGCTTAGTTGTATTGTTCCTACTGGATTAACGTATCCTGGTCAGTGCATTGTCGTGCAGTACACTGAGGTGTAGCCCTATTTTCACCAGTTGAATCACCATATTTTCTTTTCATTTATGTCTGCAAAGTGTTTGTTGTATTTCTTGTATTTAAGGTACAGCCGTCAAGGCAGGAAGTGAACCACACCTAAGAACAATAAGCTGGACATACCCTCTATAACCAGTATAACAAGGAGGCGGTTGAATACCCCCTCCACAACATAAGCGACCCTGGAGTTCAAGTGTGATTTTAACGTATTTAAGGGAGTGGATTGTGCAGCGGTCTCTCCCTTATCCACCCCGGGAAGGCCTCTGGCGGGGGGTTTGCCGGTCCAGTGGCCACAACCTCATAGCTTTGGCCCAGCATCACACGACTTCCCTAGCTATATCAGAACCTTCGCCAAACCCAGTACTGCTTCCCGCCTGCTGAAGAGAATAAGGCTAATCCTGGGTGATCAGCCTACTAAAGAAGGGTTTGAGATCCATACCAGGCTTCCAGGTAAATCTATCTGGTTGAAATTGCACCAAAAGTAGTGGAGCTGTCCTTTACACCTGGACTTCGAGTGCGTGGATGCCGGAGTGTGGACTGGTTCAATATCGCAACACCCGCCCAGTGAGTGCCAAACATTCAAGACTCTGTTCAGCAGAACGAATCCTTGTTGGATCTGAACTATCACCCGTATTCTGATCTGTCCTCGTCATCCTACCAGTCCTCTCCAGGATCATCTGCGGCCTGTGAATCCTCAACCCCTTTCCTGCATCATGTTCCAGTTTCACAAGAGGAACTGGACAAAGGCATTTTAAGCCCAGCATCCACTCCCATTAAACATAGAGTCCGACGTGATACCCCTCTATACAGCTTTGATGACAAAGTTTATATTGAGGCAATTGGTGTCCCAAGGGGGGGTCCCTGATGAGTTTAAGGCAAGAAATCCAATAGCTGCAGGCTTTGAATCCATCTTATGGTGGATTACTCTCAACAAGAATGTTGATTGGATAAATTTTATCTATTATAACCAACAGCGCTTTGTCAACTACACTTATGATGCCCTGTCTGCCATTGCTGAACAACTCCATGCTTCCTCCTTAATGTCATGGCAAAATCGTGTTGCTCTTGACATGTTGTTAGTTGAAGGGGTGGAGTATGTGCTATGTTTGGAGACTTGTGTTGTACAATCATTCCAAATCATACTGCCAGTGATGGAAGCATCACCAGAGCCCTATCATATCTGAAGAACGAACTAGCTGAGAATTCTGGCGTCGACTCCAGTTTAACTGGCTGGCTGGAATCTATGTTTGGCAGATGGAAGGCCTTTGCCATTGCCATTCTGTCAAGTCTGATTGTGGGCATCTCATTGTTGGCTTTGTGTGGCTGTTGTGTCATTCCCTGCATTCGAGGCCTTATAGTCAGGGCAGTAGACAAATCTGTGTCCAAAGAAATGTATGCAGGCCTTTACAATCTGCGTTCCAGCCCCAATTATTATTTTTCAATACCACAATCCAGACCTATCCTCCAGATCATATCATCCTCGACGATCTCTTTGCGGATGATTTTCACCCACCTGATTTTCAGCCACCTGATCACCCCGAATATGTTACCATGTCTTCCTTACACAAGTCTTAATTCCCCCACCTTATTGTTCCTTGTTGTCTTTGTTTGTTCCTAGGGGGGAAATGTAAAAGGTGATTTTTACTTTTACTGTAAAAAGTGATTTTAGTTTTATGTTAGGATTGCTTTTAATGTGTTTTGCTTTTTGCTTTTAATGTTGAATAAGTTTTAGCAGTCATAACTTTTTAAGGTGTTTTTCACTTTTATAGTATAATGTTTTTTGTTTAAACCACTCTATATCCACATGATGTGTTTTCCACAACATTGTACGCATATAAGCATATATCTTACTGTGTTCACATGTACTGATATTAGTACCCTGATACATTGTTCGTAACATAAAGTTACGAAAGGGGGGAAATGATGGTTATGTACATTTAAAAATATGTTATCTGTATATTCTACGTGCCACAATGTCCTTAGCATGATACAGCCAGATTGCTTCACACCCAAACTGGACCAAACTGGTATAGAAGCCCTTGCCAAATGAGGCGGGGCTTGGTTGGGGTGAATCAGAGGTAATCTGATTGGAAAAAACCCAATGATTGGAAAAAAACCAAAATTCTGCAGTACTGCAAGAGTCAGCACAAACAGCCTGCCAAGAGTCAGCATTTTCTTGAAAAAGAAGTATGTCCTTGCAAGAACATAAGCAAAGAAGTGTGTCCTTGCAAGAACATAAGCGAGTGCAGCGGGTAAGTTCCTTAGTTAACGAGCAAGGGGCTCTAGATCTTGACATAAGCCGGTACAACCGAAAAATATCATGATAAAAGAAATATGCGTAGGAGGGACCACAGCAAGATAAGGACAGTATATAAGGCCCAGGCAGAACCATACTTTTTAGACTGCCTTGGGAGAGTGCTGGCTGTCTCAGACTAACGCATTATTTGTAATGCCTTAGTCTTCACCTTATTTTTGTACACTTTATGCAGAAATAAAGGTTGCACTCTGCCTTTCTATTGACTACGGAGCTGGATTCTTTTATGCACCATTTCTGAATGCTTATTAGCTGATTGGGGGAATTTATAAAGAAAAAGAGCCAACACACCTCATGCCCACTGTGAAATATGGCGGAGGATCAGTGATGCTGTGGGCCTGTTTCTCTTCCAAAGGCCCTGGGAACCTTGTTAGGGTGCATGGCATCATGAATGCTTTGAAATACCAGGACATTTTAAAACAAAATCTGGTGGCTTCTGCCCAAAAGCTGAAGATGGGTCGTCACTGGGTTTTTCAGCAAGATAATGACCCAAAACATATGGCCAAATCTACACAGAAATGGTTCACCACACACAGAATCAAGCTCCTCCCATGGCCATCTCAGTCCCCAGACCTCAACCCTATTGAAAACCTGTGGGGTAAGCTGAAGAGGATAGTGCAGAGGAGAGGACCCAGGTCGCTGGATGACTTAAAGAGATTGTGCAAAGAGGAATGGTCAAAGATCCCTCAAT
This sequence comes from Salminus brasiliensis, assembly GCF_030463535.1. Taxonomy (NCBI): domain Eukaryota; kingdom Metazoa; phylum Chordata; class Actinopteri; order Characiformes; family Bryconidae; genus Salminus; species Salminus brasiliensis. The sequence goes on from NC_132888.1 coordinate 27,157,399, forward strand.
CTGTATTCTCCCATCTTGTGAAACATTGGTTGTACAAAATGGGTTGTACAAAGTATAAACATCAGGGGTACCAATAATTGTGGCACACATGATTTGATGTTAAACAATTATTTCTTAATGTTTAAAGGTTGGATTTTACTCTTTTTTCCATTGTGGTCCTATATTATTTAGAAAAAAACTCAATTTATTAGAAGCTAAAGAACACATCTTAACCAGGGGTGCCAATAATTATGGAGGGCACTGTATACATAAAGGACATACCCATAAAAGATATGTCCCAAATTGGTCCTTCTTGGTTAGTAATGGCTGAAGTTACTGCCCTTTCCTAAAGACACCCATCATTCAACGCAACACAATTACAAAAGTCTCCACTCCATGTTTAAAAATGTTGCAACTCCAGCTAAACATGACGCTCTCATTTTTAAGGAGGCAACCAATAAAATGAGAGTAAGGGTGAGACAGATTTACTCATGTTTATGTCTAAATCATTTGAAGCAAACATGACCCAACCTACCTCTGCACCGTCTTCCCCTCCAATTACCTGCCCACTTTGTTCCATCTCTCCCGCTCAAATTAGACGAGATCCTGATACTTTTCTTCAGTCACTGTTCAGAATCACATCTTGGCTTTGTGTTGGAAAAATTACGCATTTTAAGGAACAAATGGCTTCATTTGTTTATTCTAATAATAAATGAATGACATTTGGTAGATATATTTTAAAAAGTAATAAATCTTTTTATTATCAGTGTGATATTTAATATATTAAGGATAGTCAAAGATAGTCATTCATGTAAGGGCCAGTAATATTGGCCTGTGGATATCTAAAGTGACTAAGGATAATATTCAAGAGGAGACTACACTGGCCCAGGCGATATGCTCTGCTGCTTGCCCTCAGGCTTACTGCAGACTCACAGCGCTAAACTGCTGGATGTCCAAGTGGTGTTCAGAAAATCATGTGGGCTTCATAGACAACTGGATAAAGTATGAGGACAAGCCTGGTTTTATAGGCAGGGATGGTGGAGTCCACCCCACGCGGGAGGGTGCTGCCTTACTTTCATGCAGCATAGCCCACAGTCTTTTAGTTAGTCTGCAGAGTTTGATTTGTTCTGATTGTTCTATCAGATGTATGAAGTGGAGAATTTAGCATTTCTTTTCAGCTCATTTCACCTGTGTGGGGTGAAACTTTTGGCGTTCTCGGTCAGGTACTTTAAACTGCAGGATGTGGGAAAATGAACATTTTATTTTAGGTCTTTTCAACTGTGTGAAATTCTGTTTCAGGTACTTTAACCTAGATACAGTGGGGTATGAAATGTTTGATTTCTGATATTTACAGTATTTTTAGGATTACATTTCAGGGGGGTGAATCATGTTATCTGAAAAATAGGCTACGCTAACCCTCTTATAGAATCCATAGGGGGCGCTACAAGCTCTGTGTTGAATGTGAAGCGCAACACTGTATCCCGTATTCAGAGCTATGCTACTGAATTCTGTATGAAAAGTAGCAGGACTTTCCTACAGACCACAGTAACAGAACACTGTTCTACAAAAATAGAGTAGCGTAACGAGGTGTTACAGAACACAGTAGCCTGAAACTGTTCATTCACAGAGTAGCATAATGCTTTCATACAGAAAACATTAGAATTATTTTAATACAGAATACAGTACCAGTACTCTTTCAACCAGAATACGGTAGCATAACACTACACAACCAGCATAGAGGAGCATAACTCATACAGAATACAGTATTCAATTCAAATACATTTTATTTATACAGCGCTTTCACAACAAATGTGGTCACACAGCAGCTTTACAGAGATCGTTTGAGCAAGCCAGTGGCAACAGTGGCAAGGAAAAAGAGGAACCCATCCTCCTCTGGTCGACACCGGATAGCACAATGAAAAGCAAAACAGGAATAAAACACGGAATTAAGGGAGTATGGCCAAGGTGCCGTCAAGCCATAAAAAGATGAACAGGAGTGAAATGGTAAAGTCCATGCAGGTACACTGTCACAAGCACAGCCATGCAGTGAGGGGAGGATGACTCCATTAGAGGCCCCAGAACCAGACAGCGGGCAGGAGGGTGGTGGAGAGAGCCAGGTCTGCTGATGGAACAGTTGAAACTGGGCATCAACACATGGGAAAGAGAGAGAAAACACAAAGGGTTAGGAGGGGAAGGGAGGGGGGTTTCACAGCAAAAAACGTTCAAAAACTTTTTAGAAGGGTTACAGCAGGACAGGGTAAGCAAGAGCAGCCAAACACAAATGCACTCGCACCAGCAGGGGGCAACTCAGCACATAGGGGGGAAGAGAGAAAGAAAAGGTTTAGGTTTATATATGAATATGAACAGCACTGGAACACCGCTCAAGCACAACAAAGCAGCAAAACAATTTATACAGAACACAGCAGTGTAATTTTTCATACAAAACACAAGCAGGACACAGCAGCCCAACATGGTTCAAGCAGAACATAAGCAAGTGGCACAGCAGCGAAATATCGTTCAAGCACAAGACAGCAGCGAAACAATTTTGATGCAGGACACAGCAGCCCCACATGGTAAAAGCAGAACACAGTAGTGAAATGTTGTTCAAGCAGAACACAGCAGTGAAATACCAATCAAGCAGAATACAAGCAAGTGGCACAGCAGTGAAATACAAATCAAGCAGGACACAGCAGCGTAACAATTTTTAGGTAAAACACAAGCAGGACACAGCAGCCCAACACGGTTCAAGCTGAACACAAGCAAGTGGCACAGCTGCAGCCACCTTTAGCACTGTGCTTGCAAGGCAATCTCGAGAAAAATGTAATTTTTAGACACAGCAGCATATTTATTATAAAGAACACAGTTAATTGACATCGTTCAAGCAGAACACAGCAGCGTAACAATTTTAATGAAAAACACAAGCAGGACACAGCAGCAAAATACCAATCAAGCAGAACACAAGCAAGTGGCACAGCAGCTAAATCTCGTTCAAGCAGAACACAGCAGCGTACCAACGATCATACAAAATACAAGCAGGGCATAGCAGCCCAACATGGATCAAGCAGAACACAAGCAAGTGGCACAGCTGCAGCCACATTTAGCACTGTGCTGGCAAAGCAATCTTGTAAAAAATTGGAGACTGTGGGTGCAAAAGTTTTACCTGTTTCTTACGGAGAGTGGGATTGTTGAGGAGTCGGAAAAGTACAATGTGCCACCTTTCTGCACGTCGCTGGGGAAGATGCAGTAAAGGTCTACAACATGTTACAATTCAGTGAGGAAAATAAATAAATAAATAAATAAAAATAATGAAGAAAAGGTTTAGGTTTATATATGAATATGAACAGCACTGTAACACCGTCCAAGCACAACAAAGCAGCAAAACAATTTACATGCAAAACACAAGCAAGACACAGCTGCACAACACCGTTCAAGCAAGACATGGTAGAGAAGTATTATTCAAGCAGGACACAGCAGCCCAACATGGTTCAAGCAGAACACAAGCAAGTGGCACAGCTGCAGCCACCTTTAGCACTGTGCTGGCAAGGCAATCTCTTGGAAAATTGGAGACTGTGGGTGCAAAAGTTTTACCTGTTTGTCACAGAGTGGGATTGTTAAGAAGTTTGAAAAAGTCCAATGCCCCCACCTTTCCGCACGTCGCTGGGGAAGATGCAGTGAAGGTTTACAACATGTTAAAATTCAGTCAGGAAGAAACTGAAACAAGAAATGTGCTGAAAAACAAGTTCAGCGATTACCGAGAGTCAAGAAAGAACCTACCCCTATGTTCACCATTTGTTCTTCACGAGAGCTCAGGATCCAGGTGAAAGCAATGAGGCGTACGGGAGGAATTCGGGAACCGGGAACTGCAGAATTCAGCAAAGTATTCACATATTCTGGCCACCACATGTCACTGTTGGGAAAGCTACCACTCACCTGTGAACACAAAATGCTAAATTGAATTTCACATATTGTTGACGGTGATGTACCAGCAATACTAGGACGTGAGACATGGGAGATGTTAGGTGTGGTTTAAAGAGTGCATGGAATCACAACGTAAAATGACATTCTGATAGACAGTCATCTGTTCACTATTCTTTGATTCCTACCAGGACATCACCACATTCAGTAGATCCCATGGTCCCACCAGTGATTCATCCACCAAGAAAAGTCCTGATTGCCCTGAAAGACAACAATCATTGATGAGCTACACAAAATTATGGGGTGTAAATCACTAAACAGCATGAACCGAACGACTGGGTAAGCAGTAGGGTCACAGTGGTGAGGATTTTGGCAGATCCACCTTCAGATCACATCACAAATCCGGTACATGGCCATGTGCTCTCTGCAGAAGGTCTCAATCTAGATCGAGAGAAAGTGTGAGCTGTAACACACATGCCTACACCAAAAAACAAGCAGGCACTCATGAGATTCATGGTCATGATTCACTACCTTTCCAAGTTTATTCCCAGCCCATCTAAAGTCAGCGCACTGATCCAGAGATGCAGCTACTACACACGAGGACCATGGAAGGATAGCCCAAAGAGAAAAATCCAAACATACTGGACATTCAAAGCAGAAAAGCAAAATACAGATTCAAGACAAGCTGCAGAGAAGACAACTCACGCAGAAAAGTTATGACCGACAGAAAAAGAGCCCACCAAGCATATACATGCGGAACAAGGTGAGAATTCAGAGAGTGCAACCTGCTATCATGATCAGCCACGATTCTTAACAGTCCAGACACCAGATGGAAGAACCTATAGGAGAAACAGAAAACAGAACACACATTCACAGGACACAGTTCAAGTTCCTGTCCCTCTCCAGATGTGGTTATGAACAGAAACAGAAACAAATGTCCTGCTTATGAACAAGTGTGTCACTTTACCAAAAATGTGTCTAACAAAACAAATCAAAGCAGAAGGAGAAAAGAAATCATGCAGTTGAACAAAATGCAGAGGTTTACTCATTGGAAAACCTGAAATCAGAAAAACATCAACACTGTCACAACAAAAGTGAACAGAATAACTGGACTGTAAATAAAACTACAAGAACTTTGCATTCAGCACCAGTGTCCAACTTGAAAACAATGTCATCGCAGCACAGATCTACAAATCAAAAATGCAAGATTGAATTTTACATTGTTGACAGTGCAATACTAGGACGTGAGACATGCGAGATGTTAGGTGTGGTTTAAAGATGGAAGAACCTAAAGGAGAAACAGAAAACACATCCTCAGGACGACTGAAAAAGAGTTTCCATCAGAATCACCTAATGTTGTTGCCGATTCCCGTTTCGAGCCGCAGGTCAGTGAATCCGGTCCACCTGCAGAAACTGGTATTGCAAAACAAACCAGACTTACCTGAGACACATCCGAGAATGGCATTCTTCACAAGGTCAGGAAGACAAGAAAACACAAGGACTGAATCTGGAACACACATACAGTGCACATTTAGAATATTCACAAACACATTCAGAGGACACGGTTCAAGCTCCTGTCCATCTGCCGACTGAATTTAAAGTTACTGTCGTTTATTGCATCTTAGATTTGTTTAGGTTATTCTGCAATGTCAAGCTATTTTCTTATATATGAATAAAAACAAATAAACAAACAAAAAAAAAAAGTGGGGATGTCACCTGTTATGTACCAAAGAAGCAACAAAACACAAAGTATATCACCGAGTCGTCCTTAGTCCATACTTTACACTGAGGAACCGGTAAGAAGAGAGGAAAACAAGCAGAGGGGAAAACCGGCAGTGGTGTTCGAGGAGCCCTCAGCTTTTCTGAAATCAGAAAAAAACAGAATATTAGAGAAACCTCAACACTGTCACAACAAAAGTGAAAAGAGTAACTGGACTGAAAATAAAACAAGAACTTTGCATTCAGCACCAGTGTTTAAACTTAAAGACAAGGTCATGACAGCACAGATCTACAAATCAGATTTGAAACAGAACTCAAATCAAAAATGCATGATTAAATTTCTTTGTTTACAGTGATGTACAAGCAATACTAGGACATGAGACATGACGAAAGAACCTGTAGGAGAAACAGAAGACACCTCCTCAGGGCGGCTAAAAGAGTCCCCATCGGCATCACCCAATGTTGTTGCAGATTCCTGTGTCGAGCCGCAGGTCAGGGAATCCGGTCCACCTGTAGAAGCCGGTATTGCAAAACAATCTGACTTACCTGAGTCACATCCGAGAGAGGCATAGAGAGGCTTTCTTCCACAGACCTGAAAAAGGCAAAAGACCATGAATTCGGTGAGGTGCATGACTCGTTAATCAGAGACAGGACTGTTTGTGGTATTAGGGAAGACTAATTGTGGGCAAGGTTGCTGAAAGAAACAGATCAGACATAGACAAAGGCCATGAATATCTGCTGTGCAAATAAAGGGACATCAAATGAAAAAAAAAAAAAAAGCGTTCAATGAAAAACAAAACAGAACGACAGAAACAAAACAAACAGTTGGGTTTGAACACAAAAGCAAATCCAAACAAGCGAAAAATGAACAAGCAACAGAAGCAAGCTGCTCCAAATGTGGTTATGAACACAAACAGAAACATGTCCTGCCTATGGCCAAGTGTGTAAATCCTGCAACAGAAATTACTTTACCAAAAATGTGAAAAACAAAATCAGAGCAGAATGAGGGGAGAAAAAAAAAAAAAATCATGCAGATGAACAAGGCAAAAATCATAGCAAAAACTTTTTAGAAGGGTTACAGCAGGACAGGGTAGGCAAGAGCAGCCAAACGCATTCGCACCCACAGACAGCAGGGGGCAGCTCAGCACACGGAAAAGAGAGAAGAAATGAAGAAAAAAAAAAATAATAATAAACAATAATAATGAAGAAGAAGGATTATATTTATATATGAAAATGAACAGCATTGTAACACCGCTCAAGCACAAAGCAGTCAAACAATTTATACAGAACACAGCAGTGTAACCATTCTCATGCAGAACAGAAGCAGGACAAAGCAGCCCAACACCGTTCAAGCAAGTGGCACAGCAGCGAAATATCGTTCAAGCACAAGACAGCAGCGTAACAATTTTGATGCAGGACACAGCAGCCCCACATGGTAAAAGCAGAACACAGCAGTGAAATACCATTCAAGCAGGACAGAGCAGCGTAACAATTTTGATGCAGAACACAAGCAGGACACAGCAGCCCAACACGGTTCAAGCAGAAGACAAGCAAGTTGCACAGCTGCAGCCACCTTTAGCACTGTGCTTGCAAGGCAATCTTGTAAAAAATTGGGGACTGTGGGTGCAAAAGTTTTACCGGTTTCTTACAGAAAGTGGGATTGTTGAGGAGTCTGAAGAAGTCGAATGCGCCACCTTTCCGCACTTCGCTGGGGAAGATGCAGTGAAGGTCTACAACATGTTACAATTCAGTGAGGAAGAAACTGAAACCACAAATGTGCTGAAAAACAAGTTCAGGGATTGCTGAGTCAAGAAAGAACCTACCCTATGTTCACCATTTGTTCTTCACGAGAGCTCAGGGTCCAGCTGAAAGCACTGAGGCGTACGGGAGGAATTTGGGGACCAGAAACTGCAGAATTCAGCAAAGTACTCACATATTCTGGCCACCGCATGTCACTGCTGGGAAAGCTACAGCTCACCTGTGAACACAAAAGCCAAAAATGCAAAAATGAATTTCACATATTGTTGATGGTGATGTACCAGCAGTACTAGGGCATGAGACATGGGAGATGTTACAGCAGGACAGGGTAGTAAAGAGCAGCCAAACACAAATGCACTCGCACAAGCAGACAGCAGGGGCAGCTCAGCACATGGGGGAGAGAGAAGAAATGAAGGAAAAAATAAAATGAAAAAAAGGTTTAGGTTTATGTATGAATATGAACAGCACTGTAACACCACTCAAGCACAACAAAGCAACAAAACAAATTATACAGAGCACAGCATCATCATTTTCATGCAAAACAAGCAGGACACAGCAGCGTAACAATTTTTATGCAGAACACAGCAGCCCAACATGGTTCAAGCAGAACACAGTAGCGAAATATCGTTTAAGCAGGGCACAGCAGCATAACGTTGATGAAAAACACGCAGGACAGCAGCGAAATTATTATACAGAACAAGTGACACTGTTCAAGCAGAACACAGCAGCGTAACAAATTTGATGCAAAACACAAGCAGGATACAGCAGCCCAACACGGTCGAAGCAGCACACAAGCAAGTGGCACAGCTGCAGCCACCTTTAGCACTGTGCTTGCAAGGCAATCTCATCAAAATTTGAATTTTTAGGTGCAAAAGTTTTACCTGTTTCTTACCGAGAGTGGGACTGTTGAGGAGTCTGAAAAAGTCCAATGCGCCACCTTTCCACACGTCGCAGGGAAAGATGCAGTGATTGTCTACAACATGTTACAATTCAGAGAGAAAGAAACTGAAACAAGAAATGCGCTGAAAAACAAGTTCAGCGATTACTGTGAGTCAAGAAAGAACCTACCCTATGTTCACCATTTGTTCTTCACGAGAGCTCAGGATCCAGCTAAAAGCGTACGGGAAGAATTCGGGGACCAAAAACTGCAGATTTCAGCACAGTACTCACATATTCTGGCCACTGCATGTCACCGTTGGGAAAGCTACCACTCACCTGTGAACACAAAAGCCAAAAATGCTAAACTGAATTTCACATATTGTTGACGGTGATGTACCAGCAATACTAGGACGTGAGACATGGGAGATGTTAGGTGTGGTTGAAAGAGTGCATGGAATCACAAAGTAAAATGACATTCTGATAGACATTGATCTGTTCACTGTTCTTGGATTCCTACCAGGACATCACCACATTCAAGTAGATCCCATGGTCTCACCAGTGATACATCCACCAAGAAAAGTCCCGATTGCCCTGAAAGACAACAATCATTGATGAGCTACACAAAATGGAGAAAAGGGGTGTAATCACCAAACAGCATGAACCGAACGACTGGATAAGTATCATGGTCACAGTGGTGAGGATTTAGGCAGATCAACCTTCATGATGAAAGTTCCAAGCTCTGCACACTGAACATACCCATTGAAAGATACAGATTCCTCTGACTTTCTTTTGGAGTGTCCTCAGCTTCAGAGGTATTCCAAAGGTCAATTGCAGACTATTAAAGGCCTGGAAGGTGTCTTCAACGTTCCGAACGATATCTTAGTCTGGGGTGAAACGGTTAAGGAAACATGACGGCAGGCTCATCCAAGTGCTGAAAACGGAAAGACAGTGGAACCTGAAACTCAACAAAAACAAGTGCAAGATCAGATCATCACAAATGCGGTACATGGCCATATGCTCGCTGCAGAAGGTCTCAATCCAGATCAAGTGAGAGCTGTAACACACATGCCTGCACCAGAAAACAAACAGGCACTCATGAGATTAATGGGCATGATTCAGTACCTTTCCAAGTTTATTCCCAACCTGTCTGAAGTCAGTGCACCTCTCAGAAAAATGCTCGAGCATGACACTCCGTGGCAAGTCGAGCACAAAGCTATGAAAAACTGAAATCTCTGGTACTGGTAACACCATGGTACTGGTACACCATCTGTAGATGCGAGCTCAGATGGCTTTAGAGCAGCAGTTCTGCAGGAGGGAAAGCCAGTGGCTAAATTACATTCCGAAAGGCAACAGCAAATGATCCAGAGATGCAGCTACTACACACAAGGACCATGGAAGGATGGCCCAATGAGGAAAAATCCAAAACATACTGGACATTCAAAAAAGAAAAGCAAAATGCAGATTTAAGACAAGCTGTAGAGAAGACAACTCAAGCAGAACAGCTATTATGACAGACAGACAAAGAACCCACCAAGCATATACATGTGGGACAAGGTGAGAATTCAGAGAGGGCAACCTGCTATCATGATCAGCCACGATTCTTCACAGTCCAGACGCCAGATGGAAGAACCTATAGAAGAAACAGAAAACAGAACACACATTCACAGAACACAGTTCAAGTTCCTGTTCTTCTCCACATGTGGTTATGAACATTAACAGAAACAATGTCCTGCTTATGGACAAGTGTGCAAATCCTGTAACAGCAAAATCACTTCACCAAAAATGTGTCTAACAAAACAAATCAGAACAGAATGAGGGGGGAAAAAATCATGCAGTTGAACAAAAAGGCAGAGCAGGAAGATTTCTTCATTGGAACAGTTGAAATAAGAAACAAAAACAGGAGTATTAGATAAACATCAACACTAACAACAAAAGTCAATAGAATAACTGCACTGAAAATAAAACAAGAACTTTGTTTTCAAGTTGGACACTGGTGCTGAATGCAAGGTCATCTCAGGAAATGTCTACAAGTCACTTAGATTTCAAACAAAACTCCAGAATTCAGCTTGAAAACCGCTCACATATTCTAGACACTGCAAGTCACCGTTGGAAAAGCTAACGCTCACCTGTGAACACAAAAGCCACAAATGCAAGATTGAATTTCACATTGTTGACAGTGATGTACCAGCAATACCAGGACGTGAGACATGATGGAAGAACCTATAGGAGAAACAGAAAACACGTCCTCAGGACGACTGAAAGAGTTCCCATCAGCATCACCCAATGTTGTTGCAGATTCCTGTGTCGAGCCGCAGGTCAGTGAATCTGGTCCACCTGCAGAAACTGGTACTGCAAAACAATCTGACTTACCTGAGACACATCAGAGAGAGACATTCTTCACAAGGTCAGGAAGACAAGTGAAAACACCAGCAAGATAAAAGGACTGAATCAGGAACACACATACAGTACACATTTACAATATTCACACACACATTCAAAGGACACGGTTCAAGCTCCTGTCCATCTGCTGACTGAACTTAAAGTTACTGTCATTTACTGCATCTTAGATTTGTTTAGGTTATTCTGCAACATCAAGCTATTCTCATAAATATGGTGTCAAATGTACAGTTCATGTAGTTCAGTTCAGAGACTTCATCTCATTTCCCTTGAGTTTTAAAGCATTACGGTTCGACAGTGTTTGTATGAACGTTGTTGAGAGTCCTGCACAGCCCAAATCATCCTCATTTATAGTTCTATTCATATTAAGAGAAACAAAAATATATAAATTCAAGTGTGGAGATTTCACATGTTCTGTAGCTAAGAGGCAGCCCTAGCTAAGAATCACGCAGCTCACCCAAAAGTAATAAAGTGTAAGTGTAGCACAGAGTCGTCCTTCCTCCATACTTTACACTGAGGAACTGAACCGGTTAGCAGAGGGAAAAACGGCCGTGGTGGTCGAGGAGCTCCTCGGCTTTTCCGGGGTCACGCAGACGCCGCCAGTCCCTCTCCGGTGCGGCAGTGGAGACGACGACTCTCGGTGTCCGTCGCGCCGGTAGTGCTGGAGCTCAGACGCCGCGTTGGAGGAGTCACGGGTCAAGCTGGACGACTTCCTTGCAGAGCGGCTGGAAAGCTCGTTTTTCCGCGGTCGCCATGTTTCTCGAGGGTAAAGAGAAAAACGCAAAGGGCGGGTAGTGAGACAGAGGACTGTACAGTAACACAGACAGCACAAGGACTCCAACAAGTGCCTCAGATGAAGAAGACAAAGCTCACATTACGGACTATAAAGTAGGATGGCCGGTCGAAGCTCTGTGTGGAATCACGGCTCGAGCTTTGAAAGCAGGGCCGCATCGAAACAGCAGCTCCGAGTCTCCTGAAAATACCTACGATCACGTGACCGCCGGAAACGAAGCTTCGTTACGTCACTGGAACGCAATCACGGTTCAATGCGCGTGAGTTTCCGGTCCCGCTGTAGACGAGCTGCATATAATCTGAAATATGTTCTTAAATAAAACGGAAATACAGAACATGTGTGAATTTGCTTCACTTTCATGATCAAATTATTGACATTCCTCAGCATTCAAGGGTTTTTACTGGAGACGATGTGAAATGACCTTGAATAAAAACATTTTACAGCTCTATTTCTGTGTTCAACAGATGTACAGTCTACATGCACATTCAACAGTGGTGTTTTTCCCTTAATCTAATAGTGTCAAACATGCTGTTTTGTTTAGGAGGAGAGTAAAGGAATTACACACTCAGATGAAATTCATTCAGTTAAAGGAAGAAACGCAGTCCGACATCGCTGTATGGAGCAGTTTGGACAAAGCTTATGAACACAAGTGAATCAGGCAGTGGTGGTGTAGTATTGTATTTGTACAACAGGTGGCGCAGTAGAGCTTCAAATGAACCACTTCTGCTTCAAATGGTTAAAAAGCCTCGTTCTGCTCATCCCTGATACAAAGATATGACTGGGAGAAACAAGCAGCAGGAGAGCAGCGCTGGACCTGTCAGCCGGAAGTGACGTGTCTGTCCAGTAGAGACAGATTTCTTCTACAGTGTTAAAGTTTTCATTTCACTTCATTTATTTTTTAATAAATTCAATTACATCATGATTTCCAGTACTGAAGTTTACACTTTCTGTCTCTCAGTGTTTTCATCTGCAAGCTTTAAAGACGCTGAGAATTAACCTATTTAATAAAATAACAAAATATAATAAAATGTTTAAATCTGTATGATTTACAGTTTAGTACTATAAATATGTATGATGTAATAAATGTGAATTGTTCATCAAATAAACAACATAGAAATACTATGGCAGCATATTCTGGACTTTCTAAATGAAATCAAATATGCTAATTAAACAGTGTGTGTACAATTGCATATGAGTGTACAGTGTTTAAAGCGTTATCTAAATGAGGAGCTTTAGCAGTTTATGGAAGATTTTCCATCTGCAATCCTCATCGTCGCTCCAGCTTTGCCCAAATGAAGCTGTAGTCCAGTTGTGTTGGGACGAGGCGCAGTCACCGGTATCGCCCCTTCCAGTCTGTCAGTCTACTTCAAGGAGGCTCCCAGGACAGACGTTCCCGATAGAGCCAGGTGAGTTCATGTGAACTAGCTGCTTTTAAGCTGATCTTTTACCTTATATGTGACCATAAACGTACAGCGAATATTTGAAAGCTTGGTTTTCTGGTTTCGTGTGTGTTTGTACTTTAGCTGTACGACTGGAGGAGCTAACTTGCTAGCGCTGCTGATGTTCGGCGTTAACTTAGAAACTTCGGGAGCTCTAACCTTTCTAAAAGAGGCTCTTATTTTCCACGTTGTTGGAAAAGGTCCTGATAAAAACGGACTAACTTTTATATACTGTTTCATCCGACAACACAGGCTTTCTGCCGTTAGCTGTTTTAGCTGATCTTGTTGTTTCCTCCAGTAGGAATATTAGTTAGAGTTAATAGCTGATGCTGAGCTGCATTAGCTCTGTTTAACTCAACTTTACCTCACATATTTCATTAGTTCTTATTTAAGTGGGAATTAAAAACTTCCAGGGTCACATTTTAGCTCTGAAGCGTAATGAAAAAGTACTGATTGCTTTACAGTATCTGAAAGTAGTCCTCCTTCTAAGTAGCAGAATTAAACAGCTCCAGAAGCTGCTGCTTGTCTAGATATTGGGAGGCAGGGGCTAAATCTGCTAGTCCTGCTCATACTTTGGCAACACAAGGTAAAATGAATTTGTGGGTTTTATTAGATCCTGAAATGTATTTGCAGAGACTCTGAATTGATGTAGTTAATTAGCATGTTTTCCTCTCTGACTAAAACCATTTTGTTTAACCTTAACCTTACTTCTACCTGTGCTGTAGGAGGTCTCCCACGTGAGACTTCTAAACCTGAGCCATTTCCAGTGTCGACAGCAAGTCTGTTTATTTACTATTTTTATCAGACCTCTGTTTATACCAACCAACCACTTAATGAATTCCCTCTTGTATCTACATGCTTTGTCCATATAATCAGCAGAAGCTTCCAGCCAGCAGTAATAAATCTACATGCTTTTTAGGACATTTCTGGGACTTCAGTCATTCTAAGGACAAGATTGTTGACTGCCAATCATCGCCCTCCTACTTTGAGCTCCACCTTTCAGTGGCTACATTTGGTTTAGAAATTTGACACTTAGTTTGTTCCCACCCTAATAAGTGTACGCAAGCTCCTCTTTCTCAAGTAAAGTATGGAAAGTGATTCTTTCCATGTCTCCCCTCCTTGTAGCAGACATGGATTGATCCAGTTTATGATTGTGTATCAAGTTCATATACCTAAAACCAAAAGTAAAGAAGTAGTACTGAATTCCACTTGTGACAGATGTAAACGGACACTCACAACAACTGGAATGATTCATAGGATCCTTGATGTGGGAGTCTCTCTTGATTTGTACAGTTATTCTGTTCATTTCAACATTTGAAGGACTGGTAAACATTAAGGTTCAGTTGAAGACTCTTTAGTTTTGTCCTGAGAGGTTTGGGCTTCAAGGTCGTGGCCACATCCAAAAGTTACCCCAACTAAGTGGCTGTTAAAATAATAGACAACAGCCCTGATTTCCTGCGCCGGGAAGTGGACGTTCTCAGAATAGTGAACCACCCTCACATTGTTCACGTCCATGAAATCTTGAACGAGATGGGCAGGTGTTCATCGTGATTGAGTCTGCCGCAACGGATCTAATGGGAATGTGATCTCCACAAATGGAGTTATGTAATAACTGAAGTTTGGGAGAAGGACCACGCCCAAACTTCTCCCCTCCATTTCTTCACACTATAAAACCGTTCCTTTCCCTTCTCGTTCTCGTGACGAAAACTTGCACAGACCAAGCTGTACCCGCCTATTCTGTGCGTCACTCACCTTCGCCTTTCCCGACATGGATCTCGACATTACCTCGGATGACCAGCTCTTCTCTCTCGACCGGCGTTGTCTCTCTCCTGCCCCTCCTCATTCCGCTCTGCGGCTCAGGTCGATTCGTTTCTGTTCTAGCCACTCCTGCTAGTGGGTCTCATCCGGCTCTTCCTGATGCGGCCGCTCTCGTCTCCCTCATTCTGGTTCCCAGCGTTGCCTCGGATCTTCACCGTCCTCCCCAACTGCACGCGGCTGCTCTCTGCGTCCCAGACGTACTGCACCCACGCCGGCTTCTCCCATGCCTCTGGTGCTTCCACGCGCCTCTTCTTTGAAGTCCAGTTCCCCTCGCATCTTGGATTAGACCGTTGTCAAGCTCCAGAAGGTTCTCCAAGACCGTAGGGTCTCCTTCACTCACTCTGCTCCCAAGGTTGAATTTTGTAACTCCTTAGGAAGTAAACAACCCGCTTTCTGAGTCGGATTTCCGTCTCAGCTATGCCATTGTGGACCACGCCATCGCCTTGATTAAACTGGCTGGTCGTGGTGCTTGGCTGTCCAAGGCTGATGTCGTCTCAGCCACAACATCCCCATGGATGCCAAAACGTGGTCCAAACAGTACCCCAACCAAGTGACTCTAAAAATATTGCATATGGTGATGAACTCGGATGAGGATTCTGATTTCCTGCCCCGGGAACTTGATATTCTCTAGTAGGGATCCTCTCTCACATCATTCACATCCATGACATTTCAATATCCTCATCAACCAGCCAAAACCGGATTCTTCCAGCTCCTCAGTGCCACGATCTATCTGCACCAGCAGGACTTTCTCACTCGTGACCACAAAAGTGAAAATGTACTGCTGACTGCTGATGACCAGGTCAAACTTCAGTTTTGGTAATAATACAGAATCAATTATTCCTATAAAACATTGTTATAACTTTAAAACAGATATACACACAGTGAGCTCAAAGTCCTCCATTACTATAGTTACGGCATATTAAATATCAAAGATTTTTACTAAACTAAATATTTTTATACATTTCATGTAATGTCCACTTTGTGCTACAGTTGAAAGGGCAGCTAAGGATTATGTTGTAGAACCGAGCCTCCAGGACACTTGGAAGAAAGCTGAAGACGTTTTTCAGGACAAACTCTGTGGTGCACAACACCTTCTCTTTTTCCCAGCAGGATGCTCATCATTCTGCTTCCTCTGCAGAAGTTTCTGCTTCTTCGTGTTCCCAGCAGGCTTGTGAGGATGTGCTCTGTGGGGCAGTGGTGGAGGCAGAAGCTGTACTCACACAGTCCACCATGAAGCAAAGAACCAGGAGGCTAAAGTTTAAGGTATGTGAGCTGAGTGGTGAGTAAATAAATATATTTGTTGTTTAATCTTTTTTTTTTTTATTGTGTCCCTCCCACAGATCCTGACAAAGTCAACAAGGGTACACCCCTTGTAGCCCTCAAGCATGGGTTCAATTAGGAAAGTCCTGCTCTGTGGGTCATTGTTGAGCTAGAACCGTTGCTCCCACAGTGATGCAGGAAACCAGGAGACCGAGGCTTCAGCTCCCCTTCAGATTATTATTATTATTATTATTATTATTAACCAGCATCAAACTCTGAGGTATTTGATGTTATCCACATCACTTGACATGTTCTAGATAATCTGTGATGTTGTCTCTCAAGCAGATCCTGAAGACAAGGAAGACTATACCTCTTGTAGCCAGTTAGAGAAGATGTCCAGTACGATTCCAGGTAACTTTCAGTGTTTGTTTAAACTGTGGTGAACATCATGAACCCTTTTAACCTCTGAAACTCCACAGGAACTCATTCCTCACTCCTCTACCTTTAGAAGGATTTGGGCAGTGTGCGCTGTATTCCATGTCCTTGCTGAATAATAATCCTTAGAATGTCAAAGTCTGGGAGTTTAAGAGGTGAAGGAATAAAGGCCCTAAGAAGGTTCATGTCTTCTATGTGACACAAATGTCTTTCACAACAGGAGAGATGTCTAATACACAACTTTCCATTTTGAACTTCAGTTTCAGGGAGCATCAGGTCCTCTCAAGAACCAATCCAGCTACCAGCCCTCATCAGAGAACAGTCTTCAGAGAAATCCCCCTACTGACATTTATAAGAACTAAATGTGTTGTTGATCAGCTTCACCACCACAGGAGGATTCATCATTTTAGAATAGAAAATCTTCAAAGGTAAAAATCTGTGCTTGGGTTCGGTACCTACACTGATTCTAACCGTCAGTTCAGTTAGAAAATACGCAGCAACACAACACTGTCTAATCGCTTATTCATTATCATTCAGGTTCTGGCCCGCAAAGATGGTCTCTGGGCCTTTACCTACAACATAGTCCCATACATCCGTTACCACAGGGCAGAGAAGGAGAGGTGGAGGGTAATGAAGGCAAAGGAGATATAAATAGAGAGAGAGAGAGAGAGAGAGACCCCCCACATTATGTGGTACAGAAGAAAGAAGACAGCGCAGAGTTAAAAAATCTGGCCACGTCATCGGACCACTCCTCAACTCTCTCCACCACATTCACACACTGTATCTTACCTCACGCAGTACGGCGAAGTCTTAATTCCCTCAGCTCATCAGACTTCCTGCTTGCTTTTTTAAATAAAACTGATCTGGATTAGCTAGAATATCTTTGGGGAACCCTGACTGTTGAGACATACCTCATTATACTGTATATTTACAGTACAACTACAATATGCTGGAGGAACCAAGCAAAGTACTTTATTAGAAATTAGAAACAGAAAAAAAAACTTAAACGAAGTACCAGTCAAAAGTTTAGAGACAGCTGGTTGATTGCGTCCTGCGGTGGGTACCCATTTGTCCCGAGTGTCCTCTTTTTTGAAAAGAAAAATACGGTCATCCTAGCATCAAACGTTTCAGTTAATGATCAGCACACATTCGACCAGGTGTGTCCAAACTTTTGACTGTTATTGTTGATCATTCATCCTTTCCAGTACAACCACACAACGTAAACAGCAGTCTTCCCCATAACAGAAACCCGACACCAAACCAGAACACACCACTTCCACCTAACCTAACACTGTCCACCAGAGCCTCTTCTACTTCCGGCTTCAGCCACTAGATGGAGACACTCAACAAGCCTTCTCCTCTGCTCTCCCAGAGGGAGCTGTCCAGTGCTGCTGGAGTCGAGAGATGCCATGCTGCATATTCGTCTCACGTCCTTTCAATCCCCGAGTGTTTCAGTAAGCATATTCTCTCGAGAGCGAGAAGACACAGGACATGAGGCTGTATGACGCCTCGCAGCTCCCCCTAAAGGAGTCTTTGTGCTCTACATTACACCTCTCTAGGCAAAGGAAGAACACAACACCATAGCAGGGTGTGCACAGAACAAGAAGTGGGCTAATAGCCTACTGTCATTGAGAGAGAGGGAGTTTGATCTCTGGGAGGCCACAGCGATCAGAGCCTGAAATCCAAGAAACCTTTTTCACAACAACCCACACGCTAACCTGCTGTTTGAAGTTTCTGAACATGCTGATGCAGCATTTCTCCACAACTGACTAAACTCCTCAACATTTTTTTTTAAACCAGGAGGCCGAGGTTTCCTCTCCTGTATCTAGACTAAGATTCATTTTTAAAGTATGTGAGATATTTCCTCTTATTGACCATCAGTGTGACCTTCAGTTTAAAATGCAGTCAGTGCAAAAGCTCTACACTCATGCTGCTCAAACACTTGTGGTACTTTTTAATATCAGTGCTGCAATATTTTCATTTCTGCCCCATTGTTGTTTTATAGAAACATATTAGTGTGCAGTGTGTAGAATACACCCTAAATAAACCCTCATAGTTGGAGATGGAAGTGTATGCAGTGTTTAACGTGTGTGTGTGTGTGTTTGTGTCTGTGTGTGTGTGTGTGTGTGTGTGTTTTCCATTGTAGGAAGAGAACGGGCTGAGATCCTCCTTTTCATCACAACTCGTCCACAGAGAAGCACACGACTAATCAGTTTATCATTAATACACACATCAGTGCTGAGCAGCGTCTTCATTTCTACACTTACTTTAGACTCCTCCTTAATGCTTCATCTTTTCCAAACAGCTGTAAAGTTTATATTATTAATATCATGTTCAGGACAAGAACCTGAATGAAGAGCTGTTCTGCATTACTGATGTGTTCTGGATGTTTATTTGTTTCTACTCAAAGTAAAATTTAAAACTTCTCTCTGTATTTAGTCCAGGTTTAAGTTTAGACCTGCTGCTCTCAGAACTGACCAGAGTCTCTTCAACAAAAGAATTCAGCATTTCTAAGAAAAACACTATATGACAAAAGTATTTGGACACCTGCTTATTTCTTTTAAACTCAAGAGTATTAAAAAGGAGTTTAGCCTGCTTTTGTTGGAGTAACTGTTTCTACTGCCATGGAAGACTTTCTGCTAGATTTTGGAGCATTGCTGTGAGGAATGCATTTAGCAAGAAGAGCATTGGTGAGGTCAGAATATTGGATAATCACCCAACCTCATCTCCAACTCAAAGTAAAAAGTTTCCCCAGCTCACCCTAGAAGTAAAGGGCATCATGAGCACCATCATTCCAGAGAACACAGTTCCACCTCTCCTCAGCTCAATGCTGGAGGCTTTATACCCCTCTAGCCCACGATTGGCATTAGGCATGGAGCCGATAGGTTCATGTTTATCTGTTCCAGAGAGTCCTATTCTATTGGCAATACTGCATTACAGGGACAGTGTCAGCAATGGGTGCAACTGATTGCTGAATGCATTGATTAAAAAATGGTGTCCAAAAACATTTGGACATATAGTGTGTTACTGTCAGATAATATAAAGAAAATATCTAATAATTACTTAATTATAAAATAAAGCTTATAAAATAAAGCTCTGCTGAACTGAGGTTTTATAAAAGTCTAAAAACAGGGCAGATCCTTTATCACAAAAATGAGTCTGTAATCAATCAACCCTTTCATGCAGAAATGAGGGAAAAGTGGTTGGATGCTGCTCAGCTTCACAGCTCTACTGCGCCACCTGTTGTACAAATACAATACTACACCACCACTGCCTGATTCACTTGTGTTCATAAGCTTTGTCCAAACTGCTCCATACAGCGATGTCGGACTGCGTTTCTTCCTTTAACTGAATGAATTTCATCTGAGTGTGTAATTCCTTTACTCTCCTCCTAAACAAAACAGCATGTTTGACACTATTAGATTAAGGGAAAAACAGCACTGTTGAATGTGCATGTAGACTGTACATCTGTTGAACACAGAAATAGAGCTGTAAAATGTTTATATTCAAGGTCATTTCACATCGTCTCCAGTAAAAACCCTTGAATGCTGAGGAATGTCAATAATTTGATCATGAAAGTGAAGCAAATTCACACATGTTCTGTATTTCCGTTTTATTTAAGTACATATTTCAGATTATATGCAGCTCGTCTACAGCGGGACCGGAAACTCACGCGCATTGAACCGCGATTGCGTTCCAGTGACGTAACGAAGCTTCGTTTCCGGCGGTCACGTGATCGTAGGTATTTTCAGGAGACTCGGAGCTGCTGTTTCGATGCGGCCCTGCTTTCAAAGCTCGAGCCGTGATTCCACACAGAGCTTCGACCGGCCATCCTACTTTATAGTCCGTAATGTGAGCTTTGTCTTCTTCATCTGAGGCACTTGTTGGAGTCCTTGTGCTGTCTGTGTTACTGTACAGTCCTCTGTCTCACTACCCGCCCTTTGCGTTTTTCTCTTTACCCTCGAGAAACATGGCGACCGCGGAAAAACGAGCTTTCCAGCCGCTCTGCAAGGAAGTCGTCCAGCTTGACCCGTGACTCCTCCAACGCGGCGTCTGAGCTCCAGCACTACCGGCGCGACGGACACCGAGAGTCGTCGTCTCCACTCCCGCACCGGAGAGGGACTGGCGGCGTCTGCGTGACCCCGGAAAAGCCGAGGAGCTCCTCGACCACCACGGCCGTTTTTCCCTCTGCTAACCGGTTCAGTTCCTCAGTGTAAAGTATGGAGGAAGGACGACTCTGTGCTACACTTACACTTTAGTACTTTTGGGTGAGCTGCGTGATTCTTAGCTAGGGCTGCCTCTTAGCTACAGAACATGTGAAATCTCCACACTTGAATTTATATATTTTTGTTTCTCTTAATATGAATAGAACTATAAATGAGGATGATTTGGGCTGTGCAGGACTCTCAACAACGTTCATACAAACACTGTCGAACCGTAATGCTTTAAAACTCAAGGGAAATGAGATGAAGTCTCTGAACTGAACTACATGAACTGTACATTTGACACCATATTTATTAGAATAGCTTGATGTTGCAGAATAACCTAAACAAATCTAAGATGCAGTAAATGACAGTAACTTTAAATTCAGTCAGCAGATGGACAGGAGCTTGAACCGTGTCCTCTGAATGTGTGTGTGAATATTGTAAATGTGTACTGTATGTGTGTTCCAGATTCAGTCCTTGTATCTTGCTGGCGTTTTCACTTGTCTTCCTGACCTTGTGAAGAATGCCTCTCTCTGATGTGTCTCAGGTAAGTCTGATTGTTTTGCAGTACCAGTTTCTGCAGGTGGACCGGATTCACTGACCTGCAGCTCGACACAGGAATCTGCAACAACGTTGGGTGATTCTGATGGAAACTCTTTCAGCCATCCTGAGGAGGTGTTTTCTGTTTCTCCTATAGGTTCTTCCATCATGTCTCACGTCCTGGTATTGCTGGTACATCACTGTCAACAATGTGAAATTCAATCTTGGCTTTTGTGTTCACAGGTGAGCGTTAGCTTTCCCAGCGGTGACCTGCAGTGTCTAGAATATGGGAGCGGTTTTCAAGCTGAATTCTGGAGTTTTGTTTCAAAGCTGATTTGTAGATCTGTGCTGTGATGACATTGTCTTCAGATTGGACACTGGTGCTGAATGCAAAGTTGTTGTTTTTATTTTGAATTTCAGTTCTGTTATTTTCACTTTTGTTGTGACTGTCAATGTTTTTCTGATGTATTGAGTTTTTCTGATTTCAATTGTTCCAATGAAGAAATCTTCCTGCTCTGTCTTTTGTTCAACTGCATGATTTTATTTTTCCTCATTCTGCTCTTTTTTTCACTTCACTTGATGTCCCTTCATTTGCACAGCAGATATTCTTTGTCTATGTCCAATCTGTTTCTCTCAGCAACCTTGCCCACAATAGGTCTTTCCTAATACCACAAACAGTCCTGTCTCTGATTAACAAGTCACTGAATTCATGGTCTTTCGCCCCTTTCAGGTCTGTGGAAGAAGCCTCTCTGTATGCCTCTCTCGGATGTGACTCAGGTAAGTCTGATTGTCTGACCGGCTTCTGCAGATGGACCGGATTCACTGACCTGCGGCTCAACGCAGGAATCTGCAACAACATTGGGTGATGCTGATGGGAACTGTTTCAGTCGTCCTGAGGTGTTTTCTGTTTCTATAGGTTCTTCCATCTTTAAACCACACCTAACGTCTCGCATGTCTCACGTCCTGGTATTGCTGGTACATCTCTGTCAACAATGTGAAATTCAATCTTGCATTTATGATTTGAGTTTTGTTTCAAACCTGATTTGTAGATCTGTGCTGCGATGACATTGTCTTCAAGTTGGACACTGGTGCTGAATGCAAAGTTCTTGTTTTATTTTCAGGGCAGTTATTCTATTGACTTTTGTTGTTACAGTGTTGATGTTTATCTAATACTCCTGTTTTTTTTCTTATTTCAACTGTTCCAATGAAGAAATCTTCCTGCTCTGCCTTTTTGTTCAACTGCATTATTTTTTTTTCCCCCGTCATTCTGTTCTGATTTGTTTTGTTAAACAGAAACAATGTCCTGCTTATGGACAAGTGTGCAAATCCTGTAACAGCAAAATCACTTTACCAAAAATGTGTCTATGTTCATAACCACATCTGGAGAAGGACAGGAACTTGAACTGTGTCCTGTGAATGTGTGTTCTGTTTTCTGTTTCTTCTATAGGTTCTTCCATCTGGCGTCTGGACTGTGAAGAATCGTGGCTGATCATGATAGCAGGTTGCCCTCACTGAATTCTCACCTTGTCCCACATGTATATGCTTGGTGCGCTCTTTGTCTGTCTGTCATAATAGCTGTTCTGCTTGTTGTTTTCTCTACAGCTTGTCTTAAATCTGCATTTTGCTTTTCTTTTTTGAATGTCCAGTATGTTTGGATTTTTCTCATTGGGCCATCCTTCCATGGTCCTTGTGTGTAGTAGCTGCATCTCTGGATCATTTGCTGTTGCCTTTCGTAATGTAATTTAGCCACTGGCTTTCCCTCCTGCAGAACTGCGGCTCCGAAGCCTTCTGAGCTCGCATGTACAGATGGTGTACCAGTACCATGGTGTTACCAGTACCAGAGATTTCAGTTTTTCATAGCTTTGTGCTCGACTTGCCACGGAGTGTCATGCTCGAGCAGTTTTCTGAGAGGTGCACCGACTTCAGACAGGTTGGGAATAAACTTGGAAAGGTACTGAATCATGCCCATTAATCTCATGAGTGCCTGTTTGTTTTCTGGTGTAGGCATGTTTGTTACAGTTCTCACTTGATCTGGATTGAGACCTTCTGCAGCGAGCATATGGCCAATGTACCACATTTGGGATGATCTGATCTTGCACTTGTTTTTGTTGAGTTTCAGGTTCCACTGTCTTTCCCTTTTCAGCACTTGGATGAGCCTGCCGTCATGTTTCCGTTTCACCCCAGACTAAGATATCGTTCGTAACGTTGACGATACCTTCCAGGCCTTTAATAGTCTGCAATTGACTTTGGAATACATCTGAAGCTGAGGACACTCCAAAAGAAAGTCAAATGAATCTGTATCTTTCAATGGGTATGTTCAGTGTGCAGAGCTTGGAACTTTCATCATGAAGTTTGATCTGCCAAAATCCTCACCACTGTGACCGTGCTACTTATCCAGTCGTTCGGTTCATGCTGTTTGGTGATTACACCCCTTTTCTCCATTTTGTGTAGCTCATCAATGATTGTTGTTTTTCAGGGCAATCAGGACTTTTCTTGGTGGATGACTCACTGGTGAGACCATGGGATCTACTTGAATGTGGTGATGTCCTGGTAGGAATCCAAGAACAGTGAACAGATCAATGTCTTTCAGAATGTCATTTTACTTTGTGATTCCATGCACTCTTTCAACCACACCTAACATCTCCCATGTCTCATGTCCTAGTATTGCTGGTACATCACCGTCAACAATATGTGAAATTCAGTTTAGCATTTTTGGCTTTTGTGTTCACAGGTGAGTGGTAGCTTTCACAACGGTGACATGCAGTGGCCAGAATATGTGAGTACTGTGCTGAATTCTGCAGTTTTTGGTCCCCGAATTCTTCCCGTACGCTTTTAGCTGGATCCTGAGCTCTCGTGAAGAACAAATGGTGAACATAGGGTAGGTTCTTTCTTGACTCTCAGTAATCCCTGAACTTGTTTTTCAGGACATTTCTTGTTTCAGTTTCTTTCTCTCTGACTTATAACATGTTGTAGACCATCACTGCATCTTTCCCTGCGACGTACAGAAAGGTGGCGCATTGTACCATTTCAGACTCCTCAACAATCCCACTCTCTGTAAGAAACAGGTAAAACTTTTGCACCTAAAAATCCAATTTTTGATTAGATTGCCTTGCAAGCACAGTGCTAAAGGTGGCTGCAGCTGTGCCACTTGCTTGTGTGCTGCTTCGACCGTGTTGGGCTGCTGTATCCTTCTTGTGTTTTGCATCAAATTTGTTACTCTGCTGTGTTCTGCTTGAACAGTGTCACTTGTTCTGTATAATAATTTCGCTGCTGTCCTGCTTGTGTTTTTCATCAACGTTATGCTGCTGTGCCCTGCTTAAACGATATTTCGCTACTGTGTTCTGCTTGAACCGTGTTGGGCTGCTGTGCCCTGCTTGTGTTCTGCATAAAAATTGTTACGCTGCTGTGTCCTGCATCAAAGTTGTTTCGCTGCTGTGCCACTTGCTTGTATTCTGCTTGATTGGTATTTCACTGCTGTGTTCTGCTTGAACAACCTTTCACTACGGTGTTCTGCTTTTACCATGTGGGGATGCTGTGTCCTGCATCAAAATTGTTTCGCTGCTGTCTTGTGCTTGAACAATATTTTGCTGCTGTGGCACTTGCTTGTGTTCTGCTTGAACGGTGTTTTGCTGCTCTCTCCTGCTTGTGTTCTGCATGAGTGGTTACACTGCTGTGTTTTGTATAAATTGTTTGACTGCTTTGTTGTGCTTGAGCGGTGTTACAATGCTGTTCATATTCATATATAAACCTAAACCTTTTCTTCATTATTATTATTATTATTATTTTCTTAATTTCTTCTCTTCCCTGTGTGCTGAGTTGCCCCCTGCTGTCTGCGGGTGCGAGTGCGTTTGGCTGCTCTTGCCTACCCTGTCCTGCTGTAACCCTTCTAAAAAGTTTTTGCTGTGATTTTTTTTTTTTCCCCCCCTCCCCCCTCCTAACCCTTTGTGTTTTCTCTCTCTTTCCCATGTGTTGAGATGCCCAGTTTCAACTGTTCCATCGGCAGACCTGGCTCTCTCCACCACCCTCCTGCCTGCTGTCTGGTTCTGGGGCCTCGAATGGAGTCATCCTCCCCTCACTGCATGGCTGTGCAGTATGGAGGAAGGAGGCCTCTGTGCTACACTTACACTTTATTACTTTTGGGTGACCTGCGTGATTCTTAGCTAGGGCTGCCTCTTAGCTACATAACATGTAAAATCTCCACACTTGAATTTATATATTTTTGTTTCTCTTAATATGAATATAACTGTAAATGAGGATGATTTGGGCTGTGCAGGACTCTCAACAACGTTCATACAAACACTGTCGGACCATAATGCTTTAAAACTCAAGGGAAATGAGATGAAGTCTCTGAACTGAACTACATGAACTGTACATTTGACACCATATTTATTAGAATAGCTTGATGTTGCAGAATAACCTAAACAAATCTAAGATGCAGTAAATAGCAGTAACTTTAAATTCAGTCAGCAGATGGACAGGAGCTTGAACAATGTCCTCTGAATGTGTGTGTGAATATTCTAAATGTGTACTGTGTGTTCCAGATTCAGTCCTTGTATCTTGCTGGTGTTTTCACTTGTCTTCCTGACCTTGTGAAGAATGCCTCTCTCGGATGTGTCTCAGGTAAGATTGATTGTTCTGCTACACCAGTTTCTGCAGGTGGACCAGATTCACTGACCTGCGGCTCGACACAGGAATCTCCAACAACGTTGGGTGATGCTGATGGAAACTTATTCTGCCACCCTGAGGACGTGTTTTCTGTTTCTCCTATAGGTTCCTCCATCATGTCTCACGTCCTAGTGTTGCTGGTACATCACTGTCAACAATGTGAAATTTAATCTTGCATTTGTGGCTTTTGTGTTCACAGGTGAGCGTTAGCTTTTCCAATGGTGACTTGCAGTGTCTAGAATATGTGAGCGGTTTTCAAGCTGAATTCTGGAGTTTTGTTTTAAATCTAAGTGACTTGTAGACATTTCCTGAGATGACCTTGCATTCAGCACCAGTGTCCAACTTGAAAACAATGTTCTTGTTTATTTCAAGATTTCACTTTTCACTTTTGTTGTGACAGTGTTGATTTTTGTCTAATATTCTGTTTTTCTGATTTCAACTGTTCCAATGAAGAAATCTTCCTGCTCTGTCCTTCGTTCATCTGCATGATTTTTTTTTTCCTCATTCTGCTCTGATTTTGTTTTACACATTTTTGGTAAAGTGATTTTTTTTCTGTTGCAGGATTTACACACTTGGCCATAGGCAGGACATTGTTTCTGTTTATGTTCATAACCACATCTGGAGCAGCTTGCTTCTGTTGCTTGTTCATTTTTAGCTAGTTTGGATTTGCTATTCTGTCTCAAACCCAACTGTTTTTGTTTCTGTTGTTCTGTTTTGTATTTCATTGAGCACTTTTTTTTTTCCACTTAATTTGATGTCCCTTCATTTGCACAGCAGATATTCATGGCCTTTGTCTATGTCTGATCTGTTTCTTTCAGCAACCTTGCCCACAATTAGTCTTCCCTAATACCACAAACAGTCCTGTCTCTGATTAACGAGTCATGCACCTCACCGAATTCATGGTCTTTTGCCTTTTTCAGGTCTGTGGAAGAAGCCTCTCTCTATGCCTCTCTCTGATGTGACTCAGGTAAGTCAGATTGTTTTGCAATACCGGCTTCTACAGGTGGACCGGATTCACTGACCTGCGGCTCGACACAGGAATCTGCAACAACATTGGGTGATGCTGATGGAGACTCTTTTAGCCGCCCTGAGGAGGTGTCTTCTGTTTCTCCTACAGGTTCTTCCATCATGTCTCACGTCCTAGTATTGCTTGTACATCACTGTCAACAACAAACAGTCCTGTCTCTGATTAACGAGTCATGCAACTCACTGAATTTGTGGTCTTTTGCCTTCTTCAGGTCTGTGGTCAGTGCTTTCAACGGGCCCGAGAAAAGCTAAGGGCTCCTCGAACACCACTGCCGGTGTTCCTTTTTTCTTACCGGTACCTCAGTGTAAAGTATGGACTAAGGATGACTCTGTGATATACTTTGTGTTTGGTTGCCTCTTTGGTACATAACATAGGTGACATCCCCACAGTTTTTTTGTTTTTTTTTTATTCATATATCAGAATAGCTTGACATTGCAGAATAACCTAAACAAATCTAAGATGCAATAAATGACAGTAACTTTAAATTCAGTCAGCAGATGGACAGGAGCTTGAACCGTGTCCTCTGAATGTGTTTGTGAATATTCTAAATGTGTACTGTATGTGTGTTCCAGATTCAGTCCTTGTATCTTGCTGGTGTTTTCACTTGTCTTCCTGACCTTGTGAAGAATGTCTCTCTCTGATGTCTCCGGTAAGTCTGATTGTTTTGCAGTACCAGTTTCTGCAGGTGGACCGGATTCACTGACCTGCGACTCGAAACGGGAATCGGCAACAACATTGGGTGATGCTTATGGGAACTGTTTTTCAGTCGTCCTGAGGTGTTTTCTGTTTCTCCTATAGGTTCTTCCATCTTTAAACCACACCTAACGTCTCGCATGTCTCACGTCCTAGTATTGCACTGTCAACAATGTAAAATTCAATCTTGCATTTTTGATTTGTAGATCTGCTGCGATGACTGTCTTCAAGTTGGACACTGGTGCTGAATGCAAAGTTCTTGTAGTTTTATTTACAGTCCAGTTGTCCAGTTTTCCACTTTTGTTGTGACTGTGTCAATGTTTTTCTGATTTCAGCTTTTCCAATGAGTAAACCTCCTGCATTTTTGTTCAACTACATGATTTCTTTTCTCCTTCTGCTTTGGTTTGTTTTGTTAGACACATTTTTGGTAAAGTGATTTTCTGTTGCAGAATTTGCACACTTGGCCATAGGCAGGACATTTGTTTCTGTTTCTGTTCATTACCACATCTGGAGAGGGACAGGAACTTGAACTGTGTCCTGTGAATGTGTGTTCTGTTTTCTGTTTCTCCTATAGGTTCTTTCATCTGGCGTCTGGACTGTGAAGAATCGTGGCTGATCATGATAGCAGGTTGCCCTTCTCTGAATTTTCAGCTTGTCTCACATGTATATGTTTGGTGGGCTCTTTGTCTGTCTGTCATAATAGCTGTTCTGCTTGAGTTGTCTTCTCTACAGCTTGTCTTTAATCTGTATTTTGCTTTTCTGCTTTGAATGTCCAGTATGTATGTATGCTCATTGGGCCATCCTTCCATGGGCCTTGTGTGTAGTAGCTGCATCTCTGGATCAGTGCGCTGACTTCAGACAGGCTGGGAATAAACTTGGAAAGGTAATGAATCATGACCATGAATCTCATGAGTGCCTGCTTGTTTTCTGGTGTAGGCATGTGTGTTACAGCTCTCACTTTATCTCTATCTAGATTGAGTTCTGCAGAGAGCACATGGCCATGTACCGGATTTGTGATGTGATCTGAAGTTTGATCTGCCAAAATCCTCACCACTGTGACCCTGCTGCTTACCCAGTCGTTTGGTTCATGCTGTTTGGTGATTTACACCCCTTAATTTTGTGTAGCTCATCAATGATTGTTGTCTTTCAGGGCAATTAGGACTTTTCTTGGTGGATGAATCACTGGTGAGACCATGGGATCTACTTGAATGTGGTGATGCCCTGGTAGGAATCCAAGAACAGTGAACAGATGTCTTTCAGAATGTCATTTTACTTTGTGATTCCATGCACTCTTTAAACCACGCCTAACATCTTCCATGTCTCACGTCCTAGTATTGCTGGTACATCACCGTCAACAATATGTGAAATTCAGTTTAGTATTTTTGGCTTTTGTGTTCACAGGTGAGTGGTAGCTTTCCCAACAGTGACATGCGGTGGCCAGAATATGTGAGTACTTTGCTGAATTCTACAGTTTCCGGTTCCCGAATTCTTCCCGTACGCTTTCAACTGGATCCTGAGCTCTCGTGAAGAACAAATGGCAAACATAGGGTAGGTTCTTTCTTGACTCTCAGTAATCGCTGAACTTGTTTTTCAGCACATTTCTTGTTTCAGTTTCTTCCTCACTGAATTGTAACATGTTGTAGGCCTTCACTGCATCTTCCCCAGCGATGTGCGGAAAGGTGGCGCATTGGACTTTTTCAAACTCCTTAACAATCCCACTCTGTGACAAACAGGTAAAACTTTTGCACCCACAGTCTCAATTTCCGAAGAGATTGCCTTGCCAGCACAGTACTAAAGGTGGATGCAGCTGTGCCATTTGCTTGTGTTCTACTTGAACCGTGTTGGGCTGCTGTGTCCTGTTTGTGTTTTGCATGATCGCTGGTACGCTGCTGTGTTCTGCTTGAACGATATTTTACTGCTGTGCCACTTGCTTGTGTCCTGCTTGAACGATGTCAATGAATTGTGTTGTGTATAATAATTTTGCTGCTGTGTCCTGCTTGAACTGTGTTGGGCTGCTGTGTCCTGCTTGTGTCCTGCTTGTGTTCTGCATCAAAATTGTTCCACTGCTGTGTTCTGCTTGATTTGGTATTTCGCTGCTGTGTTCTGCTTGAATAATGTTTCTCTACTAAGTTCTGCTTGATCCATGTTGCGTTGCTGTGTCCTGCTTGTGTTTTGCATCAAAATTGTTCTGCTACTGTGTCCTGCTTGAATAATATTTCGCTACTCTGTCCTGCTTGAACGGTGTTGGGCTGCTGTGTCTTGCTTGTGTTTTGCATGTAAATTGTTTTGCTGCTTTGTTGTGCTTGAGCGGTGTTACAGTGCTCTTCATATTTATATATAAACCTAAACCTTTTCTTCATTATTTTTATTTATTTATTTATTTTCCTCACTGAATTGTAACATGTTGTAGACCTTTATTGCATCTTCCCCAGCGACGTGCAGAAAGGTGGCGCATTGTACTTTTCAGACTCCTCCACAATCTCCCTCTCAGTAAGAAACAGGTAAAACTTTTACACCCACAGTCTCCAATTTTCCACGAGATTACTTTGCCAGCGCAGTGCTAAAAGTGGCTGCAGCTGTGCCACTTGCTTGTGCTCTGCTTGATCCATATTGGGCTGCTATGCCCTGCTTGTATTTTGCATGATCGTTGGTACGCTGCTGTGTTCTGCTTGAACGAGATTTTACTGCTGTGCCACTTGCTTGTGTTCTGCTTGATTTGTTATTTCGCTGCTGTGTCCTACTTGTGTTTTTCATTAAAATTGTTACGCTGCTGTGTTCTGCTTGATCGATGTCAATTAACTGTGTTCTGTGTAATAATTATGCTGCTGTGTCTAAAAATCCAATTTCTCGAGATTGCCTTGCAAGCACAGTGCTAAAGGTGGCTGCAGCTGTGCCACTTGCTTGTGTTCAGTTTGATCCATGTTGGCCTGCTGTGTCCTGCTTGTGTTTTGCATGAAAATTAGGCTGCTGTTTTCTGTATAAATTTTTGTGCTTGAGCGGTGTTACAGTGCTGTTCATATTCATATATAAACCTAAACCTTTTCTTCATTATTACTTTTTCTTCATTTCATCTCTGGTCTCCATGTGCTAAGCTGCCCCCTGCTGTCTGCGGGTCCGAGTGCATTTGTGTTTGGCTGTTTTTGCCTACAATGTCCTGCTGCCATTTCTAAAAAGTTTTTGCTGTGATTCCACCCCTCCCATCCTAACCCTTTGTGTTTTTTTTTTTTCTCTCGTTTCCATGTGTTGAGATGCCCAGTTTCAACTGTTCCATCGACAGACCTCTCTCTCTCTCCACCACCCTCCTGCCCGCTGTCCGGTCCTGGGTCCTCGAATTGAGTCCTCCTCCCCTCACTGCATGGCTGTGCTTATGACCGTGTACCTGCATGGACTTCATTTCACTCCTGTTTTCATCTTTTTTTGGCTTGACGGCACATTGGCCATATTCCCTTATTTCCGTGTTTTATTGCTGTTTTGCTTTTCATTGTGCTATCCGGTGTCGACCAGAGGAGGATGGGTTCCCTTTTTGAGTCTTGGTTCCTCCTTTTTCCTTGCCACTGTTGCCACTGGCTTGCTCAAACGATCTCTGTAAAGCTGCTGTGTGACCACATTTGTTGTGAAAGCGCTGTATAAATAAAATTCATTTGAATTGAATCCTGTATTCTGTGTGAGTTATTCTCCTCTATGCTGGTTGTGTAGTGTTATGCTACCATATTCTGGTTGAAAGAGAACTGGTACTGTATTCTGTATTAAAATAATTATTCTAATGTCTTCTGAATGAAAGCGTTATGCTACTCTGTTGTGAATGAACAGTTTCAGGCTACTGTGTTCTGTAAGACATCGTTACGCTACTCTATTCTGGTAGAACAGTGTTCTGTTACTGTGGTCTGTAGGAAAGTTCTGCTACTTTTTATACAGAATTCAGTAGCATAGCTCTGAATACGGGATACAGTGTTGCGCTTCACATTCAACACAGAGCTTGTAGCGCCCCCTATGGATTCTATAAGAGGGTTAGCGTAGCCCATTTTTCAGATAACATGATTCACCCCCTGAAATGTAATCCTAAAAATACTGTAAATATCAGAAATCAGACATTTCATACCCCACTGTATCTAGGTTAAAGTACCTGAAACAGAATTTCACACAGTTGAAAAGACCTAAAATAAAATGTTTATTTTCCCACATCCTGTAGTTTAAGTACCTGACCGAGAACGGCAAAAGTTTCACCCCACACAGGAGAAATGACCTGAAATGAAATGCTGAATTCTCCACTTCATATGTCTGATAGAACTTGACAAATGCTTCACTCCATAGTTAAGAGCTTGAACTTCAGAGAAACTCAGCTAATCAGAACAAAGCTCATTTACATATATCTTAAAGGCACTGTAATAAACAAAAACAGCGAGTTTTAATTGTAAGGGCTAAAGTGTGATTCACAAACACCAAGTAGGACTGAAGAGAAAAGAGGAAAAATGGAGTTTATGGTCCTTAAACATAATATTTGGACATTTAGGCCCAGCCCTAGGTGTGTCTTGATCTTCACACATCTGCTATTACATTATCAAAAATGTTAAAAAAATACAAAAAAATACATTTAAAATAATGACAGGATACAGGGTGGTAAAAGGTGCCTTGCATGCAGAGTTCAGTGGAGTCTCATCAAGTTCATGCACAGAGTGGATTCTGCTGCAGTTGTTTGTATATAGATCATGTAGCTGGTAGAGAACTGCTCAAGCGCTGCTCCTGGATTTTCTCTTAAAGCAGTTCAAAACTATGCCTGACCATCAAGGTCTATACATGACCTTTTAAGAATAGTGGACACACTTCTTGATTCACTGAATAACTTCTTTGCTCAATACTTTTAAAATATGCTGGAATTTGTCACTTTTTTAACATAAAGGTGCTCTTTATCAGCTGCTCAGGGTAAATGCTGTGCTAATGCTACTGTTCCTCTCCTTCTTTCCCATTAAGAATAGAGCGTCGTTTCAGAAACAAATGATCTTGACTGGATCCGCGGTGACCGGCGGGGACACTGATCAGTGCAGCGGTCACGCGCTCCAGCGGATACTTGGTGTTTGAGCTCATCAGAGCGGAGGTGTGAGCGAGGTTCACGCCCGTTGACTTTTCTGACGTACAGCAGAGCCGACAGGATGCGTAGTTTATAGCCGGGTTTTGATCAGAAGACATCAAAACTAATTCGTATTTATCACGCAGCAGTTTAACTCTCACGTCCACGGAATTTAAAAATGTCTGTGTCTGTGTCCCAGCAGTTCAAAAACCCGGCTCCGTTCGCTGAGTTCTCTCCTCTATGACAGGCCCTGGTTCTCTCCAGTGGGGTCAGCGTCGTCCATATGTCCCGCAGTATCCCTTCTAAACATGCCGGTGGGAAATTGAGATGCAGGGTCTCCTCAGAATAATTCAGCAAACACTCCATGGCGGCTCGGTAGCCGTAGGTCGAACTGCTCTGGGAAATCAGTTTATCGCCCAGAGAAACTTCCACCTGGCTAAAAAGGCTCGCGATGGGGTAGTTGATCAAACCGACCTTGGCGTCGCGCGCTAAATCAGAACCGTCCGGATTCGTCATTTTGCAGGTCAGGTACAACAGCCAACGACTCAAATCCAGATGCTCGTCTCCCGAACCTGCTACGAAGAAATGTATGGGACCGGTGTCTGTGATGGATGTGATGGGTGGCGTTTCACATATTTGTAAGATTGGATGCTGGTTTGTGTGATAGGCAGAGTAAATAAGCCCAACTCTGATTTCAAACACTCGGTAGAAGCGGCGTGTATCAGAGACATGCTTGTTTTTGTTTTGTTGTTTTTTTCTTCTTCTTCTTCTTTTTAAAATTTATCGGGACTCAGTCAAACTCTTTTCCTCTTCTTTGCGGTTTTGGTCTTTGTTTCTTTTGCTTTTTCTTCAAAGAATGTCCAAAGGTCAGCGCCTCAGTCACTTTCTGCTTTGTAAGGAGATCCTCTGATTTTATGGGGGTCAGACACGCGTTGCCCCGGAGGGCGCATGTGCACGCGACTGAGCGCGGACAGACCTGTGCCCTCTTGACTGTCCGTAAATCTTCGACCCGCTTTCCGAAATATTCGTCTGAAAATGTTTGCCTTTGGTGAACGCCCTGCCTTCTTAGGAAATGTGAACCACGTCGTTCACTTTAAATGTAGATGCCAGATATTTTTAACCACCAACCCGTTTACCTTATAAATGATGAACTTGAACTTGATTACGGCGCGACACCTCAACGGGTTTCATTCTGATAGATCTGTGAAACGTACGATTGTATGAATGCACCAGATCTTTCAACACATCTAAATACCTGTAAGTGTTTAACCCCGTAAAATACCTAAACATACGACCCGTGAGAGTTGTGTTGAAACGCTCCACCACGAGGCCTTCAGTTCTCTAGCCGTAGTGAAATGTCTAATGTTATATCTTTTCAAAGGGTTTTAAAAAGATTTGTTTAAAAACTCCTTACCTTTGTCGGATTGTAGAGTGACGGGTCGTCTGCCTTCCAAAAATATTTTATAAGCCCTAGTCACGATTCCTGCTCATTTATTTTACCCAGGAGTTTTTAGAAAAAATGTCTATACACGTGAGAATATTTTTTTTTCATCATTGTACTGAAAGATTGCTTAAATCCACCAAATCAATTCACCACTGAGCTTCCTTTTCCAAAACTAGAACCACGTTGCTTCTGAAATTAATTAGTCTGGTTTTATGTAAGGAATAGGTGTCTAAACTCCCAAGAAAAACATCGGCCTCATTTTATTATTATATTATTGTTTATATTATTATTATTATTATTATATTATTGAAGGAACCAGAGAACTTAAGACTATGGATAAAACTGTCTACCGCTCAAACTCCCCACCGTCCTAATAAAGTTCTTCTAAACGTTGGTTCGCTGCCATAACGTTTAGAAATAAAGCCCAAAACAAAACAAGCAAACTAACAAACCAAAAAAACCTCAAATGACAGACTGTGTGTGTGTATTTTTATACCTATATATATATATTTAAAGTCAAGGAAAAACCCACCTCCAGAAGAACCCGTTCCTCCTCCACCCTTTTATCAACAACAAAAATTTGAATAAAAAGTTGTAGATTGTTTTTGTTTTGTTTTTTATTTGGATGCAATGTTATGTTTTTTTTGTTGAAAAATAAAAAAAGAAGTAAAACTGAATAAGTAAAAAAAGTTGTTAAACATCATACGTAATAATATGTTGTATTAATAATATGAAACATGCTATATATGTTTAATCAATGTAGTTAAATACATTTAAGACAAAAACATGATAAATATGGATATGGAGTAATACTATGGGGATTTCTTTTGTCTACATCAGGATATATATGTATAACATGAAATACATGAGAATGAGAAGAGGAACATGTTTAATAAATGAAATGACAGCGTGCAGAAAAACAAAGCGGTAACAGTAGCAGCAGCATTTTTTTCACCAACCTCAGACTTCATTAGAATGTTATACAGGGATGCAGCAGCCTCTTTACACTGATCACTAAACTCCTCATTGTGAAAATAACGAATCAACGCCTCAAAGGGATTTTTGGAAAGATAGTCGGACGTAGATTAGTTGTGTAACATCTTATGATCCAGGTCCAGGTCGCTTCCTCGCCTCCACGGCTGCAGCTCGCTGTGTTTCCTTGCTGTTGTTTTTCCTTATCTGGCAACCCGGGGTGTGGCAGTAGGACTGGGGGGTGGGGGAGTGGGGCAATGGGCGGGATAGGAAGCTACAGCACAACCAGAGATCCGCTCCGTACCTGACCCCTCAAAGACCACCATACAGCTAGAAGCACTGCGGTCAAGAAATGCTGGAGCTGAAACCTGTGTGTTTCTTTAATATCTGGAGACAAATCCTGATCATTAGCTAGCTAACTACCATGTGTTCAGCGAAAGGTCAGCATTTTTATTAATGGGAACACAAATAACTAAAGAAAGTTAGTAAATAGAAAAGTCATTTGCATGAAATCATACAGAATTTTCTCTGTGGAGGATATTTCATTATTTTTACTTAGAAAACAAAATAAGAAGACTCTTGGAAGATTCTCAGGGGTAAGTGGAATAAAGTAATGGGAGGTGAAACAGTATAGCCATCAAATGTAATGTGATGAACCAACTTCATATGAATAATTGTGTCTTTTATAGTCGATTATAAGATATTTAAGATAAGATAAGATACTTTTATTGTCATTGCACAATGTACAACGAAATTGAGCAGCAATCCTTAAGGTGCTTAAGCATACAATAATTAACACGACTAAAAACAAAAATAGACACACAAATTTACACAGTGGATGATGAAAATATATACAATATAATTAACAGATTATTGCACAAGTCCTGAGTAGTTAAGAGATCAAAATAAATATGGAAAAGTGAAAGTGCGCATGGCTGGTGAAAGTGCGGCTATCAGTGTTGTTGTTGTCTTGTTTTTGTTTTTGTTTTTGTTTTTTTTACTTTTCAGTTTTCAGTTCCTTGGTAGTGCTCTGTGAATGTGTGTGTGTTTTGCTGTGTTCAGTTCCCGTACAGCGCTGGGGTAAAAAATGTTGTTCAGTCTGTTTGTCCTTGATGTGATGGACCTGAAGCGTTTTCCAGAAGGCAGCTGTTGGAACAGATGATGTCCAGGGTGGGAGGAGTCCTTCAGGATGTTGGCTGCCCTGCTGAGGCAGCAGGAGCTGAACAGGTCCTCCAGACTGGGCAGTGGACAGCTGGTGATCTTCTGGGCTGAGTTGATCACTCTCTCTAGTGCACTCCTTCCTGCTGCTGAGCAGCTGACGTACCATATTGAGATGCAGTAGGTCAACACACTCTCAATGGCACAGCGGTAGTAGGACACCAGCAGCTTCTCATGGAGGTTATTTTTCCTGAGAATTCTCAGGAAATAGAGTCTCTGCTGTGCCTTCCTGACCGCAGCTGTGGTGTTGGTGTTCCAGGAGAGATCTTCAGAGATGTGCATACCCAGAAATCTGAAGGAAGGCACTCTTTCCACACAGTCCCCATTTATGAAGAGTGGTGTGGGATCGATGCGTCTCCTCCGTAAGTCTATAACCAGTTCCTTTGTTTTAGAGGAGTTCAAGTTGTTCTCTGCACACCACTCAGCCAGTCCCTGGACTTCATCCCTGTAGGCGGTCTCGTCTCCACCAGATATGAGTCCCACCACGGTCGTGTCGTCCGCAAACTTGATGATTGTGTTGCTGGAGTGGGTGGTAGAGTGCGTAGAGAAGAGGACTCAGCACGCAACCTTGTGGAACTCCAGTGTTGAGTGTTACCCTAGAGGAGTGACGGCGGCCCAATCTAACAGACTGGGTGCGGCCTGTTAAAAAGTCCTTAATCCAGATGCAGGTGGGTTGGGAAAGTCCAAGGTCTGTGAGTTTGGTCACCAGTCTGCTGGGGATGACCGTGTTAAAGGCAGAGCTAAAGTCTATGAACAGCATCCTCACATGACTCCCCTGGTGATCCAGGTATGTGAGTGCTGTGTGAAGGGCAGTGGCGATGGCATCCTCAGTGGACCTTAAAGGCAACCTGATGTGTGTCAAAGCTGAGTGGGAGACTGATGTGGGGGGCTCTGATGTGCTGTAGAACCAGTCTCTCAAAGCACTTCATTTATGACTGTTCTAGGTTTTTACTCTGCACTACTGCCTTCATCACTACACTTTATTGCAACATCATAATGAAGCTTTTGTGTATTTTCTGCTTTTGTCTTACAGTGTATGATGAGGTTGATGCCGTCCATCCTGTGATGAAACAGGGCTGCAAGTTTACCTCTAAAGGACTCCCAGGTCATCTTCAAGAGATGCTCAGCAAAAGTGTAAGCACACCATTTTCATCTCCACCAGCAGACCTACAGAAGACTCTTAAATTCAGTGATGCTCTCAGAGGGAGAATTATGTATTCCCTTGATGATGTTGGTGTGACGGGCCGTCTGCATACTGAAGTGATTCCATTGTTTTGGAAAGTCACGTATATAAAAAACATTGACCTCATGGATGGAGCTTGGATGTCACCATGTGGTCAAACTGATAAACTACAAGAGTTATAAATATATGCACATATTGACAAAATCTGAATAAATGGAATACATTAAAAAACTGTTTTAACAGCTTTTAATCTGTTGAGGCTTTTTAACAAAACTACCTGTAAAATAAAGTAATCTTTACTGACAAAAATAGCAGAATCTTCTGCAATTTAACAAAAAGACTTTAGTTATGCTGATATATCTCTGCCAAATACATCAAATACTGTCAATAATGCATCTAAAAATTAAGAACTGCTAGAAAATATGTCTTATGTTATAATATCTTATGAGACGGTATAAATGATATTTGAACAGATTTGAACTTTGACTTTATTGATGCATTTGATTCATTTAAAGACTGAATTCTTCAATAAGTGAAATTCATGTTTCTACAAACTGTGTAAAACCAAAGAGTCAAAAGTTATTACCTGTGATTTATTCTTACATTTCTAATATTTAAATCAAGCATAAATGACCCATCCCCACATTCCCCAATACACACATAAAGGTATTACAGTCCAGCTGTGCAACATGTTGGGTGCAGATTCCTACCAGAGCCCCACAGATAGAAAATGATGACCCACCAGTTACAGCAGACATATGACTCTCCCATCATAAAGCTATGAACTGCAGATGTTTGCGGTTCCGGTGGACAGGTCGTACGCTCGCGCACCTGCTGTTTGTTTGCTCTCTTATTACTTGAAAAATGACTTGTTACTCCTAGTCCTCAGTTGATATCCCTTCATCTTTGCTTTTGCTTATTTGCTTCTTATTTCTCTTAGCTGGTTGGTATTGTAATCTTTGTGCCAACTGCGACCTCTTACTTCACGTCACGTCTTACCATCTGTCGATTGCGCTTCTGTGTGTTTGTTTACCTCATGGCGACCGCAGAGGAATGTGCTCTTCGGACGCTCAGCAAGGAGCTTGCTCTGCTGGACCAGAAGATCCAGTGGCTTTTGGAGAAGCAGGCCGAGGAAAATAGCAATTTACCAGTATCACTCTCATATAGCTTATCAGATAAACCCTGCAGTATTGAGACTGTGTCTGTCCCTTATATGGTCCGCAATTGTAGACGTTCAAAAATCAATTTTAACAACCTGATTAGAATCAACGTTAGCGCTTCGTGATTTCCGAGTACTAGCAACTCCCACATTAAGTTTGGGCTGTTAAACATATGTTCTCTAGCATGTAAAGTAGTCATTGTCAATGAAATTATTACTGTAAACCCCCTCAGTTCACTGTGTCTTTGTGAAATGTGGGTTAAACCTAATGAATTATTGCTCTGAATGAATCGACTCCCCCAGGCTTTAACTACTGCAGTTATCCACTAAGGTCCGGTCGTGGCGGCGGCGTAGCCTCAATCTATGATTCAGTTCTAGGCCTAATCCAAAACTCAGGTTATGAAGCTAAATCGCTTGAAGTGCTTAGTCTTAAAGTGGGAGGCTTTTCTCCGGCTTCTAGAAAGCAGCACTGTGTTCTGCTTATTACAGTCTATCGTCCTCCTGGACCGTATACAGATTTTCTTAGTGAAATTGCTGACTTCTTTACAGAAGTAGCTGTCTCTACTGATGAGGCTTTGATTGTTGGAGATTTCAATATTCACTTTAAAAAAAGACTCAGGACCCCCTTAGAACTGGGTTTAAAATGAATCTTGATGCTTTGGGATTTATTTAAAATGTTATAGGTCCAACTCATAGATATAGGTCCAACCATACACTAGACCTAGTTCTGACCCTGGGTATTGAAACAGAACATTTAGTAAGCACTTCTCAGCCTGACTCCATTTCTGACCATTACCTAATCATGTAGTCTTAAACCAGGATATCCGCCTGCCGCCTCGCTTTATGAGCAAAAACATACCATAACAATGTCTACAGCTAGTGTATTTATCAATATCCTTCCAAATTTAACCATCTCCAGCCCATCTCATCATATAGATCTTGAGCATGAAACAGATGATCTGCTGTCTGTGCTCCGCTCTAATCTTGACAATGTTGTGCCAATTAAGATCAAACTAATTATGGAGAAAACGCTAGCGCCTTGGTATAATGACCATACACATACTCTCTATGGCTTGAATGGCATCATAGTCATGCAGAATGCAAAATAGCCTTAATTAAAGCCAAATCGTCATAAATCGCATCACTAATAGACAATAACAAACACAACCCCAGATTCCTTTTTAATACTGTGATCAAACTCAACAGCAGTCCAGACACACTAACTCAGCTATTCCTGGTGGTCGCTGACCACTGCAGTGAATGTTGATGAATGGTGCACCAGCTTTAATGCACACTCTGAATATTTCCATCTGGTTACTGAAATGACTTATTATTACTCATTATTAACTTATTAAAGTCATCCTCATGTGTACTAGATCCTGTTCCAACACAGTTGTTTTAACAGGTTCTGCCTAGGGTTATAGAAGCAGTACTGGTCATAGTTAACTCTTCCCTCAACATTGGCTACATACCTAAATCCCTTAATTCAGCAATTATCAAGCCTATTCTCAAAAAACCTAACCTTGACCCCAATGAGCTTGGTAATTATAGACCCATCTCAAATCTCCCCTTCATAGCCGAGGTCCTAGAAAAGGCAGCGTTCCAGCTGCTGTGCACCTATGTCCACAACAGTAGCATTTACAAGGTCTTTCAGTCTGGATTTAGACCCAACCACAGCACTGAAACAGCGTTACTAAGAGCCACAAAAGACCTCCGTGTTTCATTTGATAGGGGCTGCTCTACTATTCTTGTGCTACTTGACCTTGGTGCTGTATTTGACACCATAGATAATGCAGTTCTGCTTGACAGGCTTGAAAATACTGTAGAAATTAAAGGATCGGCTCTCGCTTGGTTTAGATTGTATCTAGCCGATCGCCACCAATGTGGGATCAATCTTGGGTCCGCTACTGTTTACTCTTTATATGCTGCCGCTGGACAAAATAATCCGTAAACATGGTATTGACTTTCATTGCTGTGCTGATGACACCCAGCTCTACTTATCGGCCAAAGCAAATGAGGAGATTTGGTGAACAGACTGTCTTAAAGACATAAAGAACTGGATGACTCACAACTTTCTTTTGCTAAATCCAGAAAAAAACAGAGGTCTTACTTATTGATCCAAAAATGCAAATATTGCTGTAGATTTAAATGAATTCTCAGTCATACCCAGTAGCACTGAAAAACCCTAGGAGTTGTTTTTGACTCTGTCCTCTCATTTGATGCACACATCTGTTACATAATTAAAACAGCCTTCTTCCACCTACGTAATATTGCCAAACTGCGTAAATTGGCAAATCCTGGAAATCAATAAGAAAAAGCTCCAACTAGTTCAAAATGCAGCTGCTAGAATTCTCACCATTCTCTCGTCCCTGCACTGGTTACCATTTAAATTCTGCATTGATTATAAAACACTCCTTCTGACTAAGAAGTCACTAAATGGTTTGGCCTCGGGGAACTTTTTAAACCATATAATCCATCACGTACACTTCGTTTGATTCTTACAGCTGCTGCTTCATGACTGGCGGGGGAAGACCCAGACTGAGGTCGCTTCGCCCTGATGACCCCAGAAGGTTTGGCCTGCTTCTACCCGTCCCGGCACCAACCATAGAGGAACTCAGGCAAACCCAGGCTTGATCGTATGCTCCACAGCTATAAACTATCCTTTCTTTTCTACATCACACTGTGCTGAAGAACTAGCCCACAAAACAATAACTACATTTTTTGTGTAATAACTTCAGTTCTTCTCCACAGTGCAGCGTTCCAGACAGACTAATGAGCAGCAGTTCCCACTGGAGGAAGAGCTGCACATCTCTCAAGTCCCTTTAAAGTCCATTTTACATATTTTTCTGTATTATATTTATTCATATCTGTTGCTATACCTTGTTTTGCATTATTTTTACAATAAGGTCGTTGCACTGATTGGAGTTTGTATACTGATCTGAGCATTTCTGGTTTTATTAATGATATACTATGAAATTTTCACTTTTCAATACTGTAAATCATGTTCATCATAACCATTTTAAACAATGTGATTACCATTTTGTTACGTACTTACCCTTATAAACCCTTATTACTCTGTAAATAGATAATGTATAGAACTGTTTAATAAAGTTGTTCATTTTCATCTTGTCTTTTTCATCAACTCATAAGTCATACTTTGTTACAACAGCATTGTTCATTAATAATTAGACTTTATTTTAACAACAAACAACAATGTTAGAAGTGTAAATCAGGGTAAAGACAGTCTGAAATAAACTGATGTGTAACAGTAACTACATGAAATGGAGGGAGCTGGTGATGAATGAAAGCTGAAGAGCTGGAAGCCCTGATGATCTTCCTGCGTCCAGAAGGTTTGTGTGGTGAAGCTCCAGTGAGGGCCCTTCATAACTGAGGTCTACAGCAGCTACTACTCGGAGAAAAGTGTGTATATTATCTGTTAAACTGAGCAGTATGTTGTCAGGATGTGTAAATTAGTAACTCCAGCTCCAGAGTGTATTTTAGGAGCAGTGGGCTTTTGTGTTCAGGAGAAGGAGCTTGGCTCTGGATAAAGCCGGCAGCGCTGCATCCAGCTCGCTAACAGTTGACAGAGTTATATAAAATCCTCATGAGCTGGTTTATAATGAACAGACAATAAAAACAGGTCAAGCGAGTATATTTACTGATCATCTTACAGAATATGACTCGTCGTCGCTTGTCATTGTAAAAGTTATTGAACTCGTCTCGCGCTCGTTCCTGCAGGTTCAGTGTCCTCAACCTGGCAACCCGCTCGAGCTGCGGGTCTGGGGTTGAGGGGGCGGGGCAGACCCCTCTCTCCAGTGTTTGGAAACTGGACTGCGGTAGACATTTTAAACGATTGCTGTCATTTAGTCCTTATTGTTCCTTTTGATGTTTTATTAGAGGACATTTCACATCGTCTCCAGTTAAAACCCTCGAATACGGAGGTTTGTCAAGGACTTTTATCTCTTTTGTCGGTTTGGAAACAACACCTGATGTTCAAATATTTCTCTTAAAATGAAAGTCAACCAAATTCATTAATTTTATACATTTATATTTTATTTAAGTACATATTTCAGTTTATATTCAGCTCCTTGTGCTCGGGTCTACAGCGGGACCGGGGAACTGATGCGCGTTGGCACGTGATTTGTTTCAGTGACGTAACGAAGCTTCGCTTCCAGCGATCACGTGATTTCCGGTATTTTGAGCGAGACTCTGAACCGCTGTTCGAGACGTGAGTCGACTCAGAGCGTCGAGCGACCGACTCTCCTTTATAGTCTTTACTCTCAGCTCTGTCTCACTGATCTTAGGGAGCAGAGAGCTCGAGGATTACAGCAGCTGGCTGTGTTACTGTACAGTCCTCTGTCTCGCTGACCGTCTGTGTTTCTGTCTGTTTACTGTGGAGGAACATGGAGACCGCGGAGGAACGAGCTCTCCAGACGCTCAGCTTGGAGCTCGTCCAGCTGGACCGGCAGTCCGAGTTCCACCGACGGAAGACGAGGCCAGAGGCAGCCCGCGACGTCTCCAACGCGGCGGTCTCAGTTCCAGCGCTACCGGAGCGGAAGACCCCGAGGATCGTCACATCCACTCCCGCACCGGAGAGGGTCTGGGGGCGTCGGCGTGGTCGAAAAAGTCGAGGGCTCCTCCACCACCACAGCTCTTCGACTTCTCCTTCACCTGCTCCGGCTCCGAGTACAGCTCCTCAGGGCGGTGCTCTCATTGCTGGAGACTCTACTGTAAAACTCCTCAGAGTATCGGAGCCCAAAGAGCAGCGCCACGGTCTCCTGTTCTCCAGGTGTTCGTGTTCTGGACGTCGGCAGGCGGCTTCCCTCAGCGGCAGCGTCGCGGCTTCTGGCCCTTCCCAGTCCCACCAGTCATGTTAGTTTAAGAGGATTTCCTCCATTTTATCAGCATTAATTCTGTGATTTCTCTGCTTGTATTAAAAGTAATATATCAGTGTCACTCATAGTGTTTCAGACTAACCCTGCAGTATGGAGACTGTGTCTGTGTCCCCGCATGATTTATAATCGTAACGTCAGAAAATCGTCTTTATCAACTTTATTAGAATTGATCCAGATTCATTCAGCTTTCCGAGTACAAGCAGCTCCTGTATTGAATCTGGGCTGTTAAATATACGATCTCTAGCCCCTAAAGAAATCACGGTCAGTGAAGTTCTGACTGATCAGCTCCTTAGTTCACGATGTCTCTGTGAAACTTGATCAAAACCTAGTGAATACAGAGCTCTGAATCAAGGCCTAGGAGTGGTTTTCACATTGGTGGGGGACATAGAATCAGCCCCTCTGGAAGTTTGTGGAGGCTTTTAGCGTTCATGATGGACTTCTGACCTCAATGTCATGTTATATAGAGCCTTTATGTACAGATACTGTAGCAACACACTCGTAAAGGAGCCAGTCTGTTCCTGAGACAATAAATACACTCCTGTGATCATGATAACCAACAGCATCACAGCTAGCTTACTGTACTTCATGATGAACATCTAACCCTGTTTTCAGGGGGTTTGTTGTAGACCCAGTGATCATCTAGCTTCTGTGTAAAGTTATTTTCATCAGGATAATCAGGTAACATGTTGTTACAGGTTCTTCCAGACTGTTTGAGAGCATACAGTGACTTATTCAGTGACTTATTTCAGCATACAGCAGACCTTTTCACCTGTATTTTCCTCTGGTTGCTCCATATACATCTCACAATTAATTAGCATTGAAGTAGGATGTTGTAGCGTCAACCTGGTGGAGCTGAAGGTCATCTGCATCAACTCAAACTGTGATTTTGTTGCACACCTCTTTGAAGATCTGTGGTACATTACAGACCCTGTAACAGTAGTCAGTATTGGTCAGTATCTGGTCTTTAATATCTGACACACGGTCAGCTGAATACTGAGTCCTGTCTCTCTTTGAATAGTGTGTCTGTCTTTAGCATCAGTTTGAGACTCTTGAACCTCTTCAGGAATCTGATCAGCACAGTTAGCTGTTTTCAAGGGGCTACACATCTCTCTCCATGAAAATAATCATCTGCTATTGACTGGTCAGTCTGGGTTTGGTGTTCAGTAACACACTCTGTAAGAAATTTCACCAGTCTGTGTTTATGGACTTTCTCTGTGTCTGGATAGT
The DNA here is from genome assembly GCF_030463535.1 of Salminus brasiliensis. Taxonomy (NCBI): domain Eukaryota; kingdom Metazoa; phylum Chordata; class Actinopteri; order Characiformes; family Bryconidae; genus Salminus; species Salminus brasiliensis. The sequence goes on from NC_132888.1 coordinate 27,202,084, forward strand.
AGACTAGGTATGATGGACTGTTCTTACCCTACAAAGATTCCCTTTAACACTTTGAGTCTAGGTTAGGCTTTCTCCCTGTCAGCATGTTGTATGGAGGTGGTTTCAAACTGCTGTTTAAGCTCCTGTTGTGAAGAGTTCTTTAGGTAAATTGCTGTGTAAAATGGTTAATGTGTAACCCATCAGTTGATTCGAGCCTCACTTGCTCTCACACTGTACATGGCATTCCACAGCACAACACTTACCTGTTTACATCCCAAACACAAAGCTCTTAACTAACTCCAGCTTCAACTTAGTTGCAGGTATTGTCATAACATCTGCTACCATATCTGCTGTGGGACAGGGTTCAGTTATTTTACACTTATGAAGCGCTGATCTAATGAAGTGGTGTCTAATGTGGACGTGTCTTCATCTTTGTCACCATACAGGGTTCATGGAAAGAGCAATTGTGTCTTGGTTGTCTTCAGGTATTATCAGAGATGTATCTTGGTGATCACTGTTCACGGCATTTAGTAGCTGTGTGAGGTACAAGCTTTCCTAAGTTGGAACAGCGAGTGCCATATATTCTCCTTCACATGTAGACCGAGCAGAGAGTTAGAGGACTGTCTTTAGTGCTGGAGTCTGTTGTGCTTCGCTTGTCTTCTGTATTTGAAGCCAAATCTGCATCACTGTGTGCCTCAAGCTTCAGTTCCTCTCCTCTCTTCTGGTAACACAGTCCATGATCAGTTGAAGGCTATAAGTACCTCCTTTCATGCTTGACTGCAGTCCAGTGTTCTTGTCTGAGCCAAATGAACAGCGACAATTTACTGACGGTCCAACTTGGATCAGGTCTTGTACACGTTGTAACGGTTACGGCTTTGTAAGTCGTCTTGAAATAAAAAATAAAAAAATGCAGAGAGAACCATCCACTAAGTGTTATTTTGTTTACTGCACCACAAACCCACTGAAAACACAACAAAACATACAAACATCCACCAGTTCTTTTAATGGTTCTTTCATACTTTGTCTATTGGAATAATCCAAAAACAGGAGTTAGATAGCTCTCACTGAGGTGTTTATACTTCAGATGTCCTAATGACCTAATACCCCCCCTCCCTTTTGTCTCTTCACATAAGTCAATCTACCTGCTGCTTTGTGAGATCTTGTAGGATCAACAGAATCACTACTTGTTACACTGTGACTTTTGTCCACATGGGGTTGACCTTAGCAGACATACCAAATTGTTCTAGTACTTTTGATGTGTACTTCTTTTGACTCCTCTTTACTGCTCCTTGACTTTGATCCAAATCAGTACCTAGAAAATGGTTCTGATTTCCTAGATCCTTCATCTTGAATGTTGTTGATCTCTTTTTCACCTCCATGAGTAAGTCATTGTCTCTGGCAGCAATGATGAAATCCTCAACCCAGATTATCAGTATCATCCTCCTGTTTTCAGGGTGTGTGTTGTAGACACGATGGTCAGCTGGGTTCTGTGTAAATGGTCATGTTGTTTCAGGTTTCTCCAGATGGTTTGAGAGCATTCAGTGACTTATTCAGTTTACAGAAAACCTTTTCACCTGTATTTGTGTTTCCTTTAAATTTGTGTTCCCTCTGTTTGCTCCATATACATCTCCATCAATCTGTGCATGCTAGTAGGCTGTTGTAACGTCCATCTGGTGGAGCTCAAGGTCATCTGCTTCAACCCAATACTGTGATTTTGTTGAACACCTCTTTGAAGATCTGTGGTACATTACAGACCCTGTAACAGTAGTCAGTATTGGTCAGTATCTGGTCTTTAATATCTGACCCACAGTAAGCTAAATACTGAGGTGCTGTCCTGTCTCTCTTTGAATAGTGTGTACCATGTCTTTAGCATCAGTTTGAGACTCTTGAACTTCTTCAGGAATCTGATCACCACGGTTAGCTGTTTGCAAGGGGGTACACATCTCTCCCCATGGAAATAATCATTCCCTTTCTCATTTTGAGTCTCGCTTCTATCTGTCATGTTTGTAAGTGTTGTATGCTGATCCAAATACTCTCATCTTTAAAAGGTTTGGCTTTCAGAGTACAAGCAGCTCCCACACTGAATGTGGGCTGTTAAATATATGATCTATAGACTCTAAAGAAGTCACTGGCAAGAGAGCATACAATGATTTATTCAGTTTACAGAAAACCTTTTCACCTCTTGATTTTCCTTCAAATTCCTCTGGTTGCTCCATATGCATTTCACAGTCAGTCTGTGCAAGTGGCTGTTGTAATGTCCATCTGGTGGAGCTGAAGGTCATACTGTGCTGTCATCTGCATAAACCCAAAACAGACCCTGTAACAGAAGTCAGTATCTGTGATGATCTGGTCTTTAATATCTGACACAGTCAGCTGAATACTGAGGTGCTTTCCTCTCTCTTTTTAGATGGCGTGCACTATGTCTGTCTCCTTCTATTTAAGCGCCATCCCTGAGCATGAGGTTGAAACTCTTGAACCTCTTCTGGGGTGGGTTAACATGGTTAGCTGTTGGCATTGGGGTACGCATCTCTCCCCATGGAAATAATCAGCTGCTATTACCTGGTCAGTCTGGGTTTGGGGTTCTGTAACACACTCTGTAAAAAAAATGTCACAAGCCTGTGTTTGAGGACTTTCCTTGTGTCTGGATAGTAGACTAGGTATGATGGACTGTTCTTGTCCTACCTAACAAAGATTCCCTTTAACATTTTGAGTCTAACTTCTATCTGTCACGTTTGTAAGGGTTGTATACTGATCAAATACTGGCGTCTAATGTCTACATACATCTTTCCATCTTTATCAACATACAGGGTTCATGGAAAGAGCGATTGCTTCTTGGTTGTCTTCCAATATTTTCACAGGTGCATATTGGTGATCACATGTTCATGGCATTTAGTAGCTGTGAGGTACAAGCTTTCCTTAGTGGTTGCAGACAGTGCCATATATTCTCCTTCACATGTAGAGAACAGAGAGTAAGAGGACCGTCTTTAGTTGGACTAAAACCGGAGTCTGTTGTGCTTCGTCTGTCTTCTGTATTTGATGCTGAATCTGCATCACTGTGTGCCTCAAGTGTCAGTTTCTCCCCACCCTCCCTTATACATGCTTGACTGCAGTCCAGTGTTGTTCATTTGGCTCAGACACGTACTGCGACAATTTACTGACGGTCCAACTTGGATCAGATCTTGTACACATTGTAACTGTTGCAGCTTTAAGTCGTCTTTAGATTAAAAAGAAAAGAATCCACCAAGTGTTTGTATTTTGTTTTCTGTACCACAAACCCAGTAAAAACACAAAACACACAAACATCCACCAGTTTTTTTTAACCGTTCTTTCATACTTGGTGTCCATTGGAACAATTGAAAACAGTAGCTCTCACCGAGGTGTTTTTTACTTCAGATGTCCTTCTCTCTGAAGACAGTTTATAAATCCTGGGTGTTTCCTTATGAAAGGAAAGTCTAAACCAGGGAAGTCCTTGGTTTGAGTTTCTGTGGTTCCATTCAGGAATGCTGCCGTTGTCCCACAGAGTCCTCTGTGTAAAGTTTATCCCAATAGCCATATGGGGAGCAAGTTAATTGTAAGGAGTAAAACCTACACACAACATGAATATATAAAAAATGGAACCATGTAAAAACTTGCAATGAGTATTAGAACCTTATGTTCCTTAAATAAGGGTCTTCAATACAATGAGGCCTGGATTTGTCCACATTACTAAGCTTCCTTGCTACCTAATGCCCCCCCACACCTTTGGCTCTTCACATACATCAATCTACCTGCTGCTTTGTGAGATCTTGTAGGATCAACAGAATCACTTCTTGTTACACTGTGACTTTTGTCTACATGGGGTTGACCTTAGCAGACATACCAAATTGTTCTAGTACTTTTGATGTGTACTTCTTTTGACTCCTCTTTACTGCTCCTTGACTTTGATCCAAATCAGTACCTAGAAAATAGTTCAGTTTTCCTTCATCTTGAATGTTGTTTGCCTTTTTTTCACCTCCATGAGTAAGTCATTGTTTCTGGCAGCAATGATGAGATCCTCAATGCAGATTATCAGTATCATCCTGCTGTTTTCAGGGTGTTTGTTGAAGACACGATGGTCATCTAGGTTCTGTGTAAAGCCATTTTCATCTTAATAATCATGTTTCAGGTTCTTCCAGATGGTTTGAGAGCATACAGTGACTTATTCAGTTTACAGAAAACCTTTTCACCTGTATTTGTCTTTCCTTTAAATCCCTCTGGTTGCTCCATACACATCTCACCATCAATCTGTGCATACAAGTAGGATGTTGTAACGTCCACCTGGTGGAGCTCAAGGTCATCTGCATCAACTCAAACTGTGATTTTGTTGAACACCGCTTTGAAGCTCTGTGGTACATTACAGACCCTGTAACAGTAGTCAGTATTGGTCAGTATCTGGTCTTTAATATCTGACACACAGTCAGCTTAAATACTGAGGTGCTTTCCTGTCTCTCTTTGAATAGTGTTTATGTCAACCTTTGTTTAAACGCCATCTTAAGCGTCAGCTTGAAACCCTTTTACCTCTTCTGGTCAGTCTGGGTTTGGTGTTCAGTAACACACTCTGTAAGAAATTTCACCAGTCTGTGTTTGAGGACTTTCCCTGTGTCTGTAAAATAGACTAGGTATGATGGACTGTTCTTGTTGTACCCTACAAAGATTCCCTTTCTCATTTTGACTCTAGCTTCTATCTGTCATGTTTGTAAGTGTTGTATACTGATCCAAATACTCTCCTCTTTAAAAGGTTTGGCTTTTTCATAACCATATCTGCTGTGGGACAGTGTTCAGTTATTTAACACTCATGGAGCACTGATCGAATGAAGTGGTGTCTAATGTGGTCGTGTCTTCATCTTTGTCACCATACAGGGTTCATGGAAAGAGTGATTGCTTCTTGATTGTCTTCAGGTATTTTCACAGGTGCATATTGGTGATCACTGTTCATGGCACTTAGTAGCTGTGTGAGGTACAAGCTTTCCTGAATGGTAACAGCGAGTGCCATATATTCTCCTTCACATGTAGACCGAGCAGAGAGTAAGAGGACCATCTTTAGTTGGACTAAAACCGGAGTCTGTTGTGCTTCGCCTGTCTTCTGTATTTGAAGCCAAATCTGCATCACTGTGTGCCTCAAGCTTCAGTTTCTCTCCTCTCTTCTGGTAACACAGTCCATGATTAGTTGGAGCCTTTAAGTACCTCCTTACATGCTTGACTGCAGTCCAGTGTTCTTGTCTGACCCAAATGAACTGTGACAATTTAGTGACTGTCCAACTTGCATCAGGTCTTGTACATGTTGTAATGGTTGCGGCTTTGTAAGTTGTCTTCAAACTAATAAGAAAAAAATGCAGAGCGAACCATCCACTAAGTGTTTTTTTGCTTACTGCACCACAAACCCACTGAAAACACAACAAAACATACAAACATCCACCAGTTCTTTTAATGGTTCTTTTATACTTTGTCTATTGGAACAACCCAAAAACAGTAGTTGGATAGCTCTCATCAGAGTGTATCTATAACCCTCTTTTGCACACTGGATCTATAGGCCCAGCTAGTATTTTGAGCAAGACTCCAAATTGCTGTTTCGATGCGGTCCTGCTTTGAAAGCTTGTGACGTAATTGGACTCCGAGTCGAGCAACTATCCCTACTTTATAGCCTTAATATTGGCTTTGTCTTATTTATCTTGTAATCCCTGTGCCATCTGCTACCTGTGTTACTGTACAGTACTTTTTCTCACTAACTGACTTTTGCATTTCTGTCTTTGTGTTTACACTCGAGGAACATGGCGACCGCGGAGGAACAGACGCTCTGCATGGAGCTCGTCCTGCTTGAACCGCAGATCTAGTTGCTGTTGTAGAGACAGACCAAACTCCACAGATGGAAGACTAGGCCGGAGGCAGCCTGGGAGAGTCGTCGTGTTCTCTTTATTGGAGATTCCACTGTAAAACACTTACATTTTGGGCCCAAAGAGTAACGCCGCTGTCTCCTGTTTTCTAGGTGCCTGTGTCCTGAACAGGCTTCCATTGGTGCTTCGGCAGTGTGACACCTTCAGCATCATCTTTCTCCACTGTTCTCCACCTGACTCAGCGAGGCCCTGAAGGAGCACCACCGCACACTTTTGGACACCTTTCCGAAAAAGACAGACTCAAGGATCGAAGAGGCCGTCTGGGGTCCGTCGTTCATTCTTGGTGATTTGGACAGTTGGCAGGTGTGTGTGTGTGTGCGATATTACTTTTTGATACAAGCAGAAAAAATAATATCAGTGTCACTCAATGTTTCAGACAAATCTTGCAGTATCGAGACTGTCTGTCCCTTGCATGATTTGTAATTAGAACGTCAGAAAATCGAACAACCTTATTAGAATTAATCCAGATTCTTCATCCTCAGGGTAGGAAAACTGGTAAATGATCCTTAATCCAGATTATTAGTATTATCCACCTGATTTTAGTGTGCTTGTTTTGGACACAATGGTCATCTAGGTTCTGTGTAAAGCCATTTTCATCTAGATCATAATGCACCCCCTAGGTTCTTCCAGACTGTTTGAGAGCATACAATGACTTAATCATTTTACAGAAAACCTTTTCACCATGTTTTATTTTCGCTTAAATCTCTCTGGTTGCTTCTTACAGATCTCACAATTAATTAAAGCATTCAAGGAGGCTGTTGTAACGTCCATCTGCTGGAGCCGAAGGTCGTACTTTGCTGTCATCTGCGTCAAAGTGTGTATTGGTGTAATGACTATGTTTGTTTGAATGTTAGGGTTTTTGATTGGGTTTGGGGGTTTGTGGTGTAGTAAACCAAATAACTTTTAGTGGATTGTTCTATTCTCACTCTTTCTCTTTTACCTGAGGATGAGCTACAAAGCCATGGTCTACATATAGGTCTACATGTAAATAAAGGAGTGATTGCAGACAATTGAACCCCCCTCCAAGTGCTAGTGAGCAGCACACAATTTTTTTAATATAGGTTCATCTTAATCTCCTCTGTCCACAAGACCTCTCATGTTGCTTGTTACTCCTAGGCATTTCTTTATTTTCTTTAATATTAGCATTGGCTTGTTTCTTAGCCAGTTTTAATCCTTGTGTTATCTAGTGTGTTACTTTATATTATTTTGCTTTACTAACTTACTAACCCCTGTGTTTACTCAAGGAATACGGTGGCAGTGGAGAGGCCCTGGGAGAGTCAGCGTGACCAGGGAAACCGGTAAAATGTCCTCGGCACTTTGTCTTCAGCGAAGGACAACTACTCAGGGTGGTGTTCTCGTTTTTGGAGACTTCTTCTAAAACACTAATTAATATCTGTCACAAAGGGTAACTCCAAGGTGCCAGTGTCCAGGAGGACCACTACTGCAGGCTCCCAGACAACATATGGAAGAAGACCGCTGCCAGGATCGTCATTTCTAGCCCCATGCCCATCTACTGATGAGGGAGCAAGCCGTTCAGCCAACTCTTCACGCTCCACCACTGGCTGCAGGTTTGACGTCCGGTCCCCTTCTGCAAAGAAAGGCTTCATCTGTGCTCCCTGGGGTTTGTTGATCTCTCCGGGAACATCAAGAAGGTACTATGCTAGGACTGACTTGCCTGACTGGTGTGACTGGGTAGGGCCAGTGATTTACATGATTTACTTTATTCCAATCATTAATTCTGCCATTGCTCTGCTTGTGTTAAAAATTGTCTCTAGCTCATATTTCTGACAAACCCTGCATTATCTAACCTGTGTTGGTCCCACACATTGTAACCAAACATTATTAATGACTTTATTAGGGATAACCACCTTAGTTCACCATGTCTAATGAATACATGGCCCTGAATGAATCCACTCCCCCAGGTTTTAACTATTACAGTTTTCTTTACAGGTCTGGTCGTGGCGGCATATTTATGATAAAAAGCTAAGTCTTTTTATCTATTCCATCTGCAACAGTGTGTGACTGTCTATATCTTTATCTCTTTGTCCATCTGTAACTCTGGCTGGTTGTCCATCCATCTGCAACTTTCAGTGTCTGTGTGTCAGTCCAACTTTTAATCTGAGGTAGCTCTCTTTACATATAAGGCATATAATCTCCCTACCGACTCACCGTAAAGATCTGATTCATGTAACAGATGATCTAGCCTGCACATCACTCTCTAACCACAGCTTTTTGTGTTAATAAATGGTGCACCAGCTCCAAAGCAGACCTGCTTCAGTTATTGAAAAGGACTTGTTTAGCATAGTTCCATCACAGTTTTTAAAACTGGTTTTGCCTAGGCTCTGTCTGTCTATTCCTGTGCAACTCTGTGACTGGCTGTCTTCCTGACTGTGCGTCTGTAACTATATTTGGCTGTGTGAATGTCCATCAACACTTTCTGGCTTGTCTGTCCATCAGCACTCTCTGGCTGTCTATGAATCTGCAATTTTGTTGCGTTCTGTTCTAAACTCTGGCTGGCTGTCAGTCCATGTGCAGTTCAATGGCTTGCTGTCTAACAATGTGCAACTCTATGGCTGGCTGTCTTTCTGACTGTGTGACGGTTTCTGACTGTTTGGCAGTGTGTATTTCGATCCACAACTCTGGCTGTTTGTCCATCTACAACTCTCTGGCTGTTTATAAATCTGCAATTGGTTCTGTTTAGACTCTGGCTACAACTCTGACTGGCTGTATATCCAACTGCAACAGGTTGACTGGGTGGCTGTCCATTTTAAACTGTGTCTGTCTGCAACTGTGTGTGGCGCTGTTTGCATGTCCATGTGCAACTTTGTGGCTGGCTGGCTGGCTTTCTTTCCATATGTGATTCTGTGGCTGTCTGTGTGCAACTCTGGCTGGCTCGCTGGCTGCTTACCGTTCTGCATCTCTGTCCGTCTCCATCTAAAACTCTGCAATTCATCCTGCTAAGGCTCTGGCAGCAACTCTGGCTGTGTCTATCCATATGAAACTGTCTGACTATCTGCATCTCTGGCTGGTTGTATCCATCTGCAACTGTGTGGCAATTCAGTGGCTAACTTTCTTTCAATGTGCAGTTCTGGTTGGCTGGCTGTTTTTCCGACTATGCATCTGCAACTCTGTTTGACTGTATGTATGTCCCTCTTCTCAGTCTGCAACTGTCTGTCTATAAATCTGTAGCTCTGTATTTGTTCTTCAGTCCATCTGCAACTTGTTCTGTTTTATCTGTCTACAAGACGATAGCTTGCTGTCTGTCCATCTGCAGCTCTGGCTGGCTGTCTCTGTGTTGTGGTAGTGTGGCTTTACCAGAAGTACACAGCTGAATACATCCAGTGATGTTTATTGAATTCGTGCAAAAAAGTCAATGGAAAGTATAGACAAAGTCAAAACAGAACATGAAAGAGACAAGTCGCACACTCTTTACATAAGGCGCTCGTTCTTTGCTTAGCCTGGAGTGAACCAAGTGCTTGCTATAGGGGTGGTCATCACATCCTAAAATGACAATACGACATTATTTACATGTCTTGTTTACATGGCCTTGTTGATGTATACTGGTAAGCTAAGCTAGATGTAAGTAATTGCTTTATCCTAATGCTATTGGTGTGTTCCCCCCCCCCCCCCTTATAGGTTAACTGTGGCTCCTAGAAGACCCACTCACCAGCGCCCTCACTCCCTTAGGATCTGCAACTCTGGCAGGCTGGTTGGCTGTCACTCCATCTGCAACTGTCTATGGCTGTCTGCATGTCCATGTGCAACGCTTGCTGCCTGGCTATTCATGTGTATCTCTGGTTGGCTGCCTGTTCTTTAGCATCTCTAGCTGTCTCTCCATTTAAAACTCTGGTTGCCTTTTCATTTACACCTGTGTGGCTGTCTGCTTGGCCATTTGTTTGCAATTCAGTGTCTGTCTGTCAATGTGCAACTCTGGCAGTCTTTCTGACTATGCATTTGCAACCATGTTTGACTGTATGTTCCTTTGTCCATCTACACCTCACTCTGGCTGTCTATAAAGCTGCAGTTCATTCTGTTTAGATTCTGGCAGCTACTCTGACTGGCTGTCTATGCATGTGAAACTCCCTATCCGTCTGCAAATGTACGATAATCCCTCTGCAACTTTGTTTGGCTGGCTGTCAGGTGCAGTGATGGCTTTCTTTCTGACTATGTGTCTGCGTCTCTGTTGTTGTTGTGTGCAACTCTGTGGCTGGCTGTCTTTCTGACTGTGCGTCTGTAACTATATTTGGCTGTGTGAATGTCCATCAACACTCTCTGGCTTGTCTGTCCATCAGCACTCTTTGGCTGTCTATGAATCTGCAATTTTGTTGCGTTCTGTTTAAACTCTGATGGCTGGCTGTCTATCCATGTGCAGTTCAATGGATGGCTGTCTTTCTGACTGTGTGACTGTTTCTGACTGTTTGGCAGTGTGTATTTTGCTGTTTGTCCATCTACAACTGGTTGACTGGGTGGCTGTCCATTTTAAACTGTGTCTGTCTGCAACTGTGTGTGGCGCTGTTTGCATGTCCATGTGCAACTTTGTGGCTGGCTGGCTTTCTTTCCATGTGTGATTCTGTGGCTGGACTGGCTGTCCTTGTGCAACTCTGGCTGGCTCGCTGGCTGCTTACCGTTCTGCATCTCTGTCTGTCTCCATCTAAAACTCTGCAATTCATCCTGCTAAGGCTCTGGCAGCAACTCTGGCTGTGTTTATCCATATGAAACGCTGTATCCATGTGAAACTGTCTGACTGTCTGCATCTCTGTCTGTCTGTCTGTCTGTCAATCTATACCTCTCTGGTTATAAATCTGCAGTTCATTCTGTTTAGACTCTGGTTCCAACTCTGACTGTCTGCAACTGTGTTTGTCTTTAAATCTGCAGCTCTGTGGTTGTTTTTCTGTTCATCTGCAGCTTGTTCTATTTTACCCATCTACAAATCTGTAGCTCGCTGTCTGTCCACCTGCAACTCTGGCTGGCTGGCTGTGATGTGGTAGTGTGGCTTCAAGCAGATGTGAAGGACGCTTCACCACAAGCACACAGCTGAATACTTCCAGGTAAGTTACAGTGATATTGAATTTATGAAACAAGTCAAAGGAAAATGTATATAAAAAATAAAACAGAACAGAACACAAATGAGCTCACTCAGTCACGCACTCTATTAAATCTATATAGATTTATAACCTCAAGATTGGATTAATGTAATGCTGCTATGGTAGGAATGTTTATGTAAATTTTTAAATAAGCTCAGGGTCATTAAATAAGTTCAGAATGCAGCGGCTTGACTGCTCACTAGAGCTTGAAATTGTGACCACGTGTCTATTCTCTCGTCCCTGCACTGGATTCCAGTTAAATTCCATGTTGATTATAAAATACTTCTTCTGAAATGAGTCTCTCGATTGTTTGTCCCCACAGCATCTTGGAGAACTTCTTAAACCCTACAACCAGTAACGTACATTTCTTTTGCAGGATTCTGGACTACTATCAGTTTCCCACTTCAGAAGAAGCAACTCTGGGGGTATTCTAATCATGCTGCTGTAGCCTGTTTTCATACTAACACTGTTCTGTCCTGATCTGATTACAGGTTCTGATTATTATTGTCTTTCTAATCTACGTTTACAGGTCGTACACCAGTCTGCTCATACTCCTAAATCCCTTTCTTAATTTTCTTCTTGAAAATGGCCCAGAACATTGTGCACCCTTGACCTCCTTTCAGTCCCCCAGGAATCTGGTTCCTATCCTTTTTCACACACAAGGACAATGCACCACCTAATGTTTAGTTAGTCAATCATACCGATGTCTCTTGTGAGTTTCTGTGTTCAAAACAAAGTGTTTCATCCAAACTGGCTGAGCTGTTTGAGACTCTTACCAACACTACTTTAGGAAATGACCGCATGTGGTTGTCCTATGTAGCTTTTACAGCCACAGTGCTTCAGGACTGAAATAAGGGGGTGAGGACACCAGTCTTACGGGATGATAGAAATCCATGTTTGGTAAATGGAAAATGTTTATGGACTGTAGATAGGACATTTTTATTGTATCCAATCCTTTGAGTATGTTTATGTAGTTAGGACTTTCCCTGTGAATCAAGGCCTTGTTTTATCTAAGATGTGTTTTAAATGTGCTTGAAACCTTTACTGTTTTTTTTTGTGGTTGATGTTTTAAGCTTGCCGTAATTTATTGAGATGCCCAGTTCCAGCTATTCCATCCTTGTACCACCAGACCTGGCTCTCGACTATCCTACAGCCCACTGTCCTGATCTAGAGCCTCGTGTTGATTCATCCTCACCTCACTGCATGACCATGCATACCTGCCTGGACTTCAACATTTCACTCACGTTTTCATCTTTTATGGCTTGACGGCGCATTTCCATATTCTCTTAATTCAGTATTGATTTATTGTTTTTATTCCTGGGTTTTATTCTAGGTATTTATACCCAGATCTCTGTTAAATGCTTTGTGATGACATTCGATGACATTCGGAGATAAGTACTAATAAACTGCTGTTATATTTAATATATGCCGGAGTTAATCGTTTAGACACTACAGTCTATTAGACGTCTAAATTAAACAGCCCATAATGTTGCATATTAATGGTTTTCAAATGCTGCCATGGAGTTTCAGTTCATAGTTTCTAAAATGAATCTGGGTCTGGGTTCATGTTGGGAAATAAGGACTGTTTACACTCATTATGGAACTTAAAGGTGAAGGTCACTTTAGGTCAGTCTGAAACCACGTTAAGGTCATTTTTTCCAGGCCTCCTCATACTGTGGTTATTAGCACAACAAAACGGAGACAGTTCAGGGTAAAGAGACATAAGTAGACAATTCAGTCCAGTTTCACAGAGATTACACTGATTCAGGATGAAAAGCGACACAGTAGCGCCACCTACAGGTCAGATATCATATCTGCAGCAGCAGTCATAGACTGAGAAGAAGCCAGCGATCATTTCCTCACTTATTAACGAGGCTAATCGTCTCATCTTAAGGCATTTTAGCACATTAAATATGTAAATATCACCATTGTTATTATTGTTAATAAATAATGACAACCACAATAATAATTTCCTTTATGTATTACAGATGTGATGTTTTCATGATACAGTTGTTTTCAATAATAATAAATAAATAAATAAATAAATAATGATAATAAATATTTTATTAGTTACTGTCATACCTGGTCAGACGTGGCAGTGAACACAAGGAAACACTTGCAGGGATGGACGATGCAGGACTTTAATGTAACCTGGGCAAAAGTAAACAGACACAACAAAGCAAAGCACAACCGGGGGAACAGCAATCTAATGAACAGAACCAGAAACAAAATCAAAACCTCACAACTCAAACTGGACACAGTAACACAGCTGGGACTGGGAGGAAGCTGAGCAGTATTCAGGAAAACGAGAAACACATCAAACAAAAGCAGAACACTAGACGGAGCTTGGGCCAGGAGAAAGAACACAAGTGAGGTGTTGAAAAAACAATGAACAGAAACCTGGAAGCAGAAAAACCAACAAACCAAAACAATGAAGGAAAAACAGAGAAGAAAGACTTCAGTGAAACAGGGAGGCATCAGGGCTTAGATTAGCAGAGCAGACAGAGCAACAAGGATAACAGACATAAGACCAAACAGGCAACGACAGGATCGGTCCACTTCCTCTTTGAGCAGAGCGTAGAGCGCAGTGCTACAGAGGTCTGTAACAGAGCTGATTCACGACAACGAGAGAAAACAAAGCCACGGCTTAAGAAGCTCCAGTCCCAGCTGACCTTGATCCGCTTAATGAGGGAAGCCGGCTGCTGAGCGCGTGCCAAGGGCCTGACAGTTACAGGTATTACACTGTATTAATTCATTTATATCATTTATTTTACTATTAATAATAACGGTTATGTTTACAGTTTTAAATATTTGAATATATTTATATCGCCATTATTGTTAATTATAAATGAACAACAACAACAGTAATAATAATGATGTCCTTTATTCATTACTTGAAATTCCTTGCACTGGTCCTTGGCGAATAAAGAATTCTGATGGAGCTGGTTAGCAACGGTAACTAAGGGGCGGGGCAGGTTGACTGTGACATCACTATGTTCCAGTGCTTTTTTCAGCGTGGAGAGCGTGAGAGACAGACGTCACCTCTTCAGTTAGACTGGAAATGGAGGAGAAGAAGGAGAAAGACGTGAGTGGAGCTCAGAGCTCATAAACACAACACTACTGATCAACATGGGTAATTAAGATCATCGTTAAGCTAATTATAATATACAGTGTTTACCATCAATACATTTATTCATCGTTAACTAGAGAGTGATTGTGGCTCAGTAATGTTGCTGTGTTTGTTGCTAAGGTGTTGCTATGGCATATAGTTGGTACATTAGCTCATTCAAAATGTCTGGCTAATAGATCTCTGTCCACAAACTTTTGTCCACTTGATGCTTGGTCCAGAAGCTCCTCCATGCACAGACAGGACTGGAGAGCAGTGGAGATAAAGGGCACCGCTCCCGTTCTCTCAGCTGTGTGTGGGAGAGCTGCCCATTGTGACATCATCTCTGAACATTCCGCCATTCATTCCTTTTTTATGCCCTTAACATTGAGGACATTCAAAGAGATGACTTACCCCATAGAACCTCCCCTTAGAACCTCCCCTTATAGAACCTCCCCATAGAACTTACTCCATAGAACCTCCCCATAGAACTTACCCCATAGATCCTCCCCATAAAACCTTTTAGAATCTCACCTTAGAACCTCCCCTTAAAACCTTATAGAACTCACCCCATAGAACCTTATAGAACATCCCCATAGAACCTCCCTTTAGAACCTTTTCCTGTTCTGGTCTCTGTGAGGAGTTTGGTGTGTTCTCCCCATCTCTGTGTGGTTTTCCTCCGGTTGCTCTGGTTTCCTCCCACAATACATGGTAAGTGAATTGGCTATGCTAAATTGGCTATGGTGCCCCCTAGGTGTGAGTGTGTGTATTACAGTGGACACTCGTAATAAACAGATTACTAGTGTCCACTGCCATTCTCTCAGCATTAGTAATACGTAGTGGCCTTAAGGTTAAACTGCTGTCTGTGCCGACTTTAAAAACTCTTATTTTACCCACTTGCTGCTCCTGTTCTCACCCTTCCTTCCTACTGCTTCCTTTCTATAGTGGAGCTGATTCAGATCAGAACTGATTTTGACTGTTGATGAACTCAGACAATCACAGCAATCACTTGCAGACATGCCCCTAGTTCTCCAGGTAGCCAACTGGAGGGCCAGCTGATTTGTATTTGTGTGGCCTTTCCTTAATGTTTTACACCGAGCATCAACAACATAGCAGCACATGCAAAGCTCAGAAGGGAAACCACAGCCGGCCTCCTCCACACTGTCCCCCCTGTCTGAATGTGTGAGCAGTGACGCTGCCCTAGTTACTCACATCTGTCACTAGAAAGTGTTTCAGCAGGTGCTTGAAGAAGCTTTCCTCACCTCTTCTGGAATTGAGACAGTCAGAGATTTAATAAAGAAAACACATCCAGTTCAGCAGACGGAAACACGTTGTTACTAGGAGAGGGTCAACAGAGGATGGTCAGACTGGTTGGAGCTGACAGAAAGGCTACAGTGACTCAGAGAATCACTCTGTACAGCTGTGGAGAGCAGAACAGTGTCTCAGGTGAGGTGGATGGAGAAGCTACAGCAGAAGATTACGTCAGGTTCCTCTTCTGTCAGCCAAGAACAGAAAGCTGAGGCTGCAGTGGCTCAGCACAGGCTCACCAACACTGCACCACTGGAGTAACGTAGCCTAGTCTGAGGAGTCTGGAATTCTGCTGAGGAACACTACAGATAGGAGGGTCAGAATTTAGCACAAACAGGATGAATCCATAGACCCAACCTACCTTGTGTGAACATTCTAGGCTGGTGGAGGAGGTGTAATGGTGTGGAGAAGGTTTTTTTGGTTGACTTTGGGCCGTTCATACCAATCAATATTCTCTTGAATGTGTTGTTGCATCCCCATGTTGACCATGTGCATCCCTTCATGACCACAGTTTCCCATCTTCTAAAGGCTACCTCCAGCAAGACGTCTCTCAAAGTGGTTTCATGACAATGGGTTCTGTGTTCTTCACTACTGGTTCTTCCCAGTCACAAGACCTGAATCCAGGGGAACACCTTTGGTTGAGATGGTTTTGGGACAGCCAGAAAGATAGCGTCATAAAAGCAGTCTCCAGGAGAGGAGCTGGATGGGTAGGAAGAAGCAGCAACATTCAAGGTTTCTGCACTCAGCTGGAGAGGGACAGGAAGAGGGTCTAATCAACTCTGCTGCTCCTCTGAGCTTAGTGGCTGAATGTGTATGAAGGCCTCCTGACTTTTCTGGTCAGAGTACGTCATCACCACTATCTAGTTTACATTAATGTAGTCCTCATCAGAGAACTCTGAATCCTCTGAGTTCTCATAATAATCTTCATCATCCATCTCAATCTCCACATGGGCAGTTGTGTGTGTGTTTGGCATCTACAGGATGATCATATAAGGACACACAAATGAAAAACTGGTTTACGACACAATTTTAGCCACAAAATGTCAATGTTATGTGAACTACAAAGTGGGCAGGAACCTGAAAGATGGGAAAATAAGTCCATTTCCAATATTATAACCAGTACTGACTCAAATGACTATGATCTACACAGCTTACATAAACATTCACCTGCTGCTGATTTTCCAATGCTGGTTTTCCCACATCAGCATCTACATTGATGTAGTCATCATCAGAGTCACCGAATCTTTTTTTCTCTGGAAGAATTGTTTCTCCACTTTCATTATTATCATCTTCATCTTCACCTCCATCTTCTTCCTCAAACAGGTGATCCTGATCCTGTGTTTTTTCTCCTACAGAATAATTGAGTCACAATACAGTTAAAATATGAGAAATATGAAAAAGCTTAAAACCACCTTATGTAGCAATTCTACCTTAAAACAGCAGCTTCAGCATAATGTTGGGAGAATGGCATCTCCCTATTATTTACATGTTCATGACAGTTTCCACAACCCACTACCACCCCGTCACTTTCCTTTAACTCTGCCACATCTCTCAGTCCTAGCTTCACTTTTCAGAGGAGGGTCTGGTCTTCTCCCACAAAGCAAAAGCCACCAGAATTCCACCCTTCTCTAATTCCAGAGTTCTTTAATTCTCTTACACCTGGTTCAGTACAACCCCAACTCCTCCCAGTACAACCAGAATTCCTCCCAGGACAGCCAGAATTCCTTCCAGTACAATCAGAACTCTTCCCAGTACAATTAAAAGTCTTGCGAGTACAAACAAAACCACCACCAGTACAAGCGTAACTCCTCTCCGTACATCCAAAGTCCCTCCTAGTAGAACCAAATCCCCTCCCTTTACTGGGAAAAGAGTGAATTAGCAGATTTCATCCCACTAAGCAATCAGATTCCAGTCTGACGAACCAGAGAGGCAGTGTAACAGGATGCACCAGATTAGAGTCCTCTCTTTGTTTAAGAGCGATTTCTGCTTTTTCATAATCATCATCCTCCTCCCCCTTCAGTCTCCTCATTTTCCGCCGGGGCTCTGGCACCTGAAGAATTGTGTGGAGAGATAAATTAATAAATAAATAAATACATCTTTTCAGTGGTTAACCATCTTTTACAGCAGCACATTTCTCTACACTTTAAACAAGGGTTTTCTTAAAGGCCTCTTTATAAAGCCATGACACCATTTTACATGGTTCCTTGCCTGGTTAAATTTATTTATTTATTTATTTATTTATATATAGTTTTTCAGTATATTTTTACCAAAAGGCATTCTACACAGTACCTAGGTACACTATATGGACAAAGGTATTGGGACACCTGCTCATGCTCATTGTTTCTTCTCAATATAGAGATCCACAACAACTCAACAAAGTAGTCTGCAAGAAGAATGTTTCTTTTTGTGATTTCTTATAGATTTTGTAAAATGTCTTCAAAATATAATGGATGATGCTTCATCCATTAGTTTTGGGATGAGTTGGGGAGTTTGGGATGAGGTGGGGTGGTAATCCTCACATCCATGCTCGTTCTGCAGAGAAGAAAATAAGATACTTTTTAATACTCTTGATTTCAGAAGAAATAATGAATGAGCAGGTGTCCACAAACATTTGGACACGTGTATCTACTCTCTGTTTACCTTCTGTGAGTTTCAATGTACCTCAGTAAACTGTCCTCTGAACAGAAAGTACTCACAGTGTCTACGATACGTCTTCTCAGCTTTCTGCAGTTTTTGCTTATTTCTCCCTTTGAGGAAAACAATGATCGGCACTGATACGAGTAACAGTCCTGCTGCTGCTGCTGAAAAACTGATGATGGGAACCAACGATACTGAGGGAGAAATTACTGTCAGAACATTTACACTTCAGGAGAACTAGTCCAGAAAAACGATGAGCTCATCTTATTACTGTAACTTTCACAGTGACGGCCAAGAGTTCCGTGTTGGAGGATCTAAAAGAGCGTGAAGACACAGTTACTTCATAAACACAGCTGTAGTTTCCCTGGTGGACATAATCAGCCTCAGGGAAGGAGAAGGTGGTTGAGTGGTTAACAGCTGACTGAGTTTTGGTGATGCTGGATTCACCACTGAACTCCAGGTGGAAGGAGCCTCCTGGATACTGCGGTTGAACGGAGCAGATGATGGAGCTGTAGCTCCTGGTCACTTCAGGCCCTTCAAGCCACCAGTGAAACACTGGTGAAGCACTGAAGGAGATGTTGGGCTGCAGCAAATTCACTGGAAAAGAAGAGGAACTGGTATCAGTAGCTGTAAACTGGTACAACATTCACACAGGCCACATTGTGATTGCAGCAGCTCACCCACAGTGGCTGTTCACACATACAGCAGTTCTCTGTGGAAGCTACTGTTTGTGAGCTGATGACAGCCAGACAGATACCAGTTAAGTTGCTCTACTAAAAATAGATAATGGCCAATGACCAAATGTTTGTTGACACACCTTCTAATGACTGAATTCAGCATCTTTAAGGTGCACCCATTTCTGACACAGATGTGCAAACAGCACGCAGCTTGTCTAGTGCTTGTAGAAAAGTACTGCCATTAGAATAGGACACTTTTTATGGAGCAGATAGTAAACATGAACCTTCTTGCGCCATGCCTGATGTCAGGCGTGGGTTAGAGGGGTATAAAACCACCCAGCATTGAGCTGAATTATGGTGGTGCTCCATCTAATAGTTGAGGTGGTGGGGTGGTGATCATCCAACATCCTGACCTCACTAACACTCTTGTCACTGAATGCAATCAAATCCTCACAGCAATGCTCCTCCAAACTCCAGTAGAAAGCCTTCTTCCCTGAACAGAAGAGACAGTTACTCCAACAAAAGCAGGATAAATACTTTTTTATATCCTCCATTTAGAAGAAACAATGAATGAGCAGGTGTTTAAATACTTTTGTCCATATAGTGTAAATCACAGAATTCTTGATATATATATAATATTCTCTTTAATTTTCATTGCTTCTTATAACTTCATATAGTCCATACCTGTTCTCTAAACAGAGCAGCGCATGCTAAGCACAAAACTGGCCGGGTGTGAATCCGGTAGTGGCACACTTTTTTTTTTTATGGACGTTTTCAGACAGCCAGTAGCAATCCGTGCTGCTCACATATGATTACAGAATGCTGCTACTACTACTGCAGTCAGATGAGCTTATTATAAAGCCATTCTCTGTGCTTTTACCCACAGTGATGCTGATGGAGTTGCTCCTGTCTGATTTGTATAAGATGTTACAGTGGTCACAGCTGTACTGGACTGCTTCCCCGGGTGAGACGAGTTTGAGGTGTTTAGGGTGAGGTTTGGGCTCTCCAGGGCGTCTGTTAAAGGAATGTGATTAGTCTCTGATCATTGATGGTGCCAGTTAGTTTTTGTTATTAAGAAACCTCTGACTTCTGACTTATAAAGACTACATGCACAGTAAAGTTCCCAGTGTTAAATCAGCACTTAAGTAATCAATACAGTTCAGCTCACCCTTCTAACACTATGCAGTGTAATAGTACAGTCTAATAACAGAAGTTAATGGAAGATCTGTGTGTCTTATTGACCAGGATGCTTCTTGGTCTGCTAGCTTGCATGACATCCAGGTAATCCAAGTACATCCTGGATACATGTGGTTTTTTAATCATGCTGAATATACCAGCTACAGTGTGTGCAAACCTGGTGAAGACAGGAAACGTTTGACCTGTCATTGCCAACAAAGGTTATGTTACAAAGTTTTGAGTTGAACCTTTGTTATTGACCAAATACTTATTTTCCACCAAAATTTACAAATAAATTCTTTACACATCCTACAATGTGATTTCCTGGATTATAGTTGAAGTGTACCTATGATGAAAATTACAGGCCTCTCTCATCTTTCTTAAATAAATTATTATAAATTAATTATTAAATACAACAAATGAAAATCTAAATAAATAAGCTAAAATAAAGAATGACATTCACCTGTTAATGTTATTGTCATGGCGTGTACGGCCAGACCTGAAGGGATGAACACTCGCAGAGATGGAAATCAAAGCATGATACTTTATTAACTGTACTGTTGCACCCAATGTGACCCCGTGTCCTATACTGGGATTCACAGCCAGCTAAACTCCCTTTTGCATCACTTCCTCCAAGGAACAGGCGCGTGATGTATTTGGACAGAATTTAATGCCAAAAAGGTGTGAAACTGAAACAATACAAAATACAGAAAGATACTCAGTATACAAATCATAATATGTCCACTTAAATCAAATACACATTTCCTTTTATGTATAGGATGCATTAAGGGCCAATTTTAACTTCAAATTGGACTTCACTATACTGACATATACAGCACCTTAAAACTTCCCAAATTTACTTCAATAATGACATGTATATTATCTGACAATCAAACAAAACTTCAAACTTACTCATATTGCCACTCAAAGGAACAGAAAGGAGTGGATGGCTTAAGTAGATACACACCATGCTTTGCCTGCCTCATGAGAAAACTAAAACCTTTCCTGTTCATTTTTCCTATTTGCTCAGCATAGCGAACTGCAAACCTGCGCCCCCTGTAGGCCTGGAGAAACAACATAAATCCGCTCCAGTACATTAACCAAATACAAAACAAAGAGATATGAACAGCAAAGTGCAGCAACATGGGCAAAACCATGAACAGAACCAAAACACCACAAATCAGATGGCGAACAAAACAAACCCGGGACTGGGAGGAGCAGGGAGCTGAACGAGAGTGAAACGAGGGGAGAACTAAAGGGGAGATAAACACAAAGCCACAAGCCTCGCTTGGGCAGAGAGGGGAGAAACAAAACTAAGGACAGAGCTGAGCTCTGTGTACAAACGAAGGTAGCTGGGGAACTAGCCGCTAGACCAGCAAGCAAGGCCGACCTAACCTGAACCTGCAGAGTACTAAAACGTAGGTCGCCTTGGAACCTGAGCAGGAAGCGAACGTACCTCGCTTGCCTCCGAGTCAGATGGAGAATCTCTCCTAAACATGGACTGCAAAACTAGAGCTGAGCTGAACACCCGGGGGAGGGCACGATAACGAGTTATAGCTTTATGGTAACAGTAGGGGGCATTGGCATCTTTCAGAACCAATATTCTGTAGACAACGGTAAACAATTATTTAATACTTAAATATACTTTTGTAATTTGTAATTACACTGATTATTCTTATGTATATGATTATTATTATTTTTTTATTACTATGATTATTTAATATATTTTTAATTATAATAATATTTTTGAACATCCAGTGAACAGTTTAAACTCACCCGGCATATCGAGAGTCTCTACACCCAACTGAATGATGCGTGGAAGAATCGCCATCTAGCGATCATTATATGTCAGTAACAGCTTCCTTGTATAAAGACTCGCTTCCCGGCGCTTCTCGTGACATTCAGGGTGAGATGGTAAATATTTGTTGTCGTTCCTTGTGTAACATTTCCTATATTTAATTTAACATAAAACACGCCTCATATGAGGGGTTAGGTTGGGTGGTGTATGCCACTGTTTCCTTCAAATATTTCTTTAACTAGAAGCTGAGTGAATATTTACTGCTGGAAAGTCTAATTTACACTGGAGAGTAATATCATTTTCCTTTATGCTTTAAAAATGAAATTCTTTAGAAATTTTGATTGTTTTTATTACACACTGTGCTGTAATGGCTCCCGCGAGCTTAAGACTCTCCACAGGGGGCGCCATTAGCGCAGCGATGTACTTGAAGTACTTGAGCAGCTTTGGTGTAGAGATGCTCACTGAGAAGCTTTTCAGAGTATTAACACAGTTCAGTGCTGTTGAAGCATTTGACTCCTGACTCCATGCTGCCACCTAGCGTCTAGTTTAATCTCCTACAATGACCGTTTCTGTCGTTTAATACAACTACACCTTTAATACAACGGAAATGACAATTTGATATTTTCAAAATTAAATTAATATACCACTGATATAATTCTCATTCTTATTAACCACCGATAAAAATAATAAAATGAACTTTATTTGACCTAAAAATGTCTCTCTCTTCTTTCTGTTTTACACACTTTCACACATTCTGGAAAGTGGGCGTCAGAGGGACTGAGACAAAAGTATTAAGTTATTCAGACAAAATCTAAGATAAAAGTCTTGATTAATGGATCAGTGTATAAATGTAGCCGGTCCTCTTTACATCCGGGATACCCGTCCACGACTCTGTGTTGTGTCCAGCTGCACAGAGAAACAGGCTGGACTCCGTCTGCTGGTTCAGCCTGGTTCTTCTCCTCGACCGTGCTCCAGCCCGTCTAAATGAAATGAAGAGATGCAGTTCACTAAAGAGTCTCCTCAGTCATGCTGCAGCACAGACTAGCTGAGCTACAGGCTAAGCTTAATACACTGCATTCAACCCATATTCACTTCCTAATCAATGCTGAACGAGTCTGTGTGTGTCTGTTGTGAGTGTTGGACCCTCATCTGTTTAGAAGCATACTGTCCTAATTGCTGCTGCTCCAACATTGCATTTAAACCACTCCCATTTGTTCAAAGGTGAAATTTCCAGTAGTGAAATATCTTCAATTAAGCAAAAGGTTACTATTAAATTTCCTAATTGAATTCAAAGGTGATTTACATTTGTTCAAAGAGAGGAAGAAGGGAACTGAACAGTGATCAGTTAAAGGAGATGCTGAAATTTCACAACTTTAAATACTATCCGTCATATTGTGAGAGATTAACCAGTAGTGTAGCCTTGAACACTGAGCATTATTGGAAGCATTAAACCAGGTGTACTGTCTGGCATTGGGGTTTCTTGTCCTCCAACAGTTTGTCAGATTAGTATTGGAGACTAAGTTATTGAAAATATAATCAAAAAGATGCTGCTGCCCTCTAGAGGGAAGATGGTCAACTGAGTCGTCTGGAACTACAATAAAGTCTTCTCCTATAACCACCTGATCTGTCCAGTATTTTACCTCCCATTACTTTATAACAAAAGGGCGTTAACATACGTGCATAATTAATGTAGAGGAAGGAAGCTCAAATATGTTTTTTAGAAGCCCCTCACACCTGGAGATACCCAAACGAGTTGGTATGCAACTTCGAGGTCACTTGAACAATAACTCACTGTGGCAAGCATAGAGAAAACAGATAAGGTCTACACTTGGGATCGGAGGAGTAGCTAGTTTGTTCCACTCCGGCTGAAGGGGAGTAACTGATTTGTGGTCTCCTTCATATGGAGCAGTAAAAGTCCACCCGAAAGTTTTGATTAAGTGCGTAAGTCTAGTAGTATGTTAGCCTGGATATAATTTACTAAGAGAATGATGATGAAATGAAATACATATGGTATATGTGAGAGATAATAGATCACCTGACTATGTACTACTATGATCTCAAAACCACATTTCCTCCCTTTAAACATAAAATGTCAAACAAAGATTCTAACTGTTCAGAACTAGTTGATCTGAATTTAGATCTATGTCCACGATTCCAATGACCTCTACATGTCATAAAATCTAATACAATTGTTCATAAAGATAGGAGAGAGCAAAGTATAAGTAAGAACAAGTGTAACACAAAGGTCAAAGTCCTGTCTGTTTCCCTAAAGAAAATTTTAACACACTAGACGGAAAACAGTGGAAACAACAGCAAACTTGTCGACAAGCATCTGCTTCTGGGTATCAATTTCGCCAAAAAGGGAAAGCAAAAGCTTGGAAGTGCCATGCGGCCCCTTCAGATTCACACCACAATCCTGATTGTGCATCATTCTCGACACAATACATCATATTCATTTATGTAACAATTTCTTCTGCTAATTAAAGATTATTCCTGCCTGAAAGACCAGAAAACAACATTCAAACATTTTTAACCACTGAAGTCCTATAATTATTGATTAAAAGTGTGTTGAGTTGTTTTCCTCTGTTGCCCGCCAAGTGACGGCATTTCACCACTAGATTACAGTGTATCCTTTTTGATGTGATTTTTTTCAACAAGTGGAATTAAGAAATAGCTACAAATATTGATCCCAAAATGTCCAGGAAAAGAAAAATTGATGCCGATGGAAGACAGTTTCAAGAGAGATGGGAAGGCGAATACATGTTTGTGCTTCAAGGAGAAAAAAAACGGTATGTCTTTTGTGTTATGAGGCGGTGGCAGGAAACCTGGCAACACAGCTGGCCGCAGAGACGCGCAACTACATCACCTTTTCATTAGCGCTTGATGAAAGCACAGACAGCACGGATACAGCGCAGCTATCCATTTTCATTAGAGGCGTGAAGTCGGACCTCTCTGTCACTGAGGAGCTGTTGGATATAGCTGGCATGCATGGGACCACAACAGTATGGGACATTTTTGTAATATTACATTTATCTCAGCAGTGTTAATATTAAATATATCTCAGCAGTGTTAATATTAAAAATATCTCAGCAATATTAATATTAAATTTATCTCAGTAGTGTTAATATTATTTTTTTTCTCAGCAGTATTAATATCACATTTATCTCAGCAGTATTAATATTACATTTATCTCAGCAGTATTACTATTAAATATATCTCAGCAGTATTAATATTAAATATATCTCAGCAGTATTAATATTAAATATATCTCAGCAGTGCTTTGTCAGGTCCACAGGCTTCAAGGTCCAGGACTTTTATGTTGACAGTCATTTATGTTGGACTCCATGTTTTCTGTCTAGTCCAGGTGGGCTTCATTATCCTGTGTAATGTGTTGTGATTAGGGTCACCTGGGAGCTGGGGGGTTTATAGGGAGCTAAAGCGAGCTCCTCCTCTCCGAGAATTATACTCGCTTCTTCAAGCTGTCTGGTTGTCTTCATCTTCATGTTCATGTTCATGGTCGTCTATGGTGTTTTCTCTCGAGGACTTTGGATGAGAGTCTGTCCTCGTTCAGGAGTAGATCTCTTCAGGGTCTGCAGGTTGGGGGTCTTGAGGATTCGGCTAATCCGAGCGCGGTGCTCCGTCTGATCTGTCCTTCACTATCTCGCCTGACTCCCTGACTCCCAACCGGCCCTCAGGTGGCTTTCAGGTTCAGCTCATGTTAGTTTGTCTCGTTTGTTTGGTTTATTCATTCGTTCTTGTTATTGCTGCATTCTTGTTTCCCCTGTTTGGTTTAATAAAGTCTTGCATCGCACCGCGAGTGTTCACCCGTCATTGTCCTAACCAGTCCTGACCCAGCAGTGTTAATAATCTTACATTAATCTCAGCAGTTCAAGTAATAAATGTATCTCAATAGTGCTAATCCTAAATTTATGATTATGATTAGCACTATTGAGATACATTTATTATTTGAACTGCTGAGAGAAATTTAGGATTAGCACTGCTGAGAAATTTATCTCAGCAGTGTTAATGTTAAATTTCTCAATAGTGCTAAATATTAAATTATCTCAGCAGTGTTAATATTAAATTTATCCCAGCAGTGCTAATCATAAGTTGATCTCAGCAGTGTTAATATTAAATTTATCTCCGCAGTGTTAATGTTAAATTTCTCAATAGTGCTAAATATTAAATTCTCAGCAGTGCTAACCATAAGTTGATCTCAGCAGTGCTAATCATACATTTACCACAGCAGTGCTAATCTGATATTTCTCAGCAGTGCTAATCTGAAATTAATCTAATCAGTGTTAATATTAAATTCATCTGAGCAGTGATCATAACTTTCTCAGCAGTGCTAATCTTATATTTACCTCAGCAGTGTTGATCAGAAATTTACCTCAGCAGTGCTAATCCTAAATTTATCTCAGCAGTGTTAATCTGAAATTTCTCAGCCATGTTAATATTAAT
Source organism: Salminus brasiliensis (assembly GCF_030463535.1). NCBI lineage: Eukaryota > Metazoa > Chordata > Actinopteri > Characiformes > Bryconidae > Salminus > Salminus brasiliensis. The sequence goes on from NC_132888.1 coordinate 27,228,219, forward strand.
TTAATTATTAATTTTCTCAGCAATGCTAATCATAATTTTATCTCAATAGTGTTAATAAAAATAAATTCATCTTAGCAGTGCTAATCAGAAATTTACCTCACCAGAGCTTATTTTAATTTTCTCAGCAATGTTAATTTGACATTTATTTAAGCGGTGTTAATAATAAATTTATCCCAGCAGTGCTAATCATAAGTTGATCTCAGCAGTGCTAATCATAAATTTATCTCAGCAGTGTTAATATTAAATTCATCTGAGCAGTGATCATAAATTTACCTTAGCAGTGCTAATCATAAGTTTACCTTAGCAGTGCTAATCATCAGTTTACCTCAGCAGTGCTAATCATAAATTAATCTCAGCAGTGTTAATATTAAATTGATCTGAGCAGTGATCATAACTTTCTCAGCAGTGCTAATCATAAATTTATCTCAGCAATGTTAATATTAAATGCGTCTCACCATCTTAAATGTACCTTAGCGGTATTAATCTTACATTTATTTAAGCAGTGTTAATATTAAACTCACCTCAGCAGTGCTAATCAGAAATTCACCTCAGCAGAGCTAATCTTAATTTTATGTCAGCAATGTTAATATGACATTTATTTAAGCAGTGTTAATATTAAATTTACCCCTTTTCCACCCTCCACTCAGCAGTGTTAATCTTAAATTTACCTCAGCAGGATTAATCTTAAATTTATCTCAGCAATGTTAATGTTAAATTTACCTCAGCAGTGCTAATCTTAAATTGATCTCAGCAGTGCTAATCTTAAATTGATCTCAGCAGGGCTAATCTTAAATTGATCTCAGCAGGGCTAATCTTAAATTTACCTCAGCAGGGCTAATCTGACATTTATCTCAGCAATGTTAGAAATAAATTTACCTCAGCAGTGTTAATCCTAAATCTTTCTCAGCAGTGTTAATCTTAAATTTGTCTCAGCAATGTTAATATTAAATGTATCTCGGCAGTTCTTATCATAAATTTATCTCAGAAGACTTAATATTACAATTATCTCACCAGTGCTAATCTTAAAAGTACCTTAGCGGTATTAATTTTACATTTATTTAAGCAGTATTAATATGAAATTTATCTCAGCAGTGCTAATCATACATTTACCACAGCAGTGTTCATCTTAAATTTATCTCAGCAGTGCTAATCATAAATTTATCTCAGCAATGCTAATCATAATTTTATCTCAGCAATGTTAATATGACATTTATTTAAGCAGTGTTAATATTTAATCTCAACAGTGTTAATATTACATTTATCTGAGCAGTGATCATAACTTTATCTTAGCAGTGCTAATCATAGGTTTACCTCAGCAGTGTTAATATTAAATTTCTCAAGTGTTAATATTAAATTTATCTCAGCAGTGTTAATATTAAATTAATCTCAGCAGTGTTATTAAATTCATCTGAGCAGTGATCATAACTTTCTCAGCAGCGCTAATCCTAAATTTCTCTCAGCAGTGCTAATCAGAAATTCACCTCAGCAGAACTAATCTTAATTTTATCTCAGCAATGTTAATATGACATTTATTTAAGCAATGTTAATATAAAATTAATCTCAGCAATGTTAATATTAAATTCATCTGAGCAGTGATCATAACTTTCTCAGCAGCGCTAATCCTAAATTTCTCTCAGCAGTGCTAATCAAAAATTCACCTCAGCAGAACTAATCTTAATTTTATCTCAGCAATGTTAATATGACATTTATTTAAGCAATGTTAATATAAAATTAATCTCAGCAATGTTAATATTAAATTCATCTGAGCAGTGATCATAACTTTCTCAGCAGCGCTAATCCTAAATTTCTCTCAGCAGTGCTAATCAAAAATTCACCTCAGCAGAACTAATCTTAATTTTTTTTTCAGCAATGTTAATATGACATTTATTTAAGCAATGTTAATATTAAATTCATCTGAACAGTGTTAATATGACATTTACCTCAACAGTGATCATAAATTTACTTCAGCAGTGTTAATATTAAATTTCTCAGCAGTGTTAAAATTAAATTCATGTCAGCAGTGATAATCATACATTTATCTCAGCAGTGTTATTAAATTCATCTCAGCAGTTCAAATAATAAATGTCTCAATAGTGCTAATCATAATCCTAAATTTATCTCAGCAGTGTTAATAATAAATTTATCTCAGCAGTGTTAATATAAAATTAATCTGAGCAGTGATCATAAATTTACCTTAGCAGTGCTAATCATAAGTTTACCTCAGCAGTGTTAATATTAAATTTATCTCAGCAGTTCAAATAATAAATGTATCTCAATAGCGCTAATCATAAATTTCTCAGCAGTGTTAATATTAAATTTATCTTAGCAGTGCTAATCATAAGTTTACCTCAGCAGTGTTAATATTACATTTTTCTCAGCAGTGCCAATCCAAAATGTCTCTCAACAGTGCTAATCTGAAATTTATCTGAGCAGTGTTAATCTTAAATGTATCTCAGCAATGTTAATATTACATTTATTTAAGCAGTGCTATTAAATTTATCTCAGAAGTGATAATCATAACTTTGTCAGCAGTGTTAATATTAAATTTCTCAGCAGTGCTAATCCTAAATTTATCTCAGCAGTGTAAATCATAAATTCTCAGTAGTGTTAATGTTAAATTTGTCAGCAGTGTTAATATTAAATTTATGTCAGCAGTGATAATCCAGAATTTCTCAGCAGTGTTAATCATAAATTTATCTCAACGATGTTGATCAGAAATTTATCTCAGCAGTGCTAAAATTACATTTATTTAAGCGGTGTTATTAAATTTATCCCAGCAGTGCTAATCATAAATTTATCTCAGAAGAGTTAATATTGCAATTATCTCACCAGCGCTAATCTTAAATGTACCTTAGCGATATTAATCTGAAATTTATCTCAGCAGTGTTATTAAATTTATCTCAGCAGTGTTAAATATTAAATTTATTTCAAAAGTGTTAATATTACATTTATCTCACCAGTGCTAATCTTAAATTTACCTCAGCAGTGCTAATCATACATTTACCTCAGCAGTGCTAATCATACATTTACCTCAGCAGTGCTAAAATTAAATGTATCTCAGCAGTGCTAATAATAAATTTATTTCAGCAGTGCCAATCATAAATTTATCTCCGCGGTGCCAATCATAAATTTCTCATAAGTTAATCTTAAATTTATCTCTGCAATGTTAGTATTACATTTATCTCAGCAGTGATAATCCTAAATTTATCTCAGCAATGCTAATCTGGAATTTATCTCAGCAGTGTTAATCTTAAATTTATCTCAGCAATGTTAATATTACATTTATTTAAGCAGTGTTAGAAATAAATTTACCTCAGCAGTGTTAATCCTAAATCTTTCTCAGCAGTGTAAATGAGAAATGTATCTCAGCAATGTTAATATTAAATGCATCTCAGCAGTGCTAATCTTAAATGTACCTTAGTGGTATTAATCTTACATTTATTTAAGCAGTGTTAATATTAAATTAATCTCAGCAGTGCTAATCAGAAATTCACTTAAGCAGAGCTAATCTTAATTTTATTTTAGCAATGTTAATATGACATTTATTTAAGCAGTGTTAATATTAAATTTGTCTCAGCAGGGTTAGTCATAAATGAATCTCAGCAGTGTTAATATTAAATTAATCTCATCAGTGTTAATATTAAATTTATCTGAGCAGTGATCATAACTTTATCTCAGCAGTGCTAATCATAAATGTATCTTAGCAGTGCTAATCCAACATTTTTCTCAGCAGTGCTAATCCTAAATTTATCTCAACAATGTTAATCCTAAATTTATCTCAGCATTGTTAATCTGAAATTTATCTCAGCCATGTTAATATTACATGTATTTAAGCAGTGTTATTAAATTTATTTCAGCAATCATAATCATAATTTTCTCAGCAGTGTTATTATTAAATTAATCTCAGCAGTGTTAATCAGAAAATTACATTTTAAAAATCATACATTAACCGCAGCAGTCCTAATCTTAAACTTGTCAGCAGTGTTCATATTAATTTTCTCAGCAATGCTAATCATAATTTTATCTCAATAGTGTTAATAAAAATACATTTATCTTAGCAGTGTTAATTATACATTTCTCAGTAGTGTTAATATTACATTCATCTCATCAGTGCTAATCATAAATGAATCTCAGCAGTGTTAATATTAAATTAATCTCAACAGTGTTAATATTAAATTTCTCAGCAGTGTTAATATTAAGTTCATCTGAGCAGTGCTAATCCAAAATTTTTCTCAGCAGTGTTCATCCTAAATGTATTTCAGCAATGTTATTAAATGCATTTAAGCAGTGCTAATCATATATTTATCTTAGCAGTGCTAATCTTAAATTTATTTCAGAAGTTAATCTTAAATTTATCTCAGCAATGTTAATATTACATTTATTTAAGCAGTGTTATTATTAAATTAATCTCAGAAGTGTTAATAAATTTCTCAGAAGTGTTAATCCTAAATCTTTCTCAGCAGTGCTAATCATAAATTTCTCTCAGCAATGTTAATATTAAATGTATCTCAGCAGTGCTAATCATAAATTTATCTCAGAAGAGTTAATATTACAAATATCTTACCAGTGCTAATCTTAAAAGTACCTTAGCGGTATTAATCTTACATTTATTTAAGCAGTGTTTATATTAAATTTCTTAGCAGTGCCAATCATACATTTACCACAGCAGTGTTAATCATCTTGAATTAACCTCAGCCGTGCTAATCTTAAATTTATCACAGCAGTGTTAATCTTAAATTTCTCAGCAGTGATAATCATAATTTTATCTCAATAGTGTTAATATTAAATTCATCTGAGCAGTGATCATAAATTTACCTCAGCAATGCTAATCATAAATTTACCTCAGCAATGCTAATCATAAATTTATCTTAGCAGTGCTAATCCTAAATTTGTCTCAGCAGTGCTAATCCTAAATTTGTCTCAGTAGTATTAATAATAAATTTCTCAGAAGTTAATCCTAAATTTTTTAGCAATGTTATTAATAAATGTATCTTACCAGTGCTAATCATAAATTTCTCAGCAATGTTAATATTACGTTTATTTAAGCAGTGTTGATTTTAAATTGATCTCAGCAGTGCTTATCTAAAATTTATCTCTGTAGTGTTAATATTAAATTTCTCAGCAGTGATAAACATAGGTTTACCGCAGCAGTCTTATTCTTAAATTTATGTCAGCAGTGATAATCATATCTTTACCTCAGCAGTGTTAATACATTTATGTCAGCAGTATTAATATTACATTTCTCAGCACTGCTAATCATAAGTTTATCTCAATAGTGTTAATAAAAATAAATTTATCTCAGCAGTGCTAATCAGAAATTCACCTCAGGAGGGTTATTCTTAAATTTATCTCAGCAATGTTGTTACATTTATTTCAGCAGCGTTATTCTTAAATTTATCTCAGCAGTGTTAATCCCAAATATTTCTCAGCAGTGTAAATAATAAATTTCTCAGCAGTGTTAATAATAAATTAATCTTAGCAGTGCTAATTATACATTTCTCAGCAATGTTAATATTAAATGTATCTCAGCAGTGCTAATCATAAATTTATCTCAGAAGAGTTAATTTTACAATTATCTCACCATTGCTAATCTTAAATGTACCTTAGCGGTATTAATCTTACATATATTTAAGCAGTGTTAATATTAAATTTATCTCAGCAGTGCTAATCATACATTAACCACAGCAGTGTAAATCTTATTTATCTCAGCAGTGCTAATCATAATTTTCTCAATAGTGTTTATTAAATTTATCTCAGAAATTTTAATATTAAATTCACCTCAGCAGAGCTAATCTTAAATGTAATAATAACACTGCTGAGATGAATTTAAGATTAACACTGCTGAGATGAATTTATCTCAGCAGTGATAATCATACGTTTACCACAGCAGTCCTAAGCTTAAATTTGTCAGCAGTGATAATCATAACTTTCTCAGCAGTGATAATCATACATTTACCACAGCAGTGTTAATAATAAATTTATTTCAGCAGTGCTAATCCTAAATTTCTCAGCAATGCTAATCATAATTGTATCTCAATAGTGTTAATAAAAATAAATTTCTTAGCAGTGTTAATATTAAATTCATCTCAGCAGTGCTAATCAGAAATTCACCTCAGCAGAGCTAATTTTAATTTTATCTCAGCAATGTTAATATGACATTTATTTAAGCAGTGTTAATCTTAAATTTATCTCAGCAGTGTTAATCTTAAATTTATCTCAGCGGTGTTAATCATAAATTTACCTCAGCAGTGCTACTATTAAATTAATCTCAGAGGTGCTAATCATAAATTAATCTCCGCAGTGTTAATCTTAAATTTACCACAGCAGTGTTCATTTTAAATTTACCACAGCAGTGTTAATATAAAATTTTTCATCACTGATAATCATAACATTATCTCAGCAGTGTTAATATTAAATTTACCTCAGCAGTGCTAATTCTAAATTTTTCTCAGAAGTGTTGGTCTCAAATTTATTTCAGCAATGTTAATATTAAATGCATCTTTGCAGTGCTAATCATAAATTCATCTCATCAATGTTAATATTACATTTATTTAAGCAGTGTTCATTTTAAATTTATCTCATCAGTGATAAATCTAAATTTATCTCCGCAGTGTTAATATTAAATTTCTCTGCAGCGTTAGTATTAAATTTCTCAGCAGTGTTAGTATTAAATTTATCTCAGCAATGTTAATATAACATTTATCTCAGCAGTGCTAATCATGAATGTTAATATTTATAAAATATTACATTTATTTAAGCAGTGTTAATATTAAATTTATCTTAGCAGTGATGTTCATACATGTACCATAGCAGTGCTAATCTTAATTTTATGTCAGCAGTGATAATCATAACTTTCTCAGCAGTGTTAATCATACATTAACCATAGCAGTGTTGATATCACTTTCATCTCAGCAGTGTTAATATTACATTTATCTCAGCAGTGCTAATCTTAAATGTATCTCAGCAGTGCTAATCATAAATGTATCTCAGAAGTGTTAATATTACAATTCTCACCAGTGCTAATCTTAAATGTACCTTAGCAGTGTTAATCCTAAAAAAAATTTCAGCAGTGTAAATAAGAAATGCATCTCAGCAGTGCTAATCATAAATTTACCTCAGCCTTGTTAATATTAAATTTCTCAGCAATGCTAATCATATTTTTATCTCAATAGTGTTAATATTAAATTTACCTCAGCAGTGTTATTATAAAATTTCTCAGCAGTGCTAATCAGAAATTTCTCAAAAGTGTTCATATTAAAATTCTCAGCAGTGCCTCGTCCCACCTTCACTGAAACCACAGTCTACCTTTAGGAGAAACCCAGAAGATCCTTAATGCCATTCTGCCACCAAGGTATGACCTTCCTCACCTGCTCACCATGTAGCAGTTTTAGCTGCTACTGAAATTACCAGTGTTACCATCTCCATCTTTTCTTCTATGAACATGTAATACTGATAATGCTACAACGGCTTTCTTTAGTCACTGTTCTGCCAGATAACACCCTGAATACACCTCTACTCCATGAACAGGTTAAAAAAAGCTTTTACTGATCTAGTTTAAACTGAATGTAAAGAGGCTAAAAGCATGAACCTAATGCAGGAAACATCTTTCTAATGTGAATAACTGTGATTGATCAGTCAGTCAATCAACCTTCATTAAGCTAGACTAACTAAAGTAACTTTAATATATATAAAAAAATATTAAATAATAATAATAATTAAAGTCATACATGTCACTAAAATTATAATAACAATAAAGACCAATAAATAAATGAATATTGTATAATAAAGAACTAAAATGTTTATTAATGAAAATCCTGTAAATCAGATTCAGGCAGAGTGGAGGTGGTTAGAAATGAAAAGGTTAAATGATTGAGTGACTCCAGTGAGCTGAGCTTTAGTGTTTCCTGTAGTGAAGTCCAGCTCACTGCTCATTGAAAGCAGATGTAGTTGATCAATCCACTGGAGTGCAGAAATAAAGAAATGTTGAAATAAGTGGTGAATTCTCCTGGTAAGATACAATGTGAGCACACTGCTCACTTACACATTGATTGTCTTTCCCTTAGATGAGCTGATCAGGCAGGTCACTGTCAGCTGTGCTGAGAGGGGGATGCTGCTTCTACGAGTGCGAGATGAGAGTCTGACTGAAGCTGGCTGTCAGACCCTGTATGAGAGCAGTATGACCTTTGGAGTGAGGAAAACTCTGCTGGCTGAGCATCAGAAATTGTTCATGAACAAGAGGGTGAGAACTGCTGTCTGCCTTACAGTTGTCTCTCGATTCCTTTTCAGTGGTCTCTTCTACCTTCCTCTTATTCTTAGTAGCTTAACCTGAGACTCTGAGTCTTCTGTAAACAGAGCTGTAGCTGAGCTGTACTCATACTCAGCTGTACCGTCGAGATTTTGGGAAGCAGTGCAATTTTAAGGGGTCAAAGCACTACTCTTAAACAATTATGCCCAGAACCACGGTTGCAGGTGGGTTTCTCTGGTGCATCTGCCTGGTTCACGGAGCTGTATTGCTCCAGCCTCACTGCCCCGGCCCCTTCCACGGCTCTTCCCACAGTCCCGGCTTCTGTTTCGTTCCTGGCTTGGTTCCTGGCTTTGGCTTGGGTCCCTGCCTGGTTCCTAACTTCATCCTGTGTCAAGGCTTGGTTCCAGGCTTCGGTCTGGGTCCCAGCTTGGTTCCAGGCTTCGGTCTGGGTCCTGGCTTGGTTCCAGACTTTGGCCTGGGTTCCGGCCAGGCAACCACCTAGTGACTCCAGAGCAACACCATTGCAACCACCTAGCAACATCCTATCAACCATCTGGCGACACCATAGCAACCAACCAATGCCAGCGTAGCAACCACCTTGCAATCACTTAGGGACACCATTGCAACCACATGCAACACCGTAGCAACTACAAACAAAATCCATAGCAACCACCTGGGACACCATAGCAAGCACCTAGCAACAGTATATCAACCACCTAGCAACACTATAGCAACCACCTAGCAACCACTTAGGGACACTATTGCAACCACCTAGTAATATCATAGAAACTGCTTGTGACATCCTATCAACCGCCTAGCAACATCTTAGAAACCATCTAGCAAAAACATAGCAACCACTTCTGACACCCTAGCAATCACCTGTGACACCATAGCAACCACCTACAAAATCCATGGTAACAACCTGGAACACCATAGCAACTACCTAGCAACTGCATAGGAACAACCTTGAGGCAAAAAGGTGGGTCATGGGATCCTGTGTGACAAAAAAGAAAATCAATATATGTATAAAAACTGAATTAACACGTACCTGTTACACAGTTGCAGATTAATTGCAAGCCAGTCAGACACCATTCCAGATGGAGACAACCACTCACAGCTGAAGATGGATTGCCCCTTGTTGGCCAGAACCACTTTCAGGTAAAAAGCTGGGTCATGAGATCCTGAAAATAAGAAAGTCAATATATGTATAAAAACCGAATGTTCACTTACCCGTTACTCAGTTGCAGATTAATTGCAAGCCAGCCAGAGACTGTTACAGATGCAGACAACAACTCACAGCTGAAGATGGATTGCCCCTTGTTGGCCAGATTCACTTTCAGGTAAAAAGGTGCGTCAGGTGGGTCATGAGATCCTGAAAATAAGAAAGACAAAAAAGAAAGTCAACACAGTTGCAGATGAAAAGAAAGCCAGTCAGACACCGTTCCAGACGCAGACAAACTCACAGCTGGAGCTGGATAGCCCCTTGTTGGCCAGATCCACTTTCAGGTAAAAAGCTGGGTCATGAAATCCTGAAAATAAGAAAGATAAATGAAGTCAATATATGTATAGAAACCGAATGTTCACTTACCTGTTGCAAATAAGAAAGCCAGGCAGACAGACTTCCAGATGCAGACAACCTCTCTCAGTTGGAGATGGATAGACACTTGTTGGCCAGATCCACTTTCAGGAAAAAGGGTGCGTCAATTGGGTCATGACATCCTGAAAATAAGAAAGACAAAAAAGAAAGTCAACACAGTTGCAGATTAATTGCAAGCCAGTTAGACACTGTTCCAGATGCAGACAACCTATCACAGCTGAAGATGGATTGCCCCTTGTTTGCAAGATCCACTTTCAGGTAAAAAGGTGCGTCATGAGATCCTGTGTGACAAGAAAAAAGAAAATCAATATATGTATAAAAACTGAATTAACACGTACCTGTTACCCAGTTGCAGATTAATTGCAAGATCCACTTTCAGGTAAAAAGATGCGTCAGGTGGGTCATGAGATCCTGAAAATAAGAAAGACAAAAGAAAGTCAACACAGTTGCAGATTAATTGCAAGCCAGCCAGACACCTTTCCAGATGCAGACAACCACTCACAGCTGATGATGGATTGCCCCTTGTTGGCCAGATCCACTTTCAGGTAAAAAGGTGCGTCAGGTGGGTCATGACATCCTGAAAATAAGAAAAACAAAAAAGAAAGTCAATATAAGTATAGAAACTGAATGTTCACTTACCTGTAACTCAGTTGCAAATGAAAAAAAAGCCAGTCAGACACCATTCCAGATGCAAGCAACCTCTCACAGCTGGACATGGATAGCCCCTGGGTGGCCGGTTCCACTTTCAGGTAAAAAGGTCCGTGATGGGATCCTGTGAGACAAAAAAAAAGAATCAATATATGTATAAATTCCAAATTAACACGCACGTGTTACACAGTTGCAGATTAATTGCAAGATCCACTTTCAGGTAAATAGATGCGTCAGTTGGGTCAAGAGATCCTGAAAATAAGAAAGAGAAAAGAAAGTCAACACAGTTGCAGATTAATTGCAAGCAAGCCAGAAACCGTTCCAGATGCAGACAACCACTCGCAGCTGAAGATGGATTGCACCTTGTTGGCCAGATCCACTTTCAGGTAAGAAGTTGCGTGATGGGATCCTGTGTGACAAAAAAAAAGAAAATCAATATATGTATGGAAACCGAATTAACACGTACCTGTTACACAGTTGCAGATTAATTGCAAGCCAGCCAGACACCGTTCCAGATGCAGACAACCACTCGCAGCTGAAAATGGATTGCCCCTTTTTGGCCAGGTCCACTTTCAGGTATAAAAGTTGCGTCATGAGATCCTGTGTGACAAGAAAAATGAAAATCAATATATGTATAAAAAACGAATTAACACGTACCTGTTACACAGTTGCAGATTAACTGCAAGATCCACTTTGAGGTAAATAGATGCGTCAGGTGGGTCATGAGATCCTGAAAATAAGAAAGACAAAAGAAAGTCAACACAGTTGTAGATTAATTGCAAGATCCACTTTCAGGTAAATAGATGCGTCAGGTGAGTCAAGAGATCCTGAAAATAAGAAAGAGAAAAGAAAGTCAACACAGTTGCAGATTAATTGCAAGCAAGCCAGACACCGTTCCAGATGCAGACAACCACTCGCAGCTGAAGATGGATTGCACCTTGTTGGCCAGATCCACTTTCAGGTAAAAAAGTGCGTCATGAGATCCTGTGTGACAAGAAAAAAGAAAATCAATATATGTGTAAAAACCGAATTACCACGTACCTGTTACACAGTTGCAGATTAATTGCAGGATCCACTTTCAGGTAAAAAGGTGCATCAGGTGGGTCATGAGATCCTGAAAATAAGAAAGACAAAAAAGAAAATCAACACAGTTGTAGATTAATTGCAAGCCAGCCAGACCCTGATCCAGAAAAAAGAAATCAATATGTATAAAAAATGAATTAACAAGTACCTGTTACACAGTTGCAGATTAATTGCAAGCCAGCCAGACACTGTTCCAGATGCAGACAACCACTCGCAGCTTAAGATGGATTGCCCCTTGTTGGCCAGATACACTTTCAGGTAAAATGGTGCGTCATGAGATCCTGTGTGACAAGAAAAAAGAAAATCAATATATGTGTAAAAAACGAATTAAAACGTACCTGTTACACAGTTGCAGATTAATTACAAGCCAGCCAGACACCGTTCCAGATGCAGACAACCACTCACAGCTGAAGATGGATTGCCCCTTGTTGGCAAGATCCACTTTCAGGTAAAAAGGTGCATCAGGTGGGTCATGACATCCTGAAAATAAGAAAGACAAAAAAGAAAGTCAATATAAGTATAGAAACTGAATGTTCACTTACCTGTAACTCAGTTGCAGATGAAAAGAAAGCCAGTCAGACAACGTTCCAGATGCAGGCAACCTCTCACAGCTGGACATTGATAGCCCCTTGTTGGCCGGATCTACTTTCAGGTAAAAAGGTCCGTGATGGGATCCTGTGAGACAAAAAAAAGAATCAATATATGTATAAAAACCGAACTAACACGTACCTGTTGCACATTTGCAGATTAACTGCAAGATCCACTTTCAGGTAAAAAGATGCGTCAGGTGGGTCATGAGATCCTGAAAATAAGAAAGACAAAAAAGAAAGTCAATACAGTTGCAGATTAACTGCAAGCCAGCCAGACACTGTTCCAGATGCACACAACATATCACAGCTGAAGATGGATTGCACCTTGTTGGCCAGATCCACTTTCAGGTAAAAAGGTGTGTGATGGGATCCTGTGTGACAAGAAAAAAGAAAATCAATATGTGTATAAAAACCGAATTAACACGTACCTGTTACACAGTTGCAGATTAATTGCAAGCCAGCCAGACACCTTTCCAGATGCAGACAACCACTCGAAGCTGAAGACGGATAGCCCCTTGTTTGCCAGATCCACTTTCAGGTAAAAAGGTGCGTCAGGTGGGTCATGAGATCCTGAAAATAAAAAGACAAAAAAGAAAGTCAGATACACTTTCAGGTAAAATGGTGCGTCATGAGATCCTGTGTGACAAGAAAAAAGAAAATCAATATATGTGTAAAAACCGAATTACCACGTACCTGTTACACAGTTGCAGATTAATTGCAAGATCCACTTTCAGGTAAAAAGGTGCATCAGGTGGGTCATGAGATCCTGAAAATAAGAAAGACAAAAAAGAAAATCAACACAGTTGTAGATTAATTGCAAGCCAGCCAGACACTGATCCAGAAAAAAGAAATCAATATTTATAAAAAATGAATTAACAAGTACCTGTTACACAGTTGCAGATTAATTGCAAGCCAGCCAGACACTGTTCCAGATGCAGACAGCCACTCGCAGCTTAAGATGGATTGCCCCTTGTTGGCCAGATACACTTTCAGGTAAAATGGTGCGTCATGAGATCCTGTGTGACAAGAAAAAAGAAAATCAATATATGTATAAAAACCGAATTAACACGTACCTGTTACACAGTTGCAGATTAATTGCAAGATCGACTTTCAGTTAAAAAGATGCGTCAGGTGGGTCATGAGATCCTGAAAATAAGAAAGACAAAAAAGAAAGTCAATATAAGTATAGAAACTGAATGTTCACTTACCTGTAACTCAGTTGCAGATGAAAAGATAGCCAGTCAGACACCATTCCAGATGCAGGCAAACTCTCACAGCTGGACGTTGATAGCCCCTTGTTGGCCGGATCCACTTTCAGGTAAAAAGGTCCGTGATGGGATCCTGTGAGACAAAAAAGGAATCAATATATGTATAAAAACCGAATTAACACGTACCTGTTACACGGTTGCAGATTAATTGCAAGATCCACTTTCAGGTAAAAAGATGCATCAGGTGGGTCATGAGATCCTGAAAATAAGAAAGACAAAAAAGAAAGTCAACACAGTTGCAGATTAATTAAAAGCCAGCACGTCACCGTTCCAGGTGCAGACAACCACTCGCAGCTGAAGATGGATTGCCGCTTGTTGGCCAGATCCACTTTCAGGTAAAAAGGTGTGTCATGAGATCCTGTGTGACAAGAAAAAAGAAAATCAATATATGTATAAAAACCGAATTAACACGTACCTGTTACACAGATGCAGATTAATTGCAAGATCCACTTTCAGGTAAAAAGATGCGTCAGGTGGGTCATGAGATCCTGAAAATAAGAAAGACAAAAAAGAAAGTCAACACAGTTGCAGATTAATTGCAAGCCAGCCAGACATTGATCCAGAAAAAAAAATCAATATGTTTGAAAAACGAATTAACACGTATCTTTTACACAGTTGCAGATTAATTGCAAGCCAGCCAGACACCGTTCCAGATGCAGACAACCACTCACAGCTGAAGATGGATTGCCCCTTGTTGGCCAGATCAACTTTCAGGTAAAAAGGTGCGTCAGGTGGGACATGACATCCTGAAAATAAGAAAGACAAAAAAGAAAGTCCACACAGTTGCAGATTAATTGCAAGCCAGCCAGACACTGTTCCAGATGCAGACAACCTATCAAAGCTGAAGATGGATTGCACCTTGTTGGCTAGATCCACTTTCAGGTAAAAAGGTGTGTGATGGGATAGTGTGTGACAAGAAAAAAGAAAATCAATATATGTATAAAAAATGAATTAACACGTACCTGTTACACAGTTGCAGATTAATTGCAAGCCAGCCAGACACCGTTCCAGATGCAGACAACCACTCGTAGCTGAAGATGGATTGCCCCTTGTTTGCCAGATCCACTTTCAGGTAAAATGGTGCGTCATGAGATCCTGTGTGACAAGAAAAAAGAAAATCAATATATGTATAAAAACCGAATTAACACGTACCTGTTACACAGTTGCAGATTAATTACAAGCCAGCCAGACACCGTTCCAGATGCAGACAACCACTCACAGCTGAAGATGGATTGCCCCTTGTTGGCAAGATCCACTTTCAGGTAAAAAGGTGCATCAGGTGGGTCATGACATCCTGAAAATAAGAAAGACAAAAAAGAAAGTCAATATAAGTATAGAAACTGAATGTTCACTTACCTGTAACTCAGTTGCAGATGAAAAGAAAGCCAGTCAGACAACGTTCCAGATGCAGGCAACCTCTCACAGCTGGACATTGATAGCCCCTTGTTGGCCGGATCTACTTTCAGGTAAAAAGGTCCGTGATGGGATCCTGTGAGACAAAAAAAAGAATCAATATATGTATAAAAACCGAACTAACACGTACCTGTTGCACAGTTGCAGATTAACTGCAAGATCCACTTTCAGGTAAAAAGATGCGTCAGGTGGGTCATGAGATCCTGAAAATAAGAAAGACAAAAAAGAAAGTCAATACAGTTGCAGATTAACTGCAAGCCAGCCAGACACTGTTCCAGATGCACACAACATATCACAGCTGAAGATGGATTGCACCTTGTTGGCCAGATCCACTATCAGGTAAAAAGGTGTGTGATGGGATCCTGTGTGACAAGAAAAAAGAAAATCAATATGTGTATAAAAACCGAATTAACACGTACCTGTTACACAGTTGCAGATTAATTGCAAGCCAGCCAGACACCGTTCCAGATGCAGACAACCACTCGAAGCTGAAGACGGATAGCCCCTTGTTTGCCAGATCCACTTTCAGGTAAAAAGGTGCGTCAGGTGGGTCATGAGATCCTGAAAATAAAAAGACAAAAAAGAAAGTCCACACAGTTGCAGATTAATTGCAAGCCAGCCAGACACTGTTCCAGATGCAGACAACCTATCAAAGCTGAAGATGGATTGCACCTTGTTGGCCAGATCCACTTTCAGGTAAAAAGGTGTGTGATGGGATAGTGTGTGACAAGAAAAAAGAAAATCAATATATGTATAAAAAACGAATTAACACGTACCTGTTACACAGTTGCAGATTAATTGCAAGCCAGCCAGACACCGTTCCAAATGCAGACAACCACTCGTAGCTGAAGATGGATTGCCCCTTGTTTGCCAGATCCACTTTCAGGTAAAATGGTGCGTCATGAGATCCTGTGTGACAAGAAAAAAGAAAATCAATATATGTATAAAAACCGAATTAACACGTACCTGTTACACAGTTGCAGATTAATTACAAGCCAGCCAGACACCGTTCCAGATGCAGACAACCACTCACAGCTGAAGATGGATTGCCCCTTGTTGGCAAGATCCACTTTCAGGTAAAAAGGTGCATCAGGTGGGTCATGACATCCTGAAAATAAGAAAGACAAAAAAGAAAGTCAATATAAGTATAGAAACTGAATGTTCACTTACCTGTAACTCAGTTGCAGATGAAAAGAAAGCCAGTCAGACAACGTTCCAGATGCAGGCAACCTCTCACAGCTGGACATTGATAGCCCCTTGTTGGCCGGATCTACTTTCAGGTAAAAAGGTCCGTGATGGGATCCTGTGAGACAAAAAAAAGAATCAATATATGTATAAAAACCGAACTAACACGTACCTGTTGCACAGTTGCAGATTAACTGCAAGATCCACTTTCAGGTAAAAAGATGCGTCAGGTGGGTCATGAGATCCTGAAAATAAGAAAGACAAAAAAGAAAGTCAATACAGTTGCAGATTAACTGCAAGCCAGCCAGACACTGTTCCAGATGCAAACAACATATCACAGCTGAAGATAGATTGCACCTTGTTGGCCAGATCCACTTTCAGGTAAAAAGGTGTGTGATGGGATCCTGTGTGACAAGAAAAAAGAAAATAAAAGGTGCACGTATTCGTCACTGTACAGTGTGGACTGTACAGCGAAATGTGTCCTCCGCATTTAACCCATCTGGTAGTGAACACACACTCACACGTGTTAGGGGCAGTGAGTACACACCCAGAGCGGTGGGCAGCCAACTCCAGCGCCCGGGGAGCAGAGAGGGTAAAGGGCCTTGCTCAAGGGCCCAACAGTGGCAGCTTGCCGAGCCCGGGAATCGAACCCACAACCCTGTTATCGATATCCCGGCGCTCTAACCGCTGAGCCACCACTGCCCATCACTGCCCATCAATATGTGTATAAAAACCGAATTAACACGTACCTGTTACACAGTTGCAGATTAATTGCAAGCCAGCCAGACACCGTTCCAGATGCAGACAACCACTCGAAGCTGAAGACGGATAGCCCCTTGTTTGCCAGATCCACTTTCAGGTAAAAAGGTGCGTCAGGTGGGTCATGAGATCCTGAAAATAAAAAGACAAAAAAGAAAGTCCACACAGTTGCAGATTAATTGCAAGCCAGCCAGACACCGTTCCAGATGCAGACAACCACTCGTAGCTGAAGATGGATTGCCCCTTGTTTGCCAGATCCACTTTCAGGTAAAATGGTGCGTCATGAGATCCTGTGTGACAAGAAAAAAGAAAATCAATATATGTGTAAAAACCGAATTACCACGTACCTGTTACACAGTTGCAGATTAATTGCAAGCCAGCCAGACACTGTTCCAGATGCAGACAACCACTCGCAGCTGAAGATGGATTGCCCCTTGTTGGCCAGATACACTTTCAGGTAAAATGGTGCGTCATGAGATCCAGTGTGACAAGAAAAAAGAAAATCAATATATGTGTAAAAACCGAATTACCACGTACCTGTTACACAGTTGCAGATTAATTGCAAGATCCACTTTCAGGTAAAAAGGTGCATCAGGTGGGTCATGAGATCCTGAAAATAAGAAAGACAAAAAAGAAAATCAACACAGTTGTAGATTAATTGCAAGCCAGCCAGACACTGATCCAGAAAAAAGAAATCAATATGTATAAAAAATGAATTAACAAGTACCTGTTACACAGTTGCAGATTAATTGCAAGCCAGCCAGACACTGTTCCAGATGCAGACAACCACTCGCAGCTTAAGATGGATTGCCCCTTGTTGGCCAGATACACTTTCAGGTAAAATGGTGCGTCATGAGATCCTGTGTGACAAGAAAAAAGAAAATCAATATATGTGTAAAAAACGAATTAACACGTACCTGTTACACAGTTGCAGATTAATTGCAAGATCCACTTTCAGGTAAAAAGGTGCGTCAGGTGGGTCATGAGATCCTGAAAATAAGAAAGACAAAAAAGAAAATCAACACAGTTGTAGATTAATTGCAAGCCAGCCAGACACTGATCCAGAAAAAAGAAATCAATATGTTTAAAAAATGAATTAACACGTATCTTTTACACAGTTGCAGATTAATTGCAAGCCAGCCAGACATCGTTCCAGATGCAGACAACCACTCACAGCTGAAGATGGATTGCCCCTCCACATGGATTGCCAGATCCACTTTCAGGTAAAAAGGTGCGACAGGTGGGTCATGACATCCTGAAAATAAGAAAGACAAAAAAGAAAGTCAATACAAGTATATAAACTGAATGTTCACTTACCTGTAACTCAGATGCAGATGAAAAGAAAGCCAGTCAGACACCATTCCAGATGCAGGCAACCTCTCACAGCTGGACGTTGATAGCCCCTTGTTGGCCGGATCCACTTTCAGGTAAAAAGGTCTGTGATGGGATCCTGTGTGACAAAAAAAAAGAAAATCAACACCTGTGTAAAAACCGAATTAACACGTACCTGTTACACAGTTGCAGATTAATTGCAAGCCAGCCAGACACCGTTCCAGATGCAGACAACCACTCGTAGCTGAAGATGGATTGCCCCTTGTTTGCCAGATCCACTTTCAGGTAAAATGGTGCGTCATGAGATCCTGTGTGACAAGAAAAAAGAAAATCAATATATGTATAAAAACCGAATTAAAAAGTACCTGTTACACAGTTGCAGATTAATTGCAAGCCAGCCAGACACTGTTCCAGATGCAGACAACCACTCGCAGCTGAAGATGGATTGCCCCTTGTTGGCCAGATACACTTTCAGGTAAAATGGTGCGTCATGAGATCCTGTGTGACAAGAAAAAAGAAAATCAATATATGTGTAAAAACCGAATTACCACGTACCTGTTACACAGTTGCAGATTAATTGCAAGATCCACTTTCAGGTAAAAAGGTGCATCAGGTGGGTCATGAGATCCTGAAAATAAGAAAGACAAAAAAGAAAATCAACACAGTTGTAGATTAATTGCAAGCCAGCCAGACACTGATCCAGAAAAAAGAAATCAATATGTATAAAAAATGAATTAACAAGTACCTGTTACACAGTTGCAGATTAATTGCAAGATCCACTTTCAGGTAAAAAGGTGCGTCAGGTGGGTCATGAGATCCTGAAAATAAGAAAGACAAAAAAGAAAATCAACACAGTTGTAGATTAATTGCAAGCCAGCCAGACACTGATCCAGAAAAAAGAAATTAATATGTTTAAAAAATGAATTAACACGTATCTTTTACACAGTTGCAGATTAATTGCAAGCCAGCCAGACATCGTTCCAGATGCAGACAACCACTCACAGCTTAAGATGGATTGCCCCTCCACATGGATTGCCAGATCCACTTTCAGGTAAAAAGGTGCGACAGGTGGGTCATGACATCCTGAAAATAAGAAAGACAAAAAAGAAAGTCAATACAAGTATATAAACTGAATGTTCACTTACCTGTAACTCAGATGCAGATGAAAAGAAAGCCAGTCAGACACCATTCCAGATGTAGGCAACCTCTCACAGCTGGACGTTGATAGCCCCTTGTTGGCCGGATCCACTTTCAGGTAAAAAGGTCTGTGATGGGATCCTGTGTGACAAAAAAAAAGAAAATCAACACCTGTGTAAAAACCGAATTAACACGTACCTGTTACACAGTTGCAGATTAATTGCAAGCCAGCCAGACACCGTTCCAGATGCATACAACCAATCGTAGCTGAAGATGGATTGCCCCTTTTTGGCCAGGTCCACTTTCAGGTATAAAGGTGCGTCATGAGATCCTGTGTGACAAGAAAAAAGAAAATCAATATATGTATAAAAACCGAATTAACACGTACCTGTTACACAGTTGCAGATTAATTGCAAGATCGACTTTCAGTTAAAAAGATGCGTCAGGTGGGTCATGAGATCCTGAAAATAAGAAAGACAAAAAAGAAAGTCAATATTAGTATAGAAACTGAATGTTCACTTACCTGTAACTCAGTTGCAGATGAAAAGATAGCCAGTCAGACACCATTCCAGATGCAGGCAACCTCTCACAGCTGGACGTTGATAGCCCCTTGTTGGCCGGATCCACTTTCAGGTAAAAAGGTCCGTGATGGGATCCTGTGAGACAAAAAAGGAATCAATATATGTATAAAAACGAAATTAACACGTACCTGTTACACAGTTGCAGATTAATTGCAAGATCCACTTTCAGGTAAAAAGATGCAACAGGTGGGTCATGAGATCCTGAAAATAAGAAAGACAAAAAAGAAAGTCAACACAGTTGCAGGTTAATTGCAAGCCAGCCAGACATTGATCCAGAAAAAAAATCAATATGTTTAAAAAACGAATTAACACGTATCTTTTACACAGTTGCAGATTAATTGCAAGCCAGCCAGACACCGTTCCAGATGCAGACAACCACTCACAGCTGAAGATGGATTGCCCCTTGTTGGCCAGATCCACTTTCAGGTAAAAAGGTGCGTCAGGTGGGACATGACATCCTGAAAATAAGAAAGACAAAAAAGAAAGTCCACACAGTTGCAGATTAATTGCAAGCCAGCCAGACACTGTTCCAGATGCAGACAACCTATCAAAGCTGAAGATGGATTGCACCTTGTTGGCTAGATCCACTGTCAGGTAAAAAGGTGTGTGATGGGATAGTGTGTGACAAGAAAAAAGAAAATCAATATATGTATAAAAAACGAATTAACACGTACCTGTTACACAGTTGCAGATTAATTGCAAGCCAGCCAGACACCGTTCCAGATGCAGACAACCACTCGTAGCTGAAGATGGATTGCCCCTTGTTTGCCAGATCCACTTTCAGGTAAAATGGTGCGTCATGAGATCCTGTGTGACAAGAAAAAAGAAAATCAATATATGTATAAAAACCGAATTAACACGTACCTGTTACACAGTTGCAGATTAATTACAAGCCAGCCAGACACCGTTCCAGATGCAGACAACCACTCACAGCTGAAGATGGATTGCCCCTTGTTGGCCAGATACACTTTCAGGTAAAATGGTGCGTCATGAGATCCTGTGTGACAAGAAAAAAGAAAATCAATATATGTGTAAAAACCGAATTACCACGTACCTGTTACACAGTTGCAGATTAATTGCAAGATCCACTTTCAGGTAAAAAGGTGCATCAGGTGGGTCATGAGATCCTGAAAATAAGAAAGACAAAAAAGAAAATCAACACAGTTGTAGATTAATTGCAAGCCAGCCAGAGACTGATCCAGAAAAAAGAAATCAATATGTATAAAAAATGAATTAACAAGTACCTGTTACACAGTTGCAGATTAATTGCAAGCCAGCCAGACACTGTTCCAGATGCAGACAACCACTCGCAGCTTAAGATGGATTGCCCCTTGTTGGCCAGATACACTTTCAGGTAAAATGGTGCGTCATGAGATCCTGTGTGACAAGAAAAAAGAAAATCAATATATGTGTAAAAAACGAATTAACACGTACCTGTTACACAGTTGCAGATTAATTGCAAGATCCACTTTCAGGTAAAAAGGTGCGTCAGGTGGGTCATGGGATCCTGAAAATAAGAAAGACAAAAAAGAAAATCAACACAGTTGTAGATTAATTGCAAGCCAGCCAGACACTGATCCAGAAAAAAGAAATCAATATGTTTAAAAAATGAATTAACACGTATCTTTTACACAGTTGCAGATTAATTGCAAGCCAGCCAGACATCGTTCCAGATGCAGACAACCACTCACAGCTGAAGATGGATTGCCCCTCCACATGGATTGCCAGATCCACTTTCAGGTAAAAAGGTGCGACAGGTGGGTCATGACATCCTGAAAATAAGAAAGACAAAAAAGAAAGTCAATACAAGTATATAAACTGAATGTTCACTTACCTGTAACTCAGATGCAGATGAAAAGATAGCCAGTCAGACACCATTCCAGATGCAGGCAACCTCTCACATCTGGACATGGATAGCCCCTTGTTGGCCGGATCCACTTTCAGGTAAAAAGGTGCGTGATGGGATCCTGTGTGACAAAAAAAAAAATCAATATATGTATAAAAACCGAATTAACACGTACCTGTTACACAGTTGCAGATTAATTTCAAGATCCACTTTCAGGTAAAAAGATGCGCCTGGTGGGTCATGTGATCCTGAAAATAAGAAAGACAAAAAAGAAAGTCAACACAGTTGCAGATTAATTGCAAGCCAAACAGACACTGATCCAGAAAAAAGAAATCAATATGTATAAAAAACGAATTAACACATATCTTTTACACAGTTGCAGATTAATTGCAAGCCAGCCAGACACCGTTCCAGATGCAGACAACCACTCGTAGCTGAAGATGCATTGCCCCTTGTTGGCCAGGTCCACTTTCAGGTAAAAAGGTGCGTCATGAGATCCTGTATAACAAGAAAAAAGAAAATCAATATATGTATAAAAACCGAATTAACACGTACCTGTTACACAGTTGCAGATTAATTTCAAGATCCACTTTCAGTAAAAAGATGCGCCTGGTGGGTCATGTGATCCTGAAAATAAGAAAGACAAAAAAGAAAGTCAACACAGTTGCAGATTAATTGCAAGCCAGCCAGACACTGATCCAAAAAAAACAAATCAATATGTATAAAAAACGAATTAACACATATCTTTTACACAGTTGCAGATTAATTGCAAGCCAGGCAGACACCGTTCCAGATGCAGACAACCACTGACAGCTGAAGATGGATTGCCCCTTGTTGGCCAGATCCACTTTCAGGTAAAAAGTTGCATCAGGTGGGTCATGACATCCTGAAAATAAGAAAGACAAAAAAGAAAGTCAATATAAGTATAGAAACTGAATGTTGGCTTACCTGTAACTCAGTTGCAGATGAAAAGAAAGCCAGTCAGACACCATTCCAGATGCAGGCAACCTCTCACAGCTGGATATGGATAGCCCCTTGTTGGCCGCATCCACTTTCAGGAAAAAAGGTGCGTAATGGGATCCTGTGTGACAAGAAAAAAGAAAATCAATATATGTATAAAAACCGAATTAACACGTATCTTTTACACAGTTGCAGATTAATTGCAAGCCAGCCAGACACCGTTCCAGATGCAGACAACCACTCGCAGCTGAAGATGGATTGCCCCTTGTTGGCCAGATCCACTTTCAGGTAAAAAGGTGCGTCATGAGAACCTGTGTGACAAGAAAAAAGAAAATCAATATATGTATAAAAACCTAATTAACACGTACCTGTTACACAGTTGCAGATTAATTGCTAGATCCACTTTCAGGTAAAAAGGTGCGTCAGGTGGGTAATGACATCCTGAAAATAAGAAAGACAAAAAAGAAAGTCAACAAAGTTGCAGATTAATTGCAAGCCAAACAGACACTGATCCAGAAAAAATAAATCAATATGTATAAAAAACGAATTAACACGTATCTTTTACACAGTTGCAGATTAATTGCAAGCCAGCCAGACACCGTTCCGGATGCAGACAACCACTCGTAGCTGAAGATGCATTGCCCCTTGTTGGCCAGGTCCACTTTCAGGTAAAAAGGTGCATCATGAGATCCTGTATAACAAGAAAAAAGAAAATCAATATATGTATAAAAACCGAATTAACACGTACCTGTTACACAGTTGCAGATTAATTTCAAGATCCACTTTCAGGTAAAAAGATGCGCCTGGTGGGTCATGTGATCCTGAAAATAAGAAAGACAAAAAAGAAAGTCAACACAGTTGCAGATTAATTGCAAGCCAGCCAGACACTGATCCAAAAAAAACAAATCAATATGTATAAAAAACGAATTAACACATATCTTTTACACAGTTGCAGATTAATTGCAAGCCAGGCAGACACCGTTCCAGATGCAGACAACCATTGACAGCTGAAGATGGATTGCCCCTTGTTGGCCAGATCCACTTTCAGGTAAAAAGGTGCGTCATGAGATCCTGTGTGACAAGAAAAAAGAAAATCAATATATGTATAAAAACCTAATTAACACGTACCTGTTACACATTTGCAGATTAATTGCTAGATCCACTTTCAGGTAAAAAGGTGCGTCAGGTGGGTAATGACATCCTGAAAATAAGAAAGACAAAAAAGAAAGTCAACACAGTTGCAGATTAATTGCAAGCCAGACAGACACCGTTCCAGATGCAGACAACCACTGACAGCTGAAGATGGATTGCCCTTTGTTGGCCAGATCCACTTTCAGGTAAAAAGTTGCATCAGGTGGGTCATGACATCCTGAAAATAAGAAAGACAAAAAAGAAAGTCAATATAAGTATAGAAACTGAATGTTGGCTTACCTGTAACTCAGTTGCAGATGAAAAGAAAGCCAGTCAGACACCATTCCAGATGCAGGCAACCTCTCACAGCTGGATATGGATAGCCCCTTGTTGGCCGCATCCACTTTCAGGAAAAAAGGTGCGTAATGGGATCCTGTGTGACAAGAAAAAAGAAAATCAATATATGTATAAAAACCGAATTAACACGTACCGGTTACACAGTTGCAGATTAATTGCAAGCCAGCCAGACACCGTTCCAGATATAGTCAACCACTCGCAGCTGAAGATGGATTGCCCCTTGTTGGCCAGATCCACTTTCAGGTAAAAAGGTGTGTCATGAGATCCTGTGTGACAAGAAAAAAGAAAATCAATATATGTATAAAAACCTAATTAACACGTACCTGTTACACAGTTGCAGATTAATTGCTAGATCCACTTTCAGGTAAAAAGATGCGTCAGTTGGGTCATGACATCCTGAAAATAAAAAAGAAAAAAAAGAAAGTCAACACAGTTGCAGATTAATTGTAAGCCAGCATGACACTGATTCAGAAAAAAGAAATCAATATATTTAAAAAACGAATTAACACATATCTTTTACACAGTTGCAGATTTATTGCAAGCCAGCCAGACACCGTTCCAGAGGCAGACAACCACTCACAGCTGAAGATGGATTGCCCCTTGTTGGCCAGATCCACTTACAGGTAAAAAGGTGCATCAGGAGGGTCATGACATCCTGAAAATAAGAAAGACAAAAAAGATAGTAAATATAAGTATAGAAACTGAATGTTCACTTACCTGTAAGTCAGTTGCAGATGAAAAGAAAGCCAGTCAGACACCATTCCAGATGCAGGCAACCTCTCACATCTGGACATGGATAGCCCCTTGTTGGCCGGATCCACTTTCAGGTAAAAAGGTGCGTGATGGGATCCTGTGTGACAAAAAAAAATCAATATATGTATAAAAACCGAATTAACACGTACCTGTTACACAGTTGCAGATTAATTGCAAGCCAGCCAGACACCGTTCTAGATGCAGACAACCACTCGTAGCTGAAGATGCATTGCCCCTTGTTGGCCAGGTCCACTTTCAGGTAAAAAGGTGCGTCATGAGATCCTGTGTGACAAGAAAAAAGAAAATCAATATATGTATAAAAAACGAATTAACACGTACCTGTTACACAGTTGCAGATTAATTCCAAGATCCACTTTCAGGTTAAAAGGTGTGTCAGGTGGGTCAAGAGATCCTGAAAATAAGAAAGACAAAAAAGAAAGTCAATACAGTTGCAGATTAATTGCAAGCCAGCCAGACACTGTTCCTGAAAAAAGAAGTCATTATGTATAAAAAACGAATTAACACGTATCTTTTACACAGTTGCAGATTAATTGCAAGCCAGCCAGACACCGTTCCAGATGCAGACAACCACTCACAGCTGAAGATGGATTGCCCCTTGTTGGCCAGATCCACTTTCAGGTAAAAAGGTGCGTCATGAGATCCTGAGTAACAAGAAAAAAGAAAATCAATATATGTATAAAAACCGAATTAACACGTACCTGTTACACAGTTGCAGATTAATTGCAAGCCAGCCAGACACCGTTCCAAATGCAGACAACCACTCGTAGGTGAAGATGTATTGCCTCTTGATGGCCAGGTCCACTTTCAGGTAAAAAGGTGCGTCATGAGATCCTGTGTAACAAGAAAAAAGAAAATCAATATATGTATAAAAACAGAATTAACACGTACCTGTTACACAGATGCAGATTAATTGCAAGATCCACTTTCAGGTAAAAAGATGCGTCAGGTGGGTCATGACATCCTGAAAATAAAAAAGACAAAAAAGAAAGTCAACACAGTTGCAGATTAATTGCAAGCCAGCCTGACACTGATTCAGAAAAAAGAAATCAATATGTTTAAAAAACGAATTAACACATATCTTTTACACAGTTGCAGATTTATTGCAAGCCAGCCAGACACCGTTCCAGATGCAGACAACCACTCACAGCTGAAGATGGATTGCCCCTTGTTGGCCAGATCCACTTTAAGGTAAAAAGATGCGTGATGAGATCCTGTGTGACAAGAAAAAAGAAATTCAAAATATGTATAAAAACCGAATTAACACGTACCTGTTACACAGTTGCAGATTAATTGCAAGCCAGCCAGACACCGTTCCAGATGCAGACAACCACTCGTAGCTGAAGATGCATTGCCCCTTGTTGGCCAGGTCGACTTTCAGGTAAAAAGGTGCGTCATGAGATCCTGTGTAACAAGAAAAAAGAAAATCAATATATGTATAAAAACCGAATTAACACGTACCTGTTACACAGTTGCAGATTAATTTCAAGATCCACTTTCAGGTAAAAAGATGCGCCTGGTGGGTCATGTGATCCTGAAAATAAGAAAGACAAAAAAGAAAGTCAACACAGTTGCAGATTAATTGCAAGCCAGCCAGAAAATGATCCAAAAAAAACAAATCAATATGTATAAAAAACGAATTAACACATATCTTTTACACAGTTGCAGATTAATTGCAAGCCAGGCATACACCGTTCCAGATGCAGACAACCACTGACAGCTGAAGATGGATTGCCCCATGTTGGCCAGATCCACTTTCAGGTAAAAAGTTGCATCAGGTGGGTCATGACATCCTGAAAATAAGAAAGACAAAAAAGAAAGTCAATATAAGTACAGAAACTGAATGTTCGCTTACCTGTAACTCAGTTGCAGATGAAAAGAAAGCCAGTCAGACACCATTGCAGATGCAGGCAACCTCTCACAGCTGGACATGGATAGCCCGTTGTTGGCCAGATCCACTTTCAGGTAAAAAGGTGCGTAATGGGATCCTGTGTGACAAGAAAAAAGAAAATCAATATATGTATAAAAACCGAATTAACACGTATCTTTTACACAGTTGCAGATTAATTGCAAGCCAGCCAGACACCGTTCCAGATGCAGACAACCACTCGCAGCTGAAGATGGATTGCCCCTTGTTGGCCAGATCCACTTTCAGGTAAAAAGGTGCATCATGAGATCCTGTGTGACAAGAAAAAAGAAAATCAATATATGTATAAAAACCGAATTAACACGTACCTGTTACACAGTTGCAGATTAATTTCAAGATCCCATTTCAGGTAAAAAGATGCGCCTGGTGGGTCATGTGATCCTGAAAATAAGAAAGACAAAAAAGAAAGTCAACACAGTTGCAGATTAATTGCAAGCCAGCCAGACACTGATCCAAAAAAAACAAATCAATATGTATAAAAAACAAATTGACACATATCTTTTACACAGTTGCAGATTAATTGCAAGCCAGGAAGACACCGTTCCAGATGCAGACAACCACTGACAGCTGAAGATGGATTGCCCCTTGTTGGCCAGATCCACTATCAGGTAAAAAGTTGCATCAGGTGGGTCATGACATCCTGAAAATAAGAAAGACAAAAAAGAAAGTCAATATAAGTATAGAAACTGAATGTTGGCTTACCTGTAACTCAGTTGCAGATGAAAGGAAAGCCAGTCAGACACCATTCCAGATGCAGGCAACCTCTCACAGCTGAATATGGATAGCCCCTTGTTGGCCGCATCCACTTTCAGGAAAAAAGGTGCGTAATGGGATCCTGTGTGACAAGAAAAAAGAAAATCAATATATGTATAAAAACCGAATTAACACGTACCGGTTACACAGTTGCAGATTAATTGCAAGCCAGCCAGACACCGTTCCAGATGCAGTCAACCACTCGCAGCTGAAGATGGATTGCCCCTTGTTGGCCAGATCCACTTTCAGGTAAAAAGGTGTGTCATGAGATCCTGTGTGACAAGAAAAAAGAAAATCAATATATGTATAAAAACCTAATTAACACGTACCTGTTACACAGATGCAGATTAATTGCTAAATCCACTTTCAGGTAAAAAGATGCGTCAGTTGGGTCATGACATCCTGAAAATAAAAAAGAAAAAAAAGAAAGTCAACACAGTTGCAGATTAATTGTAAGCCAGCATGACACTGATTCAGAAAAAAGAAATCAATATGTATAAAAAACGAATTAACACATATCTTTTACACAGTTGCAGATTTATTGCAAGCCAGCCAGACACCGTTCCAGATGCAGACAACCACTCACAGCTGAAGATGGATTGCCCCTTGTTGGCCAGATCCACTTTCAGGTAAAAAGGTGCATCAGGAGGGTCATGACATCCTGAAAATAAGAAAGACAAAAAAGATAGTAAATATAAGTATAGAAACTGAATGTTCACTTACCTGTAAGTCAGTTGCAGATGAAAAGAAAGCCAGTCAGACACCATTCCAGATGCAGGCAACCTCTCACATCTGGACATGGATAGCCCCTTGTTGGCCGGATCCACTTTCAGGAAAAAAGGTGTGTAATGGGATCCTGTGTGACAAGAAAAAAGAAAATCAATA
Source organism: Salminus brasiliensis (assembly GCF_030463535.1). NCBI lineage: Eukaryota > Metazoa > Chordata > Actinopteri > Characiformes > Bryconidae > Salminus > Salminus brasiliensis. The sequence continues at coordinate 27,256,687 of NC_132888.1, forward strand.
TATGTATAAAAACCGAATTAACACGTACCTGTAACACAGTTGCAGGTTAATTGCAAGCCAGCCAGACACCGTTCCAGATGCAGACAACCACTCGCAGCTGAAGATGGATTGCCCCTTGTTGGCCAGATCCACTTTCAGGTAAAAAGGTGCGTCATGAGATCCTGTGTAACAAGAAAAAAGAAAATCAATATATGTATAAAAACCGAATTAACACGTACCTGTTACACAGATGCAGATTAATTGCAAGATCCACTTTCAGGTAAAAAGATGCGTCAGGTGGGTCATGAGATCCTGAAAATAAGAAAGACAAAAAAGAAAGTCAACACAGTTGCAGATTAATTGCAAGCCAGCCAGACACTGATCCAAAAAAAAGAAATCAATATGTATAAAAAACGAATTAACACGTATCTTTTACACAGTTGCAGATTAATTGCCAGCCAGCCAGACACCGTTCCAGATGCAGACAACGACTCACAGCTTAAGATGGATTGCCCCTTGTTGGCCAGATCTACTTTCAGGTAAAAAGTTGCATCAGGTGGGTCATGACATCCTGAAAATAAGAAAGACAAAAAAGAAAGTCAATATAAGTATAGAAACTGAATGTTCACTTACCTGTAACTCAGTTGCAGATGAAAAGAAAGCCAGTCAGACACCATTCCAGATGCAGGCAACCTCTCACAGCTGGACATGGATAGCCCCTTGTTGGATGGATCCACTTTCAGGTAAAAAGGTGCGAGATGGAATCCTGTGTGACAAGAAAAAAGAAAATCAATATATGTATAAAAACCGAATTTACACGTACCTGTTACACAGTTGCAGATTAATTGCTAGATCCACTTTCAGGTAAAAAGGTGCGTCAGGTGGGTAATGACATCCTGAAAATAAGAAAGCCAAAAAAGAAAGTCAACACAGTTGCAGATGAAAAGAAAGCCAGTCAGACACCATTCCAGATGCAGGCAACCTCTCACAGCTGGAAATGGATAGCCCCTTGTTGGCCGGATCCACTTTCAGGAAAAAAGTTGCATAATGGGATCCTGTGTGACAAGAAAAAAGAAAATCAATATATGTATAAAAACCGAATTAACACGTACCTGTTACACAGTTGCAGATTAATTGCAAGCCAGCCAGACACCGTTCCAGATGCAGACAACCACTCGCAGCTGAAGATGGATTGCCCCTTGTTGGCCAGATCCACTTTCAGGTAAAAAGATGCGTGATGAGATCCTGTGTGACAAGAAAAAAGAAATTTAAAATATGTATAAAAACCGAATTAACACGTACCTGTTACACAGTTGCAGATTAATTGCAAGCCAGCCAGACACCGTTCCAAATGCAGACAACCACTCGTAGGTGAAGATGTATTGCCTCTTGATGGCCAGGTCCACTTTCAGGTAAAAAGGTGCGTCATGAGATCCTGTGTAACAAGAAAAAAGAATATCAATATATGTATAAAAACAGAATTAACACGTACCTGTTACACAGATGCAGATTAATTGCAAGATCCACTTTCAGGTAAAAAGATCCGTCAGGTGGGTCATGACATCCTGAAAATAAAAAAGACAAAAAAGAAAGTCAACACAGTTGCAGATTAATTGCAAGCCAGCCTGACACTGATTCAGAAAAAAGAAATCAATATGTATAAAAAACGAATTAACACATATCTTTTACACAGTTGCAGATTTATTGCAAGCCAGCCAGACACCGTTCCAGATGCAGACAACCACTCACAGCTGAAGATGGATTGCCCCTTGTTGGCCAGATCCACTTTCAGGTAAAAAGGTGCATCAGGTGGGTCATGACATCCTGAAAATAAGAAAGACAAAAAAGAAAGTCAATATAAGTATAGAAACTGAATGTTCACTTACCTGTAACTCAGTTGCAGATGAAAAGAAAGCCAGTCAGACACCATTCCAGATGCAGGCAACCTCTCACATCTGGACATGGATAGCCACTTGTTGGCCGGATCCACTTTCAGGTAAAAAGGTGCGTGATGGGATCCTGTGTGACAAAAAAAAAATCAATATATGTATAAAAACCGAATTAACACGTACCTGTTACACAGTTGCAGATTAATTGCAAGCCAGCCAGATACCGTTCCAGATGCAGACAACCACTCGCAGCTGAAGATGGATTGCCCCTTGTCGGCCAGATCTACTTTCAGCTAAAAAGGTGCGTCATGAGATCCTGTGTAACAAGAAAAAAGAAAATCAATAAATGTATAAAAACCGAATTAACACATACCTGTTACACAGATGCAGATTAATTGCAAGATCCACTTTCAGGTAAAAAGATGCGCCTGGTGGGTCATGTGATCCTGAAAATAAGAAAGACAAAAAAGAAAGTCAACACAGTTGCAGATTAATTGCAAGCCAGCCAGACACTGATCCAAAAAAAAGAAATCAATATGTATAAAAAACGAATTAACACATATCTTTTACACAGTTGCAGATTAATTGCAAGCCAGCCAGACACCGTTCCAGATGCAGACAACCACTCACAGCTGAAGATGGATTGCCCCTTGTTGGCTAGATCCACTTTCAGGTAAAAGATGCGTCAGGTGGGTCATGACATCCTGACAATAAGAAAGACAAAAAAGAAAGTCAATATAAGTATAGAAACTGAATGTTCACTTACCGGTTACTCAGTTGCAGATGAAAAGAAAGCCAGTCAGACACCATTCCAGATGCAGGCAACCTCTCACAGCTGGATATGGATAGCCCCTTGTTGGCCGGATCCACTTTCAGGAAAAAAGGTGCGTAATGGGATCCTGTGTAACAAGAAAAAAGAAAATCAATATATGTATAAAAACCGAATTAACACGTACCTGTTACACAGTTGCAGATTAATTGCAAGCCAGCCAGACACCGTTCCAGATGCAGACAACCACTCACAGCTGAAGATGGATTGCCCCTTGTTGGCCAGATCCACTATCAGGTAAAAAGTTGCATCAGGTGGGTCATGACATCCTGAAAATAAGAAAGACAAAAAAGAAAGTCAATATAAGTATAGAAACTGAATGTTCACTTACCTGTAACTCAGTTGCAGATGAAAAGAAAGCCAGTCAGACACCATTCCAGATGCAGGCAACCTCTCACATCTGGACATGGATAGCCACTTGTTGGCAAGATCCACTTTCAGGTAAAAAGGTGCGTGATGGGATCCTATGTGACAAAAAAAAAATCAATATATGTATAAAAACCGAATTAACACGTACCTGTTACACAGTTGCAGATTAATTGCAAGCCAGCCAGATACCGTTCCAGATGCAGACAACCACTCGCAGCTGAAGATGGATTGCCCCTTGTCGGCCAGATCTACTTTCAGCTAAAAAGGTGCGTCATGAGATCCTGTGTAACAAGAAAAAAGAAAATCAATAAATGTATAAAAACCGAATTAACACATACCTGTTACACAGATGCAGATTAATTGCAAGATCCACTTTCAGGTAAAAAGATGCGCCTGGTGGGTCATGTGATCCTGAAAATAAGAAAGACAAAAAAGAAAGTCAACACAGTTGCAGATTAATTGCAAGCCAGCCAGACACTGATCCAAAAAAAAGAAATCAATATGTATAAAAAACGAATTAACACATATCTTTTACACAGTTGCAGATTAATTGCAAGCCAGCCAGACACCGTTCCAGATGCAGACAACCACTCACAGCTGAAGATGGATTGCCCCTTGTTGGCTAGATCCACTTTCAGGTAAAAGATGAGTCAGGTGGGTCATGACATCCTGACAATAAGAAAGACAAAAAAGAAAGTCAATATAAGTATAGAAACTGAATGTTCACTTACCGGTTACTCAGTTGCAGATGAAAAGAAAGCCAGTCAGACACCATTCCAGATGCAGGCAACCTCTCACAGCTGGATATGGATAGCCCCTTGTTGGCCGGATCCACTTTCAGGAAAAAAGGTGCGTAATGGGATCCTGTGTAACAAGAAAAAAGAAAATCAATATATGAATAAAAACCGAATTAACACGTACCTGTTACACAGTTGCAGATTAATTGCAAGCCAGCCAGACACCGTTCCAGATGCAGACAACCACTCACAGCTGAAGATGGATTGCCCCTTGTTGGCCAGATCCACTTTCAGGTAAAAAGTTGCATCAGGTGGGTCATGACATCCTGAAAATAAGAAAGACAAAAAAGAAAGTCAATATAAGTATAGAAACTGAATGTTCACTTACCTGTAACTCAGTTGCAGATGAAAAGAAAGCCAGTCAGACACCATTCCAGATGCAGGCAACCTCTCACATCTGGACATGGATAGCCACTTGTTGGCCGGATCGACTTTCAGGTAAAAAGGTGCGTGATGGGATCCTGTGTGACAAAAAAAAAATCAATATATGTATAAAAACCGAATTAACACATACCTGTTACACAGTTGCAGATTAATTGCAAGCCAGCCAGATACCGTTCCAGATGCAGACAACCACTCGCAGCTGAAGATGGATTGCCCCTTGTCGGCCAGATCTACTTTCAGCTAAAAAGGTGCGTCATGAGATCCTGTGTAACAAGAAAAAAGAAAATCAATAAATGTATAAAAACCGAATTAACACATACCTGTTACACAGATGCAGATTAATTGCAAGATCCACTTTCAGGTAAAAAGATGCGCCTGGTGGGTCATGTGATCCTGAAAATAAGAAAGACAAAAAAGAAAGTCAACACAGTTGCAGATTAATTGCAAGCCAGCCAGACACTGATCCAAAAAAAAGAAATCAATATGTATAAAAAACGAATTAACACATATCTTTTACACAGTTGCAGATTAATTGCAAGCCAGCCAGACACCGTTCCAGATGCAGACAACCACTCACAGCTGAAGATGGATTGCCCCTTGTTGGCTAGATCCACTTTCAGGTAAAAGATGCGTCAGGTGGGTCATGACATCCTGACAATAAGAAAGACAAAAAAGAAAGTCAATATAAGTATAGAAACTGAATGTTCACTTACCGGTTACTCAGTTGCAGATGAAAAGAAAGCCAGTCAGACACCATTCCAGATGCAGGCAACCTCTCACAGCTGGATATGGATAGCCCCTTGTTGGCCGGATCCACTTTCAGGAAAAAAGGTGCGTAATGGGATCCTGTGTAACAAGAAAAAAGAAAATCAATATATGTATAAAAACCGAATTAACACGTACCTGTTACACAGTTGCAGATTAATTGCAAGCCAGCCAGACACCGTTCCAGATGCAGACAACCACTCACAGCTGAAGATGGATTGCCCCTTGTTGGCCAGATCCACTTTCAGGTAAAAAGTTGCATCAGGTGGGTCATGACATCCTGAAAATAAGAAAGACAAAAAAGAAAGTCAATATAAGTATAGAAACTGAATGTTCACTTACCTGTAACTCAGTTGCAGATGAAAAGAAAGCCAGTCAGACACCATTCCAGATGCAGGCAACCTCTCACATCTGGACATGGATAGCCACTTGTTGGCCGGATCGACTTTCAGGTAAAAAGGTGCGTGATGGGATCCTGTGTGACAAAAAAAAAATCAATATATGTATAAAAACCGAATTAACATGTACCTGTTACACAGTTGCAGATTAATTGCAAGCCAGCCAGATACCGTTCCAGATGCAGACAACCACTCGCAGCTGAAGATGGATTGCCCCTTGTCGGCCAGACCTACTTTCAGCTAAAAAGGTGCGTCATGAGATCCTGTGTAACAAGAAAAAAGAAAATCAATAAATGTATAAAAACCGAATTAACACATACCTTTTACACAGATGCAGATTAATTGCAAGATCCACTTTCAGGTAAAAAGATGCGCCTGGTGGGTCATGTGATCCTGAAAATAAGAAAGACAAAAAAGAAAGTCAACACAGTTGCAGATTAATTGCAAGCCAGCCAGACACTGATCCAAAAAAAAGAAATCAATATGTATAAAAAACGAATTAACACATATCTTTTACACAGTTGCAGATTAATTGCAAGCCAGCCAGACACCGTTCCAGATGCAGACAACCACTCACAGCTGAAGATGGATTGCCCCTTGTTGGCTAGATCCACTTTCAGGTAAAAGATGCGTCAGGTGGGTCATGACATCCTGACAATAAGAAAGACAAAAAAGAAAGTCAATATAAGTGTAGAAACTGAATGTTCACTTACCGGTTACTCAGTTGCAGATGAAAAGAAAGTCAGTCAGACACCATTCCAGATGCAGGCAACCTCTCACAGCTGGATATGGATAGCCCCTTGTTGGCCGGATCCACTTTCAGGAAAAAAGGTGCGTAATGGGATCCTGTGTAACAAGAAAAAAGAATATCAATATATGTATAAAAACCGAATTAACACGTACCTGTTACACAGTTGCAGATTAATTGCAAGCCAGCCAGACACCGTTCCAGATGCAGACAACCACTCACAGCTGAAGATGGATTGCCCCTTGTTGGCTAGATCCACTTTCAGGTAAAAGATGCGTCAGGTGGGTCATGACATCCTGAAAATAAGAAAGCCAAAAAAGAAAGTCAATATAAGTATAGAAACTGAATGTTCACTTACCTGTAACTCAGTTGCAGATGAAAAGAAAGCCAGTCAGACACCATTCCAGATGCAGGCAACCTCTCACATCTGGACATGGATAGCCACTTGTTGGCCGGATCCACTTTCAGGTAAAAAGGTGCGTGATGGGATCCTGTGTGACAAAAAAAAAATCAATATATGTATAAAAACCGAATTAACACGTACCTGTTACACAGTTGCAGATTAATTGCAAGCCAGCCAGATACCGTTCCAGATGCAGACAACCACTCGCAGCTGAAGATGGATTGCCCCTTGTCGGCCAGATCTACTTTCAGCTAAAAAGGTGCGTCATGAGATCCTGTGTAACAAGAAAAAAGAAAATCAATAAATGTATAAAAACCGAATTAACACATACCTGTTACACAGATGCAGATTAATTGCAAGATCCACTTTCAGGTAAAAAGATGCGCCTGGTGGGTCATGTGATCCTGAAAATAAGAAAGACAAAAAAGAAAGTCAACACAGTTGCAGATTAATTGCAAGCCAGCCAGACACTGATCCAAAAAAAAGAAATCAATATGTATAAAAAACGAATTAACACATATCTTTTACACAGTTGCAGATTAATTGCAAGCCAGCCAGACACCGTTCCAGATGCAGACAACCACTCACAGCTGAAGACGGATTGCCCCTTGTTGGCTAGATCCACTTTCAGGTAAAAGGTGCGTCAGGTGGGTCATGACATCCTGACAATAAGAAAGACAAAAAAGAAAGTCAATATAAGTATAGAAACTGAATGTTCACTTACCGGTTACTCAGTTGCAGATGAAAAGAAAGCCAGTCAGACACCATTCCAGATGCAGGCAACCTCTCACAGCTGGATATGGATAGCCCCTTGTTGGCCGGATCCACTTTCAGGAAAAAAGGTGCGTAATGGGATCCTGTGTAACAAGAAAAAAGAGAATCAATATATGTATAAAAACCGAATTAACACGTACCTGTTACACAGTTGCAGATTAATTGCAAGCCAGCCAGACACCGTTCCAGATGCAGACAACCACTCGCAGCTGAAGATGGATTGCCCCTTGTTGGCCAGATCCACTTTCAGGTAAAAAGATGCGTGATGAGATCCTGTGTGACAAGAAAAAAGAAAATCAATATATGTATAAAAACCTAATTAACACATACCTGTTACACAGTTGCAGATTAATTGCTAGATCCACTTTCAGGTAAAAAGGTGCGTCAGGTGGGTAATGACATCCTGAAAATAAGAAAGAGAAAAAAGAAAGTCAACACAGTTACAGATTAATTGCAAGCTAGACAGACACTGATCCAGAAAAAAGAAATCAATATGTATAAAAAACGAATTAACACGTATCTTTTACACAGTTGCAGATTAATTGCAAGCCAGGCAGACACCGTTCCAGATGCAGACAACCACTGACAGCTGAAGATGGATTGCCCCTTGTTGGCCAGATCCACTTTCAGGTAAAAAGTTGCATCAGGTGAGTCATGACATCCTGAAAATAAGAAAGACAAAAAAAAAAAGTCAATATAAGTATAGTAACTGAATGTTCACTTACCTGTAACTCAGTTGCAGATGAAAAGAAAGCCAGTCAGAAACCATTCCAGATGCAGGCAACCTCTCACAGCTGGACATGGACAGCCCGTTGTTGGACGGATCCACTTTCAGGTAAAAAGGTGCGTGATGGGATCCTGTGTGAAAAAAAAAAAGAATATCAACATATGCATATAAACCGAATTAACATGTATCTTTTACACAGTTGCAGATTAATTGCAAGCCAGCCAGACACCATTCCAGATGCCGACAACCACTCACAGCTTAAGATGGATTGCTCCTTGTTGGCCAGATCCACTTTCAGGTAAAAAGGTGCATCAGGTGGGTCATGACATTCTGAAAATAAGAAAGACAAAAAAGAAAGTAAATATATGTATAGAAACTGAATGTTTATTTACCTGTAACTCAGTTACAGATGAAAAGAATCCAGTCAGACACCATTCCAGATGCAGGCAACCTTTCACAGCTGGACATGGAGAGCCCCTTGTTGGCCGGATCCACTTTCAGGTAAAAAGGTGCGTGATGGGATCCTGTGTGACAAGAAAAAAGAAAATCAATACATGTATTAAACCCGATTTAACACGTACCTGTTATACAGTTGCAGATTAATTGCAAGCCAGCCAGATACCGTTCCAGATGCAGACAACCACTCGCAGCTGAAGATGGATTGCCCCTTGTCGGCCAGATCTACTTTCAGGTAAAAAGGTGCATCATGAGATCCTGTGTGACAAGAAAAAAGAAATTCAATATATGTATAAAAACCGAATTAACACGTACCTGTTACACAGTTGCAGATTAATTGCAAGATCCACTTTCAGGTAAAAAGATGCACCTGGTGGGTCATGTGATCCTGAAAATAAGAAAGACAAAAAAGAAAGTCAACACAGTTGCAGATTAATTGCAAGCCAGCCAGACACTGATCCAAAAAAAAGAAATCAATATGTATAAAAAACGAATTAACACATATCTTTTACACAGTTGCAGATTAATTGCAAGCCAGCCAGACACCGTTCCAGATGCAGACAACCACTCACAGGTGAAGATGGATTGCCCCTTGTTGGCCAGATCCAATTTCAGGTAAAAAGGTGCGTCAGGTGGGTGATGACATCCTGAAAATAAGAAAGACAAAAAAGAACGTCAATATAAGTATAGAAACTGATTGTTCACTTACCTGTAACTCAGTTGCAGATGAAAAGAAAGCCAGTCAGACACCATTCCAGATGCAGGCAACCTCTCACATCTGGACATGGATAGCCCCTTGTTGGCCGGATCCACTTTCAGGTAAAAAGGTGCGTGATGGGATCCTGTGTGACAAAAAAAAAAAATCAATATATGTATAAAAACCGAATTAACACGTACCTGTTACACAGTTGGAGATTAATTTCAAGATCCACTTTCAGGTAAAAAGATGCGCCTGGTGGGTCATGACATCCTGACAATAAGAAAGACAAAAAAGAAAGTCAATATAAGTATAGAAACTGAATGTTCACTTACCGGTTACTCAGTTGCAGATGAAAAGAAAGCCAGTCAGACACCATTCCAGATGCAGGCAACCTCTCACAGCTGGATATGGATAGCCCCTTGTTGGCCGGATCCACTTTCAGGAAAAAAGGTGCGTAATGGGATCCTGTGTAACAAGAAAAAAGAAAATCAATATATGTATAAAAACCGAATTAACACGTACCTGTTACACAGTTGCAGATTAATTGCAAGCCAGCCAGACACCGTTCCAGATGCAGACAACCACTCACAGCTGAAGATGGATTGCCCCTTGTTGGCCAGATCCACTTTCAGGTAAAAAGTTGCATCAGGTGGGTCATGACATCCTGAAAATAAGAAAGACAAAAAAGAAAGTCAATATAAGTATAGAAACTGAATGTTCACTTACCTGTAACTCAGTTGCAGATGAAAAGAAAGCCAGTCAGACACCATTCCAGATGCAGGCAACCTCTCACATCTGGACATGGATAGCCACTTGTTGGCCGGATCGACTTTCAGGTAAAAAGGTGCGTGATGGGATCCTGTGTGACAAAAAAAAAATCAATATATGTATAAAAACCGAATTAACATGTACCTGTTACACAGTTGCAGATTAATTGCAAGCCAGCCAGATACCGTTCCAGATGCAGACAACCACTCGCAGCTGAAGATGGATTGCCCCTTGTCGGCCAGACCTACTTTCAGCTAAAAAGGTGCGTCATGAGATCCTGTGTAACAAGAAAAAAGAAAATCAATAAATGTATAAAAACCGAATTAACACATACCTTTTACACAGATGCAGATTAATTGCAAGATCCACTTTCAGGTAAAAAGATGCGCCTGGTGGGTCATGTGATCCTGAAAATAAGAAAGACAAAAAAGAAAGTCAACACAGTTGCAGATTAATTGCAAGCCAGCCAGACACTGATCCAAAAAAAAGAAATCAATATGTATAAAAAACGAATTAACACATATCTTTTACACAGTTGCAGATTAATTGCAAGCCAGCCAGACACCGTTCCAGATGCAGACAACCACTCACAGCTGAAGATGGATTGCCCCTTGTTGGCTAGATCCACTTTCAGGTAAAAGATGCGTCAGGTGGGTCATGACATCCTGACAATAAGAAAGACAAAAAAGAAAGTCAATATAAGTGTAGAAACTGAATGTTCACTTACCGGTTACTCAGTTGCAGATGAAAAGAAAGTCAGTCAGACACCATTCCAGATGCAGGCAACCTCTCACAGCTGGATATGGATAGCCCCTTGTTGGCCGGATCCACTTTCAGGAAAAAAGGTGCGTAATGGGATCCTGTGTAACAAGAAAAAAGAATATCAATATATGTATAAAAACCGAATTAACACGTACCTGTTACACAGTTGCAGATTAATTGCAAGCCAGCCAGACACCGTTCCAGATGCAGACAACCACTCACAGCTGAAGATGGATTGCCCCTTGTTGGCTAGATCCACTTTCAGGTAAAAGATGCGTCAGGTGGGTCATGACATCCTGAAAATAAGAAAGACAAAAAAGAAAGTCAATATAAGTATAGAAACTGAATGTTCACTTACCTGTAACTCAGTTGCAGATGAAAAGAAAGCCAGTCAGACACCATTCCAGATGCAGGCAACCTCTCACATCTGGACATGGATAGCCACTTGTTGGCCGGATCCACTTTCAGGTAAAAAGGTGCGTGATGGGATCCTGTGTGACAAAAAAAAAATCAATATATGTATAAAAACCGAATTAACACGTACCTGTTACACAGTTGCAGATTAATTGCAAGCCAGCCAGATACCGTTCCAGATGCAGACAACCACTCGCAGCTGAAGATGGATTGCCCCTTGTCGGCCAGATCTACTTTCAGCTAAAAAGGTGCGTCATGAGATCCTGTGTAACAAGAAAAAAGAAAATCAATAAATGTATAAAAACCGAATTAACACATACCTGTTACACAGATGCAGATTAATTGCAAGATCCACTTTCAGGTAAAAAGATGCGCCTGGTGGGTCATGTGATCCTGAAAATAAGAAAGACAAAAAAGAAAGTCAACACAGTTGCAGATTAATTGCAAGCCAGCCAGACACTGATCCAAAAAAAAGAAATCAATATGTATAAAAAACGAATTAACACATATCTTTTACACAGTTGCAGATTAATTGCAAGCCAGCCAGACACCGTTCCAGATGCAGACAACCACTCACAGCTGAAGACGGATTGCCCCTTGTTGGCTAGATCCACTTTCAGGTAAAAGGTGCGTCAGGTGGGTCATGACATCCTGACAATAAGAAAGACAAAAAAGAAAGTCAATATAAGTATAGAAACTGAATGTTCACTTACCGGTTACTCAGTTGCAGATGAAAAGAAAGCCAGTCAGACACCATTCCAGATGCAGGCAACCTCTCACAGCTGGATATGGATAGCCCCTTGTTGGCCGGATCCACTTTCAGGAAAAAAGGTGCGTAATGGGATCCTGTGTAACAAGAAAAAAGAGAATCAATATATGTATAAAAACCGAATTAACACGTACCTGTTACACAGTTGCAGATTAATTGCAAGCCAGCCAGACACCGTTCCAGATGCAGACAACCACTCGCAGCTGAAGATGGATTGCCCCTTGTTGGCCAGATCCACTTTCAGGTAAAAAGATGCGTGATGAGATCCTGTGTGACAAGAAAAAAGAAAATCAATATATGTATAAAAACCTAATTAACACATACCTGTTACACAGTTGCAGATTAATTGCTAGATCCACTTTCAGGTAAAAAGGTGCGTCAGGTGGGTAATGACATCCTGAAAATAAGAAAGAGAAAAAAGAAAGTCAACACAGTTACAGATTAATTGCAAGCTAGACAGACACTGATCCAGAAAAAAGAAATCAATATGTATAAAAAACGAATTAACACGTATCTTTTACACAGTTGCAGATTAATTGCAAGCCAGGCAGACACCGTTCCAGATGCAGACAACCACTGACAGCTGAAGATGGATTGCCCCTTGTTGGCCAGATCCACTTTCAGGTAAAAAGTTGCATCAGGTGAGTCATGACATCCTGAAAATAAGAAAGACAAAAAAAAAAAGTCAATATAAGTATAGTAACTGAATGTTCACTTACCTGTAACTCAGTTGCAGATGAAAAGAAAGCCAGTCAGAAACCATTCCAGATGCAGGCAACCTCTCACAGCTGGACATGGACAGCCCGTTGTTGGACGGATCCACTTTCAGGTAAAAAGGTGCGTGATGGGATCCTGTGTGAAAAAAAAAAAGAATATCAACATATGCATATAAACCGAATTAACATGTATCTTTTACACAGTTGCAGATTAATTGCAAGCCAGCCAGACACCATTCCAGATGCCGACAACCACTCACAGCTTAAGATGGATTGCTCCTTGTTGGCCAGATCCACTTTCAGGTAAAAAGGTGCATCAGGTGGGTCATGACATTCTGAAAATAAGAAAGACAAAAAAGAAAGTAAATATATGTATAGAAACTGAATGTTTATTTACCTGTAACTCAGTTACAGATGAAAAGAATCCAGTCAGACACCATTCCAGATGCAGGCAACCTTTCACAGCTGGACATGGAGAGCCCCTTGTTGGCCGGATCCACTTTCAGGTAAAAAGGTGCGTGATGGGATCCTGTGTGACAAGAAAAAAGAAAATCAATACATGTATTAAACCCGATTTAACACGTACCTGTTATACAGTTGCAGATTAATTGCAAGCCAGCCAGATACCGTTCCAGATGCAGACAACCACTCGCAGCTGAAGATGGATTGCCCCTTGTCGGCCAGATCTACTTTCAGGTAAAAAGGTGCATCATGAGATCCTGTGTGACAAGAAAAAAGAAATTCAATATATGTATAAAAACCGAATTAACACGTACCTGTTACACAGTTGCAGATTAATTGCAAGATCCACTTTCAGGTAAAAAGATGCACCTGGTGGGTCATGTGATCCTGAAAATAAGAAAGACAAAAAAGAAAGTCAACACAGTTGCAGATTAATTGCAAGCCAGCCAGACACTGATCCAAAAAAAAGAAATCAATATGTATAAAAAACGAATTAACACATATCTTTTACACAGTTGCAGATTAATTGCAAGCCAGCCAGACACCGTTCCAGATGCAGACAACCACTCACAGGTGAAGATGGATTGCCCCTTGTTGGCCAGATCCAATTTCAGGTAAAAAGGTGCGTCAGGTGGGTGATGACATCCTGAAAATAAGAAAGACAAAAAAGAACGTCAATATAAGTATAGAAACTGATTGTTCACTTACCTGTAACTCAGTTGCAGATGAAAAGAAAGCCAGTCAGACACCATTCCAGATGCAGGCAACCTCTCACATCTGGACATGGATAGCCCCTTGTTGGCCGGATCCACTTTCAGGTAAAAAGGTGCGTGATGGGATCCTGTGTGACAAAAAAAAAAAATCAATATATGTATAAAAACCGAATTAACACGTACCTGTTACACAGTTGGAGATTAATTTCAAGATCCACTTTCAGGTAAAAAGATGCGCCTGGTGGGTCATGTGATCCTGAAAATAAGAAAGACAAAAAAGAAAGTCAACACAGTTGCAGATTAATTGCAAGCCAAACAGACACTGATCCAGAAAAAAGAAATCAATATGTATAAAAAACGAATTAACACATATCTTTTACACAGTTGCAGATTAATTGCAAGCCAGCCAGACACCGTTCCAGATGCAGACAACCACTCGTAGCTGAAGATGCATTGCCCCTTGTTGGCCAGGTCCACTTTCAGGTAAAAAGGTGCGTCATGAGATCCTGTGTGACAAGAAAAAAGAAAATCAATATATGTATAAAAACCTAATTAACACGTACCTGTTACACATTTGCAGATTAATTGCTAGATCCACATTCAGGTAAAAAGGTGCGTCAGGTGGGTCATGTGATCCTGAAAATAAGAAAGACAAAAAAGAAAGTCAACACAGTTGCAGATTAATTGCAAGCCAGCCAGACACTGATCAAAAAAAAACAAATCAATATGTATAAAAAACGAATTAACACATATCTTTTACACAGTTGCAGATTAATTGCAAGCCAGGCAGACACCGTTCCAGATGCAGACAACCACTGACAGCTGAAGATGGATTGCCCCTTGTTGGCCAGATCCACTTTCAGGTAAAAAGTTGCATCAGGTGGGTCATGACATCCTGAAAATAAGAAAGACAAAAAAGAAAGTCAATATAAGTATAGAAACTGAATGTTGGCTTACCTGTAACTCAGTTGCAGATGAAAAGAAAGCCAGTCAGACACCATTCCAGATGCAGGCAACCTCTCACAGCTGGATATGGATAGCCCCTTGTTGGCTGCATCCACTTTCAGGAAAAAAGGTGCGTAATGGGATCCTGTGTGACAAGAAAAAAGAAAATCAATATATGTATAAAAACCGAATTAACACGTATCTTTTACACAGTTGCAGATTAATTGCAAGCCAGCCAGACACCGTTCCAGATGCAGACAACCACTCGCAGCTGAAGATGGATTGCCCCTTGTTGGCCAGATCCACTTTCAGGTAAAAAGGTGCGTCATGAGATCCTGTGTGACAAGAAAAAAGAAAATCAATATATGTATAAAAACCTAATTAACACGTACCTGTTACACAGTTGCAGATTAATTGCTAGATCCACTTTCAGGTAAAAAGGTGCGTCAGGTGGGTAATGACATCCTGAAAATAAGAAAGACAAAAAAGAAAGTCAACACAGTTGCAGATTAATTGCAAGCCAAACAGACACTGATCCAGAAAAAAGAAATCAATATGTATAAAAAACGAATTAACACGTATCTTTTACACAGTTGCAGATTAATTGCAAGCCAGCCAGACACCGTTCCAGATGCAGACAACCACTCGTAGCTGAAGATGCATTGCCCCTTGTTGGCCAGGTCCACTTTCAGGTAAAAAGGTGCGTCATGAGATCCTGTATAACAAGAAAAAAGAAAATCAATATATGTATAAAAACCGAATTAACACGTACCTGTTACACAGTTGCAGATTAATTTCAAGATCCACTTTCAGGTAAAAAGATGCGCCTGGTGGGTCATGTGATCCTGAAAATAAGAAAGACAAAAAAGAAAGTCAACACAGTTGCAGATTAATTGCAAGCCAGCCAGACACTGATCCAAAAAAAACAAATCAATATGTATAAAAAACGAATTAACACATCTTTTACACAGTTGCAGATTAATTGCAAGCCAGGCAGACACCGTTCCAGATGCAGACAACCATTGACAGCTGAAGATGGATTGCCCCTTGTTGGCCAGATCCACTTTCAGGTAAAAAGGTGCGTCATGAGATCCTGTGTGACAAGAAAAAAGAAAATCAATATATGTATAAAAACCTAATTAACACGTACCTGTTACACATTTGCAGATTAATTGCTAGATCCACATTCAGGTAAAAAGGTGCGTCAGGTGGGTAATGACATCCTGAAAATAAGAAAGACAAAAAAGAAAGTCAACACAGTTGCAGATTAATTGCAAGCCAGACAGACACTGATCCAGAAAAAAGAAATCAATATGTTTAAAAAACGAATTAACACGTATCTTTTACACAGTTGCAGATTAATTGCAAGCCAGGCAGACACCGTTCCAGATGCAGACAACCACTGACAGCTGAAGATGGATTGCCCCTTGTTGGCCAGATCCACTTTCAGGTAAAAAGTTGCATCAGGTGGGTCATGACATCCTGAAAATAAGAAAGACAAAAAAGAAAGTCAATATAAGTATAGAAACTGAATGTTGGCTTACCTGTAACTCAGTTGCAGATGAAAAGAAAGCCAGTCAGACACCATTCCAGATGCAGGCAACCTCTCACAGCTGGATATGGATAGCCCCTTGTTGGCCAGATCCACTTTCAGGTAAAAAGTTGCATCAGGTGGGTCATGACATCCTGAAAATAAGAAAGACAAAAAAGAAAGTCAATATAAGTATAGAAACTGAATGTTGGCTTACCTGTAACTCAGTTGCAGATGAAAAGAAAGCCAGTCAGACACCATTCCAGATGCAGGCAACCTCTCACAGCTGGATATGGATAGCCCCTTGTTGGCCGCATCCACTTTCAGGAAAAAAGGTGCGTAATGGGATCCTGTGTGACAAGAAAAAAGAAAATCAATATATGTATAAAAACCGAATTAACACGTACCTGTTACACAGTTGCAGATTAATTGTAAGCCAGCATGACACTGATTCAGAAAAAAGAAATCAATATATTTAAAAAACGAATTAACACATATCTTTTACACAGTTGCAGATTTATTGCAAGCCAGCCAGACACCGTTCCAGATGCAGACAACCACTCACAGCTGAAGATGGATTGCCCCTTGTTGGCCAGATCCACTTACAGGTAAAAAGGTGCATCAGCAGGGTCATGACATCCTGAAAATAAGAAAGACAAAAAAGATAGTAAATATAAGTATAGAAACTGAATGTTCACTTACCTGTAAGTCAGTTGCAGATGAAAAGAAAGCCAGTCAGACACCATTCCAGATGCAGGCAACCTCTCACATCTGGACATGGATAGCCCCTTGTTGGCCGGATCCACTTTCAGGTAAAAAGGTGCGTGATGGGATCCTGTGTGACAAAAAAAAATCAATATATGTATAAAAACCGAATTAACACGTACCTGTTACACAGTTGCAGATTAATTCCAAGATCCACTTTCAGGTAAAAAGGTGTGTCAGGTGGGTCATGAGATCCTGAAAATAAGAAAGACAAAAAAGAAAGTCAACACAGTTGCAGATTAATTGCAAGCCAGCCAGACACTGTTCCTGAAAAAAGAAGTCATTATGTATAAAAAACGAATTAACACGTATCTTTTACACAGTTGCAGATTAATTGCAAGCCAGCCAGACACCGTTCCAGATGCAGACAACCACTCACAGCTGAAGATGGATTGCCCCTTGTTGGCCAGATCCACTTTCAGGTAAAAAGGTGCGTCATGAGATCCTGAGTAACAAGAAAAAAGAAAATCAATATATGTATAAACACCGAATTAACACGTACCTGTTACACAGTTGCAGATTAATTGCAAGCCAGCCAGACACCGTTCCAAATGCAGACAACCACTCGTAGGTGAAGATGTATTGCCTCTTGATGGCCAGGTCCACTTTCAGGTAAAAAGGTGCGTCATGAGATCCTGTGTAACAAGAAAAAAGAAAATCAATATATGTATAAAAACAGAATTAACACGTACCTGTTACACAGATGCAGATTAATTGCAAGATCCACTTTCAGGTAAAAAGATGCGTCAGGTGGGTCATGACATCCTGAAAATAAAAAAGACAAAAAAGAAAGTCAACACAGTTGCAGATTAATTGCAAGCCAGCCTGACACTGATTCAGAAAAAAGAAATCAATATGTATAAAAAACGAATTAACACATATCTTTTACACAGTTGCAGATTTATTGCAAGCCAGCCAGACACCGTTCCAGATGCAGACAACCACTCACAGCTGAAGATGGATTGCCCCTTGTTGGCCAGATCCACTTTCAGGTAAAAAGGTGCATCAGGTGGGTCATGACATCCTGAAAATAAGAAAGACAAAAAAGAAAGTCAATATAAGTATAGAAACTGAATGTTCACTTACCTGTAACTCAGTTGCAGATGAAAAGAAAGCCAGTCAGACACCATTCCAGATGCAGGCAACCTCTCACATCTGGACATGGATAGCCCGTTGTTGGCCGGATCCACTTTCAAGTAAAAAGGTGCGTGATGGGATCCTGTGTGACAAAAAAAAAATCAATATATGTATAAAAACCGAATTAACACGTACCTGTTACACAGTTGCAGATTAATTGCAAGCCAGCCAGATACCGTTCCAGATGAAGACAACCACTCGCAGCTGAAGATGGATTGCCCCTTGTCGGCCAGATCCACTTTGAGGTAAAAAGATGCTTGATGAGATCCTGTGTGACAAGAAAAAAGAAATTCAAAATATGTATAAAAACCGAATTAACACGTACCTGTTACACAGTTGCAGATTAATTGCAAGCCAGCCAGACACCGTTCCAGATGCAGACAACCACTCGTAGCTGAAGATGCATTGCCCCTTGTTGGCCAGGTCCACTTTCAGGTAAAAAGGTGCGTCATGAGATCCTGTGTAACAAGAAAAAAGAAAATCAATATATGTATAAAAACCGAATTAACACGTACCTGTTACACAGTTGCAGATTAATTTCAAGATCCACTTTCAGGTAAAAAGATGCGCCTGGTGGGTCATGTGATCCTGAAAATAAGAAAGACAAAAAAGAAAGTCAACACAGTTGCAGATTAATTGCAAGCCAGCCAGAAAATGATCCAAAAAAAACCAAATCAATATGTATAAAAAACGAATTAACACATATCTTTTACACAGTTGCAGATTAATTGCAAGCCAGGCAGACACCGTTCCAGATGCAGACAACCACTGACAGCTGAAGATGGATTGCCCCTTGTTGGCCAGATCCACTTTCAGGTAAAAAGTTGCATCAGGTGGGTCATGACATCCTGAAAATAAGAAAGACAAAAAAGAAAGTCAATATAAGTATAGAAACTGAATGTTGGCTTACCTGTAACTCAGTTGCAGATGAAAGGAAAGCCAGTCAGACACCATTCCAGATGCAGGCAACCTCTCACAGCTGGATATGGATAGCCCCTTGTTGGCCGCATCCACTTTCAGGAAAAAAGGTGCGTGATGGGATCCTTTTTGACAAGAAAAAAAAATCAATATATGTATAAAAACCGAATTAACATGTACCTATTACACAGTTGCAGATTAATTGCAAGCCAGCCAGACACCGTTTCAGATGCAGACAACCACTCGCAGCTGAAGATGGATTGCCCCTTGTTGGCCAGATCCACTTTAAGGTAAAAAGATGCGTGATGAGATCCTGTGTGACAAGAAAAAAGAAATTCAAAATATGTATAAAAACCGAATTAACACGTACCTGTTACACAGTTGCAGATTAATTGCAAGCCAGCCAGACACCGTTCCAGATGCAGACAACCACTCGTAGCTGAAGATGCATTGCCCCTTGTTGGCCAGGTCCACTTTCAGGTAAAAAGTTGCGTCATGAGATCCTGTGTAACAAGAAAAAAGAAAATCAATATATGTATAAAAACCGAATTAACACGTACCTATTACACAGTTGCAGATTAATTTCAAGATCCACTTTCAGGTAAAAAGATGCGCCCGGTGGGTCATGTGATCCTGAAAATAAGAAAGATAAAAAAAAAAGTCAACACAGTTGCAGATTAATTGCAAGCCAGCCAGAAAATGATCCAAAAAAAACAAATCAATATGTATAAAAAACGAATTAACACATATCTTTTACACAGTTGCAGATTAATTGCAAGCCAGGCATACACCGTTCCAGATGCAGACAACCACTGACAGCTGAAGATGGATTGCCCCATGTTGGCCAGATCCACTTTCAGGTAAAAAGTTGCATCAGGTGGGTCATGACATCCTGAAAATAAGAAAGACAAAAAAGAAAGTCAATATAAGTACAGAAACTGAATGTTCGCTTACCTGTAACTCAGTTGCAGATGAAAAGAAAGCCAGTCAGACACCATTGCAGATGCAGGCAACCTCTCACAGCTGGACATGGATAGCCCGTTGTTGGCCAGATCCACTTTCAGGTAAAAAGGTGTGTAATGGGATCCTGTGTGACAAGAAAAAAGAAAATCAATATATGTATAAAAACCGAATTAACACGTATCTTTTACACAGTTGCAGATTAATTGCAAGCCAGCCAGACACCGTTCCAGATGCAGACAACCACTCGCAGCTGAAGATGGATTGCCCCTTGTTGGCCAGATCCACTTTCAGGTAAAAAGGTGCGTCATGAGATCCTGTGTGACAAGAAAAAAGAAAATCAATATATGTATAAAAACCGAATTAACACATACCTGTTACACAGTTGCAGATTAATTTCAAGATCCACTTTCAGGTAAAAAGATGCGCCTGGTGGGTCATGTGATCCTGAAAATAAGAAAGACAAAAAAGAAAGTCAACACAGTTGCAGATTAATTGCAAGCCAGCCAGACACTGATCCAAAAAAAAGAAATCAATATGTATAAAAAACGAATTAACACATATCTTTTACACAGTTGCAGATTAATCGCAAGCCAGGCAGACACCGTTCCAGATGCAGACAACCACTGACAGCTGAAGATGGATTGCCCCTTGTTGGCCAGATCCACTTTCAGGTAAAAAGGTGCGTCATGAGATCCTGTGTGACAAGAAAAAAGAAAATCAATATATGTATAAAAACCTAATTAACACGTACCTGTTACACATTTGCATATTAATTGCTAGATCCACATTCAGGTAAAAAGGTGCGTCAGGTGGGTAATGACATCCTGAAAATAAGAAAGACAAAAAAGAAAGTCAACACAGTTGCAGATTAATTGCAAGCCAGACAGACACTGATCCAGAAAAAAGAAATCAATATGTTTAAAAAACGAATTAACACATATCTTTTACACAGTTGCAGATTAATTGCAAGCCAGGCAGACACCGTTCCAGATGCAGACAACCACTGACAGCTGAAGATGGATTGCCCCATGTTGGCCAGATCCACTTTCAGGTAAAAAGTTGCATCAGGTGGGTCATGACATCCTGAAAATAAGAAAGACAAAAAAGAAAGTCAATATAAGTACAGAAACTGAATGTTCGCTTACCTGTAACTCAGTTGCAGATGAAAAGAAAGCCAGTCAGACACCATTGCAGATGCAGGCAACCTCTCACAGCTGGACATGGATAGCCCATTGTTGGCCAGATCCACTTTCAGGTAAAAAGGTGTGTAATGGGATCCTGTGTGACAAGAAAAAAGAAAATCAATATATGTATAAAAACCGAATTAACACGTATCTTTTACACAGTTGCAGATTAATTGCAAGCCAGCCAGACACCGTTCCAGATGCAGACAACCACTCGCAGCTGAAGATGGATTGCCCCTTGTTGGCCAGATCCACTTTCAGGTAAAAAGGTGCGTCATGAGATCCTGTGTGACAAGAAAAAAGAAAATCAATATATGTATAAAAACCGAATTAACACATACCTGTTACACAGTTGCAGATTAATTTCAAGATCCACTTTCAGGTAAAAAGATGCGCCTGGTGGGTCATGTGATCCTGAAAATAAGAAAGACAAAAAAGAAAGTCAACACAGTTGCAGATTAATTGCAAGCCAGCCAGACACTGATCCAAAAAAAAGAAATCAATATGTATAAAAAACGAATTAACACATATCTTTTACACAGTTGCAGATTAATCGCAAGCCAGGCAGACACCGTTCCAGATGCAGACAACCACTGACAGCTGAAGATGGATTGCCCCTTGTTGGCCAGATCCACTTTCAGGTAAAAAGGTGCGTCATGAGATCCTGTGTGACAAGAAAAAAGAAAATCAATATATGTATAAAAACCTAATTAACACGTACCTGTTACACATTTGCATATTAATTGCTAGATCCACATTCAGGTAAAAAGGTGCGTCAGGTGGGTAATGACATCCTGAAAATAAGAAAGACAAAAAAGAAAGTCAACACAGTTGCAGATTAATTGCAAGCCAGACAGACACTGATCCAGAAAAAAGAAATCAATATGTTTAAAAAACGAATTAACACATATCTTTTACACAGTTGCAGATTAATTGCAAGCCAGGCAGACACCGTTCCAGATGCAGACAACCACTGACAGCTGAAGATGGATTGCCCCTTGTTGGCCAGATCCACTTTCAGGTAAAAAGTTGCATCAGGTGGGTCATGACATCCTGAAAATAAGAAAGACAAAAAAGAAAGTCAATATAAGTATAGAAACTGAATGTTGGCTTACCTGTAACTCAGTTGCAGATGAAAGGAAAGCCAGTCAGACACCATTCCAGATGCAGGCAACCTCTCACAGCT
Source organism: Salminus brasiliensis (assembly GCF_030463535.1). Taxonomy (NCBI): domain Eukaryota; kingdom Metazoa; phylum Chordata; class Actinopteri; order Characiformes; family Bryconidae; genus Salminus; species Salminus brasiliensis. The sequence goes on from NC_132888.1 coordinate 27,279,138, forward strand.
GGATATGGATAGCCCCTTGTTGGCCGCATCCACTTTCAGGAAAAAAGGTGCGTAATGGGATCCTGTGTGACAAGAAAAAAGAAAATCAATATATGTATAAAAACCGAATTAACACGTACCGGTTACACAGTTGCAGATTAATTGCAAGCCAGCCAGACACCGTTCCAGATGCAGTCAACCACTCGCAGCTGAAGATGGATTGCCCCTTGTTGGCCAGATCCACTTTCAGGTAAAAAGGTGTGTCATGAGATCCTGTGTGACAAGAAAAAAGAAAATCAATATATGTATAAAAACCTAATTAACACGTACCTGTTACACAGTTGCAGATTAATTGCTAGATCCACTTTCAGGTAAAAAGATGCGTCAGTTGGGTCATGACATCCTGAAAATAAAAAAGAAAAAAAAGAAAGTCAACACAGTTGCAGATTAATTGTAAGCCAGCATGACACTGATTCAGAAAAAAGAAATCAATATGTATAAATAACGAATTAACACATATCTTTTACACAGTTGCAGATTTATTGCAAGCCAGCCAGACACCGTTCCAGATGCAGACAACCACTCACAGCTGAAGATGGATTGCCCCTTGTTGGCCAGATCCACTTTCAGGTAAAAAGGTGCGTCATGAGATCCTGAGTAACAAGAAAAAAGAAAATCAATATATGTATAAAAACCGAATTAACACGTACCTGTTACACAGTTGCAGATTAATTGCAAGCCAGCCAGACACCGTTCCAAATGCAGACAACCACTCGTAGGTGAAGATGTATTGCCTCTTGATGGCCAGGTCCACTTTCAGGTAAAAAGGTGCGTCATGAGATCCTGTGTAACAAGAAAAAAGAAAATCAATATATGTATAAAAACAGAATTAACACGTACCTGTTACACAGATGCAGATTAATTGCAAGATCCACTTTCAGGTAAAAAGATGCGTCAGGTGGGTCATGACATCCTGAAAATAAAAAAGACAAAAAAGAAAGTCAACACAGTTGCAGATTAATTGCAAGCCAGCCTGACACTGATTCAGAAAAAAGAAATCAATATGTATAAAAAACGAATTAACACATATCTTTTACACAGTTGCAGATTTATTGCAAGCCAGCCAGACACCGTTCCAGATGCAGACAACCACTCACAGCTGAAGATGGATTGCCCCTTGTTGGCCAGATCCACTTTCAGGTAAAAAGGTGCATCAGGTGGGTCATGACATCCTGAAAATAAGAAAGACAAAAAAGAAAGTCAATATAAGTATAGAAACTGAATGTTCACTTACCTGTAACTCAGTTGCAGATGAAAAGAAAGCCAGTCAGACACCATTCCAGATGCAGGCAACCTCTCACATCTGGACATGGATAGCCCGTTGTTGGCCGGATCCACTTTCAAGTAAAAAGGTGCGTGATGGGATCCTGTGTGACAAAAAAAAAATCAATATATGTATAAAAACCGAATTAACACGTACCTGTTACACAGTTGCAGATTAATTGCAAGCCAGCCAGATACCGTTCCAGATGAAGACAACCACTCGCAGCTGAAGATGGATTGCCCCTTGTCGGCCAGATCTACTTTCAGCTAAAAAGGTGCATCATGAGATCCTGTGTAACAAGAAAAAAGAAAATCAATAAATGTATAAAAACCGAATTAACACGTACCTGTTACACAGATGCAGATTAATTGCAAGATCCACTTTCAGGTAAAAAGATGCGCCTGGTGGGTCATGTGATCCTGAAAATAAGAAAGACAAAAAAGAAAGTCAACACAGTTGCAGATTAAGTGCAAGCCAGCCAGACACTGATCCAAAAAAAAGAAATCAATATGTATATAAAACGAATTAACACATATCTTTTACACAGTTGCAGATTAATTGCAAGCCAGCCAGACACCGTTCCAGATGCAGACAACCACTCACAGCTGAAGATGGATTGCCCCTTGTTGGCTAGATCCACTTTCAGGTAAAAGGTGCGTCAGGTGGGTCATGACATCCTGACAATAAGAAAGACAAAACAGAAAGTCAATATAAGTATAGAAACTGAATGTTCACTTACCGTTTACTCAGTTGCAGATGAAAAGAAAGCCAGTCAGACACCATTCCAGATGCAGGCAACCTCTCACAGCTGGATATGGATAGCCCGTTGTTGGCCGGATCCACTTTCAGGAAAAAAGGTGTGTAATGGGATCCTGTGTAACAAGAAAAAAGAAAATCAATATATGTATAAAAACCGAATTAACACGTACCTGTTACACAGTTGCAGATTAATTGCAAGCCAGCCAGACACCGTTCCAGATGCAGACAACCACTCGCAGCTGAAGATGGATTGCCCCTTGTTGGCCAGATCCACTTTCAGGTAAAAAGATGCGTGATGAGATCCTGTGTGACAAGAAAAAAGAAAATCAATATATGTATAAAAACCTAATTAACATGTACCTGTTACACAGTTGCAGATTAATTGCTAGATCCACTTTCAGGTAAAAAGGTGCGTCAGGTGGGTCATGACATCCTGAAAATAAAAAAGACAAAAAAGAAAGTCAACACAGTTGCAGATTAATTGCAAGCCAGCCTGACACTGATTCAGAAAAAAGAAATCAATATGTATAAAAAACGAATTAACACATATCTTTTACATAGTTGCAGATTTATTGCAAGCCAGCCAGACACCGTTCCAGATGCAGACAACCACTCACAGCTGAAGATGGATTGCCCCTTGTTGGCCAGATCCACTTTCAGGTAAAAAGGTGCATCAGGTGGGTCATGACATCCTGAAAATAAGAAAGACAAAAAAGAAAGTCAATATAAGTATAGAAACTGAATGTTCACTTACCTGTAACTCAGTTGCAGATGAAAAGAAAGCCAGTCAGACACCATTCCAGATGCAGGCAACCTCTCACATCTGGACATGGATAGCCACTTGTTGGTCGGATCCACTTTCAGGTAAAAAGGTGCGTGATGGGATCCTGTGTGACAAAAAAAAAATCAATATATGTATAAAAACCGAATTAACACGTACCTGTTATACAATTGCAGATTAATTGCAAGCCAGCCAGACACCGTTCCAGATGCAGACAACCACTCGTAGCTGAAGATGGATTGCCCCTTGTTGGCCAGGTCCACTTTCAGGTAAAAAGGTGCGTGATGGGATCCTTTTTGACAAAAAAAAAAAATCAATATATGTATAAAAACCGAATTAACACGTACCTGTTACACAGTTGCAGATTAATTGCAAGCCAGCCAGACACCGTTCCAGATGCAGACAACCACTCGTAGCTGAAGATGCATTGCCCCTTGTTGGCCAGGTCCACTTTCAGGTAAAAAGGTGCGTCATGAGATCCTGTGTAACAAGAAAAAAGAAAATCAATATATGTATAAAAACCGAATTAACACGTACCTGTTACACAGTTGCAGATTAATTTCAAGATCCACTTTCAGGTAAAAAGATGCGCCTGGTGGGTCATGTGATCCTGAAAATAAGAAAGACAAAAAAGAAAGTCAACACAGTTGCAGATTAATTGCAAGCCAGCCAGAAAATGATCCAAAAAAACCAAATCAATATGTATAAAAAACGAATTAACACATATCTTTTACACAGTTGCAGATTAATTGCAAGCCAGGCAGACACCGTTCCAGATGCAGACAACCACTGACAGCTGAAGATGGATTGCCCCTTGTTGGCCAGATCCACTTTCAGGTAAAAAGTTGCATCAGGTGGGTCATGACATCCTGAAAATAAGAAAGACAAAAAAGAAAGTCAATATAAGTATAGAAACTGAATGTTGGCTTACCTGTAACTCAGTTGCAGATGAAAGGAAAGCCAGTCAGACACCATTCCAGATGCAGGCAACCTCTCACAGCTGGATATGGATAGCCCCTTGTTGGCCGCATCCACTTTCAGGAAAAAAGGTGCGTGATGGGATCCTTTTTGACAAGAAAAAAAAATCAATATATGTATAAAAACCGAATTAACATGTACCTATTACACAGTTGCAGATTAATTGCAAGCCAGCCAGACACCGTTTCAGATGCAGACAACCACTCGCAGCTGAAGATGGATTGCCCCTTGTTGGCCAGATCCACTTTAAGGTAAAAAGATGCGTGATGAGATCCTGTGTGACAAGAAAAAAGAAATTCAAAATATGTATAAAAACCGAATTAACACGTACCTGTTACACAGTTGCAGATTAATTGCAAGCCAGCCAGACACCGTTCCAGATGCAGACAACCACTCGTAGCTGAAGATGCATTGCCCCTTGTTGGCCAGGTCCACTTTCAGGTAAAAAGTTGCGTCATGAGATCCTGTGTAACAAGAAAAAAGAAAATCAATATATGTATAAAAACCGAATTAACACGTACCTATTACACAGTTGCAGATTAATTTCAAGATCCACTTTCAGGTAAAAAGATGCGCCTGGTGGGTCATGTGATCCTGAAAATAAGAAAGATAAAAAAAAAAGTCAACACAGTTGCAGATTAATTGCAAGCCAGCCAGAAAATGATCCAAAAAAAACAAATCAATATGTATAAAAAACGAATTAACACATATCTTTTACACAGTTGCAGATTAATTGCAAGCCAGGCATACACCGTTCCAGATGCAGACAACCACTGACAGCTGAAGATGGATTGCCCCATGTTGGCCAGATCCACTTTCAGGTAAAAAGTTGCATCAGGTGGGTCATGACATCCTGAAAATAAGAAAGACAAAAAAGAAAGTCAATATAAGTACAGAAACTGAATGTTCGCTTACCTGTAACTCAGTTGCAGATGAAAAGAAAGCCAGTCAGACACCATTGCAGATGCAGGCAACCTCTCACAGCTGGACATGGATAGCCCGTTGTTGGCCAGATCCACTTTCAGGTAAAAAGGTGTGTAATGGGATCCTGTGTGACAAGAAAAAAGAAAATCAATATATGTATAAAAACCGAATTAACACGTATCTTTTACACAGTTGCAGATTAATTGCAAGCCAGCCAGACACCGTTCCAGATGCAGACAACCACTCGCAGCTGAAGATGGATTGCCCCTTGTTGGCCAGATCCACTTTCAGGTAAAAAGGTGCGTCATGAGATCCTGTGTGACAAGAAAAAAGAAAATCAATATATGTATAAAAACCGAATTAACACGTACCTGTTACACAGTTGCAGATTAATTTCAAGATCCACTTTCAGGTAAAAAGATGCGCCTGGTGGGTCATGTGATCCTGAAAATAAGAAAGACAAAAAAGAAAGTCAACACAGTTGCAGATTAATTGCAAGCCAGCCAGACACTGATCAAAAAAAAACAAATCAATATGTATAAAAAACGAATTAACACATATCTTTTACACAGTTGCAGATTAATTGCAAGCCAGGCAGACACCGTTCCAGATGCAGACAACCACTGACAGCTGAAGATGGATTGCCCCTTGTTGGCCAGATCCACTTTCAGGTAAAAAGGTGCGTCATGAGATCCTGTGTGACAAGAAAAAAGAAAATCAATATATGTATAAAAACCTAATTAACACGTACCTGTTACACATTTGCATATTAATTGCTAGATCCACATTCAGGTAAAAAGGTGCGTCAGGTGGGTAATGACATCCTGAAAATAAGAAAGACAAAAAAGAAAGTCAACACAGTTGCAGATTAATTGCAAGCCAGACAGACACTGATCCAGAAAAAAGAAATCAATATGTTTAAAAAACGAATTAACACATATCTTTTACACAGTTGCAGATTAATTGCAAGCCAGGCAGACACCGTTCCAGATGCAGACAACCACTGACAGCTGAAGATGGATTGCCCCTTGTTGGCCAGATCCACTTTCAGGTAAAAAGTTGCATCAGGTGGGTCATGACATCCTGAAAATAAGAAAGACAAAAAAGAAAGTCAATATAAGTATAGAAACTGAATGTTGGCTTACCTGTAACTCAGTTGCAGATGAAAGGAAAGCCAGTCAGACACCATTCCAGATGCAGGCAACCTCTCACAGCTGGATATGGATAGCCCCTTGTTGGCCGCATCCACTTTCAGGAAAAAAGGTGCGTAATGGGATCCTGTGTGACAAGAAAAAAGAAAATCAATATATGTATAAAAACCGAATTAACACGTACCGGTTACACAGTTGCAGATTAATTGCAAGCCAGCCAGACACCGTTCCAGATGCAGTCAACCACTCGCAGCTGAAGATGGATTGCCCCTTGTTGGCCAGATCCACTTTCAGGTAAAAAGGTGTGTCATGAGATCCTGTGTGACAAGAAAAAAGAAAATCAATATATGTATAAAAACCTAATTAACACGAACCTGTTACACAGTTGCAGATTAATTGCTAGATCCACTTTCAGGTAAAAAGATGCGTCAGTTGGGTCATGACATCCTGAAAATAAAAAAGAAAAAAAAGAAAGTCAACACAGTTGCAGATTAATTGTAAGCCAGCATGACACTGATTCAGAAAAAAGAAATCAATATGTATAAATAACGAATTAACACATATCTTTTACACAGTTGCAGATTTATTGCAAGCCAGCCAGACACCGTTCCAGATGCAGACAACCACTCACAGCTGAAGATGGATTGCCCCTTGTTGGCCAGATCCACTTACAGGTAAAAAGGTGCATCAGGTGGGTCATGACATCCTGAAAATAAGAAAGACAAAAAAGATAGTAAATATAAGTATAGAAACTGAATGTTCACTTACCTGTAAGTCAGTTGCAGATGAAAAGAAAGCCAGTCAGACACCATTCCAGATGCAGGCAACCTCTCACATCTGGACATGGATAGCCCCTTGTTGGCCGGATCCACTTTCAGGTAAAAAGGTGCGTGATGGGATCCTGTGTGACAAAAAAAAATCAATATATGTATAAAAACCGAATTAACACGTACCTGTTACACAGTTGCAGATTAATTCCAAGATCCACTTTCAGGTAAAAAGGTGTGTCAGGTGGGTCATGAGATCCTGAAAATAAGAAAGACAAAAAAGAAAGTCAATACAGTTGCAGATTAATTGCAAGCCAGCCAGACACTGTTCCTGAAAAAAGAAGTCATTATGTATAAAAAACGAATTAACACGTATCTTTTACACAGTTGCAGATTAATTGCAAGCCAGCCAGACACCGTTCGAGATGCAGACAACCACTCACAGCTGAAGATGGATTGCCCCTTGTTGGCCAGATCCACTTTCAGGTAAAAAGGTGCATCAGGTGGGTCATGACATTCTGAAAATAAGAAAGACAAAAAAGAAAGTCAATATAAGTATAGAAACTGAATGTTCGCTTACCTGTAACTCAGTTGCAGATGAAAAGAAAGCCAGTCAGACACCATTCCAGATGCAGGCAACCTCTCACAGCTGGATATGGATAGCCCCTTGTTGGCCAGATCCACTTTCAGGAAAAAAGGTGTGTAATGGGATCCTGTGTGACAAGAAAAAAGAAAATCAATATATGTATAAAAACCGAATTAACACGTACCTGTTACACAGTTGCAGATTAATTGCAAGCCAGCCAGACACCGTTCCAGATGCAGACAACCACTCGCAGCTGAAGATGGATTGCCCCTTGTTGGCCAGGTCCACTTTCAGGTAAAAAGTTGCGTCATGAGATCCTGTGTAACAAGAAAAAAGAAAATCAATATATGTATAAAAACCGAATTAACACGTACCTATTACACAGTTGCAGATTAATTTCAAGATCCACTTTCAGGTAAAAAGATGCGCCTGGTGGGTCATGTGATCCTGAAAATAAGAAAGATAAAAAAAAAAGTCAACACAGTTGCAGATTAATTGCAAGCCAGCCAGAAAATGATCCAAAAAAAACAAATCAATATGTATAAAAAACGAATTAACACATATCTTTTACACAGTTGCAGATTAATTGCAAGCCAGGCATACACCGTTCCAGATGCAGACAACCACTGACAGCTGAAGATGGATTGCCCCATGTTGGCCAGATCCACTTTCAGGTAAAAAGTTGCATCAGGTGGGTCATGACATCCTGAAAATAAGAAAGACAAAAAAGAAAGTCAATATAAGTACAGAAACTGAATGTTCGCTTACCTGTAACTCAGTTGCAGATGAAAAGAAAGCCAGTCAGACACCATTGCAGATGCAGGCAACCTCTCACAGCTGGACATGGATAGCCCGTTGTTGGCCAGATCCACTTTCAGGTAAAAAGGTGTGTAATGGGATCCTGTGTGACAAGAAAAAAGAAAATCAATATATGTATAAAAACCGAATTAACACGTATCTTTTACACAGTTGCAGATTAATTGCAAGCCAGCCAGACACCGTTCCAGATGCAGACAACCACTCGCAGCTGAAGATGGATTGCCCCTTGTTGGCCAGATCCACTTTCAGGTAAAAAGGTGCGTCATGAGATCCTGTGTGACAAGAAAAAAGAAAATCAATATATGTATAAAAACCGAATTAACACGTACCTGTTACACAGTTGCAGATTAATTTCAAGATCCACTTTCAGGTAAAAAGATGCGCCTGGTGGGTCATGTGATCCTGAAAATAAGAAAGACAAAAAAGAAAGTCAACACAGTTGCAGATTAATTGCAAGCCAGCCAGACACTGATCCAAAAAAAACAAATCAATATGTATAAAAAACGAATTAACACATATCTTTTACACAGTTGCAGATTAATTGCAAGCCAGGCAGACACCGTTCCAGATGCAGACAACCACTGACAGCTGAAGATGGATTGCCCCTTGTTGGCCAGATCCACTTTCAGGTAAAAAGGTGCGTCATGAGATCCTGTGTGACAAGAAAAAAGAAAATCAATATATGTATAAAAACCTAATTAACACGTACCTGTTACACATTTGCATATTAATTGCTAGATCCACATTCAGGTAAAAAGGTGCGTCAGGTGGGTAATGACATCCTGAAAATAAGAAAGACAAAAAAGAAAGTCAACACAGTTGCAGATTAATTGCAAGCCAGACAGACACTGATCCAGAAAAAAGAAATCAATATGTTTAAAAAACGAATTAACACATATCTTTTACACAGTTGCAGATTAATTGCAAGCCAGGCAGACACCGTTCCAGATGCAGACAACCACTGACAGCTGAAGATGGATTGCCCCTTGTTGGCCAGATCCACTTTCAGGTAAAAAGTTGCATCAGGTGGGTCATGACATCCTGAAAATAAGAAAGACAAAAAAGAAAGTCAATATAAGTATAGAAACTGAATGTTGGCTTACCTGTAACTCAGTTGCAGATGAAAGGAAAGCCAGTCAGACACCATTCCAGATGCAGGCAACCTCTCACAGCTGGATATGGATAGCCCCTTGTTGGCCGCATCCACTTTCAGGAAAAAAGGTGCGTAATGGGATCCTGTGTGACAAGAAAAAAGAAAATCAATATATGTATAAAAACCGAATTAACACGTACCGGTTACACAGTTGCAGATTAATTGCAAGCCAGCCAGACACCGTTCCAGATGCAGTCAACCACTCGCAGCTGAAGATGGATTGCCCCTTGTTGGCCAGATCCACTTTCAGGTAAAAAGGTGTGTCATGAGATCCTGTGTGACAAGAAAAAAGAAAATCAATATATGTATAAAAACCTAATTAACACGTACCTGTTACACAGTTGCAGATTAATTGCTAGATCCACTTTCAGGTAAAAAGATGCGTCAGTTGGGTCATGACATCCTGAAAATAAAAAAGAAAAAAAAGAAAGTCAACACAGTTGCAGATTAATTGTAAGCCAGCATGACACTGATTCAGAAAAAAGAAATCAATATGTATAAATAACGAATTAACACATATCTTTTACACAGTTGCAGATTTATTGCAAGCCAGCCAGACACCGTTCCAGATGCAGACAACCACTCACAGCTGAAGATGGATTGCCCCTTGTTGGCCAGATCCACTTACAGGTAAAAAGGTGCATCAGGTGGGTCATGACATCCTGAAAATAAGAAAGACAAAAAAGATAGTAAATATAAGTATAGAAACTGAATGTTCACTTACCTGTAAGTCAGTTGCAGATGAAAAGAAAGCCAGTCAGACACCATTCCAGATGCAGGCAACCTCTCACATCTGGACATGGATAGCCCCTTGTTGGCCGGATCCACTTTCAGGTAAAAAGGTGCGTGATGGGATCCTGTGTGACAAAAAAAAATCAATATATGTATAAAAACCGAATTAACACGTACCTGTTACACAGTTGCAGATTAATTCCAAGATCCACTTTCAGGTAAAAAGGTGTGTCAGGTGGGTCATGAGATCCTGAAAATAAGAAAGACAAAAAAGAAAGTCAATACAGTTGCAGATTAATTGCAAGCCAGCCAGACACTGTTCCTGAAAAAAGAAGTCATTATGTATAAAAAACGAATTAACACGTATCTTTTACACAGTTGCAGATTAATTGCAAGCCAGCCAGACACCGTTCCAGATGCAGACAACCACTCACAGCTGAAGATGGATTGCCCCTTGTTGGCCAGGTCCACTTTCAGGTAAAAAGGTGCGTCATGAGATCCTGAGTAACAAGAAAAAAGAAAATCAATATATGTATAAAAACCGAATTAACACGTACCTGTTACACAGTTGCAGATTAATTGCAAGCCAGCCAGACACCGTTCCAAATGCAGACAACCACTCGTAGGTGAAGATGTATTGCCTCTTGATGGCCAGGTCCACTTTCAGGTAAAAAGGTGCGTCATGAGATCCTGTGTAACAAGAAAAAAGAAAATCAATATATGTATAAAAACAGAATTAACACGTACCTGTTACACAGATGCAGATTAATTGCAAGATCCACTTTCAGGTAAAAAGATGCGTCAGGTGGGTCATGACATCCTGAAAATAAAAAAGACAAAAAAGAAAGTCAACACAGTTGCAGATTAATTGCAAGCCAGCCTGACACTGATTCAGAAAAAAGAAATCAATATGTATAAAAAACGAATTAACACATATCTTTTACACAGTTGCAGATTTATTGCAAGCCAGCCAGACACCGTTCCAGATGCAGACAACCACTCACAGCTGAAGATGGATTGCCCCTTGTTGGCCAGATCCACTTTCAGGTAAAAAGGTGCATCAGGTGGGTCATGACATCCTGAAAATAAGAAAGACAAAAAAGAAAGTCAATATAAGTATAGAAACTGAATGTTCACTTACCTGTAACTCAGTTGCAGATGAAAAGAAAGCCAGTCAGACACCATTCCAGATGCAGGCAACCTCTCACATCTGGACATGGATAGCCCGTTGTTGGCCGGATCCACTTTCAGGTAAAAAGGTGCGTGATGGGATCCTGTGTGACAAAAAAAAAATCAATATATGTATAAAAACCGAATTAACACGTACCTGTTACACAGTTGCAGATTAATTGCAAGCCAGCCAGATACCGTTCCAGATGAAGACAACCACTCGCAGCTGAAGATGGATTGCCCCTTGTCGGCCAGATCTACTATCAGCTAAAAAGGTGCGTCATGAGATCCTGTGTAACAAGAAAAAAGAAAATCAATAAATGTATAAAAACCGAATTAACACGTACCTGTTACACAGATGCAGATTAATTGCAAGATCCACTTTCAGGTAAAAAGATGCGCCTGGTGGGTCATGTGATCCTGAAAATAAGAAAGACAAAAAAGAAAGTCAACACAGTTGCAGATTAAGTGCAAGCCAGCCAGACACTGATCCAAAAAAAAGAAATCAATATGTATATAAACCGAATTAACACATATCTTTTACACAGTTGCAGATTAATTGCAAGCCAGCCAGACACCGTTCCAGATGCAGACAACCACTCACAGCTGAAGATGGATTGCCCCTTGTTGGCTAGATCCACTTTCAGGTAAAAGGTGCGTCAGGTGGGTCATGACATCCTGACAATAAGAAAGACAAAACAGAAAGTCAATATAAGTATAGAAACTGAATGTTCACTTACCGTTTACTCAGTTGCAGATGAAAAGAAAGCCAGTCAGACACCATTCCAGATGCAGGCAACCTCTCACAGCTGGATATGGATAGCCCCTTGTTGGCCGGATCCACTTTCAGGAAAAAAGGTGTGTAATGGGATCCTGTGTAACAAGAAAAAAGAAAATCAATATATGTATAAAAACCGAATTAACACGTACCTGTTACACAGTTGCAGATTAATTGCAAGCCAGCCAGACACCGTTCCAGATGCAGACAACCACTCGCAGCTGAAGATGGATTGCCCCTTGTTGGCCAGATCCACTTTCAGGTAAAAAGATGCGTGATGAGATCCTGTGTGACAAGAAAAAAGAAAATCAATATATGTATAAAAACCTAATTAACACGTACCTGTTACACAGTTGCAGATTAATTGCTAGATCCACTTTCAGGTAAAAAGGTGCGTCAGGTGGGTCATGACATCCTGAAAATAAAAAAGACAAAAAAGAAAGTCAACACAGTTGCAGATTAATTGCAAGCCAGCCTGACACTGATTCACAAAAAAGAAATCAATATGTATAAAAAACGAATTAACACATATCTTTTACATAGTTGCAGATTTATTGCAAGCCAGCCAGACACCGTTCCAGATGCAGACAACCACTCACAGCTGAAGATGGATTGCCCCTTGTTGGCCGCATCCACTTTCAGGAAAAAAGGTACGTAATGGGATCCTGTGTGACAAGAAAAAAGAAAATCAATATATGTATAAAAACCGAATTAACACGTACCTGTTACACAGTTGCAGATTAATTGTAAGCCAGCATGACACTGATTCAGAAAAAAGAAATCAATATATTTAAAAAACGAATTAACACATATCTTTTACACAGTTGCAGATTTATTGCAAGCCAGCCAGACACCGTTCCAGATGCAGACAACCACTCACAGCTGAAGATGGATTGCCCCTTGTTGGCCAGATCCACTTACAGGTAAAAAGGTGCATCAGGAGGGTCATGACATCCTGAAAATAAGAAAGACAAAAAAGATAGTAAATATAAGTATAGAAACTGAATGTTCACTTACCTGTAAGTCAGTTGCAGATGAAAAGAAAGCCAGTCAGACACCATTCCAGATGCAGGCAACCTCTCACATCTGGACATGGATAGCCCCTTGTTGGCCGGATCCACTTTCAGGTAAAAAGGTGCGTGATGGGATCCTGTGTGACAAAAAAAAATCAATATATGTATAAAAACCGAATTAACACGTACCTGTTACACAGTTGCAGATTAATTCCAAGATCCACTTTCAGGTAAAAAGGTGTGTCAGGTGGGTCATGAGATCCTGAAAATAAGAAAGACAAAAAAGAAAGTCAATACAGTTGCAGATTAATTGCAAGCCAGCCAGACACTGTTCCTGAAAAAAGAAGTCATTATGTATAAAAAACGAATTAACACGTATCTTTTACACAGTTGCAGATTAATTGCAAGCCAGCCAGACACCGTTCCAGATGCAGACAACCACTCACAGCTGAAGATGGATTGCCCCTTGTTGGCCAGATCCACTTTCAGGTAAAAAGGTGCGTCATGAGATCCTGAGTAACAAGAAAAAAGAAAATCAATATATGTATAAAAACCGAATTAACACGTACCTGTTACACAGTTGCAGATTAATTGCAAGCCAGCCAGACACCGTTCCAAATGCAGACAACCACTCGTAGGTGAAGATGTATTGCCTCTTGATGGCCAGGTCCACTTTCAGGTAAAAAGGTGCGTCATGAGATCCTGTGTAACAAGAAAAAAGAAAATCAATATATGTATAAAAACAGAATTAACACGTACCTGTTACACAGATGCAGATTAATTGCAAGATCCACTTTCAGGTAAAAAGATGCGTCAGGTGGGTCATGACATCCTGAAAATAAAAAAGACAAAAAAGAAAGTCAACACAGTTGCAGATTAATTGCAAGCCAGCCTGACACTGATTCAGAAAAAAGAAATCAATATGTATAAAAAACGAATTAACACATATCTTTTACACAGTTGCAGATTTATTGCAAGCCAGCCAGACACCGTTCCAGATGCAGACAACCACTCACAGCTGAAGATGGATTGCCCCTTGTTGGCCAGATCCACTTTCAGGTAAAAAGGTGCATCAGGTGGGTCATGACATCCTGAAAATAAGAAAGACAAAAAAGAAAGTCAATATAAGTATAGAAACTGAATGTTCACTTACCTGTAACTCAGTTGCAGATGAAAAGAAAGCCAGTCAGACACCATTCCAGATGCAGGCAACCTCTCACATCTGGACATGGATAGCCCGTTGTTGGCCGGATCCACTTTCAGGTAAAAAGGTGCGTGATGGGATCCTGTGTGACAAAAAAAAAATCAATATATGTATAAAAACCGAATTAACACGTACCTGTTACACAGTTGCAGATTAATTGCAAGCCAGCCAGATACCGTTCCAGATGAAGACAACCACTCGCAGCTGAAGATGGATTGCCCCTTGTCGGCCAGATCTACTATCAGCTAAAAAGGTGCGTCATGAGATCCTGTGTAACAAGAAAAAAGAAAATCAATAAATGTATAAAAACCGAATTAACACGTACCTGTTACACAGATGCAGATTAATTGCAAGATCCACTTTCAGGTAAAAAGATGCGCCTGGTGGGTCATGTGATCCTGAAAATAAGAAAGACAAAAAAGAAAGTCAACACAGTTGCAGATTAAGTGCAAGCCAGCCAGACACTGATCCAAAAAAAAGAAATCAATATGTATATAAACCGAATTAACACATATCTTTTACACAGTTGCAGATTAATTGCAAGCCAGCCAGACACCGTTCCAGATGCAGACAACCACTCACAGCTGAAGATGGATTGCCCCTTGTTGGCTAGATCCACTTTCAGGTAAAAGGTGCGTCAGGTGGGTCATGACATCCTGACAATAAGAAAGACAAAACAGAAAGTCAATATAAGTATAGAAACTGAATGTTCACTTACCGTTTACTCAGTTGCAGATGAAAAGAAAGCCAGTCAGACACCATTCCAGATGCAGGCAACCTCTCACAGCTGGATATGGATAGCCCCTTGTTGGCCGGATCCACTTTCAGGAAAAAAGGTGTGTAATGGGATCCTGTGTAACAAGAAAAAAGAAAATCAATATATGTATAAAAACCGAATTAACACGTACCTGTTACACAGTTGCAGATTAATTGCAAGCCAGCCAGACACCGTTCCAGATGCAGACAACCACTCGCAGCTGAAGATGGATTGCCCCTTGTTGGCCAGATCCACTTTCAGGTAAAAAGATGCGTGATGAGATCCTGTGTGACAAGAAAAAAGAAAATCAATATATGTATAAAAACCTAATTAACACGTACCTGTTACACAGTTGCAGATTAATTGCTAGATCCACTTTCAGGTAAAAAGGTGCGTCAGGTGGGTCATGACATCCTGAAAATAAAAAAGACAAAAAAGAAAGTCAACACAGTTGCAGATTAATTGCAAGCCAGCCTGACACTGATTCACAAAAAAGAAATCAATATGTATAAAAAACGAATTAACACATATCTTTTACATAGTTGCAGATTTATTGCAAGCCAGCCAGACACCGTTCCAGATGCAGACAACCACTCACAGCTGAAGATGGATTGCCCCTTGTTGGCCAGATCCACTTTCAGGTAAAAAGGTGCATCAGGTGGGTCATGACATCCTGAAAATAAGAAAGACAAAAAAGAAAGTCAATATAAGTATAGAAACTGAATGTTCACTTACCTGTAACTCAGTTGCAGATGAAAAGAAAGCCAGTCAGACACCATTCCAGATGCAGGCAACCTCTCACATCTGGACATGGATAGCCACTTGTTGGTCGGATCCACTTTCAGGTAAAAAGGTGCGTGATGGGATCCTGTGTGACAAAAAAAAAATCAATATATGTATAAAAACCGAATTAACACGTACCTGTTATACAATTGCAGATTAATTGCAAGCCAGCCAGACACCGTTCCAGATGCAGACAACCACTCGTAGCTGAAGATGCATTGCCCCTTGTTGGCCAGGTCCACTTTCAGGTAAAAAGGTGCGTGATGGGATCCTTTTTGACAAAAAAAAAAATCAATATATGTATAAAAACCGAATTAACACGTACCTGTTACACAGTTGCAGATTAATTGCAAGCCAGCAAGACACCGTTTCAGATGCAGACAACCACTCGCAGCTGAAGATGGATTGCCCCTTGTTGGCCAGATCCACTTTGAGGTAAAAAGATGCGTGATGAGATCCTGTGTGACAAGAAAAAAGAAATTCAAAATATGTATAAAAACCGAATTAACACGTACCTGTTACACAGTTGCAGATTAATTGCAAGCCAGCCAGACACCGTTCCAGATGCAGACAACCACTCGTAGCTGAAGATGCATTGCCCCTTGTTGGCCAGGTCCACTTTCTGGTAAAAAGGTGCGTCATGAGATCCTGTGTAACAAGAAAAAAGAAAATCAATATATGTATAAAAACAGAATTAACACGTACCTGTTACACAGTTGCAGATTAATTTCAAGATCCACTTTCAGGTAAAAAGATGCGCCTGGTGGGTCATGTGATCCTGAAAATAAGAAAGACAAAAAAGAAAGTCAACACAGTTACAGATTAATTGCAAGCCAGCCAGAAAATGATCCAAAAAAAACAAATCAATATGTATAAAAAACGAATTAACACATATCTTTTACACAGTTGCAGATTAATTGCAAGCCAGGCATACACTGTTCCAGATGCAGACAACCACTGACAGCTGAAGATGGATTGCCCCATGTTGGCCAGATCCACTTTCAGGTAAAAAGTTGCATCAGGTGGGTCATGACATCCTGAAAATAAGAAAGACAAAAAAGAAAGTCAATATAAGTACAGAAACTGAATGTTCGCTTACCTGTAACTCAGTTGCAGATGAAAAGAAAGCCAGTCAGACACCATTGCAGATGCAGGCAACCTCTCACAGCTGGACATGGATAGCCCGTTGTTGGCCAGATCCACTTTCAGGTAAAAAGGTGCGTAATGGGATCCTGTGTGACAAGAAAAAAGAAAATCAATATATGTATAAAAACCGAATTAACACGTATCTTTTACACAGTTGCAGATTAATTGCAAGCCAGCCAGACACCGTTCCAGATGCAGACAACCACTCGCAGCTGAAGATGGATTGCCCCTTGTTGGCCAGATCCACTTTCAGGTAAAAAGGTGCGTCATGAGATCCTGTGTGACAAGAAAAAAGAAAATCAATATATGTATAAAAACCGATTTAACACGTACCTGTTACACAGTTGCAGATTAATTTCAAGATCCACTTTCAGGTAAAAAGATGCGCCTGGTGGGTCATGTGATCCTGAAAATAAGAAAGACAAAAAAGAAAGTCAACACAGTTGCAGATTAATTGCAAGCCAGCCAGACACTGATCCAAAAAAAACAAATCAATATGTATAAAAAACGAATTAACACATATCTTTTACACAGTTGCAGATTAATTGCAAGCCAGCCAGACACCGTTCCAGATGCAGACAACCACTGACCGCTGAAGATGGATTGCCCCTTGTTGGCCAGATCCACTTTCAGGTAAAAAGGTGCGTCATGAGATCCTGTGTGACAAGAAAAAAGAAAATCAATATATGTATAAAAACCTAATTAACACGTACCTGTTACACATTTGCATATTAATTGCTAGATCCACATTCAGGTAAAAAGGTGCGTCAGGTGGGTAATGACATCCTGAAAATAAGAAAGACAAAAAAGAAAGTCAACACAGTTGCAGATTAATTGCAAGCCAGACAGACACTGATCCAGAAAAAAGAAATCAATATGTTTAAAAAACGAATTAACACGTATCTTTTACACAGTTGCAGATTAATTGCAAGCCAGGCAGACACCGTTCCAGATGCAGACAACCACTGACAGCTGAAGATGGATTGCCCCTTGTTGGCCAGATCCACTTTCAGGTAAAAAGTTGCATCAGGTGGGTCATGACATCCTGAAAATAAGAAAGACAAAAAAGAAAGTCAATATAAGTATAGAAACTGAATGTTGGCTTACCTGTAACTCAGTTGCAGATGAAAGGAAAGCCAGTCAGACACCATTCCAGATGCAGGCAACCTCTCACAGCTGGATATGGATAGCCCCTTGTTGGCCGCATCCACTTTCAGGAAAAAAGGTGCGTGATGGGATCCTTTTTGACAAGAAAAAAAAATCAATATATGTATAAAAACCGAATTAACACGTACCTGTTACACAGTTGCAGATTAATTGCAAGCCAGCCAGACACCGTTCCAGATGCAGACAACCACTCACAGCTGAAGATGGATTGCCCCTTGTTGGCCAGATCCACTTTCAGGTAAAAAGGTGCATCAGGTGGGTCATGACATCCTGAAAATAAGAAAGACAAAAAAGAAAGTCAATATAAGTATAGAAACTGAATGTTCACTTACCTGTAACTCAGTTGCAGATGAAAAGAAAGCCAGTCAGACACCATTCCAGATGCAGGCAACCTCTCACATCTGGACATGGATAGCCACTTGTTGGTCGGATCCACTTTCAGGTAAAAAGGTGCGTGATGGGATCCTGTGTGACAAAAAAAAAATCAATATATGTATAAAAACCGAATTAACACGTACCTGTTATACAATTGCAGATTAATTGCAAGCCAGCCAGACACCGTTCCAGATGCAGACAACCACTCGTAGCTGAAGATGCATTGCCCCTTGTTGGCCAGGTCCACTTTCAGGTAAAAAGGTGCGTGATGGGATCCTTTTTGACAAAAAAAAAAATCAATATATGTATAAAAACCGAATTAACACGTACCTGTTACACAGTTGCAGATTAATTGCAAGCCAGCAAGACACCGTTTCAGATGCAGACAACCACTCGCAGCTGAAGATGGATTGCCCCTTGTTGGCCAGATCCACTTTGAGGTAAAAAGATGCGTGATGAGATCCTGTGTGACAAGAAAAAAGAAATTCAAAATATGTATAAAAACCGAATTAACACGTACCTGTTACACAGTTGCAGATTAATTGCAAGCCAGCCAGACACCGTTCCAGATGCAGACAACCACTCGTAGCTGAAGATGCATTGCCCCTTGTTGGCCAGGTCCACTTTCTGGTAAAAAGGTGCGTCATGAGATCCTGTGTAACAAGAAAAAAGAAAATCAATATATGTATAAAAACAGAATTAACACGTACCTGTTACACAGTTGCAGATTAATTTCAAGATCCACTTTCAGGTAAAAAGATGCGCCTGGTGGGTCATGTGATCCTGAAAATAAGAAAGACAAAAAAGAAAGTCAACACAGTTACAGATTAATTGCAAGCCAGCCAGAAAATGATCCAAAAAAAACAAATCAATATGTATAAAAAACGAATTAACACATATCTTTTACACAGTTGCAGATTAATTGCAAGCCAGGCATACACTGTTCCAGATGCAGACAACCACTGACAGCTGAAGATGGATTGCCCCATGTTGGCCAGATCCACTTTCAGGTAAAAAGTTGCATCAGGTGGGTCATGACATCCTGAAAATAAGAAAGACAAAAAAGAAAGTCAATATAAGTACAGAAACTGAATGTTCGCTTACCTGTAACTCAGTTGCAGATGAAAAGAAAGCCAGTCAGACACCATTGCAGATGCAGGCAACCTCTCACAGCTGGACATGGATAGCCCGTTGTTGGCCAGATCCACTTTCAGGTAAAAAGGTGCGTAATGGGATCCTGTGTGACAAGAAAAAAGAAAATCAATATATGTATAAAAACCGAATTAACACGTATCTTTTACACAGTTGCAGATTAATTGCAAGCCAGCCAGACACCGTTCCAGATGCAGACAACCACTCGCAGCTGAAGATGGATTGCCCCTTGTTGGCCAGATCCACTTTCAGGTAAAAAGGTGCGTCATGAGATCCTGTGTGACAAGAAAAAAGAAAATCAATATATGTATAAAAACCGATTTAACACGTACCTGTTACACAGTTGCAGATTAATTTCAAGATCCACTTTCAGGTAAAAAGATGCGCCTGGTGGGTCATGTGATCCTGAAAATAAGAAAGACAAAAAAGAAAGTCAACACAGTTGCAGATTAATTGCAAGCCAGCCAGACACTGATCCAAAAAAAACAAATCAATATGTATAAAAAACGAATTAACACATATCTTTTACACAGTTGCAGATTAATTGCAAGCCAGCCAGACACCGTTCCAGATGCAGACAACCACTGACCGCTGAAGATGGATTGCCCCTTGTTGGCCAGATCCACTTTCAGGTAAAAAGGTGCGTCATGAGATCCTGTGTGACAAGAAAAAAGAAAATCAATATATGTATAAAAACCTAATTAACACGTACCTGTTACACATTTGCATATTAATTGCTAGATCCACATTCAGGTAAAAAGGTGCGTCAGGTGGGTAATGACATCCTGAAAATAAGAAAGACAAAAAAGAAAGTCAACACAGTTGCAGATTAATTGCAAGCCAGACAGACACTGATCCAGAAAAAAGAAATCAATATGTTTAAAAAACGAATTAACACGTATCTTTTACACAGTTGCAGATTAATTGCAAGCCAGGCAGACACCGTTCCAGATGCAGACAACCACTGACAGCTGAAGATGGATTGCCCCTTGTTGGCCAGATCCACTTTCAGGTAAAAAGTTGCATCAGGTGGGTCATGACATCCTGAAAATAAGAAAGACAAAAAAGAAAGTCAATATAAGTATAGAAACTGAATGTTGGCTTACCTGTAACTCAGTTGCAGATGAAAGGAAAGCCAGTCAGACACCATTCCAGATGCAGGCAACCTCTCACAGCTGGATATGGATAGCCCCTTGTTGGCCGCATCCACTTTCAGGAAAAAAGGTGCGTGATGGGATCCTTTTTGACAAGAAAAAAAAATCAATATATGTATAAAAACCGAATTAACACGTACCTGTTACACAGTTGCAGATTAATTGCAAGCCAGCCAGACACCGTTTCAGATGCAGACAACCACTCGCAGCTGAAGATGGATTGCCCCTTGTTGGCCAGATCCACTTTAAGGTAAAAAGATGCGTGATGAGATCCTGTGTGACAAGAAAAAAGAAATTCAAAATATGTATAAAAACCGAATTAACACGTACCTGTTACACAGTTGCAGATTAATTGCAAGCCAGCCAGACACCGTTCCAGATGCAGACAACCACTCGTAGCTGAAGATGCATTGCCCCTTGTTGGCCAGGTCCACTTTCAGGTAAAAAGGTGCGTCATGAGATCCTGTGTAACAAGAAAAAAGAAAATCAATATATGTATAAAAACCGAATTAACACGTACCTATTACACAGTTGCAGATTAATTTCAAGATCCACTTTCAGGTAAAAAGATGCGCCTGGTGGGTCATGTGATCCTGAAAATAAGAAAGATAAAAAAAAAAGTCAACACAGTTGCAGATTAATTGCAAGCCAGCCAGACACTGATCCAAAAAAAACAAATCAATATGTATAAAAAACGAATTAACACATATCTTTTACACAGTTGCAGATTAATTGCAAGCCAGGCAGACACCGTTCCAGATGCAGACAACCACTGACAGCTGAAGATGGATTGCCCCTTGTTGGCCAGATCCACTTTCAGGTAAAAAGTTGCATCAGGTGGGTCATGACATCCTGAAAATAAGAAAGACAAAAAAGAAAGTCAATATAAGTATAGAAACTGAATGTTGGCTTACCTGTAACTCAGTTGCAGATGAAAGGAAAGCCAGTCAGACACCATTCCAGATGCAGGCAACCTCTCACAGCTGGATATGGATAGCCCCTTGTTGGCCGCATCCACTTTCAGGAAAAAAGGTGCGTAATGGGATCCTGTGTGACAAGAAAAAAGAAAATCAATATATGTATAAAAACCGAATTAACACGTACCGGTTACACAGTTGCAGATTAATTGCAAGCCAGCCAGACACCGTTCCAGATGCAGTCAACCACTCGCAGCTGAAGATGGATTGCCCCTTGTTGGCCAGATCCACTTTCAGGTAAAAAGGTGTGTCATGAGATCCTGTGTGACAAGAAAAAAGAAAATCAATATATGTATAAAAACCTAATTAACACGTACCTGTTACACAGTTGCAGATTAATTGCTAGATCCACTTTCAGGTAAAAAGATGCGTCAGTTGGGTCATGACATCCTGAAAATAAAAAAGAAAAAAAAGAAAGTCAACACAGTTGCAGATTAATTGTAAGCCAGCATGACACTGATTCAGAAAAAAGAAATCAATATGTATAAAAAACGAATTAACACATATCTTTTACACAGTTGCAGATTTATTGCAAGCCAGCCAGACACCGTTCCAGATGCAGACAACCACTCACAGCTGAAGATGGATTGCCCCTTGTTGGCCAGATCCACTTACAGGTAAAAAGGTGCATCAGGTGGGTCATGACATCCTGAAAATAAGAAAGACAAAAAAGATAGTAAATATAAGTATAGAAACTGAATGTTCACTTACCTGTAAGTCAGTTGCAGATGAAAAGAAAGCCAGTCAGACACCATTCCAGATGCAGGCAACCTCTCACATCTGGACATGGATAGCCCCTTGTTGGCCGGATCCACTTTCAGGTAAAAAGGTGCGTGATGGGATCCTGTGTGACAAAAAAAAATCAATATATGTATAAAAACCGAATTAACACGTACCTGTTACACAGTTGCAGATTAATTCCAAGATCCACTTTCAGGTAAAAAGGTGTGTCAGGTGGGTCATGAGATCCTGAAAATAAGAAAGACAAAAAAGAAAGTCAATACAGTTGCAGATTAATTGCAAGCCAGCCAGACACTGTTCCTGAAAAAAGAAGTCATTATGTACAAAAAACGAATTAACACGTATCTTTTACACAGTTGCAGATTAATTGCAAGCCAGCCAGACACCGTTCGAGATGCAGACAACCACTCACAGCTGAAGATGGATTGCCCCTTGTTGGCCAGATCCACTTTCAGGTAAAAAGGTGCATCAGGTGGGTCATGACATTCTGAAAATAAGAAAGACAAAAAAGAAAGTCAATATAAGTATAGAAACTGAATGTTCGCTTACCTGTAACTCAGTTGCAGATGAAAAGAAAGCCAGTCAGACACCATTCCAGATGCAGGCAATCTCTCACAGCTGGATATGGATAGCCCCTTGTTGGCCGGATCCACTTTCAGGAAAAAAGGTGTGTAATGGGATCCTGTGTGACAAGAAAAAAGAAAATCAATATATGTATAAAAACCGAATTAACACGTACCTGTTACACAGTTGCAGATTAATTGCAAGCCAGCCAGACACCGTTCCAGATGCAGACAACCACTCGCAGCTGAAGATGGATTGCGCCTTGTTGGCCAGATCCACTTTCAGGTAAAAAGGTGCATCAGGTGGGTCATGACATTCTGAAAATAAGAAAGACAAAAAAGAAAGTCAATATAAGTATAGAAACTGAATGATCGCTTACCTGTAACTCAGTTGCAGATGAAAAGAAAGCCAGTCAGACACCATTCCAGATGCAGGCAACCTCTCACAGCTGGATATGGATAGCCCCTTGTTGGCCAGATCCACTTTCAGGTAAAAAGGTGCGTCATGAGATCCTGTGTAACAAGAAAAAAGAAAATCAATATATGTATAAAAACCGAATTAACACGTACCTGTTACACAGATGCAGATTAATTGCAAGATCCACTTTCAGGTAAAAAGATGCGTCAGGTGGGTCATAAGATCCTGAAAATAAGAAAGACAAAAAAGAAAGTCAACACAGTTGCAGATTAATTGCAAGCCAGCCAGACACTGATCCAAAAAAAACAAATCAATATGTATAAAAAACGAATTAACACGTATCTTTTACACAGTTGCAGATTAATTGCCAGCCAGCCAGACACCGTTCCAGATGCAGACAACGACTCACAGCTTAAGATGGATTGCCCCTTGTTGGCCAGATCCACTTTCAGGTAAAAAGTTGCATCAGGTGGGTCATGACATCCTGAAAATAAGAAAGACAAAAAAGAAAGTCAATATAAGTATAGAAACTGAATGTTCACTTACCTTTAACTCAGTTGCAGATGAAAAGAAAGCCAGTCAGACACCATTCCAGATGCAGGCAACCTCTCACAGCTGGACATGGATAGCCCCTTGTTGGACGGATCCACTTTCAGGTAAAAAGGTGCGAGATGGAATCCTGTGTGACAAGAAAAAAGAAAATCAATATATGTATAAAAACCGAATTAACACGTACCTGTTACACAGTTGCAGATTAATTGCTAGATCCACTTTCAGGTAAAAAGGTGCGTAAGGGGGGTAATGACATCCTGAAAATAAGAAAGCCAAAAAAGAAAGTCAACACAGTTGCAGATGAAAAGAAAGCCAGTCAGACACCATTCCAGATGCAGGCAACCTCTCACAGCTGGAAATGGATAGCCCCTTGTTGGCCGGATACACTTTCAGGAAAAAAGGTGCGTAATGGGATCCTGTGTGACAAGAAAAAAGAAAATCAATATATGTATAAAAACCGAATTAACACGTACCTGTTACACAGTTGCAGATTAATTGCAAGCCAGCCAGACACCGTTCCAGATCCAGACAACCACTCGCAGCTGAAGATGGATTGCCCCTTGTTGGCCAGATCCACTTTCAGGTAAAAAGATGTGTGATGAGATCCTGTGTGAGAAGAAAAAAGAAATTCAAAATATGTATAAAAACCGAATTAACACGTACCTGTTACACAGTTGCAGATTAATTGCAAGCCAGCCAGACACCGTTCCAAATGCAGACAACCACTCGTAGGTGAAGATGTATTGCCTCTTGATGGCCAGGTCCACTTTCAGGTAAAAAGGTGCGTCATGAGATCCTGTGTAACAAGAAAAAAGAAAATCAATATATGTATAAAAACAGAATTAACACGTACCTGTTACACAGATGCAGATTAATTGCAAGATCCACTTTCAGGTAAAAAGATGCGTCAGGTGGGTCATGACATCCTGAAAATAAAAAAGACAAAAAAGAAAGTCAACACAGTTGCAGATTAATTGCAAGCCAGCCTGACACTGATTCAGAAAAAAGAAATCAATATGTATAAAAAACGAATTAACACATATCTTTTACACAGTTGCAGATTTATTGCAAGCCAGCCAGACACCGTTCCAGATGCAGACAACCACTCACAGCTGAAGATGGATTGCCCCTTGTTGGCCAGATCCACTTTCAGGTAAAAAGGTGCATCAGGTGGGTCATGACATCCTGAAAATAAGAAAGACAAAAAAGAAAGTCAATATAAGTATAGAAACTGAATGTTCACTTACCTGTAACTCAGTTGCAGATGAAAAGAAAGCCAGTTAGACACCATTCCAGAT
Organism: Salminus brasiliensis; assembly: GCF_030463535.1. Lineage (NCBI taxonomy): Eukaryota > Metazoa > Chordata > Actinopteri > Characiformes > Bryconidae > Salminus > Salminus brasiliensis. The sequence continues at coordinate 27,304,339 of NC_132888.1, forward strand.
GCAGGCAACCTCTCACATCTGGACATGGATAGCCACTTGTTGGCCGGATCCACTTTCAGGTAAAAAGGTGCGTGATGGGATCCTGTGTGACAAAAAAAAAATCAATATATGTATAAAAACCGAATTAACACGTACCTATTACACAGTTGCAGACTAATTGCAAGCCAGCCAGATACCGTTCCAGATGCAGACAACCACTCGCAGCTGAAGATGGATTGCCCCTTGTCGGCCAGATCTACTTTCAGCTAAAAAGGTGCGTCATGAGATCCTGTGTAACAAGAAAAAAGAAAATCAATAAATGTATAAAAACCGAATTAACACGTACCTGTTACACAGTTGCAGATTAATTGCAAGCCAGCCAGACACCGTTCCAGATGCAGACAACCACTCGCAGCTGAAGATGGATTGCCCCTTGTTGGCCAGGTCCACTTTCAGGTAAAAAGGTGCGTCATGAGATCCTGTGTAACAAGAAAAAAGAAAATCAATATATGTATAAAAACCGAATTAACACGTACCTGTTACACAGATGCAGATTAATTTCAAGATCCACTTTCAGGTAAAAAGATGCGTCAGGTGGGTCATAAGATCCTGATAATAAGAAAGACAAAAAAGAAAGTCAACACAGTTGCAGATTAATTGCAAGCCAGCCAGACACTGATCCAAAAAAAAGAAATCAATATGTATAAAAAACGAATTAACACGTATCTTTTACACAGTTGCAGATTAATTGCCAGCCAGCCAGACACCGTTCCAGATGCAGACAACGACTCACAGCTTAAGATGGATTGCCCCTTGTTGGCCAGATCCACTTTCAGGTAAAAAGTTGCATCAGGTGGGTCATGACATCCTGAAAATAAGAAAGACAAAAAAGAAAGTCAATATAAGTATAGAAACTGAATGTTCACTTACCTGTAACTCAGTTGCAGATGAAAAGAAAGCCAGTCAGACACCATTCCAGATGCAGGCAACCTCTCACAGCTGGACATGGATAGCCCCTTGTTGGACGGATCCACTTTCAGGTAAAAAGGTGCGAGATGGAATCCTGTGTGACAAGAAAAAAGAAAATCAATATATGTATAAAAACCGAATTAACACGTACCTGTTACACAGTTGCAGATTAATTGCTAGATCCACTTTCAGGTAAAAAGGTGCATAATGGGATCCTGTGTGACAAGAAAAAAGAAAATCAATATATGTATAAAAACCGAATTAACACGTACCTGTTACACAGTTGCAGATTAATTGCAAGCCAGCCAGACACCGTTCCAGATGCAGACAACCAATTGTAGCTGAAGATGCATTGCCCCTTGTTGGCCAGGTCCACTTTCAGGTAAAAAGGTGCGTCATGAGATCCTGTGTAACAAGAAAAAAGAAAATCAATATATGTATAAAAAACGAATTAACACATACCTGTTACACAGTTGCAGATTAATTTCAAGATCTACTTTCAGGTAAAAAGATGCGCCTGATGGGTCATGTGATCCTGAAAATAAGAAAGACAAAAAAGAAAGTCAACACAGTTGCAGATTAATTGCAAGCCAGCCAGAAAATGATCCAAAAAAAACAAATCAATATGTATAAAAAACGAATTAACACATATCTTTTACACAGTTGCAGATTAATTGCAAGCCAGCCAGACACCGTTCCAGATGCAGACAACCACTCACAGCTTAAGATGGATTGCCCCTTGTTGGCCAGATCCACTTTCAGGTAAAAAGTTGCATCAGGTGAGTCATGACATCCTGAAAATAAGAAAGACAAAAAAAGAAAGTCAATATAAGTATAGTAACTGAATGTTCACTTACCTGTAACTCAGTTGCAGATGAAAAGAAAGCCAGTCAGAAACCATTCCAGATGCAGGCAACCTCTCACAGCTGGACATGGATAGCCCGTTGTTGGACGGATCCACTTTCAGGTAAAAAGGTGCGTTATGGGATCCTCTGTGACAAGAAAAAAGAAAATCAATATATGTATAAAAACCGAATTAACACGTACCTGTTACACAGTTGCAGATTAATTGCAAGCCAGCCAGATACCGTTCCAGATGCAGACAACCACTCGCAGCTGAAGATGGATTGCCCCTTGTCGGCCAGATCTACTTTCAGCTAAAAAGGTGCGTCATGAGATCCTGTGTGACAAGAAAAAAGAAAATCAATAAATGTATAAAAACCGAATTAACACGTACCTGTTACACAGTTGCAGATTAATTGCAAGCCAGCCAGACACCGTTCCAGATGCAGACAACCACTCGTAGCTGAAGATGCATTGCCCCTTTTGGCCAGGTCCACTTTCAGGTAAAAAGGTGCGTCATGAGATCCTGTGTAACAAGAAAAAAGAAAATCAATATATGTATAAAAACCGAATTAACACGTACCTGTTACACAGTTGCAGATTAATTTCAAGATCCACTTTCAGGTAAAAAGATGCGCCTGGTGGGTCATGTGATCCTGAAAATAAGAAAGACAAAAAAGAAAGTCAACACAGTTGCAGATTAATTGCAAGCCAGCCAGACACTGATCCAAAAAAAACAAATCAATATGTATAAAAAACGAATTAACACATATCTTTTACACAGTTGCAGATTAATTGCAAGCCAGGCATACACCGTTCCAGATGCAGACAACCACTGACAGCTGAAGATGGATTGCCCCATGTTGGCCAGATCCACTTTCAGGTAAAAAGTTGCATCAGGTGGGTCATGACATCCTGAAAATAAGAAAGACAAAAAAGAAAGTCAATATAAGTATAGAAACTGAATGTTCGCTTACCTGTAACTCAGTTGCAGATGAAAAGAAAGCCAGTCAGACACCATTGCAGATGCAGGCAACCTCTCACAGCTGGACATGGATAGCCCGTTGTTGGCCAGATCCACTTTCAGGTAAAAAGGTGCGTAATGGGATCCTGTGTGACAAGAGAAAAGAAAATCAATATATGTATAAAAACCGAATTAACACGTATCTTTTACACAGTTGCAGATTAATTGCAAGCCAGCCAGATACCGTTCCAGATGCAGACAACCACTCGCAGCTGAAGATGGATTGCCCCTTGTTGGCCAGATCCACTTTCAGGTAAAAAGGTGCGTCATGAGATCCTGTGTGACAAGAAAAAAGAAAATCAATATATGTATAAAAACCTAATTAACACGTACCTGTTACACAGTTGCAGATTAATTGCTAGATCCACTTTCAGGTAAAAAGGTGCGTCAGGTGGGTAATGACATCCTGAAAATAAGAAAGACAAAAAAGAAAGTCAACACAGTTGCAGATTAATTGCAAGCCAAACAGACACTGATCCAGAAAAAAGAAATCAATATGTATAAAAAACGAATTAACACGTATCTTTTACACAGTTACAGATTAATTGCAAGCCAGCCAGACACCGTTCCAGATGCAGACAACCACTCGTAGCTGAAGATGCATTGCCCCTTGTTGGCCAGGTTCACTTTCAGGTAAAAAGGTGCGTCATGAGATCCTGTATAACAAGAAAAAAGAAAATCAATATATGTATAAAAACCGAATTAACACGTACCTGTTACACAGTTGCAGATTAATTTCAAGATCCACTTTCAGGTAAAAAGATGCGCCTGGTGGGTCATGTGATCCTGAAAATAAGAAAGACAAAAAAGAAAGTCAACACAGTTGCAGATTAATTGCAAGCCAGCCAGACACTGATCCAAAAAAAACAAATCAATATGTATAAAAAACGAATTAACACATATCTTTTACACAGTTGCAGATTAATCGCAAGCCAGGCAGACACCGTTCCAGATGCAGACAACCACTGACAGCTGAAGATGGATTGCCCCTTGTTGGCCAGATCCACTTTCAGGTAAAAAGGTGCGTCATGAGATCCTGTGTGACAAGAAAAAAGAAAATCAATATATGTATAAAAACCTAATTAACACGTACCTGTTACACATTTGCAGATTAATTGCTAGATCCACATTCAGGTAAAAAGGTGCGTCAGGTGGGTCATGAGATCCTGAAAATAAGAAAGACAAAAAAGAAAGTCAACACAGTTGCAGATTAATTGCAAGCCAGCCAGACACTGATCCAAAAAAAAGAAATCAATATGTATAAAAATCGAATTAACACATATCTTTTACACAGTTCCAGATTAATTGCAAGCCAGCCAGACACCGTTCCAGATGCAGACAACCACTCACAGCTGAAGATGGATTGCCCCTTGCTGGCCAGATCCACTTTCAGGTAAAAAGGTGCGTCAGGTGGGTCATGACATCCTGAAAATAAGAAAGACAACAAAGAAAGTCAATATAAGTATAGAAACTGAATGTTCACTTACCTGTGACTCAGTTGCAGATGAAAAGAAAGCCAGTTAGACACCATTCCAGATGCAGGCAACCTCTCACATCTGGACATGGAAAGCCCCTTGTTGGCCGGATCCACTTTCAGGTAAAAAGGTGCGTGATGGGATCCTGTGTGACAAAAAAAAGAATGTCAACATATGTATAAAAACCGAATTAACACGTATCTTTTACACAGTTGCAGATTAATTGCAAGCCAGCCAGACACCGTTCTAGATGCAGACAACCACTCGAAGCTGAAGATGGATTGCCCCTTGTTGGCCAGATCCACATTCAGGTAAAAAGTTGCATCATGAGATCCTGTGTGACAAGAAAAAAGAAAATCAATATATGTATAAAACCCAATTTAACACGTACCTGTTACACAGTTGCAGATTAATTGCAAGCCAGCCAGACACCGTTCCAGATGCAGACAACAACTCGTAGGTGAAGATGGATTGCCCCTTGTTGGCCAGGTCCACTTTCAGGTAAAAAGGTGCGTCATGATATCCTGTGTAACAAGAAAAAAGAAAATCAATATATGTATAAAAACCGAATTAACACGTACCTGTTACACAGATGCAGATTAATTGCAAGATCCACTTTCAGGTAAAAAGAAGCGTCAGGTGGGTTATGAGATCCTGAAAATAAGAAAGACAAAAAAGAAAGTCAACACAGTTGCAGATTAATTGCAAGCCAGCCAGACACTGATCCAAAAAAAAGAAATCAATATGTATAAAAAAAGAATTAACACGTATCTTGTACACAGTTGCAGATTAATTGCAAGCCAGCCAGACACCGTTCCAGATGCAGACAACCACTCACAGCTTAAGATGGATTGCCCCTTGTTGGCCAGATCCACTTTCAGGTAAAAAGTTGCATCAGGTGGGTCATGACATCCTGAAAATAAGAAAGACAAAAAAGAAAGTCAATATAAGTATAGAAACTGAATGTTCACTTACCTGTTACTCAGTTGCAGATGAAAAGAAAGCCAGTCAGACACCATTCCAGATGCAGGCAACCTCTCACAGCTGGACATGGAGAGCCCTTTGTTAGCCGGATCCACTTTCAGATTAAAAGGTGCGTGATGGGATCCTGTGTGACAAGAAAAAAGAAAATCAATATATGTTTTAAAACCGAATTAACACGTACCTGTTACACAGTTGCAGATTAATTGCAAGCCAGCCAGACACCGTTCTAGATGCAGACAACCACTCGTAGCTGAAGATGGATTGCCCCTTGTTGGCCAGATCCACTTTCAGGTAAAAAGGTGCATCATGAGATCCTGTGTGACAAGAAAAAAGAAAATCAATATATGTATAAAACCCAATTTAACACGTACCTGTTACACAGTTGCAGATTAATTGCAAGCCAGCCAGACAAAGTTCCAGATGCAGACAACCACTCGCAGCTGAAGATGGATTGCCCCTTGTTGGCCAGATCCACTTTCAGGCAAAAAGGTGCGTCATGAGATCCTGTGTGACAAGAAAAAAGAAAATCAATATATGTATAAAAACCGAATTAACACGTACCTGTTACACAATTGCAGATTAATTGCAAGATCCACTTTCAGGTAAAAAGGTGTGTCAGGTGGGTCATGAGATCCTGAAAATAAGAAAGACAAAAAAAAAGTCAATACAGTTGCAGATTAATTGCATGCCAGCCAAACAACTTTCCAGATGCAGACAACCACTCGCAGCTGAAGATGGATTGCCCCTTGTTGGCCAGATCCACTTTCAGGCAAAAAGGTGCGTCATGAGATCCTGTGTGACAAGAAAAAAGAAAATCAATATATGTATAAAAAACGAATTAACACGTACCTGTTACACGGTTGCAGATTAATTCCAAGATCCACTTTCAGGTAAAAAGATGCGTCAGGTGGGTCATGACATCCTGAAAATGAGAAAGACAAAAAAGAAAGTCAACACAGTTGCAGATTAATTGCAAGCCAGCCAGACACTGATCCAGAAAAAAGAAATCATTATGTATTAAAAAAACGAATTAACACGTATCTTTTACACAGTTGCAGATTAATTGCAAGCCAGCCAGACACCGTTCCAGATGCAGACAACCACTCACAGCTGAAGATGGATTGCCCCTTGTTGGCCAGATCCACTTTCAGGTAAACAGTTGCGTCAGGTGGGTCATGACATCCTAAAAATAAGAAAGACAAAAAAAAAGAAAATATAAGTATAGAAACTGAATGTTCACTTACCTGTAACTTAGTTGCAGATGAAAAGAAAGCCAGTCAGACACCATTCCAGATGCAGGCAACCTCTCACATCTGGACATGGATAGCCACTTGTTGGCCGGATCCACTTTCAGGTAAAAAGATGCGTGATGAGATCCTGTGTGAGAAGAAAAAAGAAATTCAAAATATGTATAAAAACCGAATTAACACGTACCTGTTACACAGTTGCAGATTAATTGCAAGTCAGCCAGACACCGTTCCAAATGCAGACAACCACTCGTAGGTGAAGATGTATTGCCTCTTGATGGCCAGGTCCACTTTCAGGTAAAAAGGTGCGTCATGAGATCCTGTGTAACAAGAAAAAAGAAAATCAATATATGTATAAAAACTGAATTAACACGTACCTGTTACACAGATGCAGATTAATTGCAAGATCCACTTTCAGGTAAAAAGATGCGTCAGGTGGGTCATGACATCCTGAAAATAAAAAAGACAAAAAAGAAAGTCAACACAGTTGCAGATTAATTGCAAGCCAGCCTGACACTGATTCAGAAAAAAGAAATCAATATGTATAAAAAACGAATTAACACATATCTTTTACACAGTTGCAGATTTATTGCAAGCCAGCCAGACACCGTTCCAGATGCAGACAACCACTCACAGCTGAAGATGGATTGCCCCTTGTTGGCCTGATCCACTTTCAGGTAAAAAGGTGCATCAGGTGGGTCATGACATCCTGAAAATAAGAAAGACAAAAAAGAAAGTCAATATAAGTATAGAAACTGAATGTTCACTTACCTGTAACTCAGTTGCAGATGAAAAGAAAGCCAGTTAGACACCATTCCAGATGCAGGCAACCTCTCACATCTGGACATGGATAGCCACTTGTTGGCCGGATCCACTTTCAGGTAAAAAGGTGCGTGATGGGATCCTGTGTGACAAAAAAAAAATCTATATATGTATAAAAACCGAATTAACACGTACCTGTTACACAGTTGCAGACTAATTGCAAGCCAGCCAGATACCGTTCCAGATGCAGACAACCACTCGCAGCTGAAGATGGATTGCCCCTTGTCGGCCAGATCTACTTTCAGCTAAAAAGGTGCGTCATGAGATCCTGTGTAACAAGAAAAAAGAAAATCAATAAATGTATAAAAACCGAATTAACACGTACCTGTTACACAGTTGCAGATTAATTGCAAGCCAGCCAGACACCGTTCCAGATGCAGACAACCACTCGCAGCTGAAGATGGATTGCCCCTTGTTGGCCAGGTCCACTTTCAGGTAAAAAGGTGCGTCATGAGATCCTGTGTAACAAGAAAAAAGAAAATCAATATATGTATAAAAACCGAATTAACACGTACCTGTTACACAGATGCAGATTAATTGCAAGATCCACTTTCAGGTAAAAAGATGCGTCAGGTGGGTCATAAGATCCTGATAATAAGAAAGACAAAAAAGAAAGTCAACACAGTTGCAGATTAATTGCAAGCCAGCCAGACACTGTTCCAAAAAAAAGAAATCAATATGTATAAAAAACGAATTAACACGTATCTTTTACACAGTTGCAGATTAATTGCCAGCCAGCCAGACACCGTTCCAGATGCAGACAACGACTCACAGCTTAAGATGGATTGCCCCTTGTTGGCCAGATCCACTTTCAGGTAAAAAGTTGCATCAGGTGGGTCATGACATCCTGAAAATAAGAAAGACAAAAAAGAAAGTCAATATAAGTATAGAAACTGAATGTTCACTTACCTGTAACTCAGTTGCAGATGAAAAGAAAGCCAGTCAGACACCATTCCAGATGCAGGCAACCTCTCACAGCTGGACATGGATAGCCCCTTGTTGGACGGATCCACTTTCAGGTAAAAAGGTGCGAGATGGAATCCTGTGTGACAAGAAAAAAGAAAATCAATATATGTATAAAAACCGAATTAACACGTACCTGTTACACAGTTGCAGATTAATTGCTAGATCCACTTTCAGGTAAAAAGGTGCATAATGGGATCCTGTGTGACAAGAAAAAAGAAAATCAATATATGTATAAAAACCGAATTAACACGTACCTGTTACACAGTTGCAGATTAATTGCAAGCCAGCCAGACACCGTTCCAGATGCAGACAACCAATCGTAGCTGAAGATGCATTGCCCCTTGTTGGCCAGGTCCACTTTCAGGTAAAAAGGTGCGTCATGAGATCCTGTGTAACAAGAAAAAAGAAAATCAATATATGTATAAAAAACGAATTAACACATACCTGTTACACAGTTGCAGATTAATTTCAAGATCTACTTTCAGGTAAAAAGATGCGCCTGATGGGTCATGTGATCCTGAAAATAAGAAAGACAAAAAAGAAAGTCAACACAGTTGCAGATTAATTGCAAGCCAGCCAGAAAATGATCCAAAAAAAACAAATCAATATGTATAAAAAACGAATTAACACATATCTTTTACACAGTTGCAGATTAATTGCAAGCCAGCCAGACACCGTTCCAGATGCAGACAACCACTCACAGCTTAAGATGGATTGCCCCTTGTTGGCCAGATCCACTTTCAGGTAAAAAGTTGCATCAGGTGAGTCATGACATCCTGAAAATAAGAAAGACAAAAAAAGAAAGTCAATATAAGTATAGTAACTGAATGTTCACTTACCTGTAACTCAGTTGCAGATGAAAAGAAAGCCAGTCAGAAACCATTCCAGATGCAGGCAACCTCTCACAGCTGGACATGGATAGCCCGTTGTTGGACGGATCCACTTTCAGGTAAAAAGGTGCGTTATGGGATCCTCTGTGACAAGAAAAAAGAAAATCAATATATGTATAAAAACCGAATTAACACGTACCTGTTACACAGTTGCAGATTAATTGCAAGCCAGCCAGATACCGTTCCAGATGCAGACAACCACTCGCAGCTGAAGATGGATTGCCCCTTGTCGGCCAGATCTACTTTCAGCTAAAAAGGTGCGTCATGAGATCCTGTGTGACAAGAAAAAAGAAAATCAATAAATGTATAAAAACCGAATTAACACGTACCTGTTACACAGTTGCAGATTAATTGCAAGCCAGCCAGACACCGTTCCAGATGCAGACAACCACTCGTAGCTGAAGATGCATTGCCCCTTGTTGGCCAGGTCCACTTTCAGGTAAAAAGGTGCGTCATGAGATCCTGTGTAACAAGAAAAAAGAAAATCAATATATGTATAAAAACCGAATTAACACGTACCTGTTACACAGATGCAGATTAATTGCAAGATCCACTTTCAGGTAAAAAGATGCGTCAGGTGGGTCATAAGATCCTGATAATAAGAAAGACAAAAAAGAAAGTCAACACAGTTGCAGATTAATTGCAAGCCAGCCAGACACTGTTCCAAAAAAAAGAAATCAATATGTATAAAAAACGAATTAACACGTATCTTTTACACAGTTGCAGATTAATTGCCAGCCAGCCAGACACCGTTCCAGATGCAGACAACGACTCACAGCTTAAGATGGATTGCCCCTTGTTGGCCAGATCCACTTTCAGGTAAAAAGTTGCATCAGGTGGGTCATGACATCCTGAAAATAAGAAAGACAAAAAAGAAAGTCAATATAAGTATAGAAACTGAATGTTCACTTACCTGTAACTCAGTTGCAGATGAAAAGAAAGCCAGTCAGACACCATTCCAGATGCAGGCAACCTCTCACAGCTGGACATGGATAGCCCCTTGTTGGACGGATCCACTTTCAGGTAAAAAGGTGCGAGATGGAATCCTGTGTGACAAGAAAAAAGAAAATCAATATATGTATAAAAACCGAATTAACACGTACCTGTTACACAGTTGCAGATTAATTGCTAGATCCACTTTCAGGTAAAAAGGTGCATAATGGGATCCTGTGTGACAAGAAAAAAGAAAATCAATATATGTATAAAAACCGAATTAACACGTACCTGTTACACAGTTGCAGATTAATTGCAAGCCAGCCAGACACCGTTCCAGATGCAGACAACCAATCGTAGCTGAAGATGCATTGCCCCTTGTTGGCCAGGTCCACTTTCAGGTAAAAAGGTGCGTCATGAGATCCTGTGTAACAAGAAAAAAGAAAATCAATATATGTATAAAAAACGAATTAACACATACCTGTTACACAGTTGCAGATTAATTTCAAGATCTACTTTCAGGTAAAAAGATGCGCCTGATGGGTCATGTGATCCTGAAAATAAGAAAGACAAAAAAGAAAGTCAACACAGTTGCAGATTAATTGCAAGCCAGCCAGAAAATGATCCAAAAAAAACAAATCAATATGTATAAAAAACGAATTAACACATATCTTTTACACAGTTGCAGATTAATTGCAAGCCAGCCAGACACCGTTCCAGATGCAGACAACCACTCACAGCTTAAGATGGATTGCCCCTTGTTGGCCAGATCCACTTTCAGGTAAAAAGTTGCATCAGGTGAGTCATGACATCCTGAAAATAAGAAAGACAAAAAAAGAAAGTCAATATAAGTATAGTAACTGAATGTTCACTTACCTGTAACTCAGTTGCAGATGAAAAGAAAGCCAGTCAGAAACCATTCCAGATGCAGGCAACCTCTCACAGCTGGACATGGATAGCCCGTTGTTGGACGGATCCACTTTCAGGTAAAAAGGTGCGTTATGGGATCCTCTGTGACAAGAAAAAAGAAAATCAATATATGTATAAAAACCGAATTAACACGTACCTGTTACACAGTTGCAGATTAATTGCAAGCCAGCCAGATACCGTTCCAGATGCAGACAACCACTCGCAGCTGAAGATGGATTGCCCCTTGTCGGCCAGATCTACTTTCAGCTAAAAAGGTGCGTCATGAGATCCTGTGTGACAAGAAAAAAGAAAATCAATAAATGTATAAAAACCGAATTAACACGTACCTGTTACACAGTTGCAGATTAATTGCAAGCCAGCCAGACACCGTTCCAGATGCAGACAACCACTCGTAGCTGAAGATGCATTGCCCCTTTTGGCCAGGTCCACTTTCAGGTAAAAAGGTGCGTCATGAGATCCTGTGTAACAAGAAAAAAGAAAATCAATATATGTATAAAAACCGAATTAACACGTACCTGTTACACAGTTGCAGATTAATTTCAAGATCCACTTTCAGGTAAAAAGATGCGCCTGGTGGGTCATGTGATCCTGATAATAAGAAAGACAAAAAAGAAAGTCAACACAGTTGCAGATTAATTGCAAGCCAGCCAGACACTGATCCAAAAAAAAGAAATCAATATGTATAAAAAACGAATTAACACGTATCTTTTACACAGTTGCAGATTAATTGCCAGCCAGCCAGACACCGTTCCAGATGCAGACAACGACTCACAGCTTAAGATGGATTGCCCCTTGTTGGCCAGATCCACTTTCAGGTAAAAAGTTGCATCAGGTGGGTCATGACATCCTGAAAATAAGAAAGACAAAAAAGAAAGTCAATATAAGTATAGAAACTGAATGTTCACTTACCTGTAACTCAGTTGCAGATGAAAAGAAAGCCAGTCAGACACCATTCCAGATGCAGGCAACCTCTCACAGCTGGACATGGATAGCCCCTTGTTGGACGGATCCACTTTCAGGTAAAAAGGTGCGAGATGGAATCCTGTGTGACAAGAAAAAAGAAAATCAATATATGTATAAAAACCGAATTAACACGTACCTGTTACACAGTTGCAGATTAATTGCTAGATCCACTTTCAGGTAAAAAGGTGCATAATGGGATCCTGTGTGACAAGAAAAAAGAAAATCAATATATGTATAAAAACCGAATTAACACGTACCTGTTACACAGTTGCAGATTAATTGCAAGCCAGCCAGACACCGTTCCAGATGCAGACAACCACTCACAGCTTAAGATGGATTGCCCCTTGTTGGCCAGATCCACTTTCAGGTAAAAAGTTGCATCAGGTGAGTCATGACATCCTGAAAATAAGAAAGACAAAAAAAGAAAGTCAATATAAGTATAGTAACTGAATGTTCACTTACCTGTAACTCAGTTGCAGATGAAAAGAAAGCCAGTCAGAAACCATTCCAGATGCAGGCAACCTCTCACAGCTGGACATGGATAGCCCGTTGTTGGACGGATCCACTTTCAGGTAAAAAGGTGCGTTATGGGATCCTCTGTGACAAGAAAAAAGAAAATCAATATATGTATAAAAACCGAATTAACACGTACCTGTTACACAGTTGCAGATTAATTGCAAGATCCACTTTCAGGTAAAAAGATGCGTCAGGTGGGTCATAAGATCCTGATAATAAGAAAGACAAAAAAGAAAGTCAACACAGTTGCAGATTAATTGCAAGCCAGCCAGACACTGTTCCAAAAAAAAGAAATCAATATGTATAAAAAACGAATTAACACGTATCTTTTACACAGTTGCAGATTAATTGCCAGCCAGCCAGACACCGTTCCAGATGCAGACAACGACTCACAGCTTAAGATGGATTGCCCCTTGTTGGCCAGATCCACTTTCAGGTAAAAAGTTGCATCAGGTGGGTCATGACATCCTGAAAATAAGAAAGACAAAAAAGAAAGTCAATATAAGTATAGAAACTGAATGTTCACTTACCTGTAACTCAGTTGCAGATGAAAAGAAAGCCAGTCAGACACCATTCCAGATGCAGGCAACCTCTCACAGCTGGACATGGATAGCCCCTTGTTGGACGGATCCACTTTCAGGTAAAAAGGTGCGAGATGGAATCCTGTGTGACAAGAAAAAAGAAAATCAATATATGTATAAAAACCGAATTAACACGTACCTGTTACACAGTTGCAGATTAATTGCTAGATCCACTTTCAGGTAAAAAGGTGCATAATGGGATCCTGTGTGACAAGAAAAAAGAAAATCAATATATGTATAAAAACCGAATTAACACGTACCTGTTACACAGTTGCAGATTAATTGCAAGCCAGCCAGACACCGTTCCAGATGCAGACAACCAATCGTAGCTGAAGATGCATTGCCCCTTGTTGGCCAGGTCCACTTTCAGGTAAAAAGGTGCGTCATGAGATCCTGTGTAACAAGAAAAAAGAAAATCAATATATGTATAAAAAACGAATTAACACATACCTGTTACACAGTTGCAGATTAATTTCAAGATCTACTTTCAGGTAAAAAGATGCGCCTGATGGGTCATGTGATCCTGAAAATAAGAAAGACAAAAAAGAAAGTCAACACAGTTGCAGATTAATTGCAAGCCAGCCAGAAAATGATCCAAAAAAAACAAATCAATATGTATAAAAAACGAATTAACACATATCTTTTACACAGTTGCCAGCCAGACACCGTTCCAGATGCAGACAACCACTCACAGCTTAAGATGGATTGCCCCTTGTTGGCCAGATCCACTTTCAGGTAAAAAGTTGCATCAGGTGAGTCATGACATCCTGAAAATAAGAAAGACAAAAAAAGAAAGTCAATATAAGTATAGTAACTGAATGTTCACTTACCTGTAACTCAGTTGCAGATGAAAAGAAAGCCAGTCAGAAACCATTCCAGATGCAGGCAACCTCTCACAGCTGGACATGGATAGCCCGTTGTTGGACGGATCCACTTTCAGGTAAAAAGGTGCGTTATGGGATCCTCTGTGACAAGAAAAAAGAAAATCAATATATGTATAAAAACCGAATTAACACGTACCTGTTACACAGTTGCAGATTAATTGCAAGCCAGCCAGATACCGTTCCAGATGCAGACAACCACTCGCAGCTGAAGATGGATTGCCCCTTGTCGGCCAGATCTACTTTCAGCTAAAAAGGTGCGTCATGAGATCCTGTGTGACAAGAAAAAAGAAAATCAATAAATGTATAAAAACCGAATTAACACGTACCTGTTACACAGTTGCAGATTAATTGCAAGCCAGCCAGACACCGTTCCAGATGCAGACAACCACTCGTAGCTGAAGATGCATTGCCCCTTTTGGCCAGGTCCACTTTCAGGTAAAAAGGTGCGTCATGAGATCCTGTGTAACAAGAAAAAAGAAAATCAATATATGTATAAAAACCGAATTAACACGTACCTGTTACACAGTTGCAGATTAATTTCAAGATCCACTTTCAGGTAAAAAGATGCGCCTGGTGGGTCATGTGATCCTGATAATAAGAAAGACAAAAAAGAAAGTCAACACAGTTGCAGATTAATTGCAAGCCAGCCAGATACCGTTCCAGATGCAGACAACCACTCGCAGCTGAAGATGGATTGCCCCTTGTCGGCCAGATCTACTTTCAGCTAAAAAGGTGCGTCATGAGATCCTGTGTGACAAGAAAAAAGAAAATCAATAAATGTATAAAAACCGAATTAACACGTACCTGTTACACAGTTGCAGATTAATTGCAAGCCAGCCAGACACCGTTCCAGATGCAGACAACCACTCGTAGCTGAAGATGCATTGCCCCTTTTGGCCAGGTCCACTTTCAGGTAAAAAGGTGCGTCATGAGATCCTGTGTAACAAGAAAAAAGAAAATCAATATATGTATAAAAACCGAATTAACACGTACCTGTTACACAGTTGCAGATTAATTTCAAGATCCACTTTCAGGTAAAAAGGTGCGTCAGGTGGGTAATGACATCCTGAAAATAAGAAAGACAAAAAAGAAAGTCAACACAGTTGCAGATTAATTGCAAGCCAAACAGACACTGATCCAGAAAAAAGAAATCAATATGTATAAAAAACGAATTAACACGTATCTTTTACACAGTTACAGATTAATTGCAAGCCAGCCAGACACCGTTCCAGATGCAGACAACCACTCGTAGCTGAAGATGCATTGCCCCTTGTTGGCCAGGTTCACTTTCAGGTAAAAAGGTGCGTCATGAGATCCTGTATAACAAGAAAAAAGAAAATCAATATATGTATAAAAACCGAATTAACACGTACCTGTTACACAGTTGCAGATTAATTTCAAGATCCACTTTCAGGTAAAAAGATGCGCCTGGTGGGTCATGTGATCCTGATAATAAGAAAGACAAAAAAGAAAGTCAACACAGTTGCAGATTAATTGCAAGCCAGCCAGACACTGATCCAAAAAAAAGAAATCAATATGTATAAAAAACGAATTAACACGTATCTTTTACACAGTTGCAGATTAATTGCCAGCCAGCCAGACACCGTTCCAGATGCAGACAACGACTCACAGCTTAAGATGGATTGCCCCTTGTTGGCCAGATCCACTTTCAGGTAAAAAGTTGCATCAGGTGGGTCATGACATCCTGAAAATAAGAAAGACAAAAAAGAAAGTCAATATAAGTATAGAAACTGAATGTTCACTTACCTGTAACTCAGTTGCAGATGAAAAGAAAGCCAGTCAGACACCATTCCAGATGCAGGCAACCTCTCACAGCTGGACATGGATAGCCCCTTGTTGGACGGATCCACTTTCAGGTAAAAAGGTGCGAGATGGAATCCTGTGTGACAAGAAAAAAGAAAATCAATATATGTATAAAAACCGAATTAACACGTACCTGTTACACAGTTGCAGATTAATTGCTAGATCCACTTTCAGGTAAAAAGGTGCATAATGGGATCCTGTGTGACAAGAAAAAAGAAAATCAATATATGTATAAAAACCGAATTAACACGTACCTGTTACACAGTTGCAGATTAATTTCAAGATCTACTTTCAGGTAAAAAGATGCGCCTGATGGGTCATGTGATCCTGAAAATAAGAAAGACAAAAAAGAAAGTCAACACAGTTGCAGATTAATTGCAAGCCAGCCAGAAAATGATCCAAAAAAAACAAATCAATATGTATAAAAAACGAATTAACACATATCTTTTACACAGTTGCAGATTAATTGCAAGCCAGCCAGATACCGTTCCAGATGCAGACAACCACTCACAGCTTAAGATGGATTGCCCCTTGTTGGCCAGATCCACTTTCAGGTAAAAAGTTGCATCAGGTGAGTCATGACATCCTGAAAATAAGAAAGACAAAAAAAGAAAGTCAATATAAGTATAGTAACTGAATGTTCACTTACCTGTAACTCAGTTGCAGATGAAAAGAAAGCCAGTCAGAAACCATTCCAGATGCAGGCAACCTCTCACAGCTGGACATGGATAGCCCGTTGTTGGACGGATCCACTTTCAGGTAAAAAGGTGCGTTATGGGATCCTCTGTGACAAGAAAAAAGAAAATCAATATATGTATAAAAACCGAATTAACACGTACCTGTTACACAGTTGCAGATTAATTGCAAGCCAGCCAGATACCGTTCCAGATGCAGACAACCACTCGCAGCTGAAGATGGATTGCCCCTTGTCGGCCAGATCTACTTTCAGCTAAAAAGGTGCGTCATGAGATCCTGTGTGACAAGAAAAAAGAAAATCAATAAATGTATAAAAACCGAATTAACACGTACCTGTTACACAGTTGCAGATTAATTGCAAGCCAGCCAGACACCGTTCCAGATGCAGACAACCACTCGTAGCTGAAGATGCATTGCCCCTTTTGGCCAGGTCCACTTTCAGGTAAAAAGGTGCGTCATGAGATCCTGTGTAACAAGAAAAAAGAAAATCAATATATGTATAAAAACCGAATTAACACGTACCTGTTACACAGTTGCAGATTAATTTCAAGATCCACTTTCAGGTAAAAAGGTGCGTCAGGTGGGTAATGACATCCTGAAAATAAGAAAGACAAAAAAGAAAGTCAACACAGTTGCAGATTAATTGCAAGCCAAACAGACACTGATCCAGAAAAAAGAAATCAATATGTATAAAAAACGAATTAACACGTATCTTTTACACAGTTACAGATTAATTGCAAGCCAGCCAGACACCGTTCCAGATGCAGACAACCACTCGTAGCTGAAGATGCATTGCCCCTTGTTGGCCAGGTTCACTTTCAGGTAAAAAGGTGCGTCATGAGATCCTGTATAACAAGAAAAAAGAAAATCAATATATGTATAAAAACCGAATTAACACGTACCTGTTACACAGTTGCAGATTAATTTCAAGATCCACTTTCAGGTAAAAAGATGCGCCTGGTGGGTCATGTGATCCTGAAAATAAGAAAGACAAAAAAGAAAGTCAACACAGTTGCAGATTAATTGCAAGCCAGCCAGACACTGATCCAAAAAAAACAAATCAATATGTATAAAAAACGAATTAACACATATCTTTTACACAGTTGCAGATTAATCGCAAGCCAGGCAGACACCGTTCCAGATGCAGACAACCACTGACAGCTGAAGATGGATTGCCCCTTGTTGGCCAGATCCACTTTCAGGTAAAAAGGTGCGTCATGAGATCCTGTGTGACAAGAAAAAAGAAAATCAATATATGTATAAAAACCTAATTAACACGTACCTGTTACACATTTGCAGATTAATTGCTAGATCGACATTCAGGTAAAAAGGTGCGTCAGGTGGGTAATGACATCCTGAAAATAAGAAAGACAAAAAAGAAAGTCAACACAGTTGCAGATTAATTGCAAGCCAGCCAGACACTGATCCAAAAAAAAGAAATCAATATGTATAAAAAATGAATTAACACATATCTTTTACACAGTTCCAGATTAATTGCAAGCCAGCCAGACACCGTTCCAGATGCAGACAACCACTCACAGCTGAAGATGGATTGCCCCTTGCTGGCCAGATCCACTTTCAGGTAAAAAGGTGCGTCAGGTGGGTCATGACATCCTGAAAATAAGAAAGACAACAAAGAAAGTCAATATAAGTATAGAAACTGAATGTTCACTTACCTGTGACTCAGTTGCAGATGAAA
This sequence comes from Salminus brasiliensis, assembly GCF_030463535.1. Taxonomy (NCBI): domain Eukaryota; kingdom Metazoa; phylum Chordata; class Actinopteri; order Characiformes; family Bryconidae; genus Salminus; species Salminus brasiliensis. The sequence goes on from NC_132888.1 coordinate 27,322,564, forward strand.
AGAAAGCCAGTCAGACACCATTCCAGATGCAGGCAACCTCTCACATCTGGACATGGAAAGCCCCTTGATGGCCGGATCCACTTTCAGGTAAAAAGGTGCGTGATGGGATCCTGTGTGACAAAAAAAAAAATGTCAACATATGTATAAAAACCGAATTAACACGTATCTTTTACACAGTTGCAGATTAATTGCAAGCCAGCCAGACACAGTTCTAGATGCAGACAACCACTCGAAGCTGAAGATGGATTGCCCCTTGTTGGCCAGATCCACATTCAGGTAAAAAGTTGCATCATGAGATCCTGTGTGACAAGAAAAAAGAAAATCAATATATGTATAAAACCCAATTTAACACGTACCTGTTACACAGTTGCAGATTAATTGCAAGCCAGCCAGACACCGTTCCAGATGCAGACAACAACTCGTAGGTGAAGATGGATTGCCCCTTGTTGGCCAGGTCCACTTTCAGGTAAAAAGGTGCGTCATGATATCCTGTGTAACAAGAAAAAAGAAAATCAATATATGTATAAAAACCGAATTAACACGTACCTGTTACACAGATGCAGATTAATTGCAAGATCCACTTTCAGGTAAAAAGATGCATCAGGTGGGTCATGAGATCCTGAAAATAAGAAAGACAAAAAAGAAAGTCAACACAGTTGCAGATTAATTGCAAGCCAGCCAGACACTGATCCAAAAAAAAGAAATCAATATGTATAAAAAAAGAATTAACACGTATCTTGTACACAGTTGCAGATTAATTGCAAGCCAGCCAGACACCGTTCCAGATGCAGACAACCACTCACAGCTTAAGATGGATTGCCCCTTGTTGGCCAGATCCACTTTCAGGTAAAAAGTTGCATCAGGTGGGTCATGACATCCTGAAAATAAGAAAGACAAAAAAGAAAGTCAATATAAGTATAGAAACTGAATGTTCACTTACCTGTTACTCAGTTGCAGATGAAAAGAAAGCCAGTCAGACACCATTCCAGATGCAGGCAACCTCTCACAGCTGGACATGGAGAGCCCTTTGTTAGCCGGATCCACTTTCAGATTAAAAGGTGCGTGATGGGATCCTGTGTGACAAGAAAAAAGAAAATCAATATATGTTTTAAAACCGAATTAACACGTACCTGTTACACAGTTGCAGATTAATTGCAAGCCAGCCAGACACCGTTCTAGATGCAGACAACCACTCGTAGCTGAAGATGGATTGCCCCTTGTTGGCCAGATCCACTTTCAGGTAAAAAGGTGCATCATGAGATCCTGTGTGACAAGAAAAAAGAAAATCAATATATGTATAAAACCCAATTTAACACGTACCTGTTACACAGTTGCAGATTAATTGCAAGCCAGCCAGACAAAGTTCCAGATGCAGACAACCACTCGCAGCTGAAGATGGATTGCCCCTTGTTGGCCAGATCCACTTTCAGGCAAAAAGGTGCGTCATGAGATCCTGTGTGACAAGAAAAAAGAAAATCAATATATGTATAAAAACCGAATTAACACGTACCTGTTACACAATTGCAGATTAATTGCAAGATCCACTTTCAGGTAAAAAGGTGTGTCAGGTGGGTCATGAGATCCTGAAAATAAGAAAGACAAAAAAAAAGTCAATACAGTTGCAGATTAATTGCATGCCAGCCAGACAACTTTCCAGATGCAGACAACCACTCGCAGCTGAAGATGGATTGCCCCTTGTTGGCCAGATCCACTTTCAGGCAAAAAGGTGCGTCATGAGATCCTGTGTGACAAGAAAAAAGAAAATCAATATATGTATAAAAAACGAATTAACACGTACCTGTTACACGGTTGCAGATTAATTCCAAGATCCACTTTCAGGTAAAAAGATGCGTCAGGTGGGTCATGACATCCTGAAAATGAGAAAGACAAAAAAGAAAGTCAACACAGTTGCAGATTAATTGCAAGCCAGCCAGACACTGATCCAGAAAAAAGAAATCATTATGTATTAAAAAACCGAATTAACACGTATCTTTTACACAGTTGCAGATTAATTGCAAGCCAGCCAGACACCGTTCCAGATGCAGACAACCACTCACAGCTGAAGATGGATTGCCCCTTGTTGGCCAGATCCACTTTCAGGTAAACAGTTGCGTCAGGTGGGTCATGACATCCTAAAAATAAGAAAGACAAAAAAAAAGAAAATATAAGTATAGAAACTGAATGTTCACTTACCTGTAACTCAGTTGCAGATGAAAAGAAAGCCAGTCAGACACCATTCCAGATGCAGGCAACCTCTCACAGCTGGACATGGATAGCCCCTTGTTGGCCAGATCCACTTTCAGGTAAAAAGGTGCGTCATGAGATCCTGTGTGATAAGAAAAAAGAAAATCAATATATGTATAAAAACCGAATTAACACGTACCTGTAACACAGTTGCAGACTAATTGCAAGCCAGCCAGACACCGTTCCAGATGCAGACAACAACTCGTAGGTGAAGATGGATTGCCCCTTGTTGGCCAGATCCACTTTCAGGTAAAAAGATGCGTGATGAGATCCTGTGTGACAAGAAAAAAGAAAATCAATATATGTATAAAAACCGAATTAACACGTACCTGTTACGCATTTGCAGATTAATTGCAAGCCAGCCAGATACCGTTCCAGATGCAGACAACCACTCGCAGCTGAAGATGGATTGCCCCTTGTCGGCCAGATCTACTTTCAGGTAAAACGGTGCATCATGACATCCTCTGTGACAAGAAAAAAGAAAATCAATATATGTATAAAAACCGAATTAACACGTACCTGTTACACAATTGCAGATTAATTGCAAGATCCACTTTCAGGTAAAAAGGTGTGTCAGGTGGGTCATGAGATCCTGAAAATAAGAAAGACAAAAAAAAAAAAGTCAATACAGTTGCAGATTAATTGCAAGCCAGCCAGACACTGTTCCAGAAAAAAGAAATTATCATGTATAAAAAACGAATTAACACGTATCTTTTACACAGTTGTAGATTAATTGCAAGCCAGCCAGACACCGTTCCAGATGCAGAATACCACTCACAGCTGAAGATGGATTGCCCCTTGATGGCCAGATCCACTTTCATGTAAAAAGGTGCATCAGGTGGGTCATGACATCCTGAAAACAAGAAAGACAAAAAAGAAAGTCAATATAAGTATAGAAACTGAATGTTCACTTACCTGTGACTCAGTTGCAGATGAAAAGAAAGCCAGTCAGACACCATTCCAGATGCAGGCAACCTCTCACATATGGACATGGAAAGCCCCTTGTTGGCCGGATCCACTTTCAGGTAAAAAGGTGCGTGATGGGATCCTGTGTGACAAAAAAAAGAAAATCAATATATGTATAAAATCCGAATTAACACGTACCTGTTACACAGTTGCAGATTAATTGCAAGCCAGCCAGACACCATTCCAGATGCAGGCAACCTCTCACAGCTGGACATGGATAGCACCTTGTTGGCCGGATCCACTTTCAGGTAAAAAGGTGCGTGATGGGATCCTGTGTGATAAGAAAAAAGAAAATCAATATATGTATAAAAAACGAATTAACACGTACCTGTTACACAGTTGCAGATTAATTGCAAGCCAGCCAGACACCGTTCTAGATGCAGACAACCACTCGCAGCTGAAGATGGATTGCCCCTTGTTGGCCAGATCCACGTTCAGGTAAAAAGTTGCATCATGAGATCCTGTGTGACAAGAAAAAAGAAAATCAATATATGTATAAAACCCAATTTAACACGTACCTGTTACACAGTTGCAGATTAATTGCAAGCCAGCCAGACACCGTTTCAGATGCAGACAACCACTCGCAGCTGAAGATGGATTGCCCCTTGTTGGCCAGATCCACTTTCAGGTAAAAAGATGCGTGATGAGATCCTGTGTGACAAGAAAAAAGAAATTCAAAATATGTATAAAAACCGAAATTAACACGTACCTGTTACACAGTTGCAGATTAATTGCAAGCCAGCCAGACACCGTTCCAAATGCAGACAACCACTCGTAGGTGAAGATGGATTGCCCCTTGATGGCCAGGTCCACTTTCAGGTAAAAAGGTGCGTCATGAGATCCTGTGTAACAAGAAAAAAGAAAATCAATATATGTATAAAAACCGAATTAACACGTACCTGTTACACAGATGCAGATTAATTGCAAGATCCACTTTCAGGTAAAAAGATGTGTCAGGTGGGTCATAAGATCCTGAAAATAAGAAAGACAAAAAAGAAAGTCAACACAGTTGCAGATTAATTGCAAGCCAGCCAGACACTGATCCAAAAAAAAGAAATCAATATGTATAAAAAACGAATTAACACGTATCTTTTACACAGTTGCAGATTAATTGCCAGCCAGCCAGACACCGTTCCAGATGCAGACAACCACTTACAGCTTAAGATGCATTGCCCCTTGTTGGCCAGATCCACTTTCAGGTAAAAAGTTGCATCAGGTGGGTCATGACATCCTGAAAATAAGAAAGACAAAAAAGAAAGTCAATATAAGTATAGAAACTGAATGTTCACTTACCTGTAACTCAGTTGCAGATGAAAAGAAAGCCAGTCAGAAACCATTCCAGATGCAATCAACCTCTCACATCTGGACATGGAAAGCCCCTTGTTGGCCGGATCTACTTTTAGGTAAAAAGGTGCGTAATGGGATCCTGTGTGACAAGAAAAAAGAAAATCAATATATGTATAAAAACCGAATTAACACGTACCTGTAACACAGTTGCAGATTAATTGCAAGCCAGCCAGACACCGTTCCAGATGCAGACAACAACTCGCAGCTGAAGATGGATTGCCCCTTGTTGGCCAGGTCCACTTTCAGGTAAAAAGGTGCGTCATGAGATCCTGTGTGACAAGAAAAAAGAAAATCAATATATGTATAAAAACCGAATTAACACGTACCTGTTACACAGTTGCAGATTAATTGCAAGATCCACTTTCAGGTAAAAAGTTGCATCAGGTGGGTCATGACATCCTGAAAATAAGAAAGACAAAAAAGAAAGTCAATATAAGTATAGAAACTGAATGTTCACTTACCGGTTACTCAGTTGCAGATGAAAAGAAAGCCAGTCAGACACCATTACAGATGCAGGCAACCTCTCACAGCTGGACATGGATAGCCCCTTGTTGGCCGGATCCACTTTCAGGTAAAAAGTTGCATCATGGGATCCTGTTTGACAAAAAACACCGTTCTAGATGCAGACAACCACTCGTAGCTGAAGATGGATTGCCCCTTGTTGGCCAGATCCACTTTCAGGTAAAAAGTTGCATCATGAGATCCTGTGTGACAAGAAAAAAGAAAATGAATATATGTATAAAACCCAATTTAACACGTACCTGTTACACCATTGCAGATTAATTGAAAGATCCACTTTCAGGTAAAAAGGTGTGTCAGGTGGGTCATGAGATCCTGAAAATAAGAAAGACAAAAAAGAAAGTCAATACAGTTGCAGATTAATTGCAAGCCAGCCAGACACCGTTCCAGATGCAGAATACCACTCACAGCTGAAGATGGATTGCCCCTTGATGGCCAGATCCACTTTCAGGTAAAAAGGTGCATCAGGTGGGTCATGACATCCTGAAAACCAGAAAGACAAAAAAGAAAGTCAATATAATTATAGAAACTGAATGTTCACTTACCTGTGACTCAGTTGCAGATGAAAAGAAAGCCAGTCAGACACCATTCCAGATGCAGGCAACCTCTCACATATGGACATGGAAAGCCCCTTGTTGGCCGGATCCACTTTCAGGTAAAAAGGTGCGTGATGGGATCCTGTGTGACAAAAAAAAAAAAATCAATATATGTATAAAAACCGAATTAACACGTACCTGTTACACAGTTGCAGATTAATTGCAAGCCAGCCAGACACCATTCCAGATGCAGGCAACCTCTCACAGCTGGACATGGATAGCCCCTTGTTGGCCGGATCCACTTTCAGGTAAAAAGGTGCGTGATGGGATCCTGTGTGACAAGAAAAAAGAAAATCAATATATGTATAAAAACCGAATTAACACGTACCTGTTACGCAGTTGCAGTTTAATTGCATACCAGCCAGACAACGTTCCAGATGCAGACAACCACTCGCAGCTGAAGATGGATTGCCCCTTGTTGGCCAGATCCACTTTCAGGCAAAAAGGTGCGTCATGAGATCCTGTGTGACAAGAAAAAAGAAAATCAATATATGTTTAAAAAAACGAATTAACACGTACCTGTTACACAGTTGCAGATTAATTCCAAGATCCACTTTCAGGTAAAAAGATGCGTCAGGTGGGTCATGACATCCTGAAAATGAGAAAGACAAAAAAGAAAGTCAACACAGTTGCAGATTAATTGCAAGCCAGCCAGACACTGATCCAGAAAAAAGAAATCATTATGTATAAAAAAAACGAATTAACACGTATCTTTTACACAGTTGCAGATTAATTGCAAGCCAGCCAGACACCGTTCCAGATGCAGACAACCACTCACAGCTGAAGATGGATTGCCCCTTGTTGGCCAGATCCACTTTCAGGTAAACAGTTGCGTCAGGTGGGTCATGACATCCTAAAAATAAGAAAGACAAAAAAGAAAGTAAATATAAGTATAGAAACTGAATGTTCACTTACCATTAACTCAGTTGCAGATGAAAAGAAAGCCAGTCAGACACCATTCCAGATGCAGGCAACCTCTCACAGCTGGACTTGGATAGCCCCTTGTTGGCCGGATCCACTTTCAGGTAAAAACGTGCGTGATGGGATCCTGTGTGACAAAAAAAAAAAATCAATATATGTATAAAAACCGAATTAACACGTACCTGTTACACAGTTGCAGATTAATTGCAAGCCAGCCAGACACCGTTTCAGATGCAGACAACCACTCGCAGCTGAAGATGGATTGCCCCTTGTTGGCCAGATCCACTTTCAGGCAAAAAGGTGCGTCATGAGATCCTGTGTGACAAGAAAAAAGAAAATCAATATATGTTTAAAAAAACGAATTAACACGTACCTGTTACACAGTTGCAGATTAATTCCAAGATCCACTTTTAGGTAAAAAGATGCGTCAGGTGGGTCATGACATCCTGAAAATGAGAAAGACAAAAAAGAAAGTCAACACAGTTGCAGATTAATTGCAAGCCAGCCAGACACTGATCCAGAAAAAAGAAATCATTATGTATAAAAAAAACGAATTAACACGTATCTTTTACACAGTTGCAGATTAATTGCAAGCCAGCCAGACACCGTTCCAGATGCAGACAACCACTCACAGCTGAAGATGGATTGCCCCTTGTTGGCCAGATCCACTTTCAGGTAAACAGTTGCGTCAGGTGGGTCATGACATCCTAAAAATAAGAAAGACAAAAAAGAAAGTAAATATAAGTATAGAAACTGAATGTTCACTTACCATTAACTCAGTTGCAGATGAAAAGAAAGCCAGTCAGACACCATTCCAGATGCAGGCAACCTCTCACAGCTGGACTTGGATAGCCCCTTGTTGGCCGGATCCACTTTCAGGTAAAAAGGTGCATCAGGTGGGTCATGACATCCTGAAAATAAGAAAGACAAAAAAGAAAGTCGATACAGTTGCAGATTAATTGCAAGCCAGCCAGACACTGTTCCTGAAAAAAGAAATCATTATGTATAAAAAACGAATTAACACGTATCGTTTACACAGTTGCAGATTAATTGCAAGCCAGCCAGACACCGTTCCAGATGCAGACAACCACTCACAGCTGAAGATGGATTGCCCCTTGTTGGCCAGATCCACTTTCAGGTAAAAAGGTGCATCAGGTGGGTCATGACATCCTGAAAATAAGAAAGACAAAAAAGAAAATCAATATAAGTATAGAAACTGAATGTTCACTTACCTGTGACTCAGTTGCAGATGAAATGAAAGCCAGTCAGACACCATTCCAGATATAGGCAACCTCTCACATCTGGACATGGATAGCTCCTTGTTGGCCGGATCCACTTTCAGGTAAAAACGTGCGTGATGGGATCCTGTGTGACAAAAAAAAAAATCAATATATGTATAAAAACCGAATTAACACGTACCTGTTACACAGTTGCAGATTAATTGCAAGCCAGCCAGACACCGTTTCAGATGCAGACAACCACTCGCAGCTGAAGATGGATTGCCCCTTGTTGGCCAGATCCACTTTCAGGTAAAAAGATGCGTGATGAGATCCTGTGTGACAAGAAAAAAGAAATTCAAAATATGTATAAAAACCGAATTAACACGTACCTGTTACGCAGTTGCAGATTAATTGCAAGCCAGCCAGATACCGTTCCAGATGCAGACAACCACTCGCAGCTGAAGATGGATTGCCCCTTGTCGGCCAGATCTACTTTCAGGTAAAACGGTGCATCATGAGATCCTGTGTGACAAGAAAAAAGAAAATCAATATATGTATAAAAACCGAATTAACACGTACCTGTTACACAGTTGCAGATTAATTGCAAGATCCACTTTCAGGTAAAAAGTTGCATCAGGTGGGTCATGACAACCTGAAAATAAAGACAAAAAAGAAAGTCAATATAAGTATAGAAACTGAATGTTCACTTACCGGTTACTCAGTTGCAGATGAAAAGAAAGCCAGTCAGACACCATTCCAGATGCAGGCAAACTCTCACAGCTGGACATGGATAGCCCCTTGTTGGCCGGACCCACTTTCAGGTAAAAAGGTGCGTGATGGGATCCTGTGTGACAAAAAACACCGTTCTAGATGCAGACAACCACTTGTAGCTGAAGATGGATTGCCCCTTGTTGGCCAGATCCACTTTCAGGTAAAAAGTTGCATCATGAGATCCTGTGTGACAAGAAAAAAGAAAATCAATATATGTATAAAAACCGAATTAACACGTACCTGTTACACAATTGCAGATTAATTGCAAGATCCACTTTCAGGTAAAAAGGTGTGTCAGGTGGGTCATGAGATCCTGAAAATAAGAAAGACAAAAAAAAAAAGTCAATACAGTTGCAGATTAATTGCAAGCCAGCCAGACACTGTTCCAGAAAAAAGAAATCATCGTGTATAAAAAACGAATTAACACGTATCTTTTACACAGTTGCAGATTAATTGCAAGCCAGCCAGACACCGTTCCAGATGCAGAATACCACTTACAGCTGAAGATGGATTGCCCCTTGATGGCCAGATCCACTTTCAGGTAAAAAGGTGCATAAGGTGGGTCATGACATCCTGAAAACAAGAAAGACAAAAAAGAAAGTCAATATAAGTATAGAAACTGAATGTTCACTTACCTGTGACTCAGTTGCAGATGAAAAGAAAGCCAGTCAGACACCATTCCAGATGCAGGCAACCTCTCACATATGGACATGGAAAGCCCCTTGTTGGCCGGATCCACTTTCAGGTAAAAAGGTGCGTGATGGGATCCTGTGTGACAAAAAAAAAAAAATCAATATATGTATAAAAACCGAATTAACACGTACCTGTTACACAGTTGCAGATTAATTGCAAGCCAGCCAGACACCATTCCAGATGCAGGCAACCTCTCACAGCTGGACATGGATAGCCCCTTGTTGGCCGGATCCACTTTCAGGTAAAAAGGTGCGTGATGGGATCCTGTGTGACAAGAAAAAAGAAAATCAATATATGTATAAAAACCGAATTAACACGTACCTGTTACGCAGTTGCAGTTTAATTGCATACCAGCCAGACAACGTTCCAGATGCAGACAACCACTCGCAGCTGAAGATGGATTGCCCCTTGTTGGCCAGATCCACTTTCAGGCAAAAAGGTGCGTCATGAGATCCTGTGTGACAAGAAAAAAGAAAATCAATATATGTTTAAAAAAACGAATTAACACGTACCTGTTACACAGTTGCAGATTAATTCCAAGATCCACTTTCAGATAAAAAGATGCGTCAGGTGGGTCATGACATCCTGAAAATGAGAAAGACAAAAAAGAAAGTCAACACAGTTGCAGATTAATTGCAAGCCAGCCAGACACTGATCCAGAAAAAAGAAATCATTATGTATAAAAAAAACGAATTAACACGTATCTTTTACACAGTTGCAGATTAATTGCAAGCCAGCCAGACACCGTTCCAGATGCAGACAACCACTCACAGCTGGACTTGGATAGCCCCTTGTTGGCCGGATCCACTTTCAGGTAAAAAGGTGCATCAGGTGGGTCATGACATCCTGAAAATAAGAAAGACAAAAAAGAAAGTCAATACAGTTGCAGATTAATTGCAAGCCAGCCAGACACTGTTCCTGAAAAAAGAAATCATTATGTTTAAAAAACTAATTAACACGTATCTTTTACACAGTTGCAGATTAATTGCAAGCCAGCCAGACACCGTTCCAGATGCAGACAACCACTCACAGCTGAAGATGGATTGCCCCTTGTTGGCCAGATCCACTTTCAGGTAAACAGTTGCGTCAGGTGGGTCATGACATCCTAAAAATAAGAAAGACAAAAAAGAAAGTAAATATAAGTATAGAAACTGAATGTTCACTTACCATTAACTCAGTTGCAGATGAAAAGAAGGCCAGTCAGACACCATTCCAGATGCAGGCAACCTCTCACAGCTGGACTTGGATTGCCCCTTGTTGGCCGGATCCACTTTCAGGTAAAAAGGTGCATCAGGTGGGTCATGACATCCTGAAAATAAGAAAGACAAAAAAGAAAGTCGATACAGTTGCAGATTAATTGCAAGCCAGCCAGACACTGTTCCTGAAAAAAGAAATCATTATGTATAAAAAACGAATTAACACGTATCTTTTACACAGTTGCAGATTAATTGCAAGCCAGCCAGACACCGTTCCAGATGAAGACAACCACTCACAGCTGAAGATGGATTGCCCCTTGTTGGCCAGATCCACTTTCAGGTAAAAAGGTGCATCAGGTGGGTCATGACATCCTGAAAATAAGAAAGACAAAAAAGAAAGTCAATATAAGTATAGAAACTGAATGTTCACTTACCTGTGACTCAGTTGCAGATGAAATGAAAGCCAGTCAGACACCATTCCAGATATAGGCAACCTCTCACATCTGGACATGGATAGCCCCTTGTTGGCCGGATCCACTTTCAGGTAAAAACGTGCGTGATGGGATCCTGTGTGACAAAAAAAAAAATCAATATATGCATAAAAACTGAATTAACACGTACCTGTTACACAGTTGCAGATTAATTGCAAGCCAGCCAGACACCGTTTCAGATGCAGACAACCACTCACAGCTGAAGATGGATTGCCCCTTGTTGGCCAGATCCACTTTCAGGCAAAAAGGTGCGTCATGAGATCCTGTGTGACAAGAAAAAAGAAAATCAATATATGTTTAAAAAAACGAATTAACACGTACCTGTTACACAGTTGCAGATTAATTCCAAGATCCACTTTTAGGTGAAAAGATGTGTCAGGTGGGACATGACATCCTGAAAATAAGAAAGACAAAAAAGAAAGTCGATACAGTTGCAGATTAATTGCAAGCCAGCCAGACACTGTTCCTGAAAAAAGAAATCATTATGTATAAAAAACGAATTAACACGTATCTTTTACACAGTTGCAGATTAATTGCAAGCCAGCCAGACACCGTTCCAGATGCAGACAACCACTCACAGCTGAAGATGGATTGCCCCTTGTTGGCCAGATCCACTTTCAGGTAAAAAGGTGCATCAGGTGGGTCATGACATCCTGAAAATAAGAAAGACAAAAAAGAAAATCAATATAAGTATAGAAACTGAATGTTCACTTACCTGTGACTCAGTTGCAGATGAAATGAAAGCCAGTCAGACACCATTCCAGATATAGGCAACCTCTCACATCTGGACATGGATAGCCCCTTGTTGGCCGGATCCACTTTCAGGTAAAAACGTGCGTGATGGGATCCTGTGTGACAAAAAAAAAAATCAATATATGTATAAAAACCGAATTAACACGTACCTGTTACACAGTTGCAGATTAATTGCAAGCCAGCCAGACACCGTTTCAGATGCAGACAACCACTCGCAGCTGAAGATGGATTGCCCCTTGTTGGCCAGATCCACTTTCAGGTAAAAAGATGCGTGATGAGATCCTGTGTGACAAGAAAAAAGAAATTCAAAATATGTATAAAAACCGAATTAACACGTACCTGTTACACAGTTGCAGATTAATTGCTAGATCCATTTTCAGGTAAAAAGGTGCGTCAGGTGGGTAATGACATCCTGAAAATAAGAAAGACAAAAAAGAAAGGCAACACAGTTGCAGATGAAAAGAAAGCCAGTCAGACACCATTCCAGATGCAGGCAACCTCTCACAGCTGGATATGGATAGCCCCTTGTTGGCCGGATCCACTTTCAGGTAAAAGGTGCGTCAGGTGGGTCATGATATCCTGAAAATAAGAAAGACAAAAAAGAAAGTCAACACAGTTGCAGATTAATTGCAAGCCAGCCAGACACTGATCCAAAAAAAATAAATCAATATGTATAAAAAACGAATTAACACATATCTTTTACACAGTTGCAGATTAATTGCAAGCCAGCCAGACACCGTTCCAGATGCAGCCAACCACTCACAGGTGAATATGGATTGCCCCTTGTTGGCCAGATCCACTTTCAGGTAAAAAGGTGCGTCAGTTGGGTCATGACATCCTGAAAATAAGAAAGACAAAAAAGAAAGTCAATATAAGTATAGAAACTGAATGTTCACTTACCAGTTACCCAGTTGCAGATGAAAAGAAAGCCAGTCAGACACCATTCCAGATGCAGGCAACCTCTCACAGCTGGACATGGATAGCCCCTTGTTGGCCGGATCCACTTTCAGGTAAAAAGGTGCGTGATGCGATCCTGTGTGACAAAAAAAAGAATGTCAACACATGTATAAAAACCAAATTAACACGTATCTTTTACACAGTTGCAGATTATTTGCAAGCCAGCCAGACACCGTTCCAGTTGCAGACAACCACTCACAGCTGAAGATGGACTGCCCCTTGTTGGCCAGATCCACTTTCAGGTAAAAAGGTGCATCATGAGATCCTGTGTGACAAGAAAAAAGAAAATCAATATATGTATAAAACCCAATTTAACACGTACCTGTTACACAGTTGCAGATTAACTGCAAGCCAGCCAGACAAAGTTCCAGATGCAGACAACCACTCGCAGCTGAAGTTGGATTGCCCCTTGATGGCCAGATCCACTTTCAGGTAAAAAGGTGCATCAGGTGGGTCATGACATCCTGAAAATAAGAAAGACAAAAAAGAAAGTCAATATAAGTATAGAAACTGAATGTTCACTTACCTGTGACTCAGTTGCAGATGAAATGAAAGCCAGTCAGACACCATTCCAGATGTAGGCAACCTCTCACATCTGGACATGGATAGCCCCTTGTTGGCCGGATCCACTTTCAGGTAAAAACGTGCGTGATGGGATCCAGTGTGACAAAAAAAAAAATCAATATATGTATAAAAACCGAATTAACACGTACCTGTTACACAGTTGCAGATTAATTGCAAGCCAGCCAGACACCGTTTCAGATGCAGACAACCACTCGCAGCTGAAGATGGATTGCCCCTTGTTGGCCAGATCCACTTTCAGGTAAAAAGATGCGTGATGAGATCCTGTGTGACAAGAAAAAAGAAATTCAAAATATGTATAAAAACCGAATTAACACGTACCTGTTACGCAGTTGCAGTTTAATTGCATACCAGCCAGACAACGTTCCAGATGCAGACAACCACTCGCAGCTGAAGATGGATTGCCCCTTGTTGGCCAGATCCACTTTCAGGCAAAAAGGTGCGTCATGAGATCCTGTGTGACAAGAAAAAAGAAAATCAATATATGTTTAAAACAACGAATTAACACGTACCTGTTACACAGTTGCAGATTAATTCCAAGATCCACTTTCAGGTAAAAAGATGCGTCAGGTGGGTCATGAGATCCTGAAAATGAGAAAGACAAAAAAAAAAGTCAACACAGTTGCAGATTAATTGCAAGCCAGCCAGACACTGATCCAGAAAAAAGAAATCATTATGTATGAAAAAAACGAATTAACACGTATCTTTTACACAGTTGCAGATTAATTGCAAGCCAGGCATACACCGTTCCAGATGCAGACAACCACTGACAGCTGAAGATGGATTGCCCCTTGTTGGCCAGATCCACTTTCAGGTAAAAAGTTGCATCAGGTGGGTCATGACATCCTGAAAATAAGAAAGACAAAAAAGAAAGTCAATATAAGTATAGAAACTGAATGTTCGCTTACCTGTAACTCAGTTGCAGATGAAAAGAAAGCCAGTCAGACACCATTCCAGATGCAGGCAACCTCTCACAGCTGGATATGGATAGCCCCTTGTTGGCCGGATCCACTTTCAGGAAAAAAGGTGCGTAATGGGATCCTGTGTGACAAGAAAAAAGAAAATCAGTATATGTATAAAAAACGAATTAACACGTACCTGTTACACAGTTGCAGATTAATTGCAAGCCAGCCAGACACCGTTCCAGATGCAGACAACCACTCGCAGCTGAAGATGGATTGCCCCTTGTTGGCCAGATCCACTTTCAGGTAAAAAGGTGTGTCATGAGATCCTGTGTGACAAGAAAAAAGAAAATCAATATATGTATAAAAACCGAATTAACACGTACCTGTTACACAGTTGCAGATTAATTGCAAGCCAGCCAGACACCGTTCCAGATGCAGACAACCACTCGCAGCTGAAGATGGATTGCCCCTTGTTGGCCAGATCCACTTTCAGGTAAAAAGGTGTGTCATGAGATCCTGTGTGACAAGAAAAAAGAAAATCAATATGTATAAAAACCTAATTAACACGTACCTGTTACACAGTTGCAAATTAATTGCTAGATCCACTTTCAGGTAAAAAGGTGCGTCAGGTGGGTCATGACATCCTGAAAATAAAAAAGACAAAAAAGAAAGTGAACACAGTTGCAGATTAATTGCAAGCCAGCCTGACACTGATTCAGAAAAAAGAAATCAATATGTATAAAAAACGAATTAACACATATCTTTTACAAGGTTGCAGATTCATTGCAAGCCAGCCAGACATCGTTCCAGATGCAGACAACCACTCACAGCTGAAGATGGATTGCCCCTTGTTGGCCAGAACCACTTTCATGTAAAAAGGTGCATCAGGTGGGTCATGACATCCTGAAAACAAGAAAGACAAAAAAGAAAGTCAATTTAAGTATACAAACTGAATGTTCATTTACCTGTAACTCAGTTGCAGATGAAAAGAAACCAGTCAGACACCATTCCAGATGCAGGCAACCTCTCACAGCAGGACATGGATAGCCCCTTGTTGGCCGGATCCACTTTCAGGTAAAAAGGTGCGTGATGGGATCCTGTGTGAAAAAAAAAAAATCAATATATGTATAAAAACCGAATTAACACGTACCTGTTACACAGTTGCAGATTAATTGCAAGCCAGCCAGACAACGTTCCACATGCAGACAACCACTCATAGCTGAAGATGGCTTGCCACTTGTTGGCCAGGTCCACTTTCAGGTAAAAAGGTGAGTCATGAGATCCTGTGTAACAAGAAAAAAGAAAATCAATATATGTATAAAAACCGAATTAACACGTACCTGTTACACAGTTGCAGATTAATTGCAAGCCAGCCAGACAACGTTCCACATGCAGACAACCACTCATAGCTGAAGATGGCTTGCCACTTGTTGGCCAGGTCCACTTTCAGGTAAAAAGGTGCGTCATGAGATCCTGTGTAACAAGAAAAAAGAAAATCAATATATGTATAAAAACCGAATTAACACGTACCTGTTACACAGTTGCAGATTAATTGCAAGCCAGACAGACACTGATCCAGAAAAAAAAAATCAATATGTATAAAAACCGAATTAACATATACCTGTTCCACAGTTGCAGATTAATTGCAAGCCAGCCAGACACCATTCCAGTTGCAGACAACCACTCGCAGCTGAAGATGGATTGCCCCTTGTTGGCCAGATCCACTTTCAGGTAAAAAGGTGCATCAGGTGGGTCATGACATCCTGAAAATAAGAAAGACAAAAAAGAAAGTCAATATAAGTATAGAAACTGAATGTTCACTTACCTGTGACTCAGTTGCAGATGAAAAGAAAGCCAGTCAGACACCATTCCAGATGCAGGCAACCTCTCACATCTGGACATGGATAGCCCCTTGTTGGCCGGATCCACTTTCAGGTAAAAAGGTGCGTCATGAGATCTTGTGTGACAAGAAAAAAGAAAATCAATATATGTATAAAAACCGAATTAACACGTACCTGTTACACAATTGCAGATTAATTGCAAGATCCACTTTCAGGTAAAAAGGTGTGTCAGGTGGGTCATGAAATCCTGAAAATAAGAAAGACAAAAAAGAAAGTCAATACAGTTGCAGATTAATTGCAAGCCAGCCCGACACTGTTCCAGAAAAAAGAAATCATTATGTATAAAAAACGAATTAACACGTATCTTTTACACAGTTGCAGATTAATTGCAAGCCAGCCAGACACCGTTCCAGATGCAGACAACCACTCACAGCTTAAGATGGATTGCCCCTTGTTGGCCAGATCCACTTTCAGGTAAAAAGGTGCATCAGGTGGGTCATGACATCCTGAAAATAAGAAAGACAAAAAAGAAAGTCAATATAAGTATAGAAACTGAATGTTCACTTACCTGTAACTCAGTTGCAGATGAAAAGAAAGCCAGTCAGACACCATTCCAGATGCAGGCAACCTCTCACAGCTGGACATGGATAGCCCCTTGTCGGCCGGATCCACTTTCAGGTAAAAAGGTGCCTCATGAGATCCTGTGTGACAAGAAAAAAAGAAAATCAATATATGTATAAAAACCGAATTAACACGTACCTGTTACACAGTTGCAGATTAATTGCAAGCCAGCCAGACACCGTTTCAGATGCAGACAACCACTCGCAGCTAAAGATGGATTGCCCCTTGTTGGCCAGATCCACTTACAGGTAAAAAGATGCGTGATGATTCTGTGTGACAAGAAAAAAGAAAATCAATATATGTATAAAAACCAAATTAACACGTACCTGTTACACAGTTGCAGATTAATTGCAAGCCAGCCAGACAACGTTCCAGATGCAGACAACCACTCGTAGCTTAAGATGGATTGCCCCTCGTTGGCCAGGTCCACTTTCAGGTAAAAAGGTGCATCATGAGATCCTGTGTAACAAGAAAAAAGAAAATCAATATATGTATAAAAAACGAATTAACACGTACCTGTTACACAGTTGCAGATTAATTGCAAGATCCACTTTCAGGTAAAAAGATGCGTCAGGTGGGTCATGAGATCCTGAAAATAAGAAAGACAAAAAAGAAAGTCAACACAGTTGCAGATTAATTGCAAGCCAGCCAGACACTGATCCAGAAAAAAGAAATCAATGTGTATAAAAAAAAAATTAACACATATCTTTTACACAGTTGCAGATTAATTGCAAGCCAGCCAGACACCGTTCCAGATGCAGACAACCACTCACAGCTGAAGATGGATTGCCCCTTGTTGGCCAGATCCACTTTCAGGTAAACAGTTCTATCAGGTGGGTCATGACATCCTGAAAATAAGAAAGACAAAAAAGAAAGTCAATATAAGTATAGAAACTGAATGTTCACTTAGCTGTAACTCAGTTGCAGATGAAAAGAAAGCCAGTCAGACACCATTCCAGATGCAGGCAACCTCTCACAGCTGAACATGGATAGCCCCTTGTTGGCCAGATCAACTTTCAGGTAAAAAGGTGCGTGATCGGATCCTGTGTGACAAGAAAAAAGAAAATCAATATATGTATAAAAACCGAATTAACACGTACCTGTTACACAGTTGCAGATTAATTGCAAGCCAGCCAGACACCGTTCCAGATGCAGACAACCACTCGTAGCTGAAGATGGATTGCCCCTTGTTGGCCAGGTCCACTTTCAGGTAAAAAGATGCGTCAGGTGGGTCATGAGATCCTGAAAATAAGAAAGACAAAAAAGAAAGTCAACACAGTTGCAGATTAATTGCAAGCCAGCCAGACACTGTTCCAGAAAAAAGAAATCATTATGTATAAAAAACGAATTAACACGTATCTTTTACACAGTTGCAGATTTATTGCAAGCCAGCCAGACACCGTTCCAGATGAAGACAACCACTCACAGCTTAAGATGGATTGCCCCTTGTTGGCCAGATCCACTTTCAGGTAAAATGTTGCATCAGGTGAGTCATGACATCCTAAAAATAAGAAAGACAAAAATGAAAGTCAATATAAGTATAGTAACTGAATGTTCACTTACCTGTAACTCAGTTGCAGATGAAAAGAAAGCCAGTCAGACACCATTCCAGATGCAGGCAACCTCTCACAGCTGGACATGGATAGCCCCTTGTTGGCCGGATCCACTTTCAGGTAAAAAGGTGCGTGATGGGATCCTGTGTGACAAAAAAAAATCAATATATGTATAAAAACCGAATTAACACGTACCTGTTACACAGTTGCAGATAAATTCCAAGATCCACTTTCAGGTAATAAGATGCGTCAGGTGGGTCATGAGATCCTGAAAATAAGAAAGACAAAAAAGAAAGTCAACACAGTTGCAGATTAATTGCAAGCCAGCCAGACACTGATCCAAAAAATAAGAAATCAATATGTATAAAAAACGAATTAACACGTATCTTTAACACAGTTGCAGATTAATTGCAAGCCAGCCAGACACCGTTCCAGATGCAGACAACCACTCACAGCTTAAGATGGATTGCCCCTTGTTGGCCAGATCCACTTTCAGGTAAAAAGGTGCGTCAGGTGGGTCATGACATCCTGAAAATAAGAAAGACAAAAAAGAAAGTCAATATAAGTATAGAAACTGAATGTTCACTTACCGGTTACTCAGTTGCAGACGAAAAGAAAGCCAGTCAGACACCATTTCAGATGCAGGCAACCTCTCACATCTGGACATGGATAGCCCCTTGTTGGCCGGATCCACTTTCAGGTAAAAAGGTGCGTGATGGGATCCTGTGTCACAAAAAAAAAAAAAATCAATATATGTATAAAAACCGAATAAACACGTACCTGTTACGCAGTTGCAGATTAATTGCAAGCCAGCCAGACAACGTTCCAGATGCAGACAACCACTCGCAGCTGAAGATGGATTGCCCCTTGTTGGCCAGATCCACTTTCAGGTAAAAAGGTGCGTGATCGGATCCTGTGTGACAAGAAAAAAGAAAATCAATATATGTATAAAAACCGAATTAACACGTACCTGTTACACAGTTGCAGATTAATTGCAAGATCCACTTTCAGGTAAAAAGGTGCATCAGGTGGGTCATGACATCTTGAAAATAAGAAAGACAAAAAAGAAAATCAATATAAGTATAGAAACTGAATGTTCACTTACCTGTAACTCAGTTGCAGATGAAAAGAAAGCCTGTCAGACACCATTCCAGATGCAGGCAATCTCTCACAGATGGACATGGATAGCCCCTTGTTGGCCAGGTCCACTTTCAGGTAAAAAGGTGCGTCATGAGATCCTGTGTGACAAGAAAAAAGAAAATCAATATATGTATAAAAACCGAATTAACACGTACCTGTTACACAGTTGCAGATTAATTGCAAGCCAGCCAGACAACGTTCCAGATGCAGACAACCACTCGCAGCTGAAGATTGATTGCCCCTTGTTGGCCAGATCCACTTTCAGGTAAAAAGGTGCGTCATGAGATCCTGTGTGACAAGAAAAAAGAAAATCAATATATGTATAAAAACCGAATTAACACGTACCTGTTACACAGTTGCAGATTAATTGCAAGCCAGCCAGACAACGTTCCAGATGCAGACAACCACTCGCAGCTGAAGATTGATTGCCCCTTGTTGGCCAGATCCACTTTCAGGTAAAAAGGTGCGTCATGAGATCCTGTGTGACAAGAAAAAAGAAAATCAATATATGTATAAAAAACGAATTAACACGTACCTGTTTCACAATTGCAGATTAATTGCAAGATCCACTTTCAGGTAAAAAGGTGTGTCAGGTGGGTCATGAGATCCTGAAAATAAGAAAGACAAAAAAGAAAGTCAACACAGTTGCAGATTAATTGCAAGCCAGCCAGACACTGTTCCAGAAAAAAGAAATCATTATGTATAAAAAACGAATTAATACGTATCTTTTACACAGTTGCAGATTAATTGCAAGCCAGCCAGACACCGTTCCAGATGCAGACAACCACTCACAGCTGAAGATGGATTGCCCCTTGTTGGCCAGATCCACTTTCAGGTAAAAAAGGTGCGTCAGGTGGGTCATGACATCCTGAAAATAAGAAAGACAAAAAAGAAAGCAATATAAGTATAGAAACTGAATGTTCACTTACCTGTAACTCAGTTGCAGATGAAAAGAAAGCCAGTCAGACACCATTCCAGATGCAGGCAACCTTTCACAGATGGACATGGATAGCCCCTTGTTGGCCGGATCCACTTTCAGGTAAAAAGGTGCGTGATCGGATCCTGTGTGACAAGAAAAAAGAAAATCAATATATGTATAAAAACCGAATTAACACGTACCTGTTACACAGTTGCAGATTAATTGCAAGATCCACTTTCAGGTAAAAAGGTGCATCAGGTGGGTCATGACATCCTGAAAATAAGAAAGACAAAAAAGAAAGTCAATATAAGTATAAAAACTCAATGTTCACTTACCTGTAACTCAGTTGCAGATGAAAAGAAAGCCAGTCAGACACCATTCCAGATGCAGGCAACCTCTCACAGCTGGACATGGATAGCCCCTTGTTGGCCGGATCCACTTTCAGGTAAAAAGGTGCGTCATGAGATCCTGTGTGACAAGAAAAAAAGAAAATCAATATATGTATAAAAACCGAATTAACACGTACCTGTTACACAGTTGCAGATTAATTGCAAACCAGCCAGACAACGTTCCAGATGCAGACAACCACTCGCAGCTGAAGATGGATTGCCCCTTGTTGGCCAGATTCACTTTCAGATAACAAGGTGTGTCAGGTGGGTCATGAGATCTTGAAAATAAGAAAGACAAAAAATAAAGTCAATATGCGTATAGAAACCGAATGTTCACTTACCCATTAAACATCTGCAGATTAATTTAAAGCCAGTCAATCATAACATGCATGTATCACATTTTTAATAATGAATAAATCACTATATTGACACTGTCATAATATATGCCTATTTTAACATTTTTTTATGTAAGTCTGCAGAAAGGTCTTGTGGACAGATGAGACTAAGATTAACCTATATGAGACTGAAGGAAAGAAAAATGTGGACTGCCTCAATAGTGCTTGAAGTGCTTGGTCTGCACTCACCCTTTAATTAACAGTACATACTTTGAGTTCTTAAAAACAATTCAAAACATAGGAGTTGAAAAGCTCTCACAATGGTCTTTGTACTTCGGACATCCTTCTTTCTGAAGACATTTTATAATCCTGATCCATGCCTCAACCATGCACGTCCTTGGTTTGAGTTGCTCAGCAACTCATAAATTGACTCTCAGCAACTAGTATATTTATTGGCTATGCAGATGTTCATAGGCCTAAAGGAATGGTATGGAGTTGAGAAATAATATAGTGAGGCCCATGGGTTACACTTGGGAAAGGAGATTGGGATCTGCTCCCAGACCAAATTTGATAAACTGAACATGAACTGAACGAACATAAAATGTTTAGATTAGACATACTTTCGGATTTACGTGACAGAGATGTTAAAAGGTCCAGCTGTGTCTGCAGCACATAGACCACATAAGTAATTGTGGGGGCTAATGAATATTCCTGGATGAAATGCAGACATCCTGCATATGGGAACAGTACAACAACATATGACGTGTAGTAGAGAATAAAACACAATGTGTTCCTTTGTCTGGGAGTGAGAGCAGAGGGGCACCCTGAATTGGCAGACTCTCTCCACACTGTACTTTTGACTGGAATAAAATGTTTCATTGTTACAACTGAAAGACTGTGGTCACGAGTCTCCTTTCCAAAAGAAGTCCTCCAAAAAGAAGACCACGACAGTAACCCATGTACAGGTCATTGCAACCAGCTTTAAGGGTCTCCTCAGAAACGCTAGTCATTCAAACTTTAACAGAGTGAATCATGCTGTCTTACTAAGGAGCCAAAAAAAACAAAAAAAAAAACAGTTCTTCGCTTGTATATCGAAGCACATTTTCACTGGAGTTTGGGGAGCTCAGTCAAGTTAGTTTGATGTTGGATCTGCTGATTTACTTCACCCCTCCTCTCACTCACAATGTCCTAAAAGACCTTTTTTTTTTAAAACAATAGAGATCTAAACATGCATGTAGGGCATTTTTATAACAAATAAATCACTATTTTGACACAGTCATAATATATGCCTATTTTAACATGTTTTACGTAATATTGTTCCAGTGAAACATCCATATCAAATACAAATCCAAATTCAGCTGTAGT
This sequence comes from Salminus brasiliensis, assembly GCF_030463535.1. Lineage (NCBI taxonomy): Eukaryota > Metazoa > Chordata > Actinopteri > Characiformes > Bryconidae > Salminus > Salminus brasiliensis. Next base: position 27,344,888 of record NC_132888.1, read on the forward strand.
ATACAGAGAAACATCTGATAAATATATTACTACTCTTAGAAAAGACAATTTGCAAACAAGTACTTAAGAGAGCCAGCAGAATTCTGGAGAAAGGTCTTGCAGACAGATGAGACTAAGATTAACCTATATCAGAGTGAAAGAAAGACAGAATAATGTGGACTGACTCACTAGTGCTTGAAGGGGGGTAACATTTGGTCTGCACTCACCCTCTTATTACCAGTGCACAATGCAAACAAAGAAACAAAGAAACAAGAAAAAGAGAAGCTTTCTGCAAAAAAATCAGCTCAAAATCTCAAATAAAACACACAAGGCTTGGCTGAATATATAAAGAATTAAACTTACAATGTGTATTAGGACCTATAGTTCCACCAATTCATTACAGTGAGGCCTGAAATTAGCCACATGTAAACCTCTTTGCTACAGCATGGTTCCCTTCTTTTGGCTTGTAACCTGGCATACTTCCATTATACTGCCACATAGTGGATGGAGTAGGAATAACCATAAAAAAAAACATGCTATCTATCCCAACACTGGAGTCACATAGGTGTCAGCTATGGCTTCAAGTAGGCCTAAGTTGTAGAAATTTTTTTATGCCAATATAGAAAATAGACAATAGGCAAGTGGCTTAAAGTCCAACCACAACAGGCCCAATGAGACATAAACAACCGGCAAAACAGGCCCAATGAGACAAAGAACCAGCAAAACAGGCCCAATGAGACTAGGGATGCATCTTTCAGATATTAGGGTCGGATATTGATCCCGATATTAACAATGCAATGTTTGATCTCACTGACTTCATATTTCAGAATAAAAGCCAGGCAACACTGATGGGCACATGAGTTCCAAATAAATACACACAACTAAACATCAAAATTACTGCATTTTCAGCTAAAACACACTATTCTGGAGTAATTAACAACATGCAACTGAAGACCTATCATCCAGGATAGATAAACAGACAGAAAGAGCATTGTGGATGGATGGAGAGAGAAGAGCTTGCCAATGGAGCTCAATATAGATTAGATAGATTGTCAGTGTTGTTTATGTTGTAATATTTCACATAATATTGACACATTGAAAAAAAAAATAGCAGAATCTTAAAAAAACTGTCAATATATCACTGTCAAACACATCAAATACTGTCAATAAAGCACTTCAATATGTAGAATGTAAGGTAAAGCAAAAAATAATAAATGAATAAAAACAATCATTTATTTTTAAAATAATATAACAGCCATTAAAGCAGATAGAAAATTACTTACTGATAAGTAAAGTAAATAAATCGAGCCTAAAATGACAGCCAATAGCTTGTTGCCAAGGTCTGGTCTGCGTCAGAGTCGGCCAATCAGCGTTCGGGGGGTGTTACCTCAGCTCCTCTGCTAGAGATGTGCTGTGGATCAGAAAAAAAGAGAGAAACGCTGAAGTGAAACAGGATGGAGAGTTTTATTAAGACTTTTTTTGCATAAAATCGCAAGGCTTGGCTTAATATATAAATAATTAAACTTACAATGAGTAAAAGAACCTATAGTTCCACCAATAACAATCTTCATTACAGTGAGGCCTCAAGTTAGCCACATGTAAACCTCTTTGTTACAGCATGGGTTCCTTCTTTTGGCTTGTAACCTGGCGTACTTCCATTATACTGCCACATAGTGGATGGAGTAGGAATAACCATGAAAAAAAAAACATGCCATCTATCCCAACACTGGAGTCACATGGGTGTCAGCTATGGCTTCAAGTAGGCCCAAGTTGTAGGAATTTATGCCAATATAGAAAAATAGACAATAGGCAAGTGGCTTAAAGGCACAACCACAACAGGCCCAATGAGACATAAAGAACCAGGCAAAACAGGCCCAATGAGACAAAGAACCAGCAAAACAGGCCCAATGAGACATAAACAACCAGCAAAACAGGCCCAATGAGACTAGGGATGCATCTTTCAGATATTACGATCGGATATTGATCCCGATATTAACAATGCAATGTTTGGTCTCACTGACTTCATATTTCAGAATAAAAGCCAGGCAACACTGATGAACACATGAGTTCCAAATAAATACACACAACCAATCATCAAAATTACTGCATTTTCAGCTAAAAAACACTGTTCTGGAGTAACAAGCAACATGAGAACTAGCAAACAGCGAGTAGGCAACTGAAGACCTATCATTTAGGATAGATAAACAGACAGAAAGAGCATTGTGGATGGATGGAGAGAGAAGAGCTTTTTAAAGGAACAGAAAGGAAAGCAACCCACAGAAACTTACTAAACTCCGTTAACATGGCTATGCCTAATCTCACCCCCATACCCAATCTCACCACTTTCACTGGTGGTACTATTTCCACATATCTTTGTGGAATTTTATAATCCTGAACCGTATCTGAACCTTGGTCCTTGGTTGGAGTTGCTGAGAGTAAATTCAGGAGTGATACCTTTATCCTACCTTTGTCCTCTGTGTGTAGGTATTCAAATATCCACATGAAGAGTAAGTTAGTTGTAGGAAGTGTAAACAAAAGAAATAAACAAATAAGAAAAAAGAGAAGCTTTCTGTCAAAGCAGAACAGGATCTTCATTACAGTGAGGCCTGAAGTTAGCCACATGTAAACCTCTTTGCTACAGCATGGTCTCTCCTTTTGGCTTGTAACCTGGCCTACTTCCATTATAGTGCCACATAGTGGATGGAGTAGGAATAACCATGAAAAAAAAAAACATGCCATCTATCCAAACACTGGAGTCACATGGGTGTCAGCTATGGCTTCAAGTAGGCCCAAGTTGTAGGATTTTTTTTTTATGCCAATATAGAAAAATAGACAATAGGCAAGTAGCTTAAATGCCCAACCACAACAGGCCCAATGAGACATAAAGAACCAGCAAAACAGGCCCAATGAGACATATAGAACCAGGCAAAACAGGCCCAATGAGACATAAAGAACCAGCAAAGCAGGCCCAATGAGACATAAAGAACCAGGCAAAACAGGCCCAATGAGACATAAAGAACCAGGCAAAACAGGCCCAATGAGACATAAAGAACCAGGCAAAACAGGCCCAATGAGACATAAAGAACCAGCAGAACAGACCCAATGAGACATAAAGAACCAGCAAAACAGGCCCAATGAGACATAAAGAACCAGCAAAACAGGCCCAATGAGACATAAAGAACCAGCAAAACAGGCCCAATGAGACATAAAGAACCAACAAAGCAGGCCCAATGAGACATAAAGAACCAGCAAAGCAGGCCCAATGAGACATAAAGAACCATGCAAAACAGGCCTAATGAGACATAAACAACCAGCAAAACAGGCCTAATGAGACATAAACAACCAGCAAAACAGGCCTAATGAGACATAAACAACCAGCAAAACAGGCCCAATGTGTCTAGGGATGCATCTTTCAGATATTACGATCGGATATTGATCCCGATATTAACAATGCAATGTTTGGTCTCACTGACTTCATATTTCAGAATAAAAGCCAGGCAACACTGATAAACACATGAGTTCCAAATAAATACACACAACTAATCATCAAAATTACTGCATTTTCAGCTAAAAAAAAACACTATTCTGGAGTAACAAACAACATGAGAACTAGCAAACAGTGAGTAGGCAAATGAAGACCTATCATCCAGGATAGATAAACAGACAGAAAGAGCATTGTGGATGGATGAAGAGAGAAGAGCTTTTTAAAGGAACAGAAAGGAAAGCAACCCACAGAAACTTACTAAACTCTGTTAACATGGCTATGCCTAATCTCACCCCCATACCCAATCTCACCACTTTCACTGGTGTTACTACTTCCACATATTTTTGTGGAATTTTATTATCCTGAACCGTATCTGGACCTTGGTCCTTGGTTGGAGTTGCTGAGAGTAAATTCAGGAGTGATATCTTTATCCTACCTTTGTCCTCTGTGTGTAGGTATTCAAATATCCATATGAAGAGTAAGTTAGTTGTAGGAAGTGTAAACAAAAGAAATAAACAAATAAGAAAAAAGAGAAGCTTTCTGTCAAAGCAGAACAGGATCTTCATTACAGTGAGGCCTGAAGTTAGCCAAATGTAAACCTCTTTGCTGCAGCATGGTCTCTCCTTTTGGCTTGTAACCTGGCCTACATCCATTATAGTGCCACACAGTGGATGGAGTAGGAATAACCATGAAAAAAAACTTGCCCTCTATCACAACACTGGAGTCACATAGGTGTCAGCTATGGCCTTAAGGAGGCCTGAGTTGTAGGACTTTTATGCCAATATAGAAAACAGACAATAGGCAAGTGGCTTAAAGCCCAATGAGACAAAGAATCAGCACAACAGGCCCAATGAGACTAGGATGCACCTATCAGATATTAGGATCGGTTATTTGTCCCGATATTAACAATGCTCGCTCCCCTTTGGTCTCACTGACTTAATATTTCAGAATAAAAGCCAGAGAACACTGATAATTTCATGAGTAACAAATCAATAAACACAACTTATCATCAAAATTACTGCTTTTTCATCTAAAATCGTCTGTTGAGAGTCATATCTCATATGACATATTAGAATAGCCTACTATCTTTTGAAAACAAAATCTGGCATTTGTGGCTGTCTGATAAAATAATATGTAATTGTAGTGCAAACACTGTGCCAAGGTCCTGCACAATTGTTTCTTATTTTAGTGACAAATAAATAGTAATTTAATGCATTTACATCTGTGTGTTAATTTGTTGTATTTTATTTGACAAAGTTAGTGAGGTCAAATTTACATCAATCCTGATGCTTTAAGTCTCTCCCACATGGTGAGGTATACGGTTTATTTATTTAACAATGGTTTCAGATCAGTATTGCGTATCTATCGTTAAGTGTATGCATTGGTCTAGGAACTGAAAAAGGTTGGTGCATCCCTAAATATAACATATAGGAAACAGAAGATCACAGCACTGTTGTGGTGTGTTTTTTTTACTTCACTAGTACCTGTAGTTTTACTGCTGGAAGCACTTTCTAATAAATTAATCTAGTCTATCAGATTATCTTATGTGTAGTTTTACTGCTGGAAGCACTTTCTAATAAATTAATCTAGTCCAGGAGGAGACCAATGAGATGAGGTTGTCAGTGTTGTTTATGTTGTAATATTTCACATAATATTGACACATTGACAAAAATAGCAGAATCTTAAAAAAAAACTTTGTCAATATATTACTGCCAAATACATCAAATACTGTCAATAATGCACTTCAACATGTAGAATATAAGGTAAAAAATACAAAAGCAAAAAATAATAAATAAACAAAAGCAATAATTTCTTTTAAAAAATAATATAACAGCCATTAATGCAGATAGAAAATTACTTACTGATAAGTAAAGTAAATAAATCGAGCCTAAAATGACAGACAATAGCTTGTTGCCAAGGTCTGGTCTGCGTCAGAGTCGGCCAATCAGCGCTCAGGGGGGGTGTTACCTCAGCTCCTCTGCTAGAGATGTGCTGTGGATCAAAGAAAGAGAGAAACGCCGGAGTGAAACAGGATGGAGAGTTTTATTAAGACTTTTTTTACATAAAATCGCTCATAAAGGTGAACTTTGAGAAGTACGGCTGAAACGACGGTTTGGATTTAGTCTGCATTTGATTCGGTGAGTGTACTGGGTGAATCTTTTGGTGCATATAAATGAAAAAGAGTAAAAAGAAAAGCCGGTAGAGTTGAAGCTGACATGCTGAGCTGCACTGCAGTTTGTTTCAGGGGGTCATGTGCGAGTGGGCAGTGCTAGCCCCCATTTCATGCTGCTGATGAGTGTTTATATTGAAAGAGGGAAGAAAAAAAGCTTTACTTTGTACATTTATTTGTATTTTGTTAACAGGACAGTTATTTTCTGACTCTTCTGTGACTCTACTCTGCAGTTTGGCTGCACCTGCGTGAACACTTGATGGTGAACCGAGCCCTCGTCTAGAGGAACAGCTTAGAGAGTTCAGAAGCAGTGGACGGACCTTTCTTCTTCTCTGGGGGGACTACACTCAGCAGTGTGGGAGAAAAATAAAGAAAGTTAGACTTTTCAAGTGGATTGAACTCGAAGGAAAGGAAACATAGCCAAAGAAAGGAGACTGGTTTTATTATTTAATTTATTTACAACCTACTTACTGTTGAGCGGTTCTGTTGAGCTGCGAGAGTTTCAGCCTTTTCTGGAGTTGGTTGGTCTTCAGGTCGTTGGCTCTCACTCAGGGTTGTTTCTTTACCTCAATGGTGAGTCTCCGTTCTGCTCTTGGGGTCATTTTGACTGGGTGCCCACTTCCTGGCAGAGTAGCCATAGTCCCAGATTGTCTCCATTTGTAGGTTGTTTTGTAACCCTTTCCTGATAAAACAGTTTTTGACCGTAGATCCTCTGAAAGCTCTTTTTGGTGAGGCATGGCTCACATATGCATTTTCTTCTTGTGTATAGCGAAACTCAGAAGAGTAGAGAAGACTTCAGGTATGAGAACACCTGACTCCAGTTAGCTTTCTTTGAGATTCAGAATTTTTTTGTTCTTATTTTAGGCACATTATGTCAATACGCTTGACCTGGATTAGATCTCATTTTATGACAAATTAATGCAGAAAACCATAGAATTGCAAAGGGTTCACATACTTTTTCTTTTCACTGTAGAATAGGCTAAGCATGTAAAGCATGTAAAATTGTAGGATGTATGGATTTATGGTCTCTGTGAAACAGTTACTTAGCATAGGCCTCATCCCCTTTTTGGCATATGTCCACCAAACTTGACTTTCGGACGGTGCAGTGCCACTTCCTAGTGCCAGATGCTGATTAGGAACTGAACCCCCTTTCAAAACGTGCCTCAGCTCCTTACCTACTGGATAGGCTTGACTTTGGGCCCAGGTTACTAAACTGAGAAATCCTGCTTTGTGAAATGACCCCCAGGAGTGGCTACATGTTTACATAGGATTCAACTGATTTGTTAGATGAACAGAATTACTGACACATTTGATTCATTTTGTTACTCTTGGCATGCAGGTATCCCACCAATGCAGAGTATGTTCAGGTTGCTGATGCTTTAATTGGGAAGAGCCGTTTCCTGAGGGATGTTGAGGACGACGGTTATGTAAGTTTGTTTTTTTTAGAATAAATTTATTATTGTTGATCACAGAAGAGTAGTTCTTGTAATATTGGTGGAGAGATTTGCGTAATTTCTCTTTTTTGTTTGAGACTGATAACTTTGCTGAAGGAATCATGCATTGTTGGAGAGGATGCTACGTCTGAGGCCCACATTAAGGTGTTGCATGAAAAGTACAGGACGACACAACCTGATTTAATGATCGTGAATGACCACATGAAGAAGACCTTTGCATTGGCAGCATGGAGAACTAGCTGAGGGAATGGCCATTGAAAACCTTCTGCTGGAGGTTAGCCATCAAATGTGTCAATTGTGTCTTTAATAGTCTATTATAAGATATTTATGGCTGTTCTAGGTTTTTTACTCTTTGCTACTGCCTTCATCACTGCACTTTATTACAACATCATAATGAGTGTGTATTTTCTGCTTTTATCTTACAGTTGTATGATGAGGTCAATGCCATCCATTCCCTAATGATGTATGTTTGTCACTGCTTCAGCTGAAACAATGCTGGGAGTTTTCCACTAAAGGACTCCTAGGTACTCTTCAAGAGATGCTCGCCATGTGTAAGCATGCCATTTTTGTCTCTACCAGCAGACCTACAGAATACTCTTAAATTCATTGATACTCTCAGATGTATACAGTTTCAAGAAAAGGTGCTTCAGTGTGTATCTAATATTGCACACAATGATGTTTAGTATTCTCTTGGTGTTTGTGTAATGGGCCATCTGCATAGTAAAGTGATTCCATTGTTTTGGAAAATCTTACTTCCTAAACATAGAAACTCTGTGGGTTCTGTGTGGTAAAATGTTGCTTCTGGTGTCTGGTGGGTGCTTTTCTTTTTAATAAGGCTGATCAAAAGGAATAAATGTAACCTTTTGATATGGATTCTTTGAGTATGGCATACATTTGGCCATGTTAGAATAAAAGCTGGTATAATAAATATGTTTTTGCTTTATTTCATTGTTTTGTTTGCTGTTAAAGCCACATTTTAATGCTATTGAGTCAAATTGTTTTTGTTTGTTTTTTGTTTTTTGTCTTTTATATTTTCACCTCCATAAAAAAGTTCTGTTTCTAAAGCTCTTTCAATTAATGCTAAAGTTGAGTGTATGTTTACCACTAAATAAACAGCATAGAAAGACATTGTGAACATGTGTGGATATTTCAGGTACAAGGTACAAGAATGGCTATTAGGGCCAAGAATGGCTTGTCACTGGGATAGTGCCTCTTAAAGCACATTTTGGAAAGGGGACACAGTTGTACCATAGTTGGGTACTTATGCTGGCCAAAATCGGTCAAGGCCGGTGTGAAGGGGGTGCACTGGGGACGGAATGTGCCCGAACACTGCTAACAGGTAGCAAAAGAGTAAATGTTATACAGTGATGATTTTGCTTCTAGCTACATAAGGGAATGGACTGATAATTGTAGCATAACCAAGGTGGGGCTGAGGGTATAAAGACTCTGAGAAACTGTTCTGCACTGAGGAAGATTTTATGCATTGCATTGTCTTACTCCAATAAATTTGTTACTCACTTTGATCCTGACTCAGAGACTCAGCTTTTCATTTCTGTCACGGTTTTTCCATCACAATCTGGCATCACGAACAGGATGAGCAACGGAGTGCAGTGGAGGGGAGAGAAGTGAACACACACAGAGGATGCTCTCTGGCAGAGGCTGGACCCAAAAGCAGGGGAAAATCCCACAGAGCAAGGGAGAAGTACCGTGAGGTGAGTGTGACTGATCCCTCCGCTTGCAATCCAAGCCTCATCTACGAACATTGGTGGTGGTGAGTGACAGAATAATTACTTCCAAAAATTTAATTCCCCTCCACCTTTCCTTGAGCATTCCTCCTGAATGAAGTTTAGTTACATGACGGTGTAACAAGTGAAGACTAGCCTGGTCATAGTGAGGCCTCTATTGATAGACATATCACTAGAGCAATAGGTCCAGACCATGGGAAAGAGTGCTAATAGTTTTGGTACAGGGTACCAAATATAGAATAAGTAGGCAAAGGGAGGTGAGACGTGGTTGTTGGGGCTAAATTACTAATTGAGTCACTAAATCGAGTGAGAGAACAAGATGGGATCCCAGTTAGCTAAGGAATAACGTTTTAACCCAAAGGTTAACACTGCAGCTCTCTTAAGTCAGATGATTATGGTACTGATAGTGTAATGTATGTCCCATTGTGGATAAAATATTTCGGATTCCCGACTACTGGGAGCCATATTTCACAGTGTGAAATATCTGCATAAGTTTAAGGATAGAGTGGGACAAGCACCGGTGGGGTGCCCACAAGCAGTGTTTAAACATTGTGCGAAACATAAAGCAAGTATGTTATGGGCGATTGGGTTTTGGATAGAAGAAGCAGAGCGCAGGCAGACAGAGAGAGGAAAGAGGGGTGGGGGTAAAACTAAACCAGTGTCTCAGTGTGTCTCAGTTGCTGCCGATCCTGACCTTGACGCTGCCCCGCCAGGAAGACCACCAGCAGCAGGAACACCAGAACTAGGCTGGAGCAGCACCCGATCAAGCGGCAGTGGAACAACCTCCTCCACCATATGGCCTACCACCAGACCCGGCATCGCAGGTCCCTATGCCGCAGCGCAACAGGCGCTTGAGGAACTGGACGCCAGACACGGGAAGGCCAGCCCACTCGCATCGCCAGTAGCTTCCCATACCCGAAGCCATGACACAGGAAAAGGACTTAACTTCCTGACCAGGGGAAGTCTTCACTGCACTGCAGTTCTTTTCCTATGGTAGAGGTGGCTGGACCAGAGGGTCCCCTCTTAGTACATCGATACTGGATTGAAAAGGACATGATGGAAGCTGCCTCCGGCCTGTCTGACCCCCGACAAGTAGGATGAAGCAAGTTTGGAGGAGAATTCGAGGACTTTGTTATATCATGTCGTCTGACCTCGAATGAGATGAAACGCATTCTGTTCCGAAAATTGGGCTCCAGCTACTGCAAGGTTGATCGAGGCTGGCCGGATGGAGATGTACGCCTGGCTGATCCCACCTACAACCACGGAGCTAACGTTCATCCGGACCCCAATGCCCCTTATCGAAACATGATAAGAGACTTGAGAACTCGATTGGAAGCTGCCTTTCCCCTACATGTGAACACAGGGAAAATAGCAGCATGCAAGCAGGAAGATGGAGAGACTGTTCAAGATTATCTAGTTCGCTTGACGAGAGTTCACACGGACTTTAGCAGACTGGAAGTACCTGCAGCGAGAGCAAACAATCCAGAAGATGTTACCCCATGGGAAGCACATCTGCGCAACAACTTCCTGATAGGTCTGAGATCTGACCTCTCCAACGCTATCAAGCAGCATTGCATGGGGTATACCAGACAGCCCATCGCCATCATAGAGGACCATGCCAAGCATCACAGGAACCTTCTCAACGCTCAGTCAAAGAAGAAAGAGAAAAAGCAGACAGACACATTGGATCAAGCCATGTTGATGATGGTACAGCAAGTTGCAGCCCTCCCCTCTAACGCTCCATGCGGGGGAGGCCGAGGAAGAGGACAAGGGAGGCAGAGGGGTCGAGGACGAGGCAGGGGCATAGGAAGAGGATTTGCAGGCAATGGGCCAGCTTTGCAGCCAAACCAACCAAATGCGGATCAGGGTGAATCATGGGTGAATCGATGCTATAATTGTGGCCAGTATGGACATTTTACCAGGGTTTCGAGCAGTATGTCCAGGAGGAGGGAAAACCAGCAGCAACGCATCAGGAGCAGTGACGGGCGGTGGAGGGGCAGGACGGTGGAACGGGACTGACACAGCAACTGACACAGCAAAAAGGGAAGTGCCTTCTTCTTCTCCCTATCTTTCATTAGTGCAACAGCTTACAACATGCTCATTAAGTATGCCAAAATTTACTTTGATTGTAGAAGGGAGGATAGCGGGGTGGGCCACTCAGTGATTAGGACTAATGAGCTTCATTGTGAAAACCCCAAGCATTAATAGGGGTAGAGGGAGAAGTGGTCAGAGAAAAGATGTCTGTGCCCCTCCAATGTTCCCTAGATGGAAAAACTTTTCCGCATTGTTTCCTGATGTCTTCTGTTTGTCCTGTGAATTTACTGGCCAGAAATTTGATGTGTAAACTAGGGTGTACCCTAATTAGCTCCCCGGGGGGATTAGCTGTAGATTTATCAGAACAACCATGCATGGTACAGGTAGCATCAGGGGTTCTGGGGTATGAGAGGGTGGTGTCTAATCCTTTGTAGTGGAAGAAGAGTGATTTACATTGCACTTCACATATTAGCCAAGGCTCTGATAATAAATAAATAATTTACATCAGGAACAGAGCCTTTGTAAACCACAGCACTGATATGGAATGGTAAGATGGCAGCTGCTCTAGTCTCACTAACAAAACAGCAGGATGCGTTGTTCATAGGAAATTCTTACCCCCACATCACCCTGGCCAGATTTAAACACACCCACCCGTGGCGAGATACCGAGCACCCCAATGTGTATATTCCACAAAAATGTGGAAGTGTCCCTTTCAGTACAGGCTGAGAGCAGAGCAAACAGTGGAGCTGTTTGGCTAACCTCCACTGATTCAGGCTGCCACACTCACAGAAGGGGAGGAACTGGAGCTTGTTTCACTTCCCCCTCAGCTGTGGGATTGATTAAAAATTGTGAACCAGTATCCATTACACCAAAATCCACATATAGGCCCAGACAAGCTCAGTACCCCTTGAAACCTGAAGCAGTTGATGGTATTAGACCCGTGTTTCAAGCTTTGCTTGAGGCAGGGGTCATAGTGCCATGTCCAGATTCACCAGTTAGGACACCAAACCCGGCCTGGATGAGTGGAGGTTTGTTCAGGACCTGCAGGCAGTAAATGCTGCAGCTCAGGCTCGAGCACCTGAAGTACCAAACCCCCATACTATCTTATCTCAAATTCCTACAGACCACACTCATTACACAGTGGTAGATTTAGCGAATGCATCCTTCGGTGTACCTTCTAAGATTGCAGTTGTTAAATGCGCAGCGCACACCTCAGCAGATGATCCTGTCATCAAGGGAAACGCCTTTGCAGACCATGTGGCCAAATGCACAGCTCATGCAGCGCCTGTTGCCGCCGCTCAACTTCCTGTAACGGACCAAGAGAAACCCACCCTGCAAGAAATTCAATCTACTGCCACTGCAGCAGAAAAAGCTCAGTGGACCAAATCAGTGTGTGTCAAACAAAACAATGTGTGAATACACATTGCAACAAATAGACCATGTATCCCAAAGGCATACATTAAAGGGTTAATTGCTATTGCTCATGGGAGGAGTCACATGAGCAAAGGGGGGATAATGGATATGATAGCAAGACACTGGTATGCACCCGGACTCTCCACACTCACCCAAAATGTTTGTTCTAACTGTCTCACATGTGCACAAAACACACACAGACACACACAACCTCTGTCACAACAGCCTGTGGGTCACCCCCCAGCGACAGAGCCATTTCAGCACTGGCAGATCGACTTTGTGGAATTAACACCGGCAGAAGGGAAACGGTTTCTCCTGGTCTGTGTATGTATGTTCAGTAAATGGGTTGAAACTTTCCCCACAGGTACTCAGGATGGGAAAGCAGTGGCAAAAAACATTCCTCAAAGAAATAATCCCCAGATGGGGTCTGCCACAACGCATCTCAAGTGACAATGGCACACCATTTGTACACACAGGCCTAACCGGTCTAACCTAGTACTTGGGGATAGACATGAGAAAACATTGCAACTATCACCCCGCGAGCGCTGGGGCAGTCGAAAGGGTTAATGGGACCATTAAAAATGCAGTACTTTATCACCTCACTTACGTTTTCATCTTTCATGGCTTGATGTCACATTTACCATTTTTTCAGTTCATGTACAGGAGAGTCGAGATAGAACTTGTGCAGTGGCATCCCCGAGAGTGAGCTTTGTGTAATGACTCTGTCAAGTTACAAGTAAACCCAGTTTCTTTTCTGGTGTGACAGGACACCTGTGATATCCTATGGTTTTGACCATGCTGTCAAAGCATTGGTCTATTCAAACTGGTTAGTTCTGGTACTGATCTGTTTTTACTCTGGTGTGTAATAAACAGACCAGTAATATTGATCAGACATGTAATATTGATGAGATCTGTAAAAATGATCAGACCTGTAATAATGATGAAACCGGTCCGGCCAGCGCAGGAACAGAAATAGACTGTGATTATAATACAGATCTAACCAACACTTTAAACTTCCATAACACAGAGATCACAACACTGCTCAGTTCTCACTGGTTCTTAAACTGGTTTGTTCTAACACTGAACTGTCATAACAGTCGTCTGTTCTGAAAATAGATTGTTCCAACAATGCTCTGGTCTGGTCTGGTCTGTTCTGCTCTGAGTTGACCTCTACAACAACCAGTGCCCAAATCAATTGCAAGCGTAAGGTCCCTGCTTTATTATGGCTGTTGCTGGGCTTTTTGAGTGTATGAAGTGTTGCATGTACAGGCTATATCCTTTGGAAAAAGTAGACCAGTTAGAGGTGTGCATCATACTAAAGGATAGAGAGCAAGAGTCACTGGTAGCAGCCCTGGATGCCTTAAGGACAGCTAGCAAACCCGCCCCCCCCCCGCCCCACACACACACACACACACACATTACACAGCCTGGAGGTGTGTTTGGGGTCATTGTCCTGTTGAAAAATGATGGTTCAACTAAACGCAAACCAGATGGGATGGCATGTCACTGCAGGATGCTGGGGTAGCCATGCTGGTGCAGTGTGCCTTCAATTTTGAATAAATCCCCAACAGTGTCACCAGCAAAACACCCCCACACCATGACAGCTCCTCCTCCATGCTTCACAATGGGAACCAGGTATATGGAATCCATCCATTCACCTTTTCTGCGTCTCACAAAGACACGGCGGTTGGAACCAAAGATCTCAAATTTGGACTCATCAGACCAAAGCACAGATTTCCACTGGTCTAATGTCCATTCCTTGTGTTTTTTGGCCCAAACAAATCTCTTCTGCTTGTTGCCTCTCCTTAGCAGTGTTTTCCTAGCAGCTATTTGACCATGAAGGCCTGATTTGCGCAGTCTCCTAACAGTTGTTCTAGAGATGGGTCTGCTGCTAGAACTCTGTGTGGCATTCAACTGGTCTGTGATCTGAGCTGCTGTTAACTTGCGATTTCTGAGGCTGGTGACTCGGATGAACTTGTCCTGAGAAGCAGAGGTGACTCTTGGTCTTCCTTTCCTGGGTCGGTCCTCGTGTGTGCCAGTTTCGCTGTAGCGCTTGATGGTTTTTTTGACTCCACTTGGGGACACATTTAAAGTTTTTGCAATTTTCCAGACTGACTGACCTTTATTTCTTAAAGTAATGATGGCCACTCGTTTTTCTTTAGTTAGCTGATTGGTTCTTGCCATAATATGAATTTTAACAGTTGTCCAATAGGGCTGTTGACTTCTGCACAACACAACTGATGGTCCCAACCCCATTGATAAAGCAAGAAATTCCACTAATTAACCCTGATAAGGCACACCTGAAAACCATTTCAGGTGACTACCTCTTGAAGCTCATTGAGAGAATGCCAAGAGTATGCAAAGCAGTAATCAGAGCAAAGGGTGGCTATTTTGAAGACACTAGAATATAAAACATGTTTTCAGTTATTTCACCTTTTTTTTGTTAAGTACATAACTCCACATGTGTTCATTCATAGTTTTGATGCCTTCAGTGAGAATCTACAATGTAAATAGTCATGAAAATACACAAAACGCATTGAATGAGAAGGTGTGTCCAAACTTTTGGCCTGTAGTGTAGCTAGATAGCTAGGCCAGAGCAACGGACATTAGCAGCAACCTTAAGTGACTATCAAACGAGATATTCGAGGACAGTTATTCATTTAGTGAATGTAATACTTTATTTATTTACTTAACTAGCAACTTAGGGAAGCTGTACCCTTTCGAAATATGCTTGTTGAGAGAATTTTGCATGCAAAAATGACACAACAAACAGGTCTGGGATAAGTGGGTTAAGTGCCTCCCTGTGGTTCTCTGGCAAAGCAGAACCAGGCCACAAAAAAGAACTGGTCTCCGTGCCTTTGAGATAGTGTTTGGCAGGACTCCCAATACGGGATTAGGTCCACCATCACTGGATAACCAGTTACTTGACCACTCTCTCATGATGTATTGCGTCTGTGTCTAAGCAGGTGAAAGCAGTGCTGCCGCAACCAGCTGACCAGCCCTTTGACGACCACAAGCCAGGTGATCGGGTGCTGATACGGGACCTCCGCAGATGAAGGTGGAACCAGCCGAGCTGGTCATTATAGGGACACTGTATATCCTAACTGCTAAACATGATTCTGATGGCTCTGATGAAGTTTACTTCAGGCACCCAGGGAAGAATGACTTTTGGCAGTATGTTAATTTCACAGTCCATACATCAGGTGTAAATAATACTTTTAATAATACTCTTAATGCCACACGCCTCAGTTGATCCATTTGTTTTTGAAATACATCCAGACTCATATGAGACAGTGAATAGCACTTGGCTTAACCATACCTATGTGAGTGCAACTGAGACCTACCAGTTCCTTAAAGGGAAAGGGGCCACTGCGCCTTGGTGCATCTGAGTGCACATATAACCCTGTATTCCATGCATCCTTATCCTCATACTCGCCGTAATGCACTGAAGACCTTATCTGTACCCAACGAGCACAAATTAACCACTGAAGGAGAACGATTTGCTTAAGGTCTGAGTTGACAGCACTGCGACTAATGACCATCCAAAATTGCATGGCCCTTGATTTGCTCTTAGCCAAGAAAGGGGGAGTCTGTAGCATGCTTGGTAAACACTGCTGTACTTATATTCCCCCCAACGATGCTCAGGGGGGTAACATCAGCATGGTTTTGCGCCAAATGCGCACTGTAGCTGCCCAACTCAGAACGAGGGGTTGATTCATGGTCTTGGGGTTGGGGATCTATTCTAGCTGGCTTACGCAGTATATTCTTCGTGATCTTGCCCATTCTCATGTTATTGGTGCTTCTGCTTTGCTGTGGACCATTACTGTGTAATTGTATCACTGAAACTTTGTTTCACTGAGTTCAGGTGAGATATCAGCTCCTGCAGATTATGAAGGATCCTGAACTTGAAGAATTAGACAAAGAACTGGGGCTGGGGCTTTTGTTTGATGAAAGTAATCTGTAAACATGATTGATTAGAATCAAAGGGGGAAGTTGTAATGGAACTTGTTTATTAAAGTGATTCATAATCAGTAAGAGGGCATTATTAATTTCTTTTAATCAGTGATGATCATGTATGCTTGTGTAACTAGAACTGTTAGTTTTCTAACTCTCTGTACAGGCAGCAGTCTTATGTGGTGTTACTCTTTGGGACCCAAGTGGACTTTGAAGTGTTTTAGAGTAGAATATCCAACAATGAGAACACCGCGCTGAGGAGACATCCGCGGTGCCGGAGCAGGTGACGGCGAAGACGAAGAGCTGAAATATGCGAATCTGCATATTGCGTCCCACACAGAGATCCGATTTTGGAATACAGTCCAGATACAAGTCCCATGAAGTGACCAGGAGCAAAAGGGGTCTAAGTGACTACAGCTGTGGTCAGAATTAGATCCTGGTTGAAGGTGAAATGCTGGAAACATCCCTGCATTCAATAAATGAAGACATAAAAGGGTATAAATTCAGTGTATTCATGTTTAATGTACATGTGAAGATGTACACATCCCTTAAATGTTTCTAATGAAATAAAAAAAGCTGTATTAGAATGCAAAATAAACATAAATATAGTAAAAAACAAATCTTTAAGAATAACTGCAAACACAAATACAGTAAAAACATGTATTTTTATTAAATGCAGAATAAACACAAATACAGTAAAAAGAAAAAAAATTGAAAGTATATTAAAAGTTGTGTGTGTGTGTGTGTGTGTGTGTGTTATAAATCAAACGGCAAATTAAAATGTTTTACACATACAGCAAAGGTTCTAGTAGGTCTCCTGGGCAGTCTCTGCATTGTTCATATTTGAATACAGAACAAAGGATAAATACATTACAAATGCATATACAGTGCCCTCCATAATTATTGGCACCCCTGGTTAAGATGTGTTCTTTAGCTTCTAATAAATTGAGTTTTTTTCTAAATAATATAGGGCCACGATGGAAAAAAGAGTAAAATCCAACCTTTAACTCATAAAATCACCTGTTCCACAATTATTGGCACCCCTAACATTTCTTAGGAAATAAATGTAATTAAAGTATTTCTGTCAATTCTACAGTAGTTTACGAAGTTGATCAGAGTATGTAGGAACATTTATTTGTAATTCACAACTTCCTGTTTCCCTGGGGTATAAATATGACGTGACACAGAGGCCATTTCTCTTCAACATGGGAAAGACAAACGAACATACCATTCAAGTAAGGCAGATGTGTGTTGACCTCCACAAGTCAGGCAATGGCTACAAGAAAATAGCCACTCACCTACACCTGTCCATATCTACTGTCAGAGGAACTATAAAGAAGTTTAAAACAACTGGAACAGTGGTAAACAAGCCTGGACGAGGACGCAAGTTTATTTTGCCACCACGCACAGTGAGGAGGATGATAAGAGAAATAAAAAGGTCTCCAAAGCTCACTGTTACAGAATTGCAACAAATGGTAGCTTCTTGGGGTCACAAAGTCTCCAAAACAACCATCAGGCGCTATCTGCATGCCAACAAGCTGTTTGGGAGGCATGCACGGAAAAAACCTTTTCTCACTCACAATCATAAACGCAAACGTTTGGAGTTTGCTAAGCAGTACTGGAACTTCAACTGGGACCGTGTGCTTTGGTCAGATGAAACTAAGATAGAGCTTTTTGGCAACAAATGCTCTAAGTGGGTCTGGCGTAACACAAGAGCTGAGTATGCAGAAAAGCACCTGATGGTTATGTACATTTAAAAATATGTTATCTGTATATTCTACGTGCCACAATGTCCTTAGCATGATACAGCCAGATTGCTTCACACCCAAACTGGACCAAACTGGTATAGAAGCCCTTGCCAAATGAGGCGGGGCTTGGTTGGGGTGAATCAGAGGTAATCTGATTGGAAAAAACCCAATGATTGGAAAAAAACCAAAATTCTGCAGTACTGCAAGAGTCAGTACAAACAGCCTGCCAAGAGTCAGCATTTTCTTGAAAAAGAAGTATGTCCTTGCAAGAACATAAGCAAAGAAGTGTGTCCTTGCAAGAACATAAGCGAGTGCAGCGGGTAAGTTCCTTAGTTAACGAGCAAGGGGCTCTAGATCTTGACATAAGCCGGTACAACCGAAAAATATCATGATAAAAGAAATATGCGTAGGAGGGACCACAGCAAGATAAGGACAGTATATAAGGCCCAGGCAGAACCATACTTTTTAGACTGCCTTGGGAGAGTGCTGGCTGTCTCAGACTAACGCATTATTTGTAATGCCTTAGTCTTCACCTTATTTTTGTACACTTTATGCAGAAATAAAGGTTGCACTCTGCCTTTCTATTGACTACGGAGCTGGATTCTTTTATGCACCATTTCTGAATGCTTATTAGCTGATTGGGGGAATTTATAGAGAAAAAGAGCCGACATTTTGGTGGCCCGTTGGTTGGCTTCGCTCTACGCGCCTTGCGTCCTGTTTGACTGAAACCGCACCTGTGCCCGGCCTGTTCCTGTCCTCCTGTCCTTTAGCGCGCCCATTTCATCTTTAAGGTAAGCCGATCTTTGTATTCAAAAATCTGCTTAAGGGGGGATAGGGCCTGGCTGTCCACAGGCTTCAGTGGTGTTCAGCTTTCAGTATATCTGGCTCCGAGTCAATGAGAAATGCTGATAACTGTTATTAGAAAACCAAATAAAAAGTAAATAACTTCAAGAAAACCTCAAAAAAGGAGTAAAACTCTTCAGAAAACCAAATAAAAAGTAAATAACTTCTAGAAAACCACAGAAAAAGGAGTAATATTCAGAAAACCAAATAAAAAAGTGATGATAAAATGGCATAGAGAAAAGCCGGCAGAGAGAAAAAAAGGGTTAAGGGAATAACCCTCAGAGATAAAGCCATTAAAGAAAAAGGCCTAGAGAAGAAAAAGGAAAAAGTGCACAAGTAATATTGGTACCAAAGTATATGTTACAAGTTTTTGTCTGTCCTAAATATTGTTTAGGACATGTTTTAATTGTGTTTTCTTTTGCTAAGTGCTTGCTATTCTTGAATTTTCTTGTTTAAAATGTTTAATGAAGTTTAAAAGATAATGGGAGGCACAGGCAATAGTATTATTATCTCTTATACTGTGGTCTCTATTGATATAATACCTTTAAGGACCTTTGTCCGTGTTGTTGTTAAGATCCTAACATGTATCAGGAGAGGGAATAAAGTGACAAAGCATAACTTGAAGTTTATTGGATATAGATAATTAGAGATATACGGAACCAGAGCTGGTCTTGCGGGCCCACAAGCCCAGTAATGTGTATCCTATATCAACTGATACTTAAAAAGCCTTAGAAGGCATGTTGATGGATGTATAGTAAATTGTGTTGATGGTTAGTAAGCACCAGGTTGGGTTAAAGAGTATTGGCTGTTATATACAGAAGTAGTAAAAGATATAACTGTAGGAGCTACATGTGGCCATGACCTATAACGGTTACAGAGGTAACTGTAGATGATAACGCATGTGTACTGTAAGGGTATTATTGTATGTGTCTGCTTGAATAAAGGCTCTATGAAGGAATATTAACGGTTATATTGTGTTAGAACACACAAGGTGGTGTGTGTAAAATTGTATTTGTCCTGTAGAGCAGAGCAACATCATGGACAGTGAGTTGCTTTTAGCTGAAACGCAGGGGATCTGAACTCATTTCTGGTTAGAGAGAACATACAAAAATGTGCAAGGTATTGAACGCAGCTTGTCAATCATAAATTGCTGAAGAGGTTTTTCCACACCTCAGATTAACTGAGAGAATTAGGTGTTTTTGGACCTCAAGACTATTGACTCCTGTCTTACATATACTCATGACTAGTTCTAGTGCAACAGGAGTCATATTGGGGTTAGAGAACCTGCCATGGGGATCATTTGAACCATTATCTGTGGCAGCAGACATTCAGGATAGACAGTGTAGGGAGCTACAAGTCTACCTGTCCATTAGTACATGCACTGTTTTGTGGGAGTGTGGCTCCGCGACAATGATTTTGGCAGATGGCTTCAATCCAATTGGGATGAAGTTTCACACAGAAGCGCTGAAGCGCACTGCTGAAACAGTACATAAGATCCATGCTAAAGTTAGTTGGAATGGGGCAGCCTTTCTGGACCCCAGAATAGCAGAAAGAAAAGTTAATAAAGGGACGTATGCCTTAGTCATTTAACCAAGCGCAAAAGACCAATAAAATATATGAAGTGTGAAGGTCAGACAACTACATAAATTATCTCATGAACGTTTTTCTAGTTATTCACGCACTCCACTAGTATGATAAGAGAACAGGTAGGGATTGAAACAGTAGAATTAACCAAAGCTATTCTATATTTAAATAAAGTACATTAAAGGAAAAAGAAACATGCTAAACCTAATGTTTTATTAGGTCTTTGTCTCCAGTGATCCACAGGGGACAATGAGAGAGAGCAGATAGCAATCCCTTTCCTGGCTGAAACCAAGGAGGGGACGAGAGAGAAAGCTCCACCTAGAGGCGGTGACCATTGGACTGACTCACCTCACATCCACCCACAGGTCAACTTGCACAGACCTAAACACACACATTCACACAGTCTGTTAGCAACCCTTTAATAGCACCCAAATTATTTTTAGATTACACAGACACTATCACTTAAGTAACACACATGATGGGATCACGAGCTTCAAAGATAGAAAAAAGGGAACCATCACCCATAGACTTAGTGGCATTAAAGAGGACTATGCGGAAGTGGAACAAACTGACCAAGAACCTCACACATCAGTGGCCCAAGAGAGGAACCTTTGATGAAGACCTGTGTCAAACTGTTACAGACCTAGAAGGGAAAAAGGTGGTTTCGTCCAAGAAAAAACATCAAGCAGCAAAGACGTATGACCATTCTCAAAGCCTTCATGGAGCAAGCCACACTTCTGAAAGAAAAAGAGAAGCTGTACAAGCAACATGGGGACCAATCAGAACGACCCCGACTGTACCCCAAACTCAAGAGTGAACGACCACCTCCATATGTTCCAGGCTCTAAGAACAAAGAATCAACTGCAACCCAGTGCCCACTGCAAGTAACCACGTGGACCGAGGCTGACATGGAGATGGAAATGCAAGGTATGGTCAAGTTCAAAGTCAAAGATCAACCAGATTCCACAAGCACACCTGCAGTCCCTGAGAGTCACTACCAGACTCCAACCCCATGTCCATCCAGAGAAGAGGTGAGGCAGCCCGAGAGGGGGGCTGAGAGACCAACAGCAGTTTCTCCGAGTCCACCCAAGCTGACACTACACAGCCTGTGCACAAGAGATGACTCACCAAAGAAAGACACCCCAGCAATAACTCTGAATGCACCTGATGACGAATGGCTGTATAACAATGGAGGTTCGCATCAAAAGCCTTCAATGCAGAGCACACCTCATGAACAAGAAGGCACAGCAAGTGGCTGGATGACCAAATCAACGCAGGAAAACACTGACATCATGATCCCTCGACGAGTGCACGGTGAACTGATGATTGAGTCAGAGCAGCATGCAAGACACAGACGTGAGGATGAACAAACACATTTCAACACTTTGATGAGGGAGACAGAAGAACTGGCAAAACGGACAGAAACGGAACTGAAGGTCCTGAATAAACAAAGAGACCAGACCTTATGTACCAAGACGATCAAGACGCATCAAGGACAAAAAGGGCAAGAAAGAAAAAGCTTCCCTGTATCCCATTCTTTACAAGGGACCTGAACAAACCTATGTCCCATGGTCCTTCCTAGATCTTAAAGGCCTGATTGACCAATTACCCAACATGCATGACGAAGGCATGCAGAGAAATCAACTGGGTGAAGACTGACAATAGGTTCATACATAGGTCAGCCGATGGTTCCTATTATAGGATAGCTGTAAAATCAGTTGATAGAACAGTTGCAGAAAAGGTCCTTGTTAACAGAACACTCACAGTTGGCCAATACACACTCACTCAAGAGCAGAAAGACATTTTAGCTAAAGTGCCAGAGAAATTGTGGACAACACATGATACTGACATAGGCCTAGTGACATCAGGAGGTGAAGTCGAAATTCAAGTCAAAACAAATGCTCGTCTACCGTATCAACAACAATATCCACTCAATCACAGCAGTGAAAAATGCACCTAGACCCACTACAGTCTCTGAAATGCTAACCTTTTTAGGTATGGCAGGCTACAGTAGTCAATAGATTTGTGACTTTGCACTAAAAACATCTCTTAGGAGGCTAATTCGAGCAGCAGGTCAGCAAAATTTGAAAGGGCAGTTAGAATGGGATGAAGAGGCATTGCAGGCCTTTGAGGCCATAAAAATGGACTTATGTACTGCTCCAGCACTAGCAAACCCAGATTATTCTAAACCATTTCAACAGTTTGTAGCAACCAAAAGTGGGTATGCAAATGCCGTATTGACGCAGGCATCTGATGGGGGGGTACCAGCCGGTTGCATACTTTAGTTCCCAGCTTGACAAAATTGAACAGGATATGCCCCCTTGTTACCAAGGCTTGGCTGCAGCAGCCTTTGCCTATGAAAAAGCTACTTCTATCACCCAGGGGCACAAGGTTGATTTGTATACCAACCATGCATTGCATTCGTTGTTAACGTCCAATTCATTTGTTTTAACTAATGCCAGACGAACTGGGTATCACATTATACTTTCTGCACCCTAATTGACCAAATTGGACCAGCCAGCTGAGCCTGCCTCACCACAAGTTGAAGCACAGCCAGGCGACACCCCTACGAAGGCACCCTCACCAACTGACGGAAGTGAGAAAGCCAGACCAAGTGGTGTGTCCAGACCGGTCACTAGAAGCATGACCAGACAGCAGTCACAATCTGAAGACTCAGACAGCAGTTAAGTAATTGTGCACTTACATCTACTCACAATTCTCTAAGAAGTCCCCCTCTCATCAGTCCTGATTAAAGCGGGGTCGGGCCTTAAGTAGGGGCCCTCGTCGCTTTCCAGGTGAAGAAATTGGGCAGCATCCAAAAACTTTGAGATTAGGAGGGTTGAGAATTGAGTAGAAAACAGAACAAACATGTCTATATGGATTGTCTTGCTGTACTTCCTAGCGGGAGATTTTGCTGAGATATCAATCACACCATTCCACGATGACCACAACAAGTCAAACCAGGAACCCGACTGGTTCCCTGGGCAAGAAATCTGGTTAAACAGAACTGAAGTTGTGACCAATGACACCAAGGTTATCTTACATGGAGGAAAATACAATATTATATCAATACATTCTATTTTCTGCTAAATCATTTACTAACCAACCTTGTATAGCTTGTCATAATATAGGCCTAAAATCTCAAGTAGCACCGCTAAGTAGCATTAGCATGTGTAGAGATCGGAGACACCCTCACAAGTATACTGAATATGTTGACTAAGCGTCAAGATCAATACCTAGCCAGTATTGATCCACAGGATAGCTCTTGGTGGGCCTGGATGAAATCGCAGCATTGGCAAACAATGCTGCCTCAAATTCTCGTTATAATTGTCACTATTCTCATACTGCTTAGTTGTATTGTTCCTACTGGATTAACGTATCCTGGTCAGTGCATTGTCGTGCAGTACACTGAGGTGTAGCCCTATTTTCACCAGTTGAATCACCATATTTTCTTTTCATTTATGTCTGCAAAGTGTTTGTTGTATTTCTTGTATTTAAGGTACAGCCGTCAAGGCAGGAAGTGAACCACACCTAAGAACAATAAGCTGGACATACCCTCTATAACCAGTATAACAAGGAGGCGGTTGAATACCCCCTCCACAACATAAGCGACCCTGGAGTTCAAGTGTGATTTTAACGTATTTAAGGGAGTGGATTGTGCAGCGGTCTCTCCCTTATCCACCCCGGGAAGGCCTCTGGCGGGGGGTTTGCCGGTCCAGTGGCCACAACCTCATAGCTTTGGCCCAGCATCACACGACTTCCCTAGCTATATCAGAACCTTCGCCAAACCCAGTACTGCTTCCCGCCTGCTGAAGAGAATAAGGCTAATCCTGGGTGATCAGCCTACTAAAGAAGGGTTTGAGATCCATACCAGGCTTCCAGGTAAATCTATCTGGTTGAAATTGCACCAAAAGTAGTGGAGCTGTCCTTTACACCTGGACTTCGAGTGCGTGGATGCCGGAGTGTGGACTGGTTCAATATCGCAACACCCGCCCAGTGAGTGCCAAACATTCAAGACTCTGTTCAGCAGAACGAATCCTTGTTGGATCTGAACTATCACCCGTATTCTGATCTGTCCTCGTCATCCTACCAGTCCTCTCCAGGATCATCTGCGGCCTGTGAATCCTCAACCCCTTTCCTGCATCATGTTCCAGTTTCACAAGAGGAACTGGACAAAGGCATTTTAAGCCCAGCATCCACTCCCATTAAACATAGAGTCCGACGTGATACCCCTCTATACAGCTTTGATGACAAAGTTTATATTGAGGCAATTGGTGTCCCAAGGGGGGGTCCCTGATGAGTTTAAGGCAAGAAATCCAATAGCTGCAGGCTTTGAATCCATCTTATGGTGGATTACTCTCAACAAGAATGTTGATTGGATAAATTTTATCTATTATAACCAACAGCGCTTTGTCAACTACACCCATGATGCCCTGTCTGCCATTGCTGAACAACTCCATGCTTCCTCCTTAATGTCATGGCAAAATCGTGTTGCTCTTGACATGTTGTTAGTTGAAGGGGTGGAGTATGTGCTATGTTTGGAGACTTGTGTTGTACAATCATTCCAAATCATACTGCCAGTGATGGAAGCATCACCAGAGCCCTATCATATCTGAAGAACGAACTAGCTGAGAATTCTGGCGTCGACTCCAGTTTAACTGGCTGGCTGGAATCTATGTTTGGCAGATGGAAGGCCTTTGCCATTGCCATTCTGTCAAGTCTGATTGTGGGCATCTCATTGTTGGCTTTGTGTGGCTGTTGTGTCATTCCCTGCATTCGAGGCCTTATAGTCAGGGCAGTAGACAAATCTGTGTCCAAAGAAATGTATGCAGGCCTTTACAATCTGCGTTCCAGCCCCAATTATTATTTTTCAATACCACAATCCAGACCTATCCTCCAGATCATATCATCCTCGACGATCTCTTTGCGGATGATTTTCACCCACCTGATTTTCAGCCACCTGATCACCCCGAATATGTTACCATGTCTTCCTTACACAAGTCTTAATTCCCCCACCTTATTGTTCCTTGTTGTCTTTGTTTGTTCCTAGGGGGGAAATGTAAAAGGTGATTTTTACTTTTACTGTAAAAAGTGATTTTAGTTTTATGTTAGGATTGCTTTTAATGTGTTTTGCTTTTTGCTTTTAATGTTGAATAAGTTTTAGCAGTCATAACTTTTTAAGGTGTTTTTCACTTTTATAGTATAATGTTTTTTGTTTAAACCACTCTATATCCACATGATGTGTTTTCCACAACATTGTACGCATATAAGCATATATCTTACTGTGTTCACATGTACTGATATTAGTACCCTGATACATTGTTCGTAACATAAAGTTACGAAAGGGGGGAAATGATGGTTATGTACATTTAAAAATATGTTATCTGTATATTCTACGTGCCACAATGTCCTTAGCATGATACAGCCAGATTGCTTCACACCCAAACTGGACCAAACTGGTATAGAAGCCCTTGCCAAATGAGGCGGGGCTTGGTTGGGGTGAATCAGAGGTAATCTGATTGGAAAAAACCCAATGATTGGAAAAAAAACAAAATTCTGCAGTACTGCAAGAGTCAGCACAAACAGCCTGCCAAGAGTCAGCATTTTCTTGAAAAAGAAGTATGTCCTTGCAAGAACATAAGCAAAGAAGTGTGTCCTTGCAAGAACATAAGCGAGTGCAGCGGGTAAGTTCCTTAGTTAACGAGCAAGGGGCTCTAGATCTTGACATAAGCCGGTACAACCGAAAAATATCATGATAAAAGAAATATGCGTAGGAGGGACCACAGCAAGATAAGGACAGTATATAAGGCCCAGGCAGAACCATACTTTTTAGACTGCCTTGGGAGAGTGCTGGCTGTCTCAGACTAACGCATTATTTGTAATGCCTTAGTCTTCACCTTATTTTTGTACACTTTATGCAGAAATAAAGGTTGCACTCTGCCTTTCTATTGACTACGGAGCTGGATTCTTTTATGCACCATTTCTGAATGCTTATTAGCTGATTGGGGGAATTTATAAAGAAAAAGAGCCAACACACCTCATGCCCACTGTGAAATATGGCGGAGGATCAGTGATGCTGTGGGCCTGTTTCTCTTCCAAAGGCCCTGGGAACCTTGTTAGGGTGCATGGCATCATGAATGCTTTGAAATACCAGGACATTTTAAAACAAAATCTGGTGGCTTCTGCCCAAAAGCTGAAGATGGGTCGTCACTGGGTTTTTCAGCAAGATAATGACCCAAAACATATGGCCAAATCTACACAGAAATGGTTCACCACACACAGAATCAAGCTCCTCCCATGGCCATCTCAGTCCCCAGACCTCAACCCTATTGAAAACCTGTGGGGTAAGCTGAAGAGGATAGTGCAGAGGAGAGGACCCAGGTCGCTGGATGACTTAAAGAGATTGTGCAAAGAGGAATGGTCAAAGATCCCTCAATCTGTATTCTCCCATCTTGTGAAACATTGGTTGTACAAAATGGGTTGTACAAAGTATAAACATCAGGGGTACCAATAATTGTGGCACACATGATTTGATGTTAAACAATTATTTCTTAATGTTTAAAGGTTGGATTTTACTCTTTTTTCCATTGTGGTCCTATATTATTTAGAAAAAAACTCAATTTATTAGAAGCTAAAGAACACATCTTAACCAGGGGTGCCAATAATTATGGAGGGCACTGTATACATAAAGGACATACCCATAAAAGATATGTCCCAAATTGGTCCTTCTTGGTTAGTAATGGCTGAAGTTACTGCCCTTTCCTAAAGACACCCATCATTCAACGCAACACAATTACAAAAGTCTCCACTCCATGTTTAAAAATGTTGCAACTCCAGCTAAACATGACGCTCATTTTTAAGGAGGCAACCAATAAAATGAGAGTAAGGGTGAGACAGATTTACTCATGTTTATGTCTAAATCATTTGAAGCAAACATGACCCAACCTACCTCTGCACCGTCTTCCCCTCCAATTACCTGCCCACTTTGTTCCATCTCTCCCGCTCAAATTAGACGAGATCCTGATACTTTTCTTCAGTCACTGTTCAGAATCACATCTTGGCTTTGTGTTGGAAAAATTACGCATTTTAAGGAACAAATGGCTTCATTTGTTTATTCTAATAATAAATGAATGACATTTGGTAGATATATTTTAAAAAGTAATAAATCTTTTTATTATCAGTGTGATATTTAATATATTAAGGATAGTCAAAGATAGTCATTCATGTAAGGGCCAGTAATATTGGCCTGTGGATATCTAAAGTGACTAAGGATAATATTCAAGAGGAGACTACACTGGCCCAGGCGATATGCTCTGCTGCTTGCCCTCAGGCTTACTGCAGACTCACAGCGCTAAACTGCTGGATGTCCAAGTGGTGTTCAGAAAATCATGTGGGCTTCATAGACAACTGGATAAAGTATGAGGACAAGCCTGGTTTTATAGGCAGGGATGGTGGAGTCCACCCCACGCGGGAGGGTGCTGCCTTACTTTCATGCAGCATAGCCCACAGTCTTTTAGTTAGTCTGCAGAGTTTGATTTGTTCTGATTGTTCTATCAGATGTATGAAGTGGAGAATTTAGCATTTCTTTTCAGCTCATTTCACCTGTGTGGGGTGAAACTTTTGGCGTTCTCGGTCAGGTACTTTAAACTGCAGGATGTGGGAAAATGAACATTTTATTTTAGGTCTTTTCAACTGTGTGAAATTCTGTTTCAGGTACTTTAACCTAGATACAGTGGGGTATGAAATGTTTGATTTCTGATATTTACAGTATTTTTAGGATTACATTTCAGGGGGGTGAATCATGTTATCTGAAAAATAGGCTACGCTAACCCTCTTATAGAATCCATAGGGGGCGCTACAAGCTCTGTGTTGAATGTGAAGCGCAACACTGTATCCCGTATTCAGAGCTATGCTACTGAATTCTGTATGAAAAGTAGCAGGACTTTCCTACAGACCACAGTAACAGAACACTGTTCTACAAAAATAGAGTAGCGTAACGAGGTGTTACAGAACACAGTAGCCTGAAACTGTTCATTCACAGAGTAGCATAATGCTTTCATACAGAAAACATTAGAATTATTTTAATACAGAATACAGTACCAGTACTCTTTCAACCAGAATACGGTAGCATAACACTACACAACCAGCATAGAGGAGCATAACTCATACAGAATACAGTATTCAATTCAAATACATTTTATTTATACAGCGCTTTCACAACAAATGTGGTCACACAGCAGCTTTACAGAGATCGTTTGAGCAAGCCAGTGGCAACAGTGGCAAGGAAAAAGAGGAACCCATCCTCCTCTGGTCGACACCGGATAGCACAATGAAAAGCAAAACAGGAATAAAACACGGAATTAAGGGAGTATGGCCAAGGTGCCGTCAAGCCATAAAAAGATGAACAGGAGTGAAATGGTAAAGTCCATGCAGGTACACTGTCACAAGCACAGCCATGCAGTGAGGGGAGGATGACTCCATTAGAGGCCCCAGAACCAGACAGCGGGCAGGAGGGTGGTGGAGAGAGCCAGGTCTGCTGATGGAACAGTTGAAACTGGGCATCAACACATGGGAAAGAGAGAGAAAACACAAAGGGTTAGGAGGGGAAGGGAGGGGGGTTTCACAGCAAAAAACGTTCAAAAACTTTTTAGAAGGGTTACAGCAGGACAGGGTAAGCAAGAGCAGCCAAACACAAATGCACTCGCACCAGCAGGGGGCAACTCAGCACATAGGGGGGAAGAGAGAAAGAAAAGGTTTAGGTTTATATATGAATATGAACAGCACTGGAACACCGCTCAAGCACAACAAAGCAGCAAAACAATTTATACAGAACACAGCAGTGTAATTTTTCATACAAAACACAAGCAGGACACAGCAGCCCAACATGGTTCAAGCAGAACATAAGCAAGTGGCACAGCAGCGAAATATCGTTCAAGCACAAGACAGCAGCGAAACAATTTTGATGCAGGACACAGCAGCCCCACATGGTAAAAGCAGAACACAGTAGTGAAATGTTGTTCAAGCAGAACACAGCAGTGAAATACCAATCAAGCAGAATACAAGCAAGTGGCACAGCAGTGAAATACAAATCAAGCAGGACACAGCAGCGTAACAATTTTTAGGTAAAACACAAGCAGGACACAGCAGCCCAACACGGTTCAAGCTGAACACAAGCAAGTGGCACAGCTGCAGCCACCTTTAGCACTGTGCTTGCAAGGCAATCTCGAGAAAAATGTAATTTTTAGACACAGCAGCATATTTATTATAAAGAACACAGTTAATTGACATCGTTCAAGCAGAACACAGCAGCGTAACAATTTTAATGAAAAACACAAGCAGGACACAGCAGCAAAATACCAATCAAGCAGAACACAAGCAAGTGGCACAGCAGCTAAATCTCGTTCAAGCAGAACACAGCAGCGTACCAACGATCATACAAAATACAAGCAGGGCATAGCAGCCCAACATGGATCAAGCAGAACACAAGCAAGTGGCACAGCTGCAGCCACATTTAGCACTGTGCTGGCAAAGCAATCTTGTAAAAAATTGGAGACTGTGGGTGCAAAAGTTTTACCTGTTTCTTACGGAGAGTGGGATTGTTGAGGAGTCGGAAAAGTACAATGTGCCACCTTTCTGCACGTCGCTGGGGAAGATGCAGTAAAGGTCTACAACATGTTACAATTCAGTGAGGAAAATAAATAAATAAATAAATAAAAATAATGAAGAAAAGGTTTAGGTTTATATATGAATATGAACAGCACTGTAACACCGTCCAAGCACAACAAAGCAGCAAAACAATTTACATGCAAAACACAAGCAAGACACAGCTGCACAACACCGTTCAAGCAAGACATGGTAGAGAAGTATTATTCAAGCAGGACACAGCAGCCCAACATGGTTCAAGCAGAACACAAGCAAGTGGCACAGCTGCAGCCACCTTTAGCACTGTGCTGGCAAGGCAATCTCTTGGAAAATTGGAGACTGTGGGTGCAAAAGTTTTACCTGTTTGTCACAGAGTGGGATTGTTAAGAAGTTTGAAAAAGTCCAATGCCCCCACCTTTCCGCACGTCGCTGGGGAAGATGCAGTGAAGGTTTACAACATGTTAAAATTCAGTCAGGAAGAAACTGAAACAAGAAATGTGCTGAAAAACAAGTTCAGCGATTACCGAGAGTCAAGAAAGAACCTACCCCTATGTTCACCATTTGTTCTTCACGAGAGCTCAGGATCCAGGTGAAAGCAATAGTATTCACATATTCTGGCCACCACATGTCACTGTTGGGAAAGCTACCACTCACCTGTGAACACAAAATGCTAAATTGAATTTCACATATTGTTGACGGTGATGTACCAGCAATACTAGGACGTGAGACATGGGAGATGTTAGGTGTGGTTTAAAGAGTGCATGGAATCACAACGTAAAATGACATTCTGATAGACAGTCATCTGTTCACTATTCTTTGATTCCTACCAGGACATCACCACATTCAGTAGATCCCATGGTCCCACCAGTGATTCATCCACCAAGAAAAGTCCTGATTGCCCTGAAAGACAACAATCATTGATGAGCTACACAAAATTATGGGGTGTAAATCACTAAACAGCATGAACCGAACGACTGGGTAAGCAGTAGGGTCACAGTGGTGAGGATTTTGGCAGATCCACCTTCAGATCACATCACAAATCCGGTACATGGCCATGTGCTCTCTGCAGAAGGTCTCAATCTAGATCGAGAGAAAGTGTGAGCTGTAACACACATGCCTACACCAAAAAACAAGCAGGCACTCATGAGATTCATGGTCATGATTCACTACCTTTCCAAGTTTATTCCCAGCCCATCTAAAGTCAGCGCACTGATCCAGAGATGCAGCTACTACACACGAGGACCATGGAAGGATAGCCCAAAGAGAAAAATCCAAACATACTGGACATTCAAAGCAGAAAAGCAAAATACAGATTCAAGACAAGCTGCAGAGAAGACAACTCACGCAGAAAAGTTATGACCGACAGAAAAAGAGCCCACCAAGCATATACATGCGGAACAAGGTGAGAATTCAGAGAGTGCAACCTGCTATCATGATCAGCCACGATTCTTAACAGTCCAGACACCAGATGGAAGAACCTATAGGAGAAACAGAAAACAGAACACACATTCACAGGACACAGTTCAAGTTCCTGTCCCTCTCCAGATGTGGTTATGAACAGAAACAGAAACAAATGTCCTGCTTATGAACAAGTGTGTCACTTTACCAAAAATGTGTCTAACAAAACAAATCAAAGCAGAAGGAGAAAAGAAATCATGCAGTTGAACAAAATGCAGAGGTTTACTCATTGGAAAACCTGAAATCAGAAAAACATCAACACTGTCACAACAAAAGTGAACAGAATAACTGGACTGTAAATAAAACTACAAGAACTTTGCATTCAGCACCAGTGTCCAACTTGAAAACAATGTCATCGCAGCACAGATCTACAAATCAAAAATGCAAGATTGAATTTTACATTGTTGACAGTGCAATACTAGGACGTGAGACATGCGAGATGTTAGGTGTGGTTTAAAGATGGAAGAACCTAAAGGAGAAACAGAAAACACATCCTCAGGACGACTGAAAAAGAGTTTCCATCAGAATCACCTAATGTTGTTGCCGATTCCCGTTTCGAGCCGCAGGTCAGTGAATCCGGTCCACCTGCAGAAACTGGTATTGCAAAACAAACCAGACTTACCTGAGACACATCCGAGAATGGCATTCTTCACAAGGTCAGGAAGACAAGAAAACACAAGGACTGAATCTGGAACACACATACAGTGCACATTTAGAATATTCACAAACACATTCAGAGGACACGGTTCAAGCTCCTGTCCATCTGCCGACTGAATTTAAAGTTACTGTCGTTTATTGCATCTTAGATTTGTTTAGGTTATTCTGCAATGTCAAGCTATTTTCTTATATATGAATAAAAACAAATAAACAAACAAAAAAAAAAAAGTGGGGATGTCACCTGTTATGTACCAAAGAAGCAACAAAACACAAAGTATATCACCGAGTCGTCCTTAGTCCATACTTTACACTGAGGAACCGGTAAGAAGAGAGGAAAACAAGCAGAGGGGAAAACCGGCAGTGGTGTTCGAGGAGCCCTCAGCTTTTCTGAAATCAGAAAAAAACAGAATATTAGAGAAACCTCAACACTGTCACAACAAAAGTGAAAAGAGTAACTGGACTGAAAATAAAACAAGAACTTTGCATTCAGCACCAGTGTTTAAACTTAAAGACAAGGTCATGACAGCACAGATCTACAAATCAGATTTGAAACAGAACTCAAATCAAAAATGCATGATTAAATTTCTTTGTTTACAGTGATGTACAAGCAATACTAGGACATGAGACATGACGAAAGAACCTGTAGGAGAAACAGAAGACACCTCCTCAGGGCGGCTAAAAGAGTCCCCATCGGCATCACCCAATGTTGTTGCAGATTCCTGTGTCGAGCCGCAGGTCAGGGAATCCGGTCCACCTGTAGAAGCCGGTATTGCAAAACAATCTGACTTACCTGAGTCACATCCGAGAGAGGCATAGAGAGGCTTTCTTCCACAGACCTGAAAAAGGCAAAAGACCATGAATTCGGTGAGGTGCATGACTCGTTAATCAGAGACAGGACTGTTTGTGGTATTAGGGAAGACTAATTGTGGGCAAGGTTGCTGAAAGAAACAGATCAGACATAGACAAAGGCCATGAATATCTGCTGTGCAAATAAAGGGACATCAAATGAAAAAAAAAAAAAAGCGTTCAATGAAAAACAAAACAGAACGACAGAAACAAAACAAACAGTTGGGTTTGAACACAAAAGCAAATCCAAACAAGCGAAAAATGAACAAGCAACAGAAGCAAGCTGCTCCAAATGTGGTTATGAACACAAACAGAAACATGTCCTGCCTATGGCCAAGTGTGTAAATCCTGCAACAGAAATTACTTTACCAAAAATGTGAAAAACAAAATCAGAGCAGAATGAGGGGAGAAAAAAAAAAAAAATCATGCAGATGAACAAGGCAAAAATCATAGCAAAAACTTTTTAGAAGGGTTACAGCAGGACAGGGTAGGCAAGAGCAGCCAAACGCATTCGCACCCACAGACAGCAGGGGGCAGCTCAGCACACGGAAAAGAGAGAAGAAATGAAGAAAAAAAAAAAAAATAATAAACAATAATAATGAAGAAGAAGGATTATATTTATATATGAAAATGAACAGCATTGTAACACCGCTCAAGCACAAAGCAGTCAAACAATTTATACAGAACACAGCAGTGTAACCATTCTCATGCAGAACAGAAGCAGGACAAAGCAGCCCAACACCGTTCAAGCAAGTGGCACAGCAGCGAAATATCGTTCAAGCACAAGACAGCAGCGTAACAATTTTGATGCAGGACACAGCAGCCCCACATGGTAAAAGCAGAACACAGCAGTGAAATACCATTCAAGCAGGACAGAGCAGCGTAACAATTTTGATGCAGAACACAAGCAGGACACAGCAGCCCAACACGGTTCAAGCAGAAGACAAGCAAGTTGCACAGCTGCAGCCACCTTTAGCACTGTGCTTGCAAGGCAATCTTGTAAAAAATTGGGGACTGTGGGTGCAAAAGTTTTACCGGTTTCTTACAGAAAGTGGGATTGTTGAGGAGTCTGAAGAAGTCGAATGCGCCACCTTTCCGCACTTCGCTGGGGAAGATGCAGTGAAGGTCTACAACATGTTACAATTCAGTGAGGAAGAAACTGAAACCACAAATGTGCTGAAAAACAAGTTCAGGGATTGCTGAGTCAAGAAAGAACCTACCCTATGTTCACCATTTGTTCTTCACGAGAGCTCAGGGTCCAGCTGAAAGCACTGAGGCGTACGGGAGGAATTTGGGGACCAGAAACTGCAGAATTCAGCAAAGTACTCACATATTCTGGCCACCGCATGTCACTGCTGGGAAAGCTACAGCTCACCTGTGAACACAAAAGCCAAAAATGCAAAAATGAATTTCACATATTGTTGATGGTGATGTACCAGCAGTACTAGGGCATGAGACATGGGAGATGTTACAGCAGGACAGGGTAGTAAAGAGCAGCCAAACACAAATGCACTCGCACAAGCAGACAGCAGGGGCAGCTCAGCACATGGGGGAGAGAGAAGAAATGAAGGAAAAAATAAAATGAAAAAAAGGTTTAGGTTTATGTATGAATATGAACAGCACTGTAACACCACTCAAGCACAACAAAGCAACAAAACAAATTATACAGAGCACAGCATCATCATTTTCATGCAAAACAAGCAGGACACAGCAGCGTAACAATTTTTATGCAGAACACAGCAGCCCAACATGGTTCAAGCAGAACACAGTAGCGAAATATCGTTTAAGCAGGGCACAGCAGCATAACGTTGATGAAAAACACAAGCAGGACAGCAGCGAAATTATTATACAGAACAAGTGACACTGTTCAAGCAGAACACAGCAGCGTAACAAATTTGATGCAAAACACAAGCAGGATACAGCAGCCCAACACGGTCGAAGCAGCACACAAGCAAGTGGCACAGCTGCAGCCACCTTTAGCACTGTGCTTGCAAGGCAATCTCATCAAAATTTGAATTTTTAGGTGCAAAAGTTTTACCTGTTTCTTACCGAGAGTGGGACTGTTGAGGAGTCTGAAAAAGTCCAATGCGCCACCTTTCCACACGTCGCAGGGAAAGATGCAGTGATTGTCTACAACATGTTACAATTCAGAGAGAAAGAAACTGAAACAAGAAATGCGCTGAAAAACAAGTTCAGCGATTACTGTGAGTCAAGAAAGAACCTACCCTATGTTCACCATTTGTTCTTCACGAGAGCTCAGGATCCAGCTAAAAGCGTACGGGAAGAATTCGGGGACCAAAAACTGCAGATTTCAGCACAGTACTCACATATTCTGGCCACTGCATGTCACCGTTGGGAAAGCTACCACTCACCTGTGAACACAAAAGCCAAAAATGCTAAACTGAATTTCACATATTGTTGACGGTGATGTACCAGCAATACTAGGACGTGAGACATGGGAGATGTTAGGTGTGGTTGAAAGAGTGCATGGAATCACAAAGTAAAATGACATTCTGATAGACATTGATCTGTTCACTGTTCTTGGATTCCTACCAGGACATAACCACATTCAAGTAGATCCCATGGTCTCACCAGTGATACATCCACCAAGAAAAGTCCCGATTGCCCTGAAAGACAACAATCATTGATGAGCTACACAAAATGGAGAAAAGGGGTGTAATCACCAAACAGCATGAACCGAACGACTGGATAAGTATCATGGTCACAGTGGTGAGGATTTAGGCAGATCAACCTTCATGATGAAAGTTCCAAGCTCTGCACACTGAACATACCCATTGAAAGATACAGATTCCTCTGACTTTCTTTTGGAGTGTCCTCAGCTTCAGAGGTATTCCAAAGGTCAATTGCAGACTATTAAAGGCCTGGAAGGTGTCTTCAACGTTCCGAACGATATCTTAGTCTGGGGTGAAACGGAAACATGACGGCAGGCTCATCCAAGTGCTGAAAACGGAAAGACAGTGGAACCTGAAACTCAACAAAAACAAGTGCAAGATCAGATCATCACAAATGCGGTACATGGCCATATGCTCGCTGCAGAAGGTCTCAATCCAGATCAAGTGAGAGCTGTAACACACATGCCTGCACCAGAAAACAAACAGGCACTCATGAGATTAATGGGCATGATTCAGTACCTTTCCAAGTTTATTCCCAACCTGTCTGAAGTCAGTGCACCTCTCAGAAAAATGCTCGAGCATGACACTCCGTGGCAAGTCGAGCACAAAGCTATGAAAAACTGAAATCTCTGGTACTGGTAACACCATGGTACTGGTACACCATCTGTAGATGCGAGCTCAGATGGCTTTAGAGCAGCAGTTCTGCAGGAGGGAAAGCCAGTGGCTAAATTACATTCCGAAAGGCAACAGCAAATGATCCAGAGATGCAGCTACTACACACAAGGACCATGGAAGGATGGCCCAATGAGGAAAAATCCAAAACATACTGGACATTCAAAAAAGAAAAGCAAAATGCAGATTTAAGACAAGCTGTAGAGAAGACAACTCAAGCAGAACAGCTATTATGACAGACAGACAAAGAACCCACCAAGCATATACATGTGGGACAAGGTGAGAATTCAGAGAGGGCAACCTGCTATCATGATCAGCCACGATTCTTCACAGTCCAGACGCCAGATGGAAGAACCTATAGAAGAAACAGAAAACAGAACACACATTCACAGAACACAGTTCAAGTTCCTGTTCTTCTCCACATGTGGTTATGAACATTAACAGAAACAATGTCCTGCTTATGGACAAGTGTGCAAATCCTGTAACAGCAAAATCACTTCACCAAAAATGTGTCTAACAAAACAAATCAGAACAGAATGAGGGGGGAAAAAATCATGCAGTTGAACAAAAAGGCAGAGCAGGAAGATTTCTTCATTGGAACAGTTGAAATAAGAAACAAAAACAGGAGTATTAGATAAACATCAACACTAACAACAAAAGTCAATAGAATAACTGCACTGAAAATAAAACAAGAACTTTGTTTTCAAGTTGGACACTGGTGCTGAATGCAAGGTCATCTCAGGAAATGTCTACAAGTCACTTAGATTTCAAACAAAACTCCAGAATTCAGCTTGAAAACCGCTCACATATTCTAGACACTGCAAGTCACCGTTGGAAAAGCTAACGCTCACCTGTGAACACAAAAGCCACAAATGCAAGATTGAATTTCACATTGTTGACAGTGATGTACCAGCAATACCAGGACGTGAGACATGATGGAAGAACCTATAGGAGAAACAGAAAACACGTCCTCAGGACGACTGAAAGAGTTCCCATCAGCATCACCCAATGTTGTTGCAGATTCCTGTGTCGAGCCGCAGGTCAGTGAATCTGGTCCACCTGCAGAAACTGGTACTGCAAAACAATCTGACTTACCTGAGACACATCAGAGAGAGACATTCTTCACAAGGTCAGGAAGACAAGTGAAAACACCAGCAAGATAAAAGGACTGAATCAGGAACACACATACAGTACACATTTACAATATTCACACACACATTCAAAGGACACGGTTCAAGCTCCTGTCCATCTGCTGACTGAACTTAAAGTTACTGTCATTTACTGCATCTTAGATTTGTTTAGGTTATTCTGCAACATCAAGCTATTCTCATAAATATGGTGTCAAATGTACAGTTCATGTAGTTCAGTTCAGAGACTTCATCTCATTTCCCTTGAGTTTTAAAGCATTACGGTTCGACAGTGTTTGTATGAACGTTGTTGAGAGTCCTGCACAGCCCAAATCATCCTCATTTATAGTTCTATTCATATTAAGAGAAACAAAAATATATAAATTCAAGTGTGGAGATTTCACATGTTCTGTAGCTAAGAGGCAGCCCTAGCTAAGAATCACGCAGCTCACCCAAAAGTACTAAAGTGTGAGTGTAGCACAGAGTCGTCCTTCCTCCATACTTTACACTGAGGAACTGAACCGGTTAGCAGAGGGAAAAACGGCCGTGGTGGTCGAGGAGCTCCTCGGCTTTTCCGGGGTCACGCAGACGCCGCCAGTCCCTCTCCGGTGCGGCAGTGGAGACGACGACTCTCGGTGTCCGTCGCACCGGTAGTGCTGGAGCTCAGACGCCGCGTTGGAGGAGTCACGGGTCAAGCTGGACGACTTCCTTGCAGAGCGGCTGGAAAGCTCGTTTTTCCGCGGTCGCCATGTTTCTCGAGGGTAAAGAGAAAAACGCAAAGGGCGGGTAGTGAGACAGAGGACTGTACAGTAACACAGACAGCACAAGGATTCCAACAAGTGCCTCAGATGAAGAAGACAAAGCTCACATTACGGACTATAAAGTAGGATGGCCGGTCGAAGCTCTGTGTGGAATCACGGCTCGAGCTTTGAAAGCAGGGCCGCATCGAAACAGCAGCTCCGAGTCTCCTGAAAATACCTACGATCACGTGACCGCCGGAAACGAAGCTTCGTTACGTCACTGGAACGCAATCACGGTTCAATGCGCGTGAGTTTCCGGTCCCGCTGTAGACGAGCTGCATATAATCTGAAATATGTTCTTAAATAAAACGGAAATACAGAACATGTGTGAATTTGCTTCACTTTCATGATCAAATTATTGATATTCCTCAGCATTCAAGGGTTTTTACTGGAGACGATGTGAAATGACCTTGAATAAAAACATTTTACAGCTCTATTTCTGTGTTCAACAGATGTACAGTCTACATGCACATTCAACAGTGGTGTTTTTCCCTTAATCTAATAGTGTCAAACATGCTGTTTTGTTTAGGAGGAGAGTAAAGGACTTACACACTCAGATGAAATTCATTCAGTTAAAGGAAGAAACGCAGTCCGACATCGCTGTATGGAGCAGTTTGGACAAAGCTTATGAACACAAGTGAATCAGGCAGTGGTGGTGTAGTATTGTATTTGTACAACAGGTGGCGCAGTAGAGCTTCAAATGAACCACTTCGGCTTCAAATGGTTAAAAAGCCTCGTTCTGCTCATCCCTGATACAAAGATATGACTGGGAGAAACAAGCAGCAGGAGAGCAGCGCTGGACCTGTCAGCCGGAAGTGACGTGTCTGTCCTGTAGAGACAGATTTCTTCTACAGTGTTAAAGTTTTCATTTCACTTCATTTATTTTTTAATAAATTCAATTACATCATGATTTCCAGTACTGAAGTTTACACTTTCTGTCTCTCAGTGTTTTTATCTGCAAGCTTTAAAGACGCTGAGAATTAACCTATTTAATAAAATAACAAAATATATCAAATGTTTAAATCTGTATGATTTACAGTTTAGTACTATAAATATGTATGATGTACTAAATGTGGATTGTTCATCAAATAAACAACATAGAAATACTATAGCAGCATATTCTGGACTTTCTAAATGAAATCAAATATGCTAATTAAACAGTGTGTGTACAATTGCATATGAGTGTACAGTGTTTAAAGCGTTATCTAAATGAGGAGCTTTAGCAGTTTTGAGTTTATGGAAGATTTTCCATCTGCAATCCTCATCGTCGCTCCAGCTTTGCCCAAATGAAGCTGTAGTCCAGTTGTGTTGGGACGAGGCGCAGTCACC
This sequence comes from Salminus brasiliensis, assembly GCF_030463535.1. Taxonomy (NCBI): domain Eukaryota; kingdom Metazoa; phylum Chordata; class Actinopteri; order Characiformes; family Bryconidae; genus Salminus; species Salminus brasiliensis. The sequence goes on from NC_132888.1 coordinate 27,384,460, forward strand.
GGTATCGCCCCTTCCAGTCTGTCAGTCTACTTCAAGGAGGCTCCCAGGACAGACGTTCCCGATAGAGCCAGGTGAGTTCATGTGAACTAGCTGCTTTTAAGCTGATCTTTTACCTTATATGTGACCATAAACGTACAGTGAATATTTGAAAGCTTGGTTTTCTGGTTTCGTGTGTGTTTGTACTTTAGCTGTACGACTGGAGGAGCTAACTTGCTAGCGCTGCTGATGTTCGGCGTTAACTTAGAAACTTCGGGAGCTCTAACCTTTCTAAAAGAGGCTCTTATTTTCCACGTTGTTGGAAAAGGTCCTGATAAAAACGGACTAACTTTTATATACTGTTTCATCCGACAACACAGGCTTTCTGCCGTTAGCTGTTTTAGCTGATCTTGTTGTTTCCTCCAGTAGGAATATTAGTTAGAGTTAATAGCTGATGCTGAGCTGCATTAGCTCTGTTTAACTCAACTTTACCTCACATATTTCATTAGTTCTTATTTAAGTGGGAATTGAAAACTTCCAGGGTCACATTTTAGCTCTGAAGCGTAATGAAAAAGTACTGATTGCTTTACAGTATCTGAAAGTAGTCCTCCTTCTAAGTAGCAGAATTAAACAGCTCCAGAAGCTGCTGCTTGTCTAGATATTGGGAGGCAGGGGCTAAATCTGCTAGTCCTGCTCATACTTTGGCAACACAAGATAAAATGAATTTGTGGGTTTTATTAGATCCTGAAATGTATTTGCAGAGACTCTGAATTGATGTAGTTAATTAGCATGTTTTCCTCTCTGACTAAAACCATTTGGTTTAACCTTAACCTTACTTCTACCTGTGCTGTAGGAGGTCTCCCACGTGAGACTTCTAAACCTGAGCCATTTCCAGTGTCTACAGCAAGTCTGTTTATTTACTATTTTTATCAGACCTCTGTTTATACCAACCAACCACTTAATGAATTCCCTCTTGTATCTACATGCTTTGTCCATATAATCAGCAGAAGCTTCCAGCCAGCAGTAATAAATCTACATGCTTTTTAGGACATTTCTGGGACTTCAGTCATTCTAAGGACAAGATTGTTGACTGCCAATCATCGCCCTCCTACTTTGAGCTCCACCTTTCAGTGGCTACATTTGGTTTAGAAATTTTACACTTAGTTTGTTCCCACCCTAATAAGTGTACTCAAGCTCCTCTTTCTCAAGTAAAGTATGGAAAGTGATTCTTTCCATGTCTCCCCTCCTTGTAGCAGACATGGATTGATCCAGTTTATGATTGTGTATCAAGTTCATATACCTAAAACCAAAAGTAAAGAAGTAGTACTAAATTCCACTTGTGACAGATGTAAACGGACACTCACAACAACTGGAATGATTCATAGGATCCTTGATGTGGGAGTCTCTCTTGATTTGTACAGTTATTCTGTTCATTTCAACATTTGAAGGACTGGTAAACATTAAGGTTCAGTTGAAGACTCTTCAGTTTTGTCCTGAGAGGTTTGGGCTTCAAGGTCGTGGCCACATCCAAAAGTTACCCCAACTAAGTGGCTGTTAAAATAATAGACAACAGCCCTGATTTCCTGCACCGGGAAGTGGACGTTCTCAGAATAGTGAACCACCCTCACATTGTTCACGTCCATGAAATCTTGAACGAGATGGGCAGGTGTTCATCGTGATTGAGTCTGCCGCAACGGATCTAATGGGAATGTGATCTCCACAAATGGAGTTATGTAATAACTGAGGTTTGGGAGAAGGACCACGCCCAAACTTCTCCCCTCCATTTCTTCACACTATAAAACCGTTCCTCTCCCTTCTCGTTCTCGTGACGAAAACTTGCACAGACCAAGCTGTACCTGCCTATTCTGTGCGTCACTCACCTTCACCTTTCCCGACATGGATCTCAACATTACCTCGGATGACCAGCTCTTCTCTCTTGACCGGCGTTGTCTCTCTCCTGCCCCTCCTCATTCCGCTCTGCGGCTCAGGTTGATTCGTTTCTGTTCTAGCCACTCCTGCTAGTGGGTCTCATCCGGCTCTTCCTGATGTGGCCGCTCTTGTCTCCCTCATTCTGGTTCCCAGCGTTGCCTCGTATCTTCGCCGTCCTCCCCAACTGCACGCGGCTGCTCTCTGCGTCCCAGACGTACTGCACCCACGCCGGCTTCTCCCGTGCCTCTGGTGCTTCCACGCGCCTCTTCTTTGAAGTCCTGTTCCCCTCGCATCTTGGATTAGACCGTTGTCAAGCTCCAGAAGGTTCTCCAAGACCGTAGGGTCTCCTTCACTCACTCTGCTCCCAAGGCTGAATTTTGTAACTCTGTATCTCTCCTCCTTAGGAGGTAAACAACCCGCTTTCTGAGTCGGATTTCCGTCTCAGCTATGCCACTGTGGCCACGCCATCGCCTTGATTAAACTGGCTGGCCGTGGTGCTTGGCTGTCCAAGGATGTTGTGTCGTCTCAGCCACAACATCCCCATGGATGCCAAAACGTGGTCCAAACAGTACCCCAACCAAGTGACTCTAAAAATATTGCATATGGTGATGAACTCGGATGAGGATTCTGATTTCCTGCCCCGGGAACTTGATATTCTCTAGTAGGGATCCTCTCTCACATCATTCACATCCATGACATTTCAATATCCTCATCAACCAGCCAAAACCGGGTTCTTCCAGCTCCTCAGTGCCACGATCTATCTGCACCAGCAGGACTTTCTCACTCGTGACCACAAAAGTGAAAATGTACTGCTGACTGCTGATGACCAGGTCAAACTTCAGTTTTGGTAATAATACAGAATCAATTATTCCTATGAAACATTGTTATAACTTTAAAACAGATATACACACAGTGAGCTCAAAGTCCTCCATTACTATAATTACAGCATATTAAATATCAAAGATTTTTACTAAACTAAATATTTTTATACATTTCATGTAATGTCCACTTTGTGCTACAGTTGAAAGGGCAGCTAAGGATTATGTTGTAGAACCGAGCCTCCAGGACACTTGGAAGAAAGCTGAAGACGTTTTTCAGGACAAACTCTGTGGTGCACAACACCTTCTCTTTTTCCCAGCAGGATGCTCATCATTCTGCTTCCTCTGCAGAAGTTTCTGCTTCTTCGTGTTCCCAGCAGGCTTGTGAGGATGTGCTCTGTGGGGCAGTGGTGGAGGCAGAAGCTGTAATCACACAGTCCACCATGAAGCAAAGAACCAGGAGGCTAAAGTTTAAGGTATGTGAGCTGAGTGGTGAGTAAATAAATATATTTGTTGTTTAATCTTTTTTTTTTTGTTGTGTCCCTCCCACAGATCCTGACAAAGTCAACAAGGGTACACCCCTTGTAGCCCTCAAGCATGGATCTAAGTGTTGACCTACTGGCTGGGTTCAATTAGGAAAGTCCTGCTCCGTGGGTCGTTGTTGAGCTAGAACCGTTGCTCCCACAGTGATGCAGGAAACCAGGAGACCGAGGCTTCAACTCCCCTTTATTATTATAATTATTATTATTATTATTATTAACTAGCATCAAACTCTGAGGTATTTGATGTTATCCACATCACTTGACATGTTCTAGATAATCTGTCATGTTGTCTCTCAAGCAGATCCTGAAGACAAGGAAGACTATACCTCTTGTAGCCAGTTAGAGAAGATGTCCAGTACGATTCCAGGTAACTTTCAGTGTTTGTTTAAACTGTGGTGAACATCATGAACCCTTTTAACCTCTGAAACTCCACAGGAACTCATTCCTCACTCCTCTACCTTTAGAAGGATTTGGGCAGTGTGTGCTGTATTCCATGTCCTTGCTGAATAATAATCCTTAGAATGTCAAAGTCTGGGAGTTTAAGAGGTGAAGGAATAAAGGCCCTAAGAAGGTTCATGTCTTCTACGTGACACAAATGTCTTTCACAACAGGAGAGATGTCTAATACACAACTTTCCATTTTGAACTTCAGTTTCAGGGAGCATCAGGTCCTCTCAAGAACCAATCCAGCTACCAGCCCTCATCAGAGAACAGTCTTCAGAGAAATCCCCCTACTGACATTTATAAGAACTAAATGTGTTGTTGATCAGCTTCACCACCCCAGGAGGATTCATCATTTTAGAATAGAAAATCTTCAAAGGTAAAAATCTGTGCTTGGGTTCGGTACCTACACTGATTCTAACCGTCAGTTCAGTTAGAAAATACGCAGCAACACAACACTGTCTAATCGCTCATTCATTATCATTCAGGTTCTGGCCCGCAAAGATGGTCTCTGGGCCTTTTACCTACAACATAGTCCCATACATCCGTTACCACAGGGCAGAGAAGGAGAGGTGGAGGGTAATGAAGGCAAAGGAGATATAAATAGAGAGAGAGAGAGAGAGAGAGACCCCCCACATTATGTGGTACAGAAGAAAGAAGACAGCGCAGAGTTAAAAAATCTGGCCACGTCATCGGACCACTCCTCAACTCTCTCCACCACATTCACACACTGTATCTTACCTCACGCAGTACGGCGAAGTCTTAATTCCCTCAGCTCATCAGACATTTCCTGCTTGCTTTTTTAAATAAAACTGATCTGGATTAGCTAGAATATCTTTGGGGAACCCTGACTGATGAGACATACCTCATTATACTGTATATTTACAGTACAACTACAATATGCTGGAGGAACCAAGCAAAGTACTTTATTAGAAATTAGAAACAGAAAAAAAAACTTAAACGAAGTACCAGTCAAAAGTTTAGAGACAGCTGGTTGATTGCGTCCTGCGGTGGGTACCCATTTGTCCCGAGTGTCCTCTTTTTTGAAAAGAAAAATACGGTCATCCTAGCATCAAACGTTTCAGTTAATGATCAGCACACATTCGACCAGGTGTGTCCAAACTTTTGACTGTTATTGTTGATCATTCATCCTTTCCAGTACAACCACACAACGTAAACAGCAGTCTTCCCCATAACAGAAACCCGACACCAAACCAGAACACACCACTTGCACCTAACCTAACACTGTCCACCAGAGCCTCTTCTACTTCCGGCTTCAGCCACTAGATGGAGACACTCAACAAGCCTTCTCCTCTGCTCTCCCAGAGGGAGCTGTCCAGTGCTGCTGGAGTCGAGAGATGCCATGCTGCATATTCGTCTCACGTCCTTTCAATCCCAGAGTGTTTTCAGGAAGCATATTCTCTCGAGAGCGAGAAGACATAGGACATGAGGCTGTATGACGCCTCGCAGCTCCCCCTAAAGGAGTCTTTGTGCTCTACATTACACCTCTCTAGGCAAAGGAAGAACACAACACCATAGCAGGGTGTGCACAGAACAAGAAGTGGGCTAATAGCCTACTGTCATTGAGAGAGAGGGAGTTTGATCTCTGGGAGGCCACAGCGATCAGAGCCTGAGATCCAAGAAACCTTTTTCACAACAACCCACACGCTAACCTGCTGTTTGAAGTTTCTGAACATGCTGATGCAGCATTTATCCACAACTGACTAAACTCCTCAACATACAGTTTTTAAACCAGGAGGCCGAGGTTTCCTCTCCTGTATCTAGACTAAGATTCATTTTTAAAGTATGTGAGATATTTCCTCTTATTGACCATCAGTGTGACCTTCAGTTTTAAATGCAGTCAGTGCAAAAGCTCTACACTCATGCTGCTCAAACACTTGTGGTACTTTTTAATATCAGTGCTGCAATATTTTCATTTCTGCCCCATTGTTGTTTTATAGAAACGTGTTAGTGTGCAGTGTGTAGAATACACCCTAAATAAACCCTCATAGTTGGAGATGGAAGTGTATGCAGTGTTTAACGTGTGTGTGTGTGTGTGTGTGTATGTTTTCCATTGTAGGAAGAGAACGGGCTGAGATCCTCC